>NC_064622.1:141456091-142656091 GCF_023898315.1 Schistocerca nitens | reverse complement strand
ACACCTTATGTCGTTCTCCGCATCCTGTGCTTGCATTGAACCAAAAGGTACATTAATGTAAAGTTCCCACGAGTAAAGCTAATAATTTCATTTATCAGAGTAAAATAATTTATATGCCATTGCACAGTTGGTAAATTATTCAGATCAGGACAGAATTTTTATTAAGTAAAAAACAGGGCCAAAATGAGTAAAGTTATCTGGAATGACAATTTTATGCCCTTGCACTACGGCTGAGTTGAATATATGTTTTATTATCGGCTAAACGGGAAGGAGTGCACGAGCTACGTCCACAGACGCAGTCAGATGCAGTTTGGAGACTTTCATTTATTTTTACCACTAAACTTTTGTGCAGTCAGATGTATATTTTGAGTATTAATTTTCCAACAATATTTTCATGCAGTCAGATAAAGTCCAGTTCAGTTAAATATGCATTCAGATGCAAGTTTTATTAAAGACTAAAGCAGTTACATGCAGTTCAGTCTAGTTTAAATAAGGAATTTTTATTAACACTTTCAATATACTGTATATATATATCACCACATAACCACTCAAATTCACTCTACGTTCCATATCTTGAGCTAGGATCGTTCAGCTTTTTTTTTTTCAGTTAAATACACCTTCTTGTTTTCGTGCTTGATCTGAGATCAGTTGTTGACGGCCGTTTCACTAAGCTGTATTATCACTAAATCTAAGGGCGGTGCGATGGGGAGTTTCGGTTGTGAACAAGGAAGTTTGTTAGAACAAGGGCACGAGGTAGCTGCCGACACTGTGAAGACCGATAAATAGCTGGTGTTTGCCACAGTACCATTTCTGGCAGACGGCTGTTCTTTTGGTAAGAATATTTGCATTTTGTAGTTAGTGGGAGTCGAGCTTTATTTCACTTTCTGCAGAGGGCTTATTTCCACCAGTTTTCAGTTGAGCAGAGAATTCTGTCGATTCACAATCATAGCCAACTTCCGAATTCCATTTACAGTCACATTGCGTTATCCAGAATTCCTGTGTGAACGGATTCATGTGACCAACGATAGATTGTGATGTTTGTTACGAACAGAGTTTATTCTTATCCATTGTATTTTTCATTAATTGTTTGTGTTGTGCATTCTGATCTTCGTGGTAATGATGACCTATGTTACCCGTTTGCTAATGTTTGATTTCAGTAGTGTAAAACCTTTGAATAATTATTTTGGATAGGTTTAATATCTTGCTCATTGATTAACAATAACAGTGAGAGTGCATAGTTGCCGGCCGGTGTGGCCGTGCGGTTCTCAGCGCTTCAGATTGGAACCGCGTGACCGCTACGGTCGCAGGTTCGAATCCTGCCTCGGGCATGGATGTGTATGAAGTCCTTAGGTTAGTTAGGTTTAAGTAGTTCTAAGTTCTAGGGGACTGATGACCTCAGAAGTTAAGTCCCATAGTGCTCAGAGCCATTTGAACCATTTGAGAGTGCATAGTTATTTACTGGGAGGCGCCATCTCCAGTTGGTCTTATCCTTGCTTATAGATCTCAGTAGGCTTCTGAAGGGTGTTTTTCTGTGCCAAAGGTAAATTTTGGGCAGGAAGTCATAATGGGTACACACAGGCTATTATTAAAATACCGCGCGAGGATCCGTTGGCAAGATCGTGCCTTGCAGTTTATATGAAATAAAAGGTATCAGTCATGAGCTGGCTACTTCACTTATATTTTCTCTTCCTATCAGGGGTTTGGGTGACGAGTAGTGGACATCTCTTGCAAGTCTGTCAGTTAACTGACACTGATTTCATACTATGCTTCTTACGCAATACTGCCACAGAAAGAAAGAGAATATTCATCATAAATGCCAATCGAAGAGTAACTCCTTAGAGCATCCCATAATTTGGACACATATGACTGCGAAGCCATGGTTGAGCAAATTTAATCGATCACGAGTAGCTTCTCCCCTATTCTCAGCGTTTGGCTTGGAACGTATCGACTGCATGGAGCTGCTTTTTCTTTCTTTTCAACCCTCCCGAAAATAGTCTGGAGTCCTTATGTGTCGCAGGGCTGGCAGGTTGTCCCTTTAGAAATCCAGCGACTCTTCACGACGTGCGCGGCGAGTCAGCGCCACGGCGGCACGATATGCTTCAGTGAGGCATGCCTTCCCCTTTTATCTGCAAGTCAGTTAAGTCTACGAGTGTTTTCGTAAACAGCCAGTGTCACTTGCTGGTGTCAGAGCAGTGGTTATTTGAAAAATATATCCTCCTTGGGGAGGTGCTTGCTTGGTCACGCGCTTATCGGTGGAGTAGAAAAGGAGGCCCTTGTTATCAGTTAAGTTATTCTTCACGAACTGTTCCTCAGTGTTCTCTGGTGCTGTCTAGCCTTCTGCAGCGCCTACGTACGCGGCAGCTCCCTGCCGCCGTTGGATAAGCAGCTGCAGCAGCAAGTCGTATACTCCTAGCTCACTCATTTCTTACATAGTTTAATTCTTAATTTCTTTGTTTTTGGTACTTGCATTGTTTAATTCATAAATTTCGGGCGTATTATAGTATTTGAGAGTTGTAGCATCGCGTTTTAATACCTGAATAGTGTAAAATCGCGTAGTCTCCTTCCGCCGCCGAGCAGTGTGTCAGCAGTGCGCAAGTAGCAGCATTACTGCATTTACTAGGCAATCTTGTATTTTAATAACCGTAAAAATTTTGTGTCGATTTGTTTGCGCTCTCTGTAGATTAGTTCAGACGTTCTTTGCACAACAGTTTTTAGCATGGATAGGGACTGCAACTGCTGTGTTCGGATGCAGGCTGAGTTGGCATCCCTTCGCTCCCAGCTTCAGGCAGTGTTGGCTTCGGTCACACAGCTTGAGGCTGTTGCCAATGGGCATCACTGTGGGGGTCCGGATGGGGGTTTGTCGGGGACGGCCAGCTCGTCCCACCCATTCCCCGATCGGACTAAGACTGTGGTTGCCCGGGATACTGACCGCATTGAGGCTGATCCCTCACCTGTGGTAGAGTGGGAGGTCGTCTCAAGGTGTGGCAGGGGGCGAAAGACATTCGGAGGGCTGAACGGAAGGCCTCTCCAGTTTGTCTGACGAACCGGTTTCAGGCTCTGTCTCAGGCTGATACTGATCTTCGGCCTGACATGGCTCTTGTCCTGTTCCAGAGGTTGCCCCTCAGTATGCAAGATCCGGGCGGTCGTAGAGGGTGGGCTTACTGGTAGTTGGAAGCTCCAACGTCAGGCGCGTAATGGGACCCCTTAGGGAAATTGCAGCAAGAGAGGCGAAGAAAACCAATGTGCACTCCGTGTGCATACCGGGGGGAGTCATTCCAGACGTGGAAAGGGTCCTTCCAGATGCCATGAAGGGTACAGGGTGCACCCATCTGCAGGTGGTCGCTCATGTCGGCACCAATGATGCGTGTCGCTATGGATCGGAGGAAATCCTCTCTGGCTTCCGGCGGCTATCTGATTTGGTGAAGACTGCCAGTCTCGCTAGCGGGATGAAAGCAGAGCTCACCATCTGCTGCATCGACAGGACTGACTGCGGACCTTTGGTATAGAGCCGAGTGGAGGGTCTGAATCAGAGGCTGAGACGGTTCTGCGACCGTGTGGGCTGCAGATTCCTCGACTTGCGCCATAGGGTGGTGGGGTTTCGGGTTCCGCTGGATTGGTCAGGAGTCCACTACACGCAACAAGCGGCTACACGGTTAGCAGGGGTTGTGTGGCGTGGGCTGAGCGGTTTTTTAGGTTAGATGGCCTTGGGCAAGTACAGAAAGGGCAACAGCCTCAACGGGTGCGGGGCAAAGTCAGGACATGCGGGGACCAAGCAGCAATCGGTATTGTAATTGTCAACTGTCGAAGCTGCGTTGGTAAAGTACCGGAACTTCAAGCGCTGATAGAAAGCACCGAAGCTGAAATCGTTATAAGTACAGAAAGCTGGCTGAAGCCAGAGATAAATTCTGCCGAAATTTTTACAAAGGTACAGACGGTGTTTAGAAAGGATAGATTGCATGCAACCGGTGGTGGCGCGTTTGTCGCTGTTAGTAGTAGTTTATCCTGTAGTGAAGTAGAAGTGGATAGTTCCTGTGAATTATTATGGGTGGAGGTTACACTCAACAACCGAGCTAGGTTAATAATTGGCTCCTTTTACCGACCTCCCGACTCAGCAGCATTAGTGGCAGAACAACTGAGAGAAAATTTGGAATACATTTCACATAAATTTTCTCAGCATGTTATAGTCTTAGGTGGAGATTTCAATTTACCAGATATAGACTGGGACACTCAGATGTTTAGGACAGGTGGTAGGGACAGAGCATCGAGTGACATTATACTGAGTGCAATCAAACAGAGAACCGATTCGTGGAGATAACATCTTGGACCTACTGATAACAAACAGACCCGAACTTTACGACTCTGTATGTTCAGAACAGGGAATCAGTGATCATAAGGCCGTTGCAGCATCCCTGAATATGCAAGTTAATAGGAATATAAAAAAAGGGATGAAGGTTTCTGTTTAGCAAGAGTAATAGAAGGCAGATTTCAGACTACCTAACAGATCAAAACGAAAATTTCTGTTCCGACACTGACAATGTAGTGTTTATGGAAAAAGTTCAAGGCAATCGTAAAATGCGTTATAGAAAGGTACGTGCCGAGTAAAACTGTGAGGGACGGGAAAAACCCACCGTGGTACAACAACAAAGTTAGGAAACTACTGCGAAAGCAAAGAGAGCTTCACTCCAAGTTTAAACGCAGCCAAAACCTCTCAGACAAACAGAAGCTAAACGATGTCAAAGTTAGCGTAAGGAAGACTATGCGTGAAGCGTTCAGTGAATTCGAAAGTAATATTCTATGTACCGACTTGACAGAAAATCCTAGAAGTTCTGGTCTTACGTTAAATCAGTAAGTGGCTCGAAACAGCATATCCAGACACTCCGGGATGATGGCATTGAAACAGAGGATGACCCGCGAAAGCTGAAATACTAAACACCTTTTTCCAAAGCTGTTTCACAGAGGAAGACCGCACTGCAGTTCCTTCTCTAAATCCTCGCACAAACGAAAAAATGGCTGCCATCGAAACAAGTGTCCAAGGAATCGAAAAGCAACTGGAATCACTCAACAGAGGAAAGTCCACTGGACCTGACGGGATACCAATTCGATTCTACACAGAGTACGCGAAAGAACTTGCCCCCCTTCTAACAGCCGTGTACCGTAAGTCTCTAGAGGAACGGAAGGTTCCAAATGATTGGAAAAGAGCACAGGTAGTCCCAGTCTTCAAGAAGGGTCGTCGATCAGATGCGCAAAACTATAGACATATATCTCTGATGTCTATCTGTTGTAGAATTTTAGAACATGTTTTTTGCTCGAGTATCATGTGGTTTTTGGAAACCCAGAATCTACTCTGTAGGAATCAACATGGATTCCGGAAACAGCGATCGTGTGAGACCAAACTCGCTTTATTTGTCCATGAGACCCAGAAAATATTATCTACAGGGTCCCAGGTAGATGCTATTTTCCTTCCGGAAGGCGTTCGATACAGTTCCGCACTGTCGCCTGATAAACAAAGTAAGAGCCTACGGAATGTTATATCCTAGCCAGTAATGCCACCCGAGCCCGCTGCCAAAAGGTTGGCAGCATCAAAGTCCGGACGCCGTCCGCATAAGCAGCGCCAGCGAGACAGGAAATCGCCGCAGGTCTGCGCGCGCCACCGCTGGCTTCTGGTTTCTTAAGCGCTGGAGTCGCGAGCGCTAGGACAGTTCTGTATTCGCCGCTCAGTTGTATACTCGCCACCGAATTGTGTACTTGCTAGTCAGTTGTGTGTTCATCGCAGCAGAGTTGTTGTTTGTCGTCAGCCGACGCTGACCTAGCCGCTCCGACTCGAACTAGACAGATCTCTGCAGACACGGAGTTCACTACTGTGTTTCTGTATCTTCGTTAATAAAGATAAGTACCGACTTTTATTTAATCAGAGTGTTTGGGTTTTCATCTTTCTGTTCACTGTTCCAGCGGACCTGTCGGCCCGCTATTAAAAGTGTGGCGGTGACTTCGTAAGCCGTTTCTACAGCGAATTGTTTGTCGCTACGAACGCCGCCACAAAACTGGCGACGAGGGCTTCCGAACTCGTGTGCAGGGCTGGTTCAACTTGTTTCTGAGTCAGCAAATACATAGTCTGGTGGAAGCAATCGCCAAACAAGCGGCTAATCCTCCAACACAACAGGAACAAGCACAGGCAGCACCACCTTTCCGTGCTTTTGATGCATCAAGAGAAGAATGGCGAGAATATTTCGCGCAGTTGCAGGCGCACATGACAGTCTACAAAATCACGGGTACTGAGCGGCAGCTTTATTTAATTTCCACTGCAGGCGTGGAAGTCTATCGACTACTTTGTAAGTTGTTCCCGGAATCCAAGCCAGAAGCTTTAGACTATGACGTTGTTGTTAACAAGCTTGCTGAGTATTTCGAGTCGCGAGTTCATGTGGCAGCAGCCAGATTCAAGTTCTTCAGATTAAAGAAACTGCCACATCAATCTAATAAACAGTGGTTAACAGATTTACGGGGCCTCACCCGTCAGTGCCGATGTAATTGTGTGTGTGGAGCTTCCTACAGTGATGTCATGTTACGAGACGCTATTACTCAAAACATTGCAGATTCTCGTCTTCGTGCTGCTATCTTAAAGTTGCCTGACCCGTCATTAGAGACTGTGATGAACATTATTGAAGCCCAAGATACTTTTGACTATGCTGAGTGTGAGTTAGATCAGCCATGTATTTCTCAAATTGCCTGTGCTAATCAAGTTATGTCACGCCCGCGGCCCCACCGGCAGAGTCAGACTGTAAACACTAGCCGGCCGCGTCATGTTAAACACATTCGTCAGCCGCGTGTGCAAAATGATAGAGTTAAGTCTTGCCCTAAGTGTGTTCTTGCTCATCCTCGTGAACGTTGCCCGTTAAGAAACGCGGTTTGTCACTTTTGTCAAAGGAAAGGACACATCCAGACTGTTTGTTTGCGTAAACGCAAGAACAATTCTAGTGCTGCCCAGCCCATGGATATTCATGTTCTTCAAAGCCAGCCCGCCCAGAAGGTCGCGTTTAAAGACTCTTCCACGGTTCGTGTGGGTAATAAACTTGTTCGCAATAAGCCACCCACCCAGCCCTCTGCTATGCGACCCAAGCGTAATTCAAACGCTGTAAAAAGTAATGTACAGACTGCAAGTGAAGCGGGAGTCGTTGTTCCACCCGCCCAACCCACGAGTTGTCGTAAGCAACGAACACGCGCTAAACACGCTGATTTTGTGTCTTCCGCCTCCGCTGCACCGATCCAGAGACAGTGTAATAAACTATTTGTGAAGCTACGCATCCAGGATAAGACCTTCAATTTTCAATTAGACAATGGTGCGTCTGTGACTCTCGTAAATAGTGCTACGTATGCGGCTATCGGCCGCCCTAAACTTTCAGCGGCAAAACATTCTTTGGCTACGTATAGTGGAGAACAAATTCCTGTGTTAGGTGTATGTAGCGTGCCAGCCACATTCCGTGGCAATACAAAAACAGTTTCATTCACAGTGCTCCGCGCTACAGACAGTGTAAACATTTTCGGATTAGACTGTTTTGACTTGTTTGGCCTGTCTATCCAAGACAATGTGTTGCAAATTAATTCTGTTGTTGTTCCTCAAGACAGCATAACCGATTTGTGTAAACAATTCAGTGACATATTTAAAGACGAACTAGGTTGTGCTGCGAACTTTGCCGCTCATATTACGTTAAAAGATAATGCTCAGCCTCGATTTTTTCATGCTCGTCCAGTGCCTCACGCCCTCCGGGCACCTGTAGCAGATGAACTTCGTCGTTGGCAAAACAACGGTGTTATTCAACCCGTTTCAGCGAGCCAGTGGGCTTCTCCCTTAGTTATTATAAAGAAACCGTCTGGCAAGTTACGTTTGTGTGCTGATTTTAAGTCGACAGTTAATCCTCAGACTGTCATTGATTCTTTTCCTTTGCCTAGACCGGACGAGCTGATGGATAAGTTAGGGGAAGCTCGTTTCTTTTCCAAAATTTATCTCCGTGAAACATATTTGCAATTGCCCCTCGACGAGCAATCACAACAGTATTTTGTCATAAACACGTCGTTGGGGTTGTTCCGTTTTCTGCGTTTGCCTTTTGGTTGTGCGTCAGCTCCAGCTGTTTTTCAGCGTTTTTTGTCACAACTTCTGGCTAATGTGCCATCGTGTTGCAACTATTTAGACGATATTGTTGTGTCCGGTCGGACGCCTGCTGAACATTTCCGTAATTTGGAGTGTTTGTTTACAGTGTTGTCTCAGGCAGGCCTACGTTGCAACATCGATAAATGTTCATTTTTCCTTACGGAGATGGAATATCTGGGACATGTTATTAATGCTCAAGGCATTCATCCCTCCCAGTCACATTTAGCAGCTATTCGTGATTTGCCCGCCCCTCGCAATCTGCATGAATTGCAAGTAGTTCTTGGCAAATTGACATATTATATTAGGTTTATACCTAATGCATCACAGATTGCTGCACCGTTGCATCGTCTCCGCCGTAAGAATGTTCCATTTGTGTGGTCAGCTGATTGCCAATCAGCCTTTCAGCAGCTCAAAGAGGCTTTATTGAATGATCGTTGTCTGGTCCATTACGACCCTAACAAGCCTCTGGTGTTAGCTTGTGATGCCTCTTCTTTCGGCCTCGGTGCTGTGTTGTCTCACCGAGTCGGTAACACCGAACGTCCTATTGCGTTCGCATCTAAATTGCTAAACAAAGCTCAGTGTAATTATAGCCAATTGGACAAGGAAGCGTTGGCTATTGTGTTCGGTGTCACAAAATTCCATCACTACCTCTATGGTAGACCATTCTATTTAGTAACAGATCACAAGCCCCTGACGTCACTGTTTCATCCGTCTAAACCAGTTCCTCAGCGGACAGCTCAGAGACTACAACGTTGGGCTCTTTTGTTATCACAATACCAGTATGAGATACTGTATCGCCCTACAGCTCAGCATGCAAACGCTGACGCGCTTTCTAGATTGCCGATTGCTGCGGATGATGTCTTCGATTCCTCTGACGACTCTTGCCATCAGATTGACGCCGATGAGCATCAATCCCTCCGGGGTTTTCCGATTGATTATCGTCAGGTGGCACGTGAGACAGCTACGGATCCTCATCTGAGTTTACTATTACGTTTTGTTCAACGTGGTTGGCCGTCCAAGGCAAAGGACATATCGGATCCTGTGGTTCGTCGCTATTATCCGCAACGTCATCCGTTGTCTGTTTCGCACGGAGTTTTGCTGTTACGCACCGAGAATGACCAGCTTCGTGTAGTGGTTCCCCAAGTGCTCCAATCCAAGGTCCTCGACTTGTTGCATCAAGGTCATTGGGGAGTGGTCCGCACCAAGCAGCTTGCCCGCCGTCATTGTACATGGATCGGTATTGATAAGCAGATTACGCAGATGTCTACAGATTGTTCGACGTGTGCCGAACACCAAGCTGCTCCGCCTCAACGCTATTTTGAGTGGGCACGCCCTGCCGGTCCCTGGCAGCGGGTACATATTGATTTCGCTGGTCCATATTGGAATTCTCGTTGGCTCATCGTGATAGATGCGTTTAGTAATTTTCCGTTTGTGGTGCCCTTGCAGTCTACAACGTCTGCACAAACTATACAGGCGTTGACTTCAATTTTTTGTATTGAGGGTCTTCCAGAAGTTTTAGTGTCTGACAATGGTCCACAATTTACCTCTGCTGAATTTGAAAGTTTTTGTTCTGCCAATGGCATTCGTCATGTTCTTACTCCGCCGTTCCACCCTCAATCGAATGGTGCAGCGGAACGTTTGGTACGCACATTCAAGGATCATATGGACCGCCTTCGTGCTACGCACTCTCGTCAGCAGGCCCTCATCACGTTCCTGTCGTCGTACCGGACCACGCCACGCGACGGCCCTTCGCCTGCGGAGCTTCTCCACGGCCGTCGTCATCGCACCCTACTACGGTTGTTGCACCCCCCGGATCGACCCGCCGCTTCTGAGCATCGCACGCGTTTTCAGCGCAACGACGCCGTTTTTTTCAGAGTTTATCACGGTCGCCGTCGTTGGGAACGTGGTACCGTGATAAGTGTCCAGGGTCGCGGTTTTTATACTGTTCAAGGTGCTACTGGGGTGCACAGGAGGCATCAGAACCAGTTGCGCCGCGCTGGCCGCCCGGATTCTGCCGCTCGTTCTTTGTCCACAGATTTGGTCCGCGGCGGGTTCCAGCCGCGCCTTCCGACTTCGCTGCCGCCCCCAGGGCAGCAGCAGCAGCCGTCGCCGCTACCACGCCGACAGCCCGTCCCGTTGATGCCTCCCGCGCAGCTTCATGCGGGAGCGCCCCGGGTGGTCGCTCCGGCGCCTGCGGTCCCTCTTCAGTCGCCACCGCCTTCGGAGCTGATGGACGTCGACCCCTCAGCCGGGCCGCCTTCCCAAGCGGTGGCTGTGCAGCCTGCCCTGCAGCCGCTTTCCTTGGGCACCCCCAAGGAGTCTAACACCGCAGCGCCTTGTCCGGCGCCCACTCGGCAGCCGTCGACGCAGCGTCAGGAGACGCTGTCTCTCTTCGTGGGTCCCGACGCCCCGTCGCGTCCAGTACCAGAAGCTGCGCCCGTGGTCACAGGCGTGCACCCTGACCTCGGTTTTCAGTCGGTGTTTCCCGAGGCCCCGCGCAGCCAATGCTGGGGTGCGGACCGGGGACTGCCACCGACAA
This sequence comes from Schistocerca nitens, assembly GCF_023898315.1. Taxonomy (NCBI): domain Eukaryota; kingdom Metazoa; phylum Arthropoda; class Insecta; order Orthoptera; family Acrididae; genus Schistocerca; species Schistocerca nitens. The sequence continues at coordinate 142,645,409 of NC_064622.1, read as the reverse complement.
CAGTCTCCGCCCCGGTCTCTTCTGCTACGCCTGCGGCCAGACCCCTCCCCCGCCGTCGACGCTCGCCACGTCATTATTCAACGACGGTGCGGCGATTTGGGGGGGAGGAGTGTTATATCCTAGCCAGTAATGCCACCCGAGCCCGCTGCCAAAAGGTTGGCAGCATCAAAGTCCGGACGCCGTCCGCATAAGCAGCGCCAGCGAGACAGGAAATCGCCGCAAGTCTGCGCGCGCCACCGCTGGCTTCTGGTTTCTTAAGCGCTGGAGTCGCGAGCGCTAGGACAGTTCTGTATTCGCCGCTCAGTTGTATACTCGCCACCGAATTGTGTACCTGCTAGTCAGTTGTGTGTTCATCGCAGCAGAGTTGTTGTTTGTCGTCAGCCGACGCTGACCTAGCCGCTCCGACTCGAACTAGACAGATTTCTGTAGACACGGAGTTCACTACTGTGTTCCTGTATCTTCGTTAATAAAGATAAGTACCGACTTTTATTTAATGAGAGTGTTTGGGTTTTCATCTTTCTGTTCACTGTTCCAGCGGACCTGTCGGCCCGCTATTAAAAGTGTGGCGGTGACTTCGTAAGCCGTTTCTACAGCGAATTGTTTGTCGCTACGAACGCCGCCACAAAAGAATATGAGACGAGCTGTGTGGCTTGATTGAAAAGTTTTTAGCAAACCGAACACAGCATGTTATCAATGGAGAGACGTCTACAGACGTTAAAGTAACCTCTGGCGTGCCACAGGGGAGTGTTATGGGGCCATTGCTTTTCACAATATATATATAAATGACCTAGTAGTGTCGGAAGTTCCATGCGGCTTTTCGCGGATGATGCTGTAGTATACAGAGAAGTTGCAGCATTAGAAAATTGTAGCGAAATGCAGGAAGATCTGCAGCGGATAGGCACTTGGTGCAGGGAGTGGCAACTGTCCCTTAACATAGACAAATGTAATGTATTGCGAACACACAGAAAGAACGATCCTTTATTGTATGATTATATGATAGCGGAACAAACACTGGTAGAAGTTACTTCTGTAAAATATCTGGGAGTATGCGTGCGGAACGATTTGAAGTGGAATGATCATATAGAATTAATTGTTGGTAAGGCGGGTACCAGGCTGAGATTCATTGGGAGAGTCCTTAGAAAATGTAGTCCATCAACAAAGGAGGTGGCTTACAAAACACTCGTTCGACCTATACTTCAGTATTGCTCATCAGTATGGGATCCGTACCAGATCGGGTTGACGGAGGAGATAGAGAAGATCCAAAGAAGAGCGGCGCGTTTCGTCACAGGGTTATTTGGTAACCGTGATAGCGTTACGGAGATGTTTAATAAACTCAAGTGGCAGACTCTGGAAGAGAGGCGCTCTGCATCGCGGTGTAGCTTGCTCGCCAGGTTTCGAGAGGGTGCGTTTCTGGATGAGGTATCGAATATATTGCTTCCCCCTACTTATACCTCCCGAGGAGATCACGAATGTAAAATTAGAGAGATTAGGGCGCGCACGGAGGCTTTAAGACAGTCGTTCTTCCCGCGAACCATACGCGACTGGAACAGGAAAGGGAGGTAATGAGTGGCACGTAAAGTGCCCTCCGCCACACGCCGTTGGGTGGCTTGCGGAGTATAAATGTAGAGTAGAGTAGCTATGTTGCAAGACGGCGCTAGTGGTCGCGTTCCTGTGCTCACAAAATAGTTATTGTCGTGACCAACTACCGCCACACAATTTGGTAAGCAGAACTTTTTTCTACACAAGTGTGATAGAATCTGATTGGTCACTCACAAAACTTCACGTGGAGGGAGGCAGCAACTTCTCGTTTCTCTCGCTTCACTGGAAGACCGATGACAAAAAATTTTGAATGAGGAAGCAAGCCATGCGTTTTATTTACGTGCCGCTAAGTGAAACTGAGATGGGGAGAAAAAAAAAATTCTTGTGCTAGCCTCGGAGAGCATTAGAAGTATATTCTCGTGGCAAACACTGAAAAGCACAGTCCTCGAGAATTTGGCGCTGGCAATCTTCAACCTTGGCGGCCGACGTTAGGTGGCAGAAACGTAAAGTCTCTGGGCGCAGACTCTGACTTGTACAGAAGCCGACTCCACTCTACGATGGCAGGTGTTAAATTTTGTAAGAGCGACGTCGCTGAATAGGATGCTACGCCCGAGTTTGTGATGCCTCACTGAACTGAAAGAAGTGCGGGTTTCACTTAGCTTCGTTCTGTTAAGTCAACTACCCGCTTCTCTTTAACTCATGAGTAGACAACAGATTTGTAATTCCTTATCGATTGCCAACCAGGCGCAATTTTACCTCAGTCATGCTTAACTGACATTTCTGTATGACCAGAGAATTGTTTACGATCCGTCACTTCGCGTAGTTCTTGGCCGAACTCATTTCAAGTGATTTCTTTCGTTCTAGTTTTTCTTGCAGCCCAGACGTCTCTTGCAGATGTAAATAACTCGTAGAATGTTTAATGAAATTGTGAATTTTATGTGTAGTATAAAATAATCAAATGCATCGTGGACTGGACGTAGTTAGAATCTGATTGAGGTGCAATGGTTCTAAGCACTATGGGACTTAACATCTGAGGTCATCAGTCCCCTACACTTAGAACTACTTAAATCTAACTAACTTAAGGACATCATACACATCCATGCCTGAGACAGGATTCGCACCTGCGACCGTAGCAGCAGCGCGGTTCCGGACTGAAGCGCCTAGAACCGCTCAGCCATAGCGGTCGGCGAGGTGGTGACATGTACTAATAACCTTCAACAGATGGATGTCGATGATATTTTACAGCAGTTTCGTGGGGCTCAATAGCTGTTGTTCAGGCACAGAGGGACGGTTCTACTGTTGTCTAAGACAAGTTTTGCCAGTAGAAACACGGTAATTAGTGAAATAAATCTGAGCAATGAATGGATTCGACCTATCTTTTTGAAAAGGCGATGAGCAATATTTTTCGTTTGTTTTTCTCAAGACATTTCCTGAGTGTCACAGAAATGCTAGCCATTGAACTTGACACCGATACCACTCCTCGCTTTTTCAACTACGGGTCATTTCTGAGTCACTGACGTTGTTGCGTATCAATCAAAGAATGGACTTGCCATACTACAAACACAGTCGTGAATATGAAACCAAGTGATGCTAACTAAGCACTTCACATTTATCAGTCATTGCTCGTATCCCTGTACACATTCTTTTAAATCATCAATACTGTAATTGGCCTCATTCTCTTGAATCATCATTTGTCTTGTGCTTTTTCTCAGTCTAAATGCATGTTGCACTCAAATCTTCTCTTTGGCATATTATACTCTTCTTCGTGACGAATTTTATCACTACATCGATTCTTCTCGTGTCAGGTATTAAATAAACTTAGTTAATTCATTATTTATCCTTGTAAATTTTCTTTTGCTATTTTATCGACACTTTTAATTTGCAACGTATTTTCACTGAAAAGTATCCCAAATTCTTTCTTTCCTGTACTGTCATTGCCCACTTCTTACTTTCATGTTCTGCTGTGCACAGTAAGTAAAGTTTCAAATACCTCGTGTTCGTATTTGATACTTCTTTCTTTCTTCGTTTGGGTCATCTAAAGTTTCGTAAAAGTCAGTTGTATTTGATACTATTTTAACCTCTTTTAATTTTTAGCATTTCCGTTGGGATACCCAGAAAAACAATTTTTTCCCTCCTATTCTTTGCTAAGTATATTGTCTCTTTCATTCAATGGCTCACCTATATTTAATTCGTATGACGCACGTGGGGTACGTCGTCTAGGATGTATTTAGTTACTACAGCTGTACAAGAACTACTATTCAGGAATATGGCGATTTTAAAACAGTTGATGTGTATCTTGTACCTCCCATATTACGAGATTTTTTGTCTCTATATATATGAAAGGCAATGTCCTGACTCACTGCCTGACTGACTCACCAAACGCTAAGGATGGAAACTTGAAATTTGGAGAAGGTGTGGATCTTATACTGCAGGTATACTGCAGGTGTCGGTTAAGAAGAGGTTTTAGAAAATTGCAGCCCTAAGGGGGTGAAATAGCGGATGAAGAGTTTTTATGAGAAATGTCACTATTAAGGCAACTTTGAAGCTAGACCTTCGAAAATTGGTGTTTAGTTTCTCGTCCAGAAATAAATGTTTCAGCCTTTTTGTAAATATAATCCTCTGGAGATGAAATAGTTGGTTAAAGCTTTTTTTTTGAAAATATATCGTTATTAAAGAACTAGTAAAGCATTTTAAAACTACATCGATGAACACTGGTACTTCATTTCTCGGTTACAAACAAAAAAAAATACGTGTTTCGCTGTTTTTGGAAACTGAACCCTTTGTGAGGTGAAGTAGGGCATGAGATTTTTTTATGTTAATATTTTATTATGAAAGCATTTTTGAAGCTAAAACTATGAAAACTTAAATTTGGCTTCTCAGTTAGAAATATAAAAAATACATGTTTCACTGTTATTGGAAATTCAATCCCTATGTGGCTGAAATGGGGGATGAAAACTTTAATGGAAATATTTTATTGTGCAAGCATTATAGAATCTAAATCTATGAAAATTTGTTTGGCTTCTCTGTAAGAAACAAAACATACACATGTCACTGTTTTTGGAAATTCAACCTCTAAGGAGGTGAATATTGTTAGAGTGATTCACTGATTCGTCATCGCCCATCCAAAAACCGCTAAGGATAGAAACTTGATGTTTGGAGTGGATGTGGATCTTATACTGTAGGCAGAAGGAATTGTCCGAAATTCCACTGCTAAGGGGGTGAAACAGGAAATGAAAGGCTTTTTAAAAGTATGTCGCTAATAACGGAATTTTCAAGTTAGAGCTAAGGAAACTGGTATTTGGATTCTCACTCACAAAATAATACTTCTTTCACCATTTTTGGAAATTCAGCCACTAAAGTGTTAGAATAGTGGGTGAAAGCTTTCTTGAGAATAAATAATTGCTAAAGAACTACTAAATGATTTTAAGGCTACATTTATGACAATTGGTATTTGATTTCTCAGTTAGAAATAAGAATATAATTGTTTCAGTGATTCTGGAAATTCAACCTCTAAGAGTGCAAAAGGGGACGAAAATTTTTAAGAAAGTATTTCGTTACATATAAAAAATTTTTAAAGCTAAGTTTAGGAAACTGCCTACCGTATTTCACTTCTCGGTTAGATACGAAGAAATATTTGTTAAGAAATGAAATATGCTATCGAAATATCTGCACAAGAACACGAAAGGTATGATTAACCAAAACTTTAGCCTTCATATACCAGAATTGCGTTTTGGTCAGAAATACATTCGGGAAAGATCATGCCTATATGATCATAATTAGCGTGAAAAGGTGAGATGGTGGTGCAGTTTGTGAACAAAATTCGATTAAGCAGAAACAAAAAAATCTCTGCAGCCATACTTTACCCGAGCGAAGCAGCGGGCGCTAAGCTGATTTCGAGGTATCCATAGATGTGGAAAATAATTTCATTATTTTACTTTCGTTTCTTAACAGGTTTGTTGATGACAGGAAGTAATAATGAACTTCCTAGACAATAACTGAGCCGTGGTAAAAACTGCTGTTTTGAAGAGCGCGCTGCAGCGAGTAGTGTGAAGCAGTCGCCCTCCCTTTCTGGCGGTGGCGCCGCTTTGGCAATCGTTGCTTTGGTGTCTCCCTCTGGTGGGAAAGGGGAGAGGTTGCTTGTTCATGTGCATTTAAGGGGCGCTGAGCTCGCCAGTCAATCCCTCCAAAACCCAGGCGATCATTGTAGGCAAAACCACCCTTTCCTTCCGCCTCCTTGATTCCTATCTTACCATCTATGGCCGTCCTATCGCCCTCACTCCCACCCTTAAGTACCTTGGCGTCACCCTCGACAGTCGTCTCTCCTGGACTCCCCATCTCCAGACAATCCAAGCCAAGGCACGCTCCCGACTGCGTCTCCTCAAGCTCCTTTCCGGCCGTACGTGGGGTCTGTACCCCTCCACCATCCTCCGCACCTATAAATCCCTCATGCGCCCTATCCTTTGTTACGCCCATCCGGCCTGGATCTCCGCCCCCCTACCTTTTATAAATCCCTCCAAATCCTTCAACGCCATGCTCTCCGCCTCGCCTATCGCATCCGTCTTCCCTCCCCTACGCGGATCCTGTATGATCTCATCCCCTTCCCCCACCTCCTCCTTTTCCTTGAAAGGATACGGATCCTGTACACCTCCCGCAAACTCGATCCTCCTCATCCGCTTGTCTCACCCATCCTCTCCCACCCCCGCCCGCTGCCGTGCCTGTATTCCCATGTCCCACCTGGTCTCCATCTCTCCACCCTCCTCATCCTCTCCCAAGGTGGCTTACGCCAGCTCCCCCTCCCTTATGTCCTCCTCCCCTCCATCTACCCCTCCTATCAACTTCGATCCTCCCCCCCCACTTCCTGTGTCCTTTCCTTTAGGCACCCTCCCTCCCTTCTCATTCCTTTTCCCCCATCCCCTCCCTCCTTCCCTCTTCCCCTGGGCTTCCCCTCCCCCCTCCCCCTTCCTCCCTTCCCCCTATATCCCCTGCCCATGGCATCTGCTCTCCCCTCTCCCTCTCCCACCCCCTCTCCTCCTCTCTTGGCAGGTCCCCAGACTCGTACACGGTTAGTGAACATTCGCGCGCCGGAGATCAACGCCTCGTGTTCTGTGTGTGCTGTCGTTTTGTGCTTAAGTGATTCAGTGTTATTCGTTTTGTGCACCTACGTTCACGTGTGACAATTTTCGTCTCTGTCTGTGTCAAAGTGTCTGAACAATTTTATCTTGGCCTCTACGCCCGTGAACAGCACCTTGTATTTTAAAAAGTGTTTGTCTCCGTATATATGTCCACCATGTTTTTTCTCTAAATGTCTTCATTTGTATATTTGTTTCTCTGCGGCCAAAGAGTGGCGTCGTATGCTGCTGCAGGCCTGCCTGTAATACAGGTTTCAAAATAACAATAAAGAAAAAAGCTCGTCAGTCAGTCTGGGTCACTCTCTCGTCCCCAGCTTTCTAGTCTCTCTCGTCCGCATTTGTCAGGCAGTTAGTGTCTGTCTGTCGTTCAGAGTGCTAGTATGTCTGTCGTTCGGATCAACCTTTAAAGCCGGCAAAAGGAGTCTTTCCACTCCGCCAGTAAGAACTTATTGAGTGGTCGCCTGGTCGGGGCTCAGTTGCTGCATCTGCGCGTTAGGCCGCCAGTCTGCTCGAATTTGCTCAGGCAATAGTCATTGGCGGTTGGATCGATCGATCGGTTGGTCGGTCGTGTACTGAGACATAAGATGACTTGTCCGTCTTGAGCATCGGCGCATGTGAGGTCGCCACGTGAGTCCAGTGGGCCGCGGCGTATAGCGAAGGGTAGTGACTTCGCGGTCGACACGAGAGCAACAAGAGTCAACCCACATCAGTCTGGCCGGTGCGAGGTGCGACGCCGTGAGACGGGAGATAGGCGCGCCTTCCTGCGTCCGTTGAAGCGGCTGGCAGCGAATGGTTCGGGAGAGCGATTTGGGGGTGCTGCGCCAGGTCTTCTCGAGAAATCGCAGTTTATTAGAAGTTAAGTGATTGCTGATATCTTGTTTGATTTACTCTTAAGTTCTACTTTTCTTGGTGAGGTCACCAGCCGTTTTGCTTTGGGGTCGTCCCATCATTCCTCTCCGTTTGACCATCTGCGGGAAGGTGGTTGTTTATAAATTGGGTGGTCCGTTTCCGTTGTGGAGTAGGGGCGGGTTAGAGCAACCTGCGGTTCGGGTTGTTCGGTAATCTCCCTATCAATCTACTGTATGTTAGTAGCTGCCTCTGTCATGTTTGTCGGATTTGATGTGTTAACGAATTTATTGCTTGGAGTGTAACGGCCTAATACCTGAAATATGTTTTGATCTTTGGAAACTTTGATATTATTGCCTATGATCTTGAGAGGCGGTATCTGTGTACTGTAGAGCATCTTAACTACTGTTTGGCCAACCTTGTAGAATTTTATATAAGATTGCATTTCATGAGCTTTATTTAAATGATCATTTTAGTATATAAAGTTGCCACCCTTTCACCGTCAGACTTTTCTTAGCAGTTAAAATCAAGTTGCACCTTCGGTGGCAAGGTTAATATTTTAATTGTTAGTGTTTGTACCAATTCCATTTCTCTTACGTTGGGTGCATAGTTTGTGTGCTTGTGTAAATTGTTAAAACTCTTAGTTTAAAGTTATGTGGTGTGTTGCAGATTTGCACCAGTGTAGTCTTTCAGAGGCTATTGTGGGCGGTCGTAACTACGGCCGTGTCAAAAGGGAGCGGCAAGGTTCTCTGCCCGAAAGCTCATACAGTCAAAACTTGTTTCTTTCTGCCTCTGAATAAATTGTAACTTTGATATTTAGAGGGTGTTTTCTGATTATAATCTTAAGTCTGTGGTATGTCGCAATTTGTTTCTTCAGGCATTTGTCTCCTCTCCTGTAGCCTTCATTTGTTGGTTTAATGCCTCAGACAGTAGCTCGACCTTGTCCTCTTCTGCCAGTATACTGTCGAAATCTTCCTTGATCGATTATATCGTAAAGAATATTTATTGTAGCTTTATCTCTGCGGCAGGTTTTTAAAACTATTGCGTAATACTACATTTCAAATGCTCCCAATAGAAGAATTCAGTTTTTTCCTCCTCTCAGGGAAAAAATTATGATAATCAACACTTAGGAAAAGATTCAACAGAAATAACACAGATCTAAATTTCTACCTTTTAACTAAGCTATTTTTCTTTCTACTCACTTTTATTTTTCTCCATTTTTACTGCAAATATTTCGTCTCCCTATCGTCTCTTCCTATCAAAAATCTTTCTGTAACTTTAACAACACATGAGAAAATAATCGTAGCATTTCTGCGTTTAAAATCAGGTTTTCTTGTAATGGTTTTACCTTTTACCAAAGTGAGTTCATCAGTTCCAATAAATCTCACATTTTTCCGCCCTCTTGTATACCAGTATGGTCAATCATTTAGATGGGTCAGATGCCAATCTACTTATCATCCACATACGATCGTGCTTTGTTCGTTATTGGGAAGACAATATTTTCCGGAAGCCTTATAACTACAGGGTTTGAACAAAAACACGGAAACATGCAGGTTCCGCTGTTGCATTTGACCACGGACGGTCAACAGGTCGCACGTGTTAGTCGTGGTAAGAATAGCGTTCTGTGTAGTTGAGAGTATGTTATGTCGGAGCGAAGTGAATTCGAATGTTCACAAATTGCTCGTATGATGGGTGTTTCCTTCGCCAAGTTAGTCCAAATGTTAGGTGTTTCAAGAGGTATCGTCTCGAAGATTGGTACTGTATACAGGGAAAGCTGAAAAACATCATCGAGCAAGTCACAACTTGGACGAAAGAGTTTGTTGAATCGTGATGACAGACGATGATTGAAGAGCACTGTGACACAAACAGAACTGGACGTTTGCTAAAGTCACTGCTGAACTGAAATGCTGAATGACGCACTCGCGAACCCTGTCCGCACCAAAACTAAATGAAGGGAACTCCATAAGCAAGGAATTGCGGGAGAGCTGGAATTCCAAAACCATAAGTGATGAAAATGCCCTAAGAGGAAAACGTTGTCCGATGCCATGAAACGTGGATCATGGACAAATAGAGGAAAGCCATTTGGTCGGATGACTCTTGTTGCAGACTGTTTCCAACTTCTGGCGAAGTTTACATCCCAAAAGTGAAACTTGGAAAAGGTTCGCTTACAACGTGGGCAGCCATATCTTCGTATTCCAAAGCCCAATAGCTACTCTGCAAAGTCCCGTTACTGCCAAGGATTGTGCGATCATTTTGGCTGACGAGGCCCATCCCATGGTACTCCGTTAGTTCCCCAATAGTAACACTGTGGTCCAAGATGACAGTGCCCTTGTTCACGCAGCTCATATTGTCACAGAGCAGTTTCGTGAGTACGAGGATGAATTATCGCATCTGCCCTGCCCACCAGTCATCCGATCTTAATTTTTATTGGTATTTTGCAGTCTACTGTGGAAAGAACGGTGCGTGATGGCAAACAAACTCCATCATTTAATGTACTTGTAACTGATATACAGCAATATATTTAAACCACCCTAATGAAAACTTTTATAATATTTTAACCTTTTAAATGAAAAATGCGACTGCGAGAAAGTGTTGCAAAATCTGAATGCGATAAAGTAATTCGAAACTGCCTAACTGGTTCTTTCTCTGTTGATACATTCGTAATCGCAAAAATATTGTCAGAATTCATCACTGTGAATCATTAAACTTTTAAACTGATCAATTGGTCCTGGAAGGACTCAATGTTCCCATTTTTATTATTTAATTTTGGTGTATCTGTTGCACGAGCTGAGCTACAACTACCTACTGAGATGCGCATAGTGCAATGCTCTCTTTTTTTTTTTTTAAAAAAAAGGCTGTAGAATACCTGGTTCATAACAAACACGAATAATTAAAATGATCAAATATTTTGGCTTGGACTTTGGATGCGGACAATGAGTTGCGGGAAAATTATATCAAATGTTTTTATTAGAAAGCTCTACAATGAAAAATTACCTCTTTCTTTGTTTCTCAAACATTAATACACAAAAAAATTACAGTTCTTGAATGGACAAACGTAAGTAGTCTTTAACACCAAATGGGATCTTTTCTAAAATTCAACTCGTGAAAACGATATTATACAGGATGATTCAAAAAGAATACCACAACTTTAGGAATTTAAAATTCTGCAACGACAAAAGGCAGAGCTAAGCACTATCTGTCGGCGAATTAAGGGAGCTATAAAGTTTCGTTTAGTTGTACATTTGTTCGCTTGAGGCGCTGTTGACTAGGCGTCAGCGTCAGTTGATGCTAAGATGGCGACCGCTCAACAGATGTTTAGTGATGAAGCAACTTTCCACACTAACGGGAAAGTCAACCGTCACAATGTCTGTATATGGGGCACTGAGAATCCGCGGGAAACAACTCAGTATGAACGTGACTCGCCTAAGGTGAACGTTTTCTGTGCCATTTCAGCCAATAAAGTTTTTGGTCCCTTTTTCTTTGAAGGTGCTACTGTAACTGGACTACAGTATCTGGAGATGTTAGAGAATTGCCTGTTCCCTCAGCTCGAACAAGAAGCTCAACAATTCATATTTCAGCAGGATGGAGCGCCACCACATTGGCACTTATCTGTCCGTAACTACCTGAACGTCAACTACCCGAGGCGATGGATCGACCGCCAGGCAGCCCGTGACAGAGCACTTCATCACTGGCCTCCAAGAAGCCCTGATCTTACCCCCTGCGATTTTTTCTTATGGGGGTATGTTAAGGATATGGTGTTTCGGCCACCTCTCCCAGCCACCATTGATGATTTGAAACGAGAAATAACAGCAGCTATCCAAACTGTTACGCCTGATATGCTACAGAGAGTTGGAGTATCGGGTTGATATTGCTCGAGTGTCTGGAGGGGGCCATATTGAACATCTCTGAACTTGTTTTTGAGTGAAAAAAAAACCTTTTTAAATACTCTTTGTAATGATGTATAACAGAAGGTTATATTATGTTTCTTTCATTAAATACACATTTTTAAAGTTGTGGTATTCTTTTTGAATCACCCTGTATATTCAACAGTTATTTCTATCCCCAAATTCAAGTTGATAATTATGCATGACACTTTATCTTTCGCTATACTCAAGTCTCTGGATGTCTGAACCAAGAATTATTAACTACAAGATGTCGCAATAAAGTAAAAAATCTATAATCAATCACATTGGCGAAGCTGTCGTATGTACTCCGCTGATTCACGTGAGGCGGTGTCATACGTGATTATGGCTGCACGGGGGGTTTTAACAGCTTTTGAAATGGATGTGGAACGGTAGCTAGACGCATGGGACATTATGAAAGTGTGCAGACAATACCAAATTTCAGGCATTACCTATTACTACTTTTAAAGCAATGGCCGACGGCCTTCACTTAACGACCGACAGCAGTAGCATTTGCGTGGAGTTGTCGGTGCTAACAGACAAGCAAAAATGCTGGAAATAATCGCAGAATTCATTGTGGGACGTATGACAAACGTAACCGTTAGGACAGTGCGGCGAAATTTGGTATTCTTGGGCTATAGCAAAAGAAGACGGACGCGAGTTCCTTTGCTAAATTACATCGCCTGCAGCGTCTCTTCTGTGTTCATGATATTGGTAGGACCGTAGACGACTGGAAAAATGTGGCCTAGTCAGATGAGTCCCAATTTCAGGAGGTAAGAGCTGATAGCAGGGGTCGAGTGTGAGGCAGACCCCATGAAGCCATACCCAGGTTGTCAACAAGGCACTGTGCAAGCCGGTGGTGGCTCCTAACGCTGTAGTCTGTGTTTACATGCAACAGACTCGGTTTTGTCTCGTCCAACTAACCGATCACTGGCTGGAAATGGTTATGTTCGACTACTTTGAGGTAATTTGCGGCCATTCAACGATGGAATTTTTGTGGATGACACTGTGCCATGTCAAACACTGATGACACCATCAGGCATTTTAACCCTTCTCTAAGTCATCGCGGGGCAGCATACTCATCGAACGTGATCGCGCTCGTTCACAGCACAGCGCGACAGTTTTTGCTCTCATGTGCAGATTGGAACCATTAGAAATTTGAACGTGATACCAAGCAGCAAAGGGTTCTTATACTTTCTCAGTGCTCCTGTTTCACGCTCTCCTGTGGCATGATTTCGGAGGGGTGCCGCATTAACACATGCTTGAATAACACTTCAAAGGTCTTACCAACAACACTCCAGTTCCGCAAGACTGTCGGTAGCACCCACCCACCTTTAATGAGTATTTTAAAATTGTACCTGCACATGTAGAACCCGTTACGACGTCCTAGGCACATGCAGACCAGCCACCCCTTCGACACACTCCGATTCTTGGTGGCCTACTATGATGCACGAGAGCAGCAATGTAGTGGCGAAAGGGCAGCAGCGTATACTACCTACAGGCGCCTGGTACTCTCGTCATATATTCTGTCTGTACATGTATGTTTCTAAGATACGTGGTTTTGCCGAGATGGAGGGGGGGGGGGGGGGAGTTGGCGGCTTAGAGGGATCCCTTGCCGTTTTGTCACTCAAGGGTCAATGTCACATCCCCTCTTGATCACGCCACTGGAGGACGCGAAATAGGAGAGCTTAAAATGTGTCGACACACTCGGCAGCTTTGGATCACATTCATATTTCGTCAGATGGTTGTGAACGGTCCCTAGTGGTTCCACCCTGTACATAAGACCAAAAACTGCGGTCGCACTGGGCTCCAAACGAGTGCGATCACGTTCGAAGCAGCCCCACAATGTCCTTAAGAAGAGTTGAAATACAAGAGGATGTCAGCAGTGTCAAAACTTGTGAAGAACGTCTGTTGCCCATGGCACTGCCAACTGTTTTCGGACACGAAATGTGTGGGAGTTAACGCTCCAAGGAAAGGATTTATTGCCGCCCTTATGCCATACCAAGCGGCATTTTCTTGCCGATTTTGAGCGAACATGTCTCTAGAACATTTTCCTCAGCCACTCACGAAAAAAAGTGATTTAACGCTGGGCGTCGTGGTTCTGACCTCCATCGCCGAGCATTCAAAATAGGGCGTGAAATGTAAGACGGGGTGTGGCGATCTTCGGATCGTACGATACGTGCACGGTGGCATTGACAGGGAAGACTGTACACACCTTCAAGCCAAATATCAAACTTCAGTGTCGCAATCGTTGGGAATTAAGGAGTTTCGAAAAAGTTACCCTTTACTTCTGTTGTGCAGTGTATTTTTTGTTATAGTGAACCAAGTTCCTAATTTGAGCACAATTAGGTGAGGTGATTTAATTCAACATTCTAAAATTCCAATATATTTGAGCTAAGCAGGAAAATATACTGCCTGACCAAAATGGTGAAGCACCCACCAGATACGGTCGCATGTCCTTGTAACTTTATATACATATACCCCATCGGCGTTACGAATACAGGGCAATGAAATGAAAACAAGACAGATAGTGCAACGGTAGTTTCGCATTCTCGTCAATATGGTACCAGAATGTTTAAGTTCTACCACTGTAAAGACGGAAGATCCGCGATTCGGAATGTCAGAACTGTGTAGTAAGTTGCGGCAGGAACATCACCACAAAATTACGCAGCACTAACACTCCAAACCATCTACTCTCGGAGAGAGATTTTAACTGTGTTCAATCTAATGGTAAAGTATCGAACTATTTTTCTCCGGATCATACAGTTTGTGAGAAAAGCAGTGAGAATACTTACTTTTGGAAACCTTTTATCAGACAAAGCCTGTTAAAACAAACTGTTTCGCTTAATAAAACGGCCGCAAGCCCAAATCGGGCACAATGTCTACACAAGTCAATTTTCGACACTGAATAAATAACTTTCACTTACTACGCAATTGAAACACAACCACTTAATTTCCGTTTACTACGGTCACTTGGCAGTAAGTACTATTAATCCCACTTTCTGTTATTTACGGAATTTATCACTACACTTCAGTAATTATTTAAAGAAGACACACATGTTTCAACAAGGATACAAAAAAATATTAACCTTATAGCTATCATTCATATGATCAAAGCTATTATTTAACACGACTAAATTTCATCTCTCTAGGACTGTTATTTGTTAACGTTTTACTAACACCAATATTTGTTTGGCTTTCTTTGACGTAGAAAATCAACACGAACCACTACGGTTAAGATTGTTGCAGTTAAACCATTATGTTACTTTACTTTCAGGAATACTATTGAAAACTTATCCTCGTGGTCACGCAAAGCGGTGGCCCTTAAACTGATACGTGCAAACTTTAGTATTTAATAATGATTTTCAGAATTTACTGCCGAAACAGTACTCTTGCCAGTAAGTTACTATTATTCAAGCTTCAACAAACATCAGGATACTCGGAAAAATCGTTTAGGTAAGGACCCTACTGAGGTAAATGAAATAGGAAAATTACGGTTAAACACAAAGGTACATTTAACACTTATATTCTACTGATTGAAGAAGGATGGTTCATACTGTGATACACTTCTAAGTAAAGTACTTTGCCTGTTACTGATGTCGAAGGTGGCGTGAGGCGGTGCTCCGTAGTAACATTGCGCAGGTACGGCTCTTGATGTACACAGCTCTGACTTCCTCTTGGTGGCGACGATAAAATTGCAAATTTCTGAGCTATTAATTTATTGCCGTACTGCGCCAATCATGTAAAACACGTCAGAGGCCAAAACCCAGTCCTGCAGGTAAATTCGGGGCCTCTAGTGCTTGACCAACGTAATGCGTGTTCACCACTTGCAGGGCAGCTACCGACTATCTGAGCCACTTGCGCGCCGATTCTCAGTCGTGCACCCCACCACCTTTTCCATTCCACCACAGAACGGAGTTCCGTTCTACCTATGATCCCTACACCTTTTCAATTTACACTTCTGCTTACAACAACCATAAGTATGAACCATCTAAAATTTCATGACAGCATATAGATACAAAATTGACATAATTACAATTGTACTTGAACTATTACATAATTATTTACAAAAGATGTTTTAATACATTTATTCCACCTACGTCAGAGGTTATTTTAAACAGATAAACTACACTTAACAAACGCTTACTCTCGTATAGTATTTGCTTAATTTTTCAAAATTATTACGGAACAAAAAATTTTAAAATATATACATTAATGGCAGTATTATGTTTACAATAGCAGAAAAGTAAATAAACTGCATATTATTTCAAACGAAATCGCCAGAACTTTTAATACATTTATCCCAATGTGAGACAAGATGGTCAGTGCCTTTACGGGAAAATTTTTGCGGGTGCCTACGGAATCATGATTCCTCTGAAGCAACTAGACGGCCATGAATGTCTTTGCTCAGGGCTAAAAAAATATGGGGATCGTATGGAGACATCGGGACTGTGTGGAGGATGTATAAGGGCCCCCCAGCGAACCGTTTGCAACATAGTCAAAACAGCCTTGCCAACTTGTGGACGGGCAGTATCCTGCCACAAAATGGTGCCGTCCGTCAACATTCAAGAATTGTTGGACTTGCTGACGACGTTCAGGTTTCGCAAAGTGTCCATAAGGACCCATCTATCCTAACGCGATTTCTGTATTTTTGGAGTTCCGAAGAAAGACATCGTGGCCGTCGATTTGCCTTGGAAGAAATGGTGCACATCTGGGTTCAATCATGGTTCCGTAGGGCCAGCCGCTGGTGACCGAGCGGTTCTAGGCGCTTCAGTCTGAAACCGCGCGACCGCTACGGTCGCAGGTTCGAATCCTGCCTCGGGCATGAATGTGTGTGATGATGTCCTTAGGTTAGTTAGGTTTAAGTAGTTTTAAGTTCTAGGGGACTGAAGACCTGAGATGTTAAGTCCCATAGTGTTCAGAGCCATTTTGGTTCCGTAGGCAACTGTAAACACTTTACGCCTCGTGCCGCCAGACCTCCCAGGCTTTATGGATTACCAAAGATACACAAGAAAAGTGTTCCCCTAAGGCCCATTGTTAGTGAAATCAGTTCACCTACCTACGGACTTGCTAAACATCTGGCAGGATTATTAGCACCAAAATTGGGACATTGCGAACACCAGGTTGTCATTCGCAGAAATTTTGTTGAGACACTAAAGAGAATGAAGATAGGCCCAAACGACCTAACGTTTAGCCTGGATGTTCTCACTTGTTAAGAGGATGCCAATACAAGATACGCTGGATCTTTTGGCCCAACATTTCCCATCTGGAATCATTAAGTTGTTCCGTCACGTCCTAACGACAACGTACTTTTTGTATTGCGATGAATATTATGAGATGACTGACGGCACAGCCATGGGATCACCGCTGTCTCCAGCAGTCGCAAATTTCTTCATGGAGAACTTTGAGGAGCAGGCTCTGCAAACTGCGACATTACGGCCATATTGCTTTCTAAGATACGTTGATGACACTTTCCTGATATGGCCTCATGGTGAAGATACACTACAGCAGTTCGTCGATCATATGAATGGTGTCCATAACAACATTAAATTTACTGTCGAGATGGAGAAGCACGGCAAGCTACCATTCTTGGATGTTTTGATTGAGCGGAAGGCAGGATGCCTTGGTCATTCAGTGTACCGGAAACCAACTCTCACCGATCGGTACTTGAACGCAAATAGTTTCCACCACCCTGTTCACAAGAAAGCTGTCCTGAACACGTTTGTTGATAGAGCCAAGATTATTTCTGACGACGACCACCTACAGTCTGAATTTCAGAACTTAAAACGTGTTTTCGGGGAAAATGGATGCAGCAAATGAGACATCGCAAACTCTTTCAAGGACCGTCGACGAAACACACCTGGTGAATCAGAAGAAGTCAAACGGACTGTATTCCTCCCATACTGTGGAGCAACTAGCAATAAGTTAAGACATCTGCTGCAGAAACATGGGCTAATACCAGTGTTCCGGTACCCTGTGAATGTGGCAGCGTGTACATTGGACAGACAATTTGTACTGAGCACAAACGGCATATAAAACAAAGGGAGCTTGACAAGTCGGCCGTAGCGGAGCATTGCCTAGAAAACGGACATAAAATACAGTTCGAAAATACAAAAGTGTTGGCTCATGCGACTACATATTGGGACTCCGTTATAAAGGAAGCGGCCGAGATTCGCTTAAACAAGAAAAATTTCAACAGACGAGGGATACACACTCAGCAGGGCATGGGGACGGGCGTTGGACATCGAAAGAAAGCAGAGACTGTTGCGCGACGCGGGAGCGGCAGTTTCAAACGTGGCGCCTGCCCCTGGCGCCACCTGACGTCACCGGTGCTGCCACGGGCAATAGCTCCGCCAGCTGCCCGGGTCGACTTACGCGTGCGCGCCACATTGGATCGATCTGATTGGCTGCTGATGATGTCATCATGCCTATATAAGCGGGAGACCGTAGCAGTCCCGGCAGTCAGTGAACTCCTGACGACGATGGCGGGGATGGCCATCGAAAGCTCGAGCATTTTATTCGAATTGACGCGGCTGGAAAACCGAGAACGTTTTATTCATGTATGCCGTCGCGAAAGACTCAGAGGACACATTTTACCATGAAGTCACTAACCGTCTTGTCACATTTGAATAAGTGTTGGCGGTTATGGCCATTACTTTTGAATTAATAGACGGTTATCTATCTCGTTTTCCTCTGACTGCCACTTATAAATGATTGAGTTGCCATTCTCTGTGAACGTAGAATGGGCACCAGAATGCATTAGTGTCACGTTTCTACCAGGCCTGGTAGGGTCTATATCGGGCATGTCGTGTGACTGCATTTTGGACTGCAAGGGAACTCAAGGGCTGGCATACTGGGCAAGTTTCCGTCGCGTAGACCATTCCCCGGGCGCAAGTCTTCCGTTTCGACGCCACTGTGGCGACTTGATCGTCGATAGGGATGAAATGATGATGTCCTGAGCGGAGAAAATCTCCGACCCAGCCGGGAATCGAACCTGGACCCTTAGGATTGACATTCTGTTGCGCTGACCATTCAGCTATGGGGGCGGACATGAAAAGCTTGGATATTGAGTGATCAGTCAGATACCGCACATTCTTAAGAAACAGATGCTGGTCGTTCAGCAGTATCCAGTACCAGTGCCCCGATTTTGGACTGCAAGGGAACTCAAGGGCTGGCATACTGCTCAAGTTTCCGGTTGACCAGGTGTGACAACCAAGAGGGAGGATCGCCGAATCGTGCACTGAGCGCATCGTAATCCCTACCCATCTGTCTGCCACCTGACAGCAATTAATGGACTCTCTGCAACATTTTGCATCGTCTCTCATCATTGGTCGCAGGTAGCAGCAGCGGCACTACAGAATTACTGTCCCATTCGTAGGAAACTGTTACCATCACAACAGATAAAGCTGCGTTTGGAGGGGCGCCGTCACCGGAAATCGTGGACTGCTACTGACTCACGTCGCATCGTGTTCAGCAAGGACTCGCGATTCTGCCGTACCCAAGAAGAACCATTGTCAACGATTATGACGGCGACATGGAGAGAGCTCCCTTTCTTCCAGTATTTTGGAAAGACACAGTCGTGTTACTCCTGGAGCCACGGTGCGTGGAGCCATCGGTTACGACGTCAGGTCACAGCTGGTAGTGACTGAGGGAACTCTTGACACCTCAGCGACACGTCACGGACACCACGCGTCCTCATATGTTGCCTATTATGAGACAGTATTGTGACGCCATTCTTCATTAGAACAATGCTTGTTCACACATGAAATGCGTATCTATGAACCGTTTCAGTGACGTTGACGTACTCCTGAGGACAGCAGCATACGCATATCTGTCTCAACAGAACGTATATGGGGCCAGCATCTAGAACATCAGTGACCAATTACGTTGTGGAGCAGCGTGCGTCAGAAGAGGATACAACGGATCTATACTCATCCTTGTAAATTAAGGATAATTGCAGAATGTGGTGCCACACAACGTGGCACTACACAAAACTGGCGCTAATAGCATAGGCACATAGGGAACACATAAGACACAGATCTGTAAGTCTACGGTATTGGTGACAATTTGAGAAAACCGTCCCGAAACACATGAGCTACAAAACACCACTGTTTCCTGCGCATGTACCACGACATCAATATGGGATATGATCACCATGCACACGGACACAGGCCGCACAACGGATTGGCTTACTCTGGACCAGGTGGTCGAGCAGCTGCTGGGGTATAGCCTCCCATTCTTGCACCAGTCCCTGTCGGAGCTCCTGAAGTGTCCTAGGGGTTTGAAGAGGTGCAGCGATACGTCGACCGAGAGTATCCCAGCCGTGCTCGATGGGGCTTAGGTCTGGAAAACAGGAAGGCCACTCCATTTGCCTGATATCTTCTGTCTCAAGGTACTCCTCCACGATGGCAGGTCGGTGGGGCCGTGCGTTATCATCTATTAGATGGAAGGTGGGACCAACTTCACCCCTGAAAAAAAGCAAACATACTGATGAAAAATGACGTCCCGATACACCTGACCTGTTAGTTTCTCTATAAGACATGCAGGGGTGTACGTGCACCAACCATAATCCCACTCCACACCATAAAACCACGACATCGATACAGGTCCCTTTCAAGAACATTAAAGGGTTGGTATCTGGTTCCTGGTTCACGCCAGATGAAAACCCGCCGATAATCACTGGTCAGAATATATCTGGACTCGTCTGTGAACATAAACTGGGACCACTGTTCCAATGACCATATACTGTGTTCTTGACACAAGGCTTTACGGGATCTCCTGTGGTCAGGAGTCAATGGAATGCACCTTGCGGGTCTCCTGGTGAATAAACCATGTCTGTCAAATCGTCTGTAGACTGTGTGTCTGGAGGAAACTGTTCCAGTGGCTGTGGTAAGGTCCCGGGCAAGGCAGTACTGTCGCCGTCTGCAGGCACTGATGGTGAGATATCGGTCTTCTTGTGGTGTTGTCCACTCTCGACGTCCCGTACTGTAGCGCCTGGATACGTTTCCTGTCTGCTGGAATCGTTACCATAATCTTGAGGTCACACTTTGTGGCACACGGAGGACCCATGCCACGAACATGGATTCATTACAGGTGGTACAGACAAGCCGTCCTGTGAATTACTTTTGAACATATTATCCGAAAACTGTCTTGAGCAGCTAAATCGACAGCCAACGAGTAATGGAAATATTTTAGATCTGGTAGCCACGAACAGACCAGACCTCATCGACGGTGTCAGTGTTGAGACAGGGATTAGTGATCACGATGTTGTCATTACGACTATGGTTACGAAAGTTAAAAAGTCGGTCAATAAGGCTAGGAGAGTATTCCTACTAGAAAGAGCAGATAAGCAGTTGTTAGTATCCCACTTAATAAATGAATCGACTTAATGTGCTTCCGGTACGATGAACGTGGAAGAATTATGGGCAAATTTTAAACACATTGTAAATCACGCATTGGACAAGTATGTGCCGAAAAAGTAGGTTACGGACGGAAAAGACCCACCGTGGTTCAACAGCGCAATTCGGAAAATGCTCAGGAAGCAAAGGCAGTTGCACTCTCGGTACAAGAAAGGTCGGGAGAATGAAGACAGGCAAAAGTTAGTAGAGATTCGTGCTGCTGTAAAAAGAGCGATGCGCGAATCATTCAACCATTACGACCGTCATACCTTAGCAAAAGATCTTGCAGAAAACCCAAGGAAATACTGGTCCTAAGTAAAATCGGTAAGCGGGTCGAAGGCTTCCATCCAGTCACTCATTGATCAGTCTGGCCTGGCAACGGAAGACAGCAAAACGAAAGCTGAAATTTTAAATTTAGCATTTGAGAAATCTTTCACGCAGGAGGATCGTCCAAACATACCGCCGTTTGAGTCTCGTATGGAGGACATAGTGATAAACATCTCTGGGGTTGTGAAGCAGCTGAATGGGTTGAAAATAACTAAATCGCCAGGTCCTGATGGGATTCCAATTCGATTTTACAGAGTACTCTACTGCATTGGCTCCTTACTTAGCTTGCATTTATCGCGAATCTCTTGCCCAACGTAAAGTCCCGAGCGACTGGAAAAAAGCGCAGGTGACGCCTGTACATAAGAAAGGTAGGACGGATTCTCAAAATTAGAGGCCAATATCCTTAACATCCGTTTGTTGCAGGATTCTCGAACATATTCTCAGTTCGAATATAATGAATTTCCTTGAGACAGAAGTTGCTGTCCATGCATCAGCACGGCTTTAGAAAGCATCGCCCCTGCGAAACGCAACTTGCCCTTTTCCACATGATATCTTGCGAACCATGGATGAAAGGTATCAGACGGATGCCATATTCCTTGACTTCCGGAAAGCGTTTGACTCGGTGCCCCACTGCAGGCTCCTAACTAAGGTACGAGCATATGGGATCGGTTCCCAAGTATGTGAGTGGCTCGAAGACTTTTTAAGTAATGGAACCCAGTACGTTGTTCTCGATGGTGAGTGTTCATCGGAGGTGAGGGTATCATCTGGAGTGCCCCAGGGAAGTGTGGTAGGTCCGCTGTTGTTTTCAATCTACATAAATGATCTTTTGGATAGGGTGGATAGCAATGTGCGGCTGTTTGCTGACGATGCTGTGGTGTACGGGAAGGTGTCGTCGTTGACTGACTGTAGGAGGATACAAGAGGACTTGGACAGGATTTGTGATTGGTGTAAAGAATGGCACCTAACTCTAAATATAGATAAATGTAAATTAATGCAGATGAATAGGAAAAAGATTTCTGTAATATTTGAATACTCCATTAGTAGTGTAGTGCTTGACACAGTCGCGTCGATTAAATATTTGGGCGTAACATTGCAGAGCGATATGAAGTGGGACAAGCATGTAATGGCAGTTGTGGGGAAACCGGATAGTCGTCTTCGGTTCATTGGTAGAATTTTGGGAAGATGTGGTTCATCTGTAAAAGAGACCGCTAATAAAACACTAATACTACCTATTCTTCAGTACTGCTCGAGCGTTTGGGATCCCTATCAGGTCGGATTGAGGGAGGACATAGAAGCAATTCAGAGGCGGGCTGCTAGATTTGTTACTGGTAGGTTTGATAACGCGAGTGTTACGGAAATGCTTCAGAAACTCGGGTGGGAGTCTCTAGAGGAAAGGAGGCGTTCTTTTCGTGAATCGCCTCTGAGGAAATTTAGAGAACCAGCATTTGAGGCTGACTGCAGTACAATTTTAGTGCCGCCAACTTACATTTCGCTGAAAGACCACAAAGATAAGAGGGGTTAGGGCTCTTACAGAGGCATATAGGCAGTCACTTTTCCCTCGTTCTGTTTGGGAGTGGAATAGGGAGAGATGATAGTTGTGGTACGAGGTACCCTCCGCCACGCACCGTATGGTGGATTGCGTTGTATGTATGTAGATGTAGATGTAGACCTGCTGTGTTTGACCAGCCTCCAGTCGCCCTAGTATTCTACCCCCTCATAACGTCATCAATATTTGACCTTTGAGCCATTTTCAACACAGTCACCATTAGCACGTCTGCACACTTACTCGCTGCACCGTACTCTGACATTATCACCCAATCCACTTACACTTCCTTCCAAGCTGTCGCCGTCCGTCTTTCCCTTTCTGGATACACGTTCTCTCTTTGTACTGTATACATTCCATTGTCCACACCAATGGCACGAGCTGATCTCCTTCATCTTCTTGGTCAGCTTCCACCCCCTATTTGCTGGTTGGGGACTTGAATGCCCACCACCCGCTTTGGGGATCTCCACATCCTTGTCCACGTGGCTCACAACTGCTAGACGTCTTCCACCAAGCGGATCTAGTTTGCCTCAACACTGGGGTCCCTACATTTTTGTCTGCCTCCACGACAAATTTCTCTCATTTGGACCTTGCGGTCGGTACTGTTCCGCTAGCTCGGCGCTTCGAATGGTTCGCCCTTGATACACACTCGAGTGACCACTTTCCATGTGTCCTTCGACTGCAGCCTCAACTGCCATATATGCGCCCGCGACGCTGGAAGTTTGCCCAAGCCGATTGGACACTTTTTTCGTCTCCAGCGACGTTCGATGACCGTCACTTTCCCAGCGTCGACGATGAGGTCACACATATTACCGACGTTATTCTTACAGCTGCGGAAAGTTCAATACCACGCACCTCCGAATTGCCCCGGCGCCCCCCAGTTCCTTGGTGGAACGAGGCATGCCGTGACGCAATACGTGAGCGGCGACGTGCTCTTCGCGTTTTCCGCCACCATCCTACTTTGGCCAACTGTATCCGCTATAAGCAGTTCCGTGCGCGATGCCGTCGTGTCATCCGCGATAGCAATAAGGCATGCTGGAAATTCTTTATTAGCTCATTTAACACCTTCACTCCCTCCTCGGAAGTTTGGAGTCGGCTTCGACGGTTCTCAGGCGCGCCTAGTTTCTCCCCAGTCTCTGGGCTCATTGTCGCGCATGATACATTAGTGGACCCCGTCGCAATTTCTAACTCATTGGGTCAGCACTTTGCTGAGATTTTGAGCTCTTCAAATTACCCGCCAGCGTTTCTCCCGAAGAAACGTGCAGCGGAAGTGCGACATCTTGCTTTCTCCTCTCAAAATCGCGAAAGCTACAATACTGTTTTCTCCATGCGGGAACTCCAACATGCACTCTCTTCTTCTCGCTCCTCCGCCGGATGGTATTCACGTCCAAATGTTGCTGCATTTATCAACCCATAGTCTGCGTTACCTCCTTCGCCTTTATAATCGAATTTGGACCGACAGTACTTTTCCCAGACGATGGCGGGATGCTATCGTTGTTCCTGTTCCGAAACCTGGAAAGGACAAACATCTCCCCTCTAGCTATCGCCCCATTTCTCTCACGAGTAGTGTCTGTAAGGTTTTGGAGCGTATGGTGAATTACCGTTTAGCTTGGTGGCTGGAATCCCGCAGTCTTTTAACACCTGCCCAATGCGGATTCCGAAAGCATCGTTCTTCAGTTGACCATCTTGTTTCTCTCTCCACTTATATCGTGAACAATTTTCTCCGGAAACGCCAAACAGTAGCAATATTTTTTGATCTGGAGAGAGCATACGATACTTCGCGAATTTATGGCAGAGCGCACATTTAGGGTGCGGGTGAACACTCTCTCCCGTACTTTCTCCCAAGAAAACAGGGTACCCCAGGGCTCCGTGCTGAGTGTTGTACTGTTTGCCATTGCCATCAATCCAATTATGGATTGTCTCCTTCCTGATGTCTCGGGTTCCCTCTTTGTAGACGATTTTGCGATCTACTACAGCTCTCAACGGACCATCCTTCTTGAACGACGTCTTCAAGGCTCTCTCGATCGCCTCCACTCTTGGAGCATCGAAACCGGCTTCCGTTTTTCTCCCAGTAAGACCGTTTGTGTTAATTTTTGGCGACGTAAGGTGTTTCTTCCGCCCTCCTTACATCTAGGTCCTGTCAACCTTCCGTTTTCAAACGTCGCTAAATTCTTGGGTCTTATGTTTGACAGAAAACTGTGCTGGTCCTCCCACGTTTCCTATCTTTCGGCTCGCTGTCTGCGAACGCTCAACACCCTCCGTGTCCTGAATGGTACCTCCTGGGGAGCGGACCGAGTGGTCCTTCTCCGCCTCTATCGCGCCTTAGTGCGCTCGAAATTGGACTATGGAAGCATAGTCTACTCCTCTGCTCGGCCGTCTATTCTTCGGCGTCTCGACTCTATCCACCACTGTGGATTACGTTTAGTGTCCGGAGCTTTTTACACCAGCCCTGTGGAAAGCCTTTATGCTGAGACTGCTGAGCCTCCGCTGTCCAATCGGCGAGCAGTCCTGAGTCGTTATGCTAGCCATCTGTCTTCCATGCCTGCTAATCCAGCCCATGACCTTGTTTTCGACGCCTCCTTTGATGTAGGGTATGCAGGCCGCCCCTCCTCCCTACTACCACTGGGAGTCCGCTTCCGTCAACTGCTCCATTCTCTTTCCTTCCGCTTTCCTAAAACCTTCATGACAACTTGGGGTACAGCACCGCCTTGGCTCCGTCCCCGGATCTGCCTGCTCCGTGACCTTTGTCAATTTCCCAAGGATGGTACCCCTTCACTTGTTTATCGTCGGGCATTTGCTGCTCTATATGCACAAATGACGGACGCCACATTTATTTACACCGACGGCTCGAAAACATCGTTAGGTGTAGGGAGTGCCTATATTGTTGGCGACACCCCAAATCAATTTCGGCTTCCCGACCAGTGTTCGGTGTATACTGCGGAGCTTTACGCTGTTCTCCAGGCTGTCCACTACATCCGCCGCCATCAGCGGATACAGTAAGTTATCTGCTCAGATTCTCTCAGCTCTCTCCTCAGTCTCCAAGCTCTTTATCCTGTGCACCCTCTGGTCCACCGGATTCAGGACTGTCTGCGCTTGCTCCACCTGGGGGGCGTCTCGGTGGCGTTCCTCTGGCTCCCGGGACACGTTGGTATCTGTGGAAATGAGGTGGCCGATATTTCAGCCAAGGCTGCAGTCTCTCTTCTTCGGCCAGCTATTCAATCGATTCCCTTCGCCGATCTACGGAGCGTTTTATGTCGTCGTGTTGTTCATTTATGGCATGCGCATTGGTCGACACGTCCCCATAATAAATTGCGGGACGTGAAAGCTCTTCCTTGTGCTTGGACCTCTTCCTCCCGAACGCGTCGTCGGGAGGAGGTAATTTTAACTAGACTCCGGATAGGGCACTGTCTTTTTAGCCATCGACATCTTTTAAGCGGCGATCCTCCCCCACTCTGTCCCCACTGCTCTCAGCTGTGGACGGTAAGACACCATTTAATTGAGTGCCCCTATTTTACTCCGTTACGCTCCCGTCTACAGCTATCGCCTGATATATCGTCGATTTTAGCAGATGACACGCGCTCAGCCGATCGCGTTCTCGAGTTTATTAGTGCCAGTGAAATGACGTCAGTCATTTGAAGCTTTTTTTGGGGACAACCAACCCCTTTCTGTAGTAGATTTTTAAGCCTTCCTTCTACTTTTAGTTTCTCCAATTTTATGACTTTCGTTCCCATTGCTGCTGGTTTTCAATTTCGGTTTTTTGTTTCCTAAGTCACGGACCGGGCGCTAATGACCATAGCAGTTTTGCGCCCAAAAACAAAAAAAAAGTCCATTCCGTTCAACTGCTCTTCCAAGTCCTTTGTTGTCTCCGACAGAATTACAATGTCATCGGCGAACCTCAAACTTTTTACTTTTTCTCCATGAATTTTAATACCTACTCCGAATTTTTCTTTAGTTTCCTTTACTGCTTGCTCAATATACACATTGAATAACATCGGGGACAGGCTACAACCTTGTCTCACTCCCTTCCCAACCACTGCTTCCCTTTCATGCCCATCGACTCTTATAACTGCCATGTGGTTTCTGTACAAATTGTAAATAGCCTTTCGCTCCCTGTATTTTACCCCTGCCACCTTCAGAATTTGAAAGAGCGCATTCCAGTCAACATTGTCAAAAGCATTTCTCTAAGTCTACAAATGCTAGAAACGTAGGTTTGCCTTTCCTTAATCTTTCTTCTAAGATATGTCGTAAGGTGAGTATTGCCTCAAGTGTTCCAACATTTCTACGGAATCCAAACTGATCTTCCCCGAGGTCGGCTTCTACCAGTTTTTGCATTCGTCTGTAAATAATTCGCGTTAGTATTTTGCAGTCTGAGGGTATTTCCCCTGTCTCATACATCTTGCTCACCATATGGTAGAGTTTAGTCATGACTGGCTCTCCCAAGGCCGTCAGTATTTCTGATGGAATGTTGTCTACTCCTGGGGCCTTGTTTCGACTCAGGTCTTTCAGTGCTCTGTCACTCTCTTCACGCAGTATCATATCTCCCATTTCATCTTCATCTACATCCTCCTCCATTTCCATAATATTGTCCTCAAGTACATTGCCCTTGTATAGACCCTCTATATACTCCTTCCACCATTCTGCTTTCCCTTCTTTGCTTAGAACTGGGTTTCCATCTGAGCTCTTTATATTCATACAACTGGTTCTCTTGTCTCCAAAGGTCTCTTTAATTTTCCTGTAGGCAGTATCTATCTTACCTCTAGTGAGAAAAGCCTCTACATCCTTAAATTTGTCCTCTAGCCATCCCTGCTTAGCCATTTTGCACTTCCTGTCGATCTCATTTTTGAGACGTTTGTATTCCTTTTTGCCTGCTTCATTTACTGCATTTTTGTATTTTCTCCTTTCATCAATTAAATTCAACATTTCTTCTGTTACCCAAGGATTTCTACTAGCCCCCGTCTTTTTACCTATTTGATCCTGTGCTGCCTTCACTACTTCATCCCTCAGAGCTACCCATTCTTCTTCTACTGTATTTCTTTCCCCCATTCCTGTCAATTGTTTCCTTATGCTCTCCCTGAAACTCTCTACAACCTCTGGTTTAGTCAGTTAATCCAGGTCCCATCTACTTAAATTCCCACCTTTTTGCAGTTTCTTCAGTTTTAATCTACAGTTCATAACCAATAGATTGTGGTCAGAGACCACATCTGCCCCTGGAAAGGTCTTACAATTTAAAACCTGGTTCCTAAATCTCTGTCTTACCATTATATGATCTATCTGATACCTTCTAGTATCTCCAGGATTCTTCCATGTATACAACCTTCTTTTATGATTCTTGAACCAAGTGTTAGCTATGATTAAGTTATCCTCTGTGCAAAATTGTACCAGACGGCTTCCTCTTTCATTTCTTCCCCCCAATCCATGTTCACCTACTATGTTTCCTCTGTTTCCTTCTCTCCCTTTTCCTACTGTCGAATTCCAGTCACCCATGACTATTAAATTTTCGTCTCCTTTCACTACCTGAATAATTTCTTTTCTCATCATACATTTCTTCAATTTCTTCATCTGCAGAGCTAGTTGGCATATAAACTTGTACTATTGTAGTAGGCGTGGGCTTCGTCTCTATCTTGGCCACAATAATGCGTTCACTATGCTGTTTGTATTAGCTTACCCGCACTTCTATTTTTTTTATTCATTATTAAACCTTCTCCTGTATTACACCTATTTGATTTTGTATTTATAACCCTGTATTCACCTGACCAGAAGCCTTGTTCCTCCTGCCACCGAACTTCACTAATTCCCACTATATCTAACTTTAACCTATCCATTTCCCGTTTTAAATTTTCTAACCTACCTGCCCGATTACGGGATCTGACATTCCACGCTCCGATCCGTAGAATGCGAGTTTTCTTTCTCCTGGTAACGGCGTCCTCTTGAGTAGTCCCCGCCGGGAGATCCGAATGGGGGACAACTATACTAAATTAAAATTGTTTAACTTTTCTATATCTAACGCCAGTTTCTCTTATGGTTATTTCATTCCTAATTATTTTACATCTCTTAGTTTTTATATTTTTGCATGTTTCGAGTTTCTTTCTTAGTATCATTTACCCAATACAATGTAACTTATCTTAAGATCGAAGCTGTGCTTCGCCGGGGGAAGCTGATCTCACATCTGCACATTTACCTTTTTTTTTTTTTTTTTTTTTTTTTTTTTTTTTTTTTTTTTTTTTTTTTTTGCTAAATGCGTTACTCTTTCATTGTAAACTTGTGTTATACCTTTGCACTCCTGTTTTACAAGCTGTAGAATGTCGTCAAGAATTCAACTTTCCACTGAAGAAAATATTCTGCTTGTATGTCGGTAGCTAAGGTTAACTATACAGTATATTACTTGGCTTACTTACACTTATCAGAGACCTTGAATAAACGACACGCTCAGCATTTTATACAAAACATCCAAACAGATTGACTGGATGACCACTTTGTACCCTAGTGTCTTCATTTACAACTGAATGAGTTTTCTCGTAGAAAACTGAACAATGTACAATTGAAGACTGAAGTTAAAAAACTTCTGTGTTAGGCTGCATCATATTTCTTCACACAATAGACGTTTCTACTGCTTTGCTGGGAATTTCTTCAGGACCTTGTGGTGTCCACTGTAGGGAGCACTGTCAGAGGCCACTGTCGCCTTCTCTTATAGAAGTTTTCCCGCGCTTGTGCTGAAGAAGTAGGAATGATGAGTAACATCTTACGATACTATTGGTGAGCCGTCGTCATTACATAAGGGAAATTTTCCCGTGCTAATTCCGAAAAAAGGGAATTTTAAATTATTTTTCCAGTCTAAGTGAAGGAAAAATCCCTTTTTAATCAATGACGTTGGCTCACTAATAGTAGACACAGGAATTTTAGCTGGTAACCCACTTCTTTGGCATTTGCGTGGGAAAACGTCTCTTATTATCCAATGACGATAGCCTACCAATGGTAGACTAAGATTTTTGCGCGATAATCGCACTTCTCCAGCACAAGCACGGGAAAACTTCCCTTTATAACAGAAGGCGACACTGGTCTATGACAGCAGAGGGGTCGAAATGTCGATTGAAGAAATATGACGCGGCCAAACAAGCCAAAACATTTTAACATCAATAACAACGGCCATGACAGCCTACAGACTTACGTAATGAACAGTTACTTAGAGGAGAAGTAGTGAATGTGCTTGGGAGGCCGACATTAACGGGCGGGAAAGCGATGTGCTGACCAATATCCCCCCTCCTTTCCCCCCATTCCCCCTCGTTTCCGTCATAACTGTCGCTAACCAATGACGGCTCATTCACAGAATTCAGTCTGCAAGTCAATGTCCTGTGCACCAGTCAATTTAACTAAATTGTAGATTAGAGCTAACGTCGAATGCACTGAAAAAAAGGCATTCTTTGTGATTGCATATTATTTAGGTAACGAGTGTTATCGCAGTGACTGAGCAAGCCAGAGATATATTTCTGAACGTTGGTGTGATCCTCCATGTTACTCACACGTAAAATCTCTGCAGCTGGAAATTTCTATGCGGATTTTTGCTCGAGTCATAAGCTGGCCGTAGAGTGACTCAGAGAAGCCAGTGATCCGTGGTTTGGCATCATACTGGACAGCCCGGGGGCTGCTACACGAAACACCTGGCGAAGAGGATGGCCGCCCAAGGCCGCCCGCCACCACAAAGGGTTAATAATCTCCTGTGAAATTAAACTCGCGTGCACGCTGTATTTGATTTCCGTCGCATTCAGCGACGCCAAAGGAGCCGCAACAAGCTAGTTCGGACAGCGCGGTCATTAATCGTGGGTGTGAATGCCAGCTGCCAGCGTCTTCAAAGGCTGGGGGAATCAACCCCGGTGTAGCCGGATGGGGCGCCTCCTTTATTTTTTTTTGGGAGGAATTGTGAGGAATGAGACCTTATCGCGGCGCAGCTGATGCTGCCGCCAATTAGTCAGGGCAGGGCACGGCTGGCGTTCTATTGTGCTGCCCCAGACTTCTTCAGGGGTACATTTCCCTTTCTTTTTGACTTCTTTCTTGCATTTGCAACAAAACAGGTGGATTCTTCCTTCCCCCAAAAATTATTTGTTTGAAATATCTTCAATGGTGTTATTTTTATAATATGTGCACACTATCTGTAAATCTAAAATATTGACACAGGGTTTTACTAACTTAATTTTAGTATTTCTTACATTCCTTTGGCCGTCAGGAGTTAACGAGCTAATTACTTTGCCTAAAACCGTGCTCAGTACCAACAACAGTAATTTTAGATTTCGTTATTTGTATACAAACATATGTCATTACTGAGTTCCTGATAAAGTAGACAAAAAGATATGCAAATAAGTGAAGTATCCATACAGCTATTGACGAAAACATGTTAGAAAATTTTCTACTAGTTTTGTAGTGGACTGACAAGGCAGCCAGTCCACAGAGACGGGTAGCCGAAAGGGCACACGTACACACACGCCGACAGGCGCGAAGTCTGGAACAGGATTCGTAATGAATGTGATAAAGAAAAGAACGTAGCTACTAGAACACTTAACTTTTATATCGTCCTTTGGTATACAGCATTCTTGATGATACAAGTGAGACTATCTTGAGATACATGCAATGGTACAAATGGCGCCTTGCTAGGTCGTAGCCATTAACTTAGCTGAAGGCTATTCTAACTGTCTCTCGGCAAATGAGAGAAAGGCTTCGTACGTGTAGTCGCTAGCAATGTCGTCCGTACAACTGGGGCGAGTGCTAGTACGTCTCTCGAGACCTGCCTTGTGGTGGCGCTCGGTCTGCGATCCTGACAGTGGCGACACGCGGGTCCGACATGTACTAATGGACCGCGGTCGATTTAAGCTACCACCTAGCAAGTGTGGTGTCTGGCGGTGACACCACAAGTTTAGTCTCAGAGTAATTAGCATTCTTAGTTAAAACATTTGTACTGAAGCTGAATCTCATATTTTGACAAACTAGACAGCGTAATTCAATACGAATTGTTTCGGTATCTAAAAGTCGACATTCAAACACATGTCTCTCCACTATTCAATTGATCAGGAATGTAAATCTTTAATTGTAACTTATGAAAACACAGATAACAACAGAACATACCTTTCTTTGGCTCTAATTGTTGTAATCTTACAAAAGACACCCTTTAGGGGTCATTTTAAGTCAGTCTGTGGGGGTTTATGATACGAGCAAAATCTGTGCCCAAAATTACGCAGACGAGTTAGCACTAGTAAAAGTCGGAAAATTTACCGCAGCTTATGTAGATTTTATGTCCGGACTGTATTCCATGTTTTATTGATTGTTTAAATGACTAATTGGACAGAGGTGTAATTATCATGACAGACTGTGTCGAACTTCAATAATTCTCACTGTTATAATAGTATCGGACTGTGAACTGTGTTACTTTAAAATAATACTTACTGTGCATATCGTGTTCGTACTAATTTGACTGTTCGATCTGAAAGTCAGTGAGTTAAGAACTTTGATTGATGACTGCGTTCACTTACGAGCATGTTTGCCACACGCAAACTTTTGTGTCACTTCAGTGTTAGGTTTCTACACTCGAACAGTCACGTTATAGGATAGCAATCAAGTGTAATATGTGGCTGTTTGCTTATCTGTGCATAAGTTGTAATAGATGAGACTCGATCTCGCCATAAACTGTACTATAGTTATCATTCAAAAGCAATTAAAGTGTGTGAACTTCAAATAGGTGTAGACTACATTATTATTAGTAAATTGTCCTCACACCAACTTTTCAGCCAGAATAGACGGGGGCTCTGCTACCGAGAGCGTATTTTCACAGGTAAGTACTGTTACGTAACCCTCTCAGTATAGGGTGTCTACAACGGCACCGTAACCCATGGTTTCTTGTCTGTGTTGTACTGGGTGATTTTTTCCACCGTGTACAATTGATTGACGAGAGGATTCGGACCAAAAAAGGTCTAATGATGTGTGAAAATGCATGGAATGAAAGACCTGCTTGCAGCGTTGTTTCGCCGTTTGAGACAAGGTGCTTTCAAGAAGCAGGAAATCATAAAGGGTATATCCGAAATGTTCGGACACCAGACTTGGAGGAAAATGTGATTAACATTGTGGAAGACGACCGCCGTGTCAATACCAGGCAGTTGGACCGCCAGTACAAAGTAAGCTAGACGACCATGTGGAACATTCTACAAGACAATTGTTAATGCCCTTATTACTTACAGGGTGTGCGGGGCTTACTAGCGACCGACTTTCCACACCGGGCAACCACGATTCCGGGATTTGTGTCAACCGTCCTATTCACAGATTAGGCCACCTATACGTGGAGTGTTATCTTCATAAGTCATCTGTGGGATAGTATGTATAACCCCAAGGTATGATGACAGTGAATCATCAGCATCGGTGCATCCGGAATGTGTGGACCGGTATAACTGGCGACCGTAATTTGGGACCAGTCTTCCTTCCATGTCGCCTAAGAGGCCGGAACTATCGGCTTTTCTTGCGGGTGACTTCGCTTCCCCTGGTGGAAGAAGTGTCATTGATGATTCGAAGGGTTTTGTGGCTGCTACATGATGCCGCTCCAGCCCACTTCGCCGTTAACATCCGGACACATCTCAACCGTGTCTTCCCTGGTCGGTGGATTGGACGAGGGGTCCAGTTGTATGGCCTGCTCATTCACCGGATCTCAGCCCGTGTTATGGGCCCCTCTCAAAAGTATCGTGTATGGAGAGCCCATTCCATATGCGGAGACGCTGGAGCAGCGTATTCACGCTGCCTTTGCCACTGTTCGGTTGCAGCCTGGCCGATGTGAACGCATGCTACGGCGCATACATGCATGCTTGGAGGCATATGGAAACTATTTTCAACACGTACTGTAACTGCGGCTGCGTGTTACAGCGCGTATTAGGCCGCAGGTTCTCTAACAGTGTCTAGGATTGAAACCGTGCATTTCCGGACATAATTTCATTAGACCGATTTTGTTCCGTGTCCTTTCATCTATCAATTCTGTAAACGGTGGAAAAATCACTCTACATATTCGTATGTGAATTACTGTTGGCTTCAGTGGTTGTTTTCACCTAATACTCTTGGCATGAAACTTATATACGACAGGAAGAGAACCCTCTACCACCGATAGTAATCGCTGCTGTGAGGTAGCTTTCTCGCACGCAGCAACTATACAGTCTCCTTACAAAGCCAAATAGGTTTAGGAAAACTACGGCAAAACTGAAGGCACTACAAATTAGAACAGTTTACACTAACCTGCTAAGAGAAATTATCCATTGCGTGTATTGAGCGCGAGACAGACGGGTGTCAATATAGCTGAATATCTACTTGCACAGATCTGTCTTTGAACACTGGTCTAGTACTGAATCCAGCAAATGGTGACTAATATAACAATAGTCTCGGACTCCAGTTATACAAGTCCGCAATTATCGAAGTCGTCAACCGCGAGCAGCGAGCAAGTATCTTTGTAGTCGGAGCTTAAAAACGTAAAAACACAGGAGAGTAGTGTTATTGTTTAAAGATAAAATAAACACTATTTATTCATTAAAAGAAGGAGAAACTGGTGTTAGTTAGCTGGTAAGTATGGTGTAAGTACAACGTGGTTATAATTAAAGTTTTATTGAAACGTTAAAACCAACGTATGGAACGTAACCTTTAAGTAGACGTCTGTTTATGAAGATAACGTAGAAGAACTTGTCAAGCAAATGAATTTAAAGGTGTGTTGTTGCATGCTTACAAATGCGTGGGATTTGATTGAAAGGAAGACTCAGAACAAAGTTTGTAACAGAATACTAAAACGGGTGCATGAAAATTCTATAACCGACAACGATGATTCTGATTTGGAAGATATAAATGAGCTAATGATACACATATAAGTATGTGATGGTGAATATGTGAAAGAGTGGCTCGCTTTTGACAGTAGTGATAAGTTTTCAGATTTTGTCAGATGACGAAATTGTTAGAAATATATTGCAGACAAATTAACCGCAGGAAATGCAAGAAGATGAAACAGAAGAAAAAGCAGATGCAGAAAATGATGCAGTACTATCTTCTGCGAAAGCATTTAAAGCCGTAGAAAAGCAGTTTCCAAGAGGTTCGAAGAAGAGAGTTTACTACAGTTAAAAAGAATTCGTGGTGTAGAAGGAACAAAGAGAAAAAGTTGTTTAGCGAAATGACGATTAGCAAATATTTTAAACAAAATTAAACTACAGTGACTGTCGATTGTGACTTCTTGTTACGTACTTCATTACGAAGGTTGCAGTATTTCAGTACTGTTAAGAAAATATGTACAATGCTTGGTGTCTCTCATCTCTTAATAAACATGTTTTTCGTTGGTTTTCATAAGTTTGTTTTGTCGTTGTGTATAAATACTTAACATGACGTATTAACCGTACAACGATAAACATGACAACATATCTAAAAGATAACCATACGTGTTCGACGTGGATTATCTTTCTAATGTTATTATACAAACACTGTTTTTATCCATACATTCAGTTAACCGGATTTTGAATTATCAATTATCCATTACAACAATTAGTCACGTTAAACCATTCTCCATGTACTAAAATGTGCAGTTGGATTCTTCTGGGCGCCGATTGATGGTAAGTGCTACTGCTGT
Source organism: Schistocerca nitens (assembly GCF_023898315.1). NCBI lineage: Eukaryota > Metazoa > Arthropoda > Insecta > Orthoptera > Acrididae > Schistocerca > Schistocerca nitens. The sequence continues at coordinate 142,610,106 of NC_064622.1, read as the reverse complement.
CTTGAGAAAGAGTGTTGTTACTGTCTAACTGATGCACTGTCTTTGTGGAACCGTGCCTCCGCATTTGGCGAGTGGGTCCTCCTTTTGGAACTGTGTACATGATGTAAGGTGGGATCATAATAGTCCGTACTGTGTCTGACCTTAACCATGTTGCGCCTGTGGAGGTCGGCTTTACCCTGGGTCGCCGTCTCTGTCTATGACTCTGTCTCGCATCATCTAGCATCCCAGCGGACATAGCACCAGGTACGTTACTTCACGCACCACCAAGCAGATTGCCTTTATCTCTCTGTTTGGCCTCTGATTTACGCATTGGTTCGATACAAAGATAAGCTCCGTATGGTAACACTTAGTGGGCTGCACCAGACTTCGTCTGGTAATCATTAACAAGGTGGGACTCGATACTATAGTTACGAGGGATTTTTTACAAAGTGCGGTCGGATACCAAATTTAAACCTCACCGAAAATGTGATGAATCTTTGTGCAGATGTATTGCACAGCGTCTCTAGTAAGCCCATCGATCGCGTCACATTGCACTTTTCAGTTCTGGGCACACAGAGAGCATGTAAGTATGTCTATAACAATAGAATCTCCCACCAAGCGTGAAGTTCATTCTGTCATTCGATTTCTATATGCTGAGAGGATCCTCTTGATTTCATGCAGCGCACATACATTAACCGTGTTCCATGAAAGCTAAGTGCTGCGGCTGTACAGGAACTTTGAAGGTGGTCGCTCAGTCGTACATGATACAGGCGGTCAGAGAGGAAGAGAGTGCCAACCAATGATCTAGTTCAGTGAGTGGATCAGGCGATTGGAGAAAATCTCTGCGAGGGGCAATTCAGAACAAGAGGAATGTTGTCATCGGGCATTGTCCGTCCTGATAATAGTCGAACGCACACTGCAGCTGTAACGAAGATACTCCCGCAGTTTTTTTCGATGGGAAGTGTTTGATCATTCACCATACAGCCTCGCCTTATCTCTCTCTCTGATTTTCATCTTTTTGCTCACATGGAACGCTGGCTGTGAAGACAGAATTTTGGGACAGACAAGAAGCCGCAATCTAGCGTAGAGAATTGGCGGAAAGCAACGGCGGCTGCCTTGTACGAGGAAGGTTTTGAGAAGCCGGTACAACGCTACGACAGATGTCTATGTCGGAAGTAGCTGGAAGGTGTAAATAAATGTTGCAAATGAAACATTTTTTGCTTTCACTGCGATCAATCGAACCTTGAAAAAACAAATAGCCCTCGGATTACTAATAAAATGCATGTTTGTAATTGGTAGTTTATTATGCCTTTATAAGAAAGCGAGTAGTAGTGCCAGCTTAAGGGGCTCCGGAAAGGCTCAAAATCACGAAAAGTTCAATTTTTACTTTTTTGCGTTTTCTGAATCTGCAGACTATTACCTTTTAATAGATATATAATTTATTAAATTCCGAAGACCAACTATTTTTAAATTTTTTTTGAAATGTGTTCTACATGGGCGTGACCCACTGTGGCGCTGTTAAACTGCTGTCAAATGGTGTTATTATTAACGTCCGTGTTCATCAGGTACATTTTAGTGATGTGAGATAAAGTATGTGTTGTGCCTAACCTGTGATGGTTCAATATATATCGCTGGCGTGATTGTCGATTGTTTCATGTTTATTTACTCTGTCGTTATCTCGAAAATATTCGTAATTAATTCTGTTTCTTGAGTCTTTGTTTTGTTGAAGTATAATAATGAGTAAAAGTAAAGTTATTGGAAATCCTCTGAAGGCTTTTAAGAAAAGGAGAAATGTTGGAAAGCCAAAGGTATGTGTTATTACTGCAAACAATAAAGACGATGAAAATCCCCAACATAGCTTGTGTCCCAAAGAAGGAGACAGTTGGTGTAAATATAACAAAGGATTGCTAACTGGTGAAGTGTACACTCATAAGCATAGCCTGCCTCATGCAATAATGGAGGTGATAAAACCTATTTTCAGAGACTTAGCAGCACCTGAACTGTTGAAAAAGTGTATTCACGGAAAAACTCAAAACCCCAATGAAAGTGTAAATAGTGTTATATGGTCGAGAATCCCCAAGACTGTATTTGTTGGAATAGAAACACTTCACTTTGGTGTGTATGATGCTATTGCGACTTTCAATGACGGCAACATTGTAAGGTGCAAGGTATTTAGAAATATGGGAATGAAGATAGGTTCTAACATGGTACGAGCGATGCTTGCTTTAGACAAGGAACGCCTTCGGGCTGCAGACAGGGCTGTAAAGAGTCTAGAAATACAAGCAAGAGTAAACAGGAGGAGGAACAAGAGGAAGCTGGAGGAGGAGTTTGCAGAGGATGAAGATAATCCATCCTATGGACCTGGAATGCACTAAAAAGTTAATACAATCTTTGTCGCTCGATTCACAAAACTTTTATTTTCTCATACTAATTACATGATTTCTAAGGATCTTCCAAACATATTTGTTTCAAACTTACAGTAAATGTTACACAGTACCTTCTGCATAATTTAACACAGCCTTTTTCCAAAAAACTGTATATCTTTGAATATATAAATAAAAAATTGCAAAAAAATGTTGAATTTTCATTACAATTGAAAAAAAATCATCTTTAATAACTGAACTAAAATTTTGTAAAATCCCTGTGTTAAGTTGTAGCCCACATTCCAACAAATAATCTGTAAAAAGTTCAACTTCCTACCTCAAATACTTTGTGAGGAAAGATGTAATTTATAAGCGTTATTTTAACATTGCAAGTATCTCAGTAAGGAAAAGTAGTTTTAAACTTGTGATTGTAATTTTAGGAAGCACCACTGCACTAGATACATGCGTGCATAAGGCCGTCAACAGTTCAGGTAACTTTTCTGTGCCCCGTCTCACCAGCGACACACTTCAACTACGTGAGCTCCTAAAACGTCTCCGTCCCAGCTCGGTCTGTCAAAAAGTGACAGTATGGGACGGTACAAACGCTGCTCTATCCCTTGGACGAGGTGAAGGTGCTATGGCCAATGCCTAGTCTAGCCCTCTGTGCGTCTTTTGAACGTGGAAAATTGTGAGCTCTGATTTGTACGAAATTTTGCGCGCGCTGAACGTTCGAGCTCAAAGCGCAGCTGAGTCCCGTAATGCTCCGTTAGGCAGCGAATAGCCAGCTCCCACCTCTGGGATGGGTCTCGGAAGGCGCCACACCAGGCTTGGCCGTTTCCGTGCACCCGGTGTCGTCTGAACACCGAGCAGCCATACATATAGCATTGCGGAGTTTTTACTCCTGTTGTTCAATAAATGATAAATTATCCGGGATTATAAATCTTTTGGCCTCAGCTCGCTAGCGCCTTTTAAGGATCATTTCCGTTTCGCCAACTCATCGTCTGCTGCCTCTTTACTTATTGCCAACTTAAATACTAAGTGTCCCCTCTGAATACCAAAATACGGAGAGCGTAAAGAGATCATTGTTAATTTTTCTGAGTGCTGAAGGACATTCTTGGAATGAAAAGGAAGTAGAGCTGCATATTCACTCGTGGAAGGAAACACTCTTACTTTAAATGACTAAAAAATTCATAAAAAGTTCCAAAACATTGATAATAATTACATGTTTCAAAAGCTTTGCTTCGTCTTCTTTGCTTCATTATCGCATGTTAATTGAAGTTCTTAGCTCAGTACTATTTCTGTAAAGAATGGGACGATACTGAAAAGTCTTACTTTGCTTTTCAGCATCTCCATTATGTTTCCTCGAAAACTCAGAATTTGAATTTTACATCTAAATTATGTTGATACACTAAGTAAAGGATATTGGATATAGATGGTAATGATGCGAAATGGAACTTCTTTTAGTCTCTTAGGCACCTTGTTCCATTACTTCTCCGTCTGTAAAACTCGTCCTGATTACCGAATGTGAACTACCTCATTGCAATTAGATTCTGTCAAATGGTGCTGAAAAGTCTCCAACCCGTCACCTACTTCGGAATCTTTCACTCGCTGATCCCTTAACGTAAGCTGTGACGTGTTGGTTCCCCACTACGAAAATGTCACTACCCAATATAGCGCGCTACGATGGGTATACGTTAAGTAGGGTAGGGTCAACCCAGGTTCCCAGATAGCACGTATCCCAATACCATGCGAAATTTATTGACAAAATGAATATACCAAAGTCCGTCACTGCCGTTCCATATTTCACCATGTTTAAACATGTCTTATACTTTCTTCTAAATTACTTTCGGCACATTACCCTGCAGTTTTTGTGCGGTATAATGAACCACTATCATTATCACATCCACACATCCTAAACTGGCTAATTAGAATAATTTAGTACTGTGGTATTTTTTTCTTGACCTCTATAAACATAACTTTTGGTAGATGAACTAATACAGATAGTAAAAACGCACTGTCAGCATTACTTCATTTAAACGTTAATCACTTCACGACAAAAGTAAAATATCATAGCAATGCTGCCATACAACAGTCAGAACATGGATACAGAAGCTTACCAGAATCACTGTAAATTAATTAACGTAGTTAAGGAAGTAATATTTACTAAGATTTGTCGGATTCAATGATATCAACAGATCTTTTAAATGGTGGATTAAAAAAGTAATTTGTCATAGTTGGTGCTCAAACTTGGTTTAATGTCCTTACTTAACGACAGTAGGGGCTATTAAAGTGAACAAAAGAATTAATTTTACTTTTTACAAAAAGTTACTATCGTCTTTATTAATACAATTTAGCATTCACAATCTCATATTCGGAATATATGAGAATAGGATATGGATCTTGTTTCTGGTAATAATGGCTTGGGGTAGAAACGGGTACGAAATTATTACTAAAGTTCTTACAAAAATTATATTGTTGAAATCATAAGACTGGCAAGCCCTTTACAAAACCAAAATTTTGAATTGGATTGATCTTACAATTTTGAATGTTGCAGGAGCGAAGTATTAGCTTGGGGGAAACGGTGTTCCATAATTACAAACTGTAAAATTTCGTCTCAAAACGCATATATTCCTTATACTTGCTGCGACCAAACGGTACTCACTTTTATTCCTCTTGCAGCATCATCATATGTAACCAGTGTACTGTAGCTCGTGGAATATGCAGCGACTCGTAACCACAAGAAACGGCTGCACACACGTTCGCTGCACCAGAGCCACTCACGCTTCCACTCTTACTCAGTCGTAGCTACACCACATTTCCTCTTACGACTCCCTCCTGTCAAAGAGCGCATACGCTCCAAAGATTTTGTTTAGTCACTCAGTTTCAGATACTCAATATAGTATAAAGTCACTGACTTGACCAATGAGTTTTTACTTCGCGAATTTTACAAAATTAAGTTTCAATTAATATTTCATTTATACCAAATGTTTTTTCATATATAGTGTAAAATGCTCACATAACAGTGAGAAACTCATACTTACTGACAATTTTAAAAGGGTAGACTCATGAAACCGCGCGGGATAGCCGCGCAGTCTCGGGCACCTTGCCACGGTTCGCGTGGCTCCCCTCGTCGGAGGTTCGAGCCCTCCGTCGGGCATGGGGGTGTGTGTTGTCCTTACCGTAAGTTAAAGTTAGATTAAGTAGTATGTAAGCCAAGCGACCGATGACCTCAGCAGTTTGCTCCCACAGGAACTTACCACAAATTAAATAATGAATTACATTCATGAAAAATAATAAACTTCAGTATTTCAATAGTACTGCTGTTTCGCAGTGTCACATACTGTGTTGTAGTTTCACATGTGCCCCATATTTCATTGATCTGCTCTGATCAGAAAGGATTCATGGAATCGTCTAGACCATGCAACACAGCTATCTAGTTGTCTATGTGTCATCTGTACTCTAAACGATCCAGTAATAAACCTACATTTATCTAGCACTTCAAAGAGAAATGAATACACATGAAAAGTCAGTTCAACGCTTTATTAATATACAAAGGAATTACAGACGTTGTCTGCGAGCGGGCACTGACTGAATTCAATGGGACGGATTGAAATACCGGGATTCGAACCCGGGTCTCGCGCTTACTAAACAGATGCTCAGCCATCCAGTCACAGGGGTCCGTGCAACTGCTCTGACTACCCTAGCACGCCGTACATCAGACCCAAATTCGCAATTTTCCCACACACTACAAATGTATTGGCCCTTGCCCATTTCGCCGATTCTCGTAACAGTTCGATCCTAGTGTGGATCTGCACTGAAGAGATCATTGGCCGTCCTGCCTTAATTATAAATATGGTAATATCACTCTCATCTGATATAAAATATGAAATTATTTCCTGTTTCCAGTTACTCTATGAAATTTTTACATGTTAGTTAATTAATTAATTAAGTTTTTATTTATCACGTCAACGTAGGAATACGAGAACATTCAGCACATAATTGAGAACATAGGCTGCAATTGCTATTCTGAGATGGAGGAAAAGCAACGTATTTGAAACAAGAACAAAAACAATGTCAAAGCATATAGATTGGACTTTTCCGTCATAAACAATGAACTAATCAATCTGTTTTAGTCACGTACATGTTTTTATAACCTAACTAGCTGCAAAATCCGATTTTGCTCGGGTATTTATTTTACATAATAAACTGTGTTTACAATGAAGTACACAAATTCCATGTATTCGTGAAAAACCTTTGAAATCATGAAACAATCGTACCAAGAAATATGCACTACGTACAAATGTTTAACTACAGTATCAAAGTTAAGAATCATAATCCCGGACGGTTTCTGTACACTGTGCGCAGGTGCTTTGCATATCTACAGCGCGACTTTGTAAACGTCCGGAAGACAACGCCTGTTCCTAGCTCTATAGACGGACATTGTTTTCGTCTACAGCCGTTTGCGCTTCCTGTTGGAAGCTGTCATAAGCGCTGCCAGTTGTCAGAGATTTCCTCAATTTAACTCGACTGTACGATAATTTACAAGTAAAAATTAATTTTATTAGAACCTCATCCATGATGAGGCAGTTTTTGACACATATAATTGCTTATGAAATCATATCTCCTGAACATTGTTAGATAGGTGGTTCTTAGCCCCATAACGATTGTTCCCAGACAGTAAAGGATATGTATGGGTCTACAAAGCGGGTTGAAATCGCTCCAAAGGCTGAGGAGGAGATGTGGAACACACACATACACAGAAACACACATCCGTTTTTATAATATGTATCCATTTACACATCATTTTACGAACAATTTAAGCGCTACCTTTCTTCAAAAGAGAATTTTCGGCATATTTTAACCTTTCGATGCAATTTTACCTATTTAGTACTATCTCGTGCCCTTCTCCACTGCCATTATATCACTAATCCATCTTAAATCACATCTCGTATACTGTTAGCATTGAAAGGTCTCTCTTGGATTCCTTTCATGTTAATTTTTTAAATCTGTTGTCATTCACGGCATAAATTCCTCTTCTAAATTTACTGTGGTGTTTCTGACTATCTGGGAGGAGACTGAGCAGTGAAACGTGTTACTTTTACACATAAACAAGAACGATCTGTCACACTACTACACTTTAAAACACTGTTCATATGTAATTCATGTCACATACTCATACGGAACCTACATCCGCTTTCTTTTATATACTGTATATGATAAGATACTGTCATCCCCCTTCCCTTCTGTGTGAGAGGATGAATGAGCAAATGTATTTCTAGTTGCATGCTTGATGGTAGCAGACAAGCCTGTCTGCTAGAGAGCAGTAGGACCAACGTCAGAACAGGTAGCTACGCTTTCTAAAAGCAGAGAGGTTTCTATTCTTAGTATGGTCCTGTCCGTCCCTTATGTTGGTATAGGAAGCTGCCTCTCTGGTCACTTCCCTTTGTATTTGTGAGGCACCCCTCAGGAGGGACCCACGGCAGTCGGTCCGCTGCGAGCGTCTGAAGTTGTAAGATCTCCGGCTAAGCGCGTGTCTGCTAAGTCCGTAGGACAATGGATTTCTGAAGTTCAGCCTAACTGAAAATTTAATCACCTTTATTTCAGGTTTAGTTCTAAAATATCTAATGTTACCTTAAATTACAACGCAGTGTAATTAGTGTGAAGTTCAGAATATCTTCTGGTAGTTGCTTTGTCATTACTTTGTGAGTAAAGTGGAACCACGTGTTGATCAGTAACTCTAAGATTATCAATCTTTAATGCGAATGTGCGTGGGATTATAACGTCTCGTCTTGACAATATTTTTCAATATAGCAACTTTTCTTTATGTTCAACCCACGTGGGGTGTACTTTGAGAGACCAGTACCACGTGCTTATGCAATTGTTTGACCAATCAGGTTAATAGTAAGACGATAGTAACCAGTTCGACGTTTTTCTTTTGTAAATTGCGTTTCGATGTAATTTATTTCAATTATCAAAATTATTGTGGAGTTACACTCTTTGTGTAAACAAAGTTGACCACGTGAAGCATGTGGTGTAAGCATCAAAGTAGCCCTCAGCTATTCTTTTTGGGAAGATTTCAGAGAGTTAGTATGAATTTAGTATACCAGTGTGTGGTAATTTCATGACGGACAGGACTGCGGTACGAACGTAACTTCTTTGGGTGAAAATTGAATCCGTTGGTTGTGGTTAATTTCCTCTTGCATATGTTTCAACGTTCTTCGTGTGTTATTTTATGAATGCAGTGTTGTATGTAGTCTCCCAATCTTGGCTCCCTATTTGATGTGTTCCGTAAGATTACAAACTCACATTTTCACAATCCTAAATAAAGCACCAGATTAGGTATGAATCAAGTTTGATATGCTGAAATTTAACGGAACAATGATCAATGTTAAAATCAATGTCCAAATATAAACTGATTTATTTCTTTTTATTTAAATTGTCTTTTTATATATATGTATATACAGGGTGTTTCAAAAATGACCGGTATATTTGAAACGGCAATAAAAACTAAACGAGCAGCGATAGAAATACACTGTTTGTTGCAATATGCTTGGGACAACAGTACATTTTCAGGCGGACAAACTTTCGAAATTACAGTAGTTACAATTTTCAACAACAGATGGCGCTGCAAGTGATGTGAATGATATAGAAGACAACGCAGTCTGTGGGTGCGCCATTCTGTACGTCGTCTTTCTGCTGTAAGCGTGTGCTGTTCACAACGTGCACGTGTGCTGTAGACAACATGGTTTATTCCTTAGAACAGAGGATTTTTCTGGTGTTGGAATTCCACCGCCTAGAACAGTGTTGTTGCAACAAGACGAAGTTTTCAACGGAGGTTTAATGTAACCAAAGGACCGAAAAGCGATACAATAAAGGATCTGTTTGAAAAATTTCAACGGACTGGGAACGTGACGGATGAACGTGCTGGAAAGGTAGGGCGACCGCGTACGGCAACCACAGAGGGCAACGCGCAGCTAGTGCAGCAGGTGATCCAACAGCGGCCTCGGGTTTCCGTTCGCCGTGTTGCAGCTGCGGTCCAAATGACGCCAACGTCCACGTATCGTCTCATGCGCCAGAGTTTACACCTCTATCCATACAAAATTCAAACGCGGCAACCCCTCAGCGCCGCTACCATTGCTGCACGAGAGACATTCGCTAACGATATAGTGCACAGGATTGATGACGGCGATATGCATGTGGGCAGCATTTGGTTTACTGACGAAGCTTATTTTTACCTGGACGGCTTCGTCAATAAAGAGAACTGGCGCATATGGGGAACCGAAAAGCCCCATGTTGCAGTCCCATCGTCCCTGCATCCTCAAAGTACTGGTCTGGGCCGCCATTTCTTCCAAAGGAATCATTGGCCCATTTTTCAGATCCGAAACGATTGCTGCATCACGCTATCTGGACATTCTTCGTGAATTTGTGGCGGTACAAACTGCCTTAGACGACACTGCGAACACCTCGTGGTTTATGCAAGGTGGTGCCCGGCCACATCGCACGGCCGACGTCTTTAATTTCCTGAATGAATATTTCGATGACCGTGTGATTGCTTTGGGCTATCCGAAACATACAGGAGGCGGCGTGGATTGCCCTCCCTATTCGCCAGACATGACCCCTGTGACTTCTTTCTGTGGGGACACTTGAAAGACCAGGTGTACTTGAACAGCTGAAGCAGTACATCTCATCTGCATGTGAAGCCATTCCGCCAGACACGTTGTCAAAGGTTTCGGGTAATTTCATTCAGAGACTACGCCATATTATTGCTACGCATGGTGGATATGTGGAAAATATCGTACTATAGAGTTTCCCAGACCGCAGCGCCATTTGTTGTTGAAAATTGTAACTACTGTAATTTCGAAAGTTTGTCTGCCTGAAAATGTACTGTTGTCCCAAGCATATTGCAACAAACGGTGTATTTCTATCGCTGCTCGTTTAGTTTTTATTGCCGTTTCAAATATACCGGTCATTTTTGAAACACCCTGTATATATATATACATCACCGGTTATCGTAAGATGAGTACTAAAAGATTATAATTAATGTTAGTCTGGTTGGGAATTTGGTAAGCTAGACTGGATACCTGGTGAAACAGTTGCGCAGTAATGCAAGGTTAACTTCCTCAGATAGCTCACAGCTTTTAACCCACTTTTATGGTCTTGAATATCAGCACCGCTTTCAGAAAAAATTTATGCAACAACATTAAAACATCTGCGGATGTGTGTTAACCATGTCCTTCAGATAATCTCTCACAGCCGCTTAATTCAGTTGGTGATGCCCATTTACGACATAGTTAACCATTCACTGTGTCCTTCATAGATCCATGCTTTCCATATAATCTGCAACTTGTGCAAAAGTGTAAGTACACCTGAATTCATTTTACACTTCACACGTTTCCTCATTTTAATTACAGCTAATAACCGTTATCAATAATCTACAGTAAAAGTAAATTTCTAATGACAGTACATATTGAAAACAGAAAAAATGTTCCTGGCTTCATATCTACCACTGCTTGCTTACACTGCAGCAAGAAGCAATTTGTTCCTACTAATAAAGCTTTCCATCGACCATCTCGATCAAAAACAAAAGAAAAGGAACTTAATTCTGCACTCAAATGAGCATATATTAATTACATTAGCTACAGATATGATTATCACATACACTAGACTCGCTAATCCTGCCATTCGTGGCACATATGGGTGCCAGATTAGCGGAAGTGTCGGATTATGAGTGTCTGGAATTTATTTTGTTTTTTATTTTGAAAACATTGGGGATATAGTGTAATGTACTTCATTAAACCGAAGGATACAATTTTAAAATGAAGAGGATGTACTTTATTATTGTTGATAATTCTTCCGGGTTATATGGCCGTGGTCCATGGAATACTTCTATTCCTAACGTTTCGTCCAATACTACGTTGGACATCCTCAGAGGTATGGCTGGTCCTGTTGAGTCCTGCAGACTCTTTCTTCTGAGCACAATACTGCACTTGTAGAGTATTTAAGTCAGTGTGTTAAAAACAACGTGGATGTTGGGATTTTCCAATCACCATAAGCAGTAGTTTATGACTCCCATTTACATTACAACACGCCATTAATGTTACGTGCTGTTTCTGTTGCTTGTATCCACGAGCTTCCTTCTCGTTCTTGGCAGCTAATGTTTTTGAAGGAAGTATCTTGTAAAAGAATCCCCTTCCATCAGCGTTATACAAGGCATTGGCAGTTAAACCTTCTTCCTCTATCTTCCGTATCTTGCTTACAAACTCAGCATCCTTATGGTTAGCTGAGCGACTTTCCCCGGTGACTGCAAGCTGCCGAATGACATGTCGTTCTTTCCAGTCTGATAGCAACCTTTGCTTGCTGCAAACAGGTTACTACCGCCAAGTTTGTTAAATGCAACTGCTTTTTCCTTTATAATCGGACCACTGCCTGCAATTCCTTTACCGCGTTGTTGTATGAACCATCTATAAACAGCTACGTCCAGTTCTGCATCCTCTCTCTTTAACTTCCATTTTCCCAACTCACTATCCATTTGTGTTCGGTATTGTTGAAAAACGTCTTTCTGATGTTATAAATAGTTGCTCGTCCAACATTGAACTCAACAGCAATGGCTTTCTGCGGAGAACCTCGATTTAACTTACCTAAAATTTCGAGTTTCCGCTTGAGGGCTAGCGTAATGAGTTTCCTTTTAGAAGACTTGATTCAGAACTGCAAAGAAAGCTACAATTTCAAATACAGTATGTAAAGCATTGTTTAACTAAGCATTGTTGAGCACGATAATTCATTGTGCACATGCTTTTGGATGTGCGCCGGATTACTTAGAGACCGGATTAGCGAGAGTCTAGTGTATTAAAATCAATTGTCTCTGTATCAATAATGTTACGTACGCCCAGTTCTCTGTCTCGATGTGGGTACATAAGACAGTAGTAATTACGATGAGAAACTCTATTTTCAACGGTCCCTTGCAAATAAAGTTCAGTTTCGTAATTTCCTTACCGACTTCACACGATTTCTCGCAAGATTTATAAAGAATCACACTTTTGCTTTAAAATTTACTGGTTTTAGATCAAAGTCATTCTACTAATGCTTCATTCAGCGCGGTTACGCATCTGTTTCTCAATGAATCTTCCTATTCTAAATTGTCTACTTCTTGTCGTGGTGTACACTTAAACAATTCTTTTCGGTTTAACATTCAAAATAATTTCACGTTGAATAAATGTTCTACTTTAACGTGACAAAGAATTCGTGATATCTTCAATTTCACGCTCTGTGATTACGGCGGCAGCATGTTCGAAAATATCTGTATAACTTTACCTGGAGGTTTTTCATTCACTTTTCATTTATTTTCTTTATTATATTTATTATCTATGTATCTATTTAACCTGATCTGATTAGGGCCATCAGTCCCTCTTACAACCGACTCGGGTTTCACATATATAGTACCTTTTTTATATCATAGTTACCTAATAAATGTTAATTTTAATAGGACAAATAGTATTAAAATGATTTGAGTATCTGAAGTGGCAATGCGAGCAAATAATAGTGCCTGTGAACTAATAAAGTTAACACTGGCAATACAACAACTAGTGTAGCTAGTGCCACTAATAATAATAGTAATAATAATGGCATAATAACAATGACATTACAGCATCTTTCATTTGAGGCAGTCCCTGCCTCCAACACGGGATTATCTTCATATTTGTCTGGACGTTTCTCAGCCTCTCCAGAGCAGCTCTTCCTTTTGACGATTGGAGTGCTCAACCTCTGATGGACTTACAATGGCAGTATTTTCACTCTCTTCTTAATTCAGATAAGAAAAATATTATGTCCGCCTCGACTTTGTGTACATTGCAGTCTACCTTTTCCTCCCAATGTGACTATCGAAGATTAAAATTTGTTGCCCCATTTTACATCTTCCGCTTGCCTACACCTTTTCGTTAACTATGTTATGTTTAATAGTGGCAGTCGCCTGCACTTAGTTTATATCCTCCTCCTCGCTAAACTCAACACTTTCGTCGGATCTGAATAGCCCCTTCTTAGATTTCTCTCCTCCTTAACTTCTCAAACATCATTAGTATTGAGAAACATCAGACACTGACTTATCTCCCTATTAATTTTCATTCTCCTCTATTCGAATGTACTAACCAGCCATACATTTAAGAGTAGAATTTTCCTTTCTCTTACATCTCTCGAGTCATTTCTTTTGACAACGCCATCAGGTATTTCCTAGATGTATTCCAGTCTGTCTTCCTCTACACACCCCACTACCACCATGGAAGTTACTCCCTGTTCTTTTTTTATTTATTTACAGGTCTAGTAGCGTAGGACCAAATTGAGGAGCAAATCTCCAAGGTCATGGAACGTGTCAATACATGAAATTCCAACGCAATCAACAATATAACATAAGAAACAGCATAATTTTTGAAGGAACGCCTCAGCAGAATAGGAGTGACCATGAGGAAGCTCTTCAGTTTCGATTTGAAAGCACGTGGATTACTGCTAAGATTTTTGAATTCTTGTGGTGGGTTATTAGAAATGAATGCAGCAGTATACTGTACAACTTTGCGCACTAGAAATAAGGAAGTGCGATACAAATGCATATTGGGTGTCTGCCGAGTATTAACTGAGTGAAAGCTGACAATTCTTGGGAATAAGCTGATATTGTTAACAAGAAACGACAATAAAGAATACGTATATTGAGAGGCCAGATTAGTGAACAGGGGTTGACAAGACGTTCACGAACTTTTGTCACTTATTGCCCGAACTGCCCGTTTCTGAACTAAAACTATCCTTTCAGAATGCGAAGAGTTACCCCAAAATATAATACCATCCGACATAAGCGAATGAAAATAAGCAAAGTAGACTAATTTTCGTGCCGAACGATCACTTACTTCAGATACCGTCCGAATAATGAAAGTGGCAGCATTACGTCTTTGAACAAGACCCTGAACGTGCGCTTTCTTCGACAGTTTACTAAATATCTGAACATTTAGAAATTTGAGCTGTTCAGTTTCACTAATCATATGCTCATGCTGTGAAACTAAAACTTCAAGTTTTGCTGAATTGTGTGCTAGAAACTGTAAAAACTGAGTTTTACTGTGATTTAGCGTTAGCCTATTTTCTACAAGCCATAAACTTATGTCATGAAGTGCACTGTTTCAACTGGAGCCAATGTTGCACACAACGTCCTTTATCACCAAGCTAGTGTCATCAGCAAAGTGAAATATTTTGGAATTACCCGTAATACTAGACGGCATATCAGTTACATAAATAAGGAACAGGAGTGGCCCCAACACTGATCCCTGGGGCACCCCCCCCCCCACCCCCCATTTGACTGTACCCACTCAGACCCCACATCACACTCATTCTCAACACTGTGAATAATGACATTTTGCTGTCTGTTGTTAAAGTACGAGGTGAACCAATTGTGAGCGCCTCCCCATATTTCGTAATGGTCCAACTTCTGGAGCAATATTTTGTGATCAACACAATTAGATGCCTTAGTTAAGTCAAAAAATACGCCTATCATTCGAAACCTTTTGTTTAATCCATCCAGTACTTCACAGAGAAAAGAGAATACAGCATTTTCTGTAGCCGAACTGTACATTTCATAGAAAATTATGTGAAACAAAATGATCAACTATCCTTACTTACACAGCCATTTCAGTAACTTTAGCAAATACTGATGTCATAGAAATAGGTCTAAAATTGTTTACATTATCCCTTTCAACCATTTTATAATGCGGGTTTACTGCTGAGTACTTTAATCGTCAGGAAAATGACCATTCTTAAAGGAAAAATTACAAATATGGCTAAGTACAGGACTAACATGTGCAGCACAGTAATTTAATATTCTGCTAGGCACTCCATGTATCCATGAGAGTCCTTAGTGATTTAATTATTGACTAAATCTGCCCCTTGTTAGCATCGCAGAGGAGTATTTCAAACATCAGTCTCGGAAAGGTATTCCCCATGAGAGATATATGATTCTCTGTAGAAACTAAGCTTTTATTTAATTCACCAGCAATGCTCAGAAAATGATTGCGAAATACTGAACATATATCTGACTTATCAGTAACAGAAATATTTTTACTACGAACTGAATTTATATCGTAGACCTTCTGCTGCTGACCATATGGTTTTAATTTTAACCTGTAATTAGCAATTCTATTTGCGTATCACGTACTCTTTGCCTTCCTACTAACATGTTTAAACGCCTTACAATACTGTTTGTAATGGGTATTGTAGCTTGAATGTGACTACTAACGTTTTAATATAATTACCACTTTGGTCTACATGATATCCTTATCCCACTAGTGGGCCACCCATTCTGCCTTTTACTGCTAGTACCCCGTTTAGAACGTTATAATGGAAAGCAACTCTCAATGAGCGTGAGAAATGTGTTAAGGAAAGCATTATATTGGTCATCCACGTTATCGGCTCTATAAACAACCTGACACTCTTGTTCCTTCACAAGGTTTCAAAAACTCTCTGTTGCAGTTGGATTAGCTTTCCTACATAGTTTGTTATTATATGTGACATTTGTTTGAGTACAAAAGGCATTTAGTGTCAAAATTTGTGCATCATGGCCTGAAAGGACAGTCACCCTTTTACTAGCAGAATGCGCATCTAGTAATGAAGAACGGATAAGAATATTGTCTGAGCTACTGTTCCCCTGCACCCTATTTCAAAAAAACTATTAACAGGTGTCCTCTCATCTGTCCCTTGTTGTCAGTGTCTTCCATATATTCCTTTTGTCACTGAGTTTGCTCAGGACCTCTTCATTCCTTACCTTATCAGTCCACCTAATTATCAACATTCTTCCGTAGCACCCTATCTCAAATGCCTCGATTCTCTATTGTTCCGGCTTTCCCACAGTCCATGTTTCACTATCAAACAGAGCTGTGTCAAACTTCTACTGGGCTCTTGAGCGCATTGTCAATTCATAAAACTGTCCGACGTTTCGGCCACTATTACAAGCAGCCTACATCAGGGTTCAGCACAAAACCCTGAGGATGGCCGCTTGCAATAGTGGCCGAAACGTCGGACAGTTTTCTATTTTGACAGAGCAGCAAAGAGCCCAGAAGACTTTTATTGACAGTGATAACGGCCGTGGAAGCCTACGCTTACATACAAAGGTGTGCTCAAAATTAAGGCCTATGTTTGATACTAGTAGACTTCTCTTGGCCAGGAATGTCCCTCTTTAGCAATGTTAGTCTGCTTATGTCCTCCTTGTTCCGTCCATTTTGGGTTATTTTGCTTCCTAGGTAGCAGAGTTTCTTAAGTTCGTCTGCTTCGCGATTCCTAATTCTGATCTTAAATACCTGGCTGTTCTCATTGCTGCTACTTTGTCTTTCTTCGATTTACTCCCAATCGATATCCTGTACTCATTCGAGCGTTCATTCCAGTCAGTACATCCTATAAGTCTTCTTCAGTTTAACTGAAATTAGCAGTGTCAGCAACGAATTTTATCACTGATATCCTTTCACGTTGAATTTAAATCCCACTCCCGAAGCTTTCATTTATTGCAGTCATTGCTTTTCCGATATATAGACAAAACCTTGGGGACGAAGGGCTACATCCCTGTCTCACAACCTTTATAAACCGAGCACTTCGTTCTTGTCCTTCCAATCTTATTGCGCCCCTTTTGGTTCTTGTACATGTAGTATATCACCCGTCTTTCCTTATAGCTTATAGCTATTTCGAACATCGTGCACCATTTTAAACTGCCGAACGCTTTTTCCAGGTCGATCTGTTCCGGTAGCTCTCACCCACATTCATTACTTCTGTTTTCTTCTTGTTGTTGTGAGTGTGGTTGTGTGTGTTTTGATTACTGTCATACTGCATATCGTTGGTTCGACACCACACACCGGACTCACGTCGTTTCCGCAAAAATGCGGCAGTATTATATTCCCCAAATATGATGTAACTTCGAACATTCCAGAAAATTTTTTGTGCAACACATGTAACAGCTGTTCTTCCGTTACGAGTCCTATTGCATGCGGAACTTTCTTGCGCAGTTCTTCGCAGTAAGACCTCATATTCGTTCCTCTGCCTGGTCAGTGTAGGGGAGTCTTCAGGAATTCCTGATATTTTTCGTTGCCGGCTGCTGTGGCCGAGAGGTTCTAGGCGCATCAGTCCGGACCCAAGCGGCTGCTACGGTCGCAGGTTCGAATCCTGCCTCGGGCATTGATGTGTGTGATGTCCTTAGGTTAGTTAGGTTTAAGTAGTTCTAAGTCTAGGGGACTGATGGCCTCAGATGTTAAGTCCCATAGTGCTTAGAGCCATATTTTTAGTTTTGCTTGCTATACGACCAGTACTCTCCATCAATCTATTCAAAACATTCTTCTAATATTTTGCAAGCGTCCGTGGCACGAAGTGCCCAATTATATGCATTTCCGCTGTCTTTTGTTTCGACTGTAACAATTTTGGTTCTTTCCATTCGGATTGAGCTCCCCTAGTTCAGTATCTAAAAATCGGAAAATGGCACCTTGGTGTTCTCGTACAATGTTTTACGTAATTGTAACACTGGAAACTGCCAATGAAGAGAAATATACACAGTTCTTCTCGAATTCATGTTTTGTAAAAATAATGTTACGTACTCCTTGTATTTTTTCTTTTTCTCGCCTATAGAGAATGATGATCTGTTTGCACTATTATTTAAGTTCTGCGCACTTGAAGAATATGTCACATTCATATTGATCGGATGAAGTAGTTTTCGATGTGTCTCATTCATCAACTGTTTCTGTTAATAGCGGTCAGCCATGGTCTCCTCTCACAGCCGAAAGTGTAAGTTTAGCTAATATAATACATTAGAGTAAAGGCAATTAGCAAATGAATTATTTCGATGAAGCTGACACTTTAATCATATTTGCTATGGTATGTTAAGGCAACTGTTTGGCATTACGTGAGTTTATGGTTCATTATAAATGTGAAGTAGGGATTGAGAGTATCGTTGTTACATTACATGAATGTTTGTGTACGTATAATGGAGTGCTTCAGGAATGGCATGTACTTTACTGTTGATATAGTGTTTCTGGGGCTTAAGATGTGCGACAGCCTTAATTTTTATGATCCCAATAGCAGTAGACAACTTGTGGAAACGAATTACTAAATTCCATGACGTTAACTGCGTCCGTAATTTGAGTATTACAAACACTTGAAGTATAACTAAGCTGCGTATAAAATGTTAAACATCTTACGGGAATGCGGCCGAATGAAGCGCTAAACAACAGGCGATATTTCAAGTGAATATCCCGCCGTTTTCAAGCGCAAATGCGACGAGAGCAGTAATGACATGAAAATGAAATGATCGGATGGCATTCCTAGCCGGGGTGTCCCATTCGGGTTCGGCCGCCAAATGCAAGTTTTCATTCGGCGCCACATTGGGCGACTTGCGGCCGATGGTAAGGATGAAATGATGATGACTACACAACACTCAGTTCACGAGCGGAGAAAATCCACCCAGCCGGGAATCGAACCCAGACCCAGCACATGGGACGCAAGCACGTTAACACCTTTGTCTTTTTTTTCATTTTGTTCGTTGTTTATCGTTGTGTTTGGTCGTTGCGGACGTCACATGACATCCGTTAAAGTTCGTTGTTGATCCTTTCATTCAGTTTTTATTACAGAGGCCAACCAGCTCTCTGACCGACCACGCTGAGCTACTGCGCTGGCACCACCCAGCTAAGCAGGCGGATACAGAGTAGAGCAATGAAATTTAAACCCCTGGGAGAACAAGCCAGAAGCTCTGTTATTATATCTCATTCCGTTAAACTGAACATAACTGTGCTTTTTATTCGTTTTTCGAAGCAGCTGTCAGGGACATTAAAAAGCTGTTCAGTACCATTTGTAATTTCTACCGCTGCGGGAGACGAAACTTGAGCTAGAAACCTGTGCACAAGACGATGGTGTAATTTTACAAAATCCGGCCTTGGTGGCCGAGCTGTTCTACGTGCTTCAGTCTGGAACCGCGCGACCACCTCGGTCGCAGGTTCCAATCCTGCCTTGGGCATGGATGTTTGTGATGTTCTTAGGTTAGTTAGGTTTAAGTAGTTCTAAGTTCTAGGGGACTGATGACCTCAGATGTTAAGTCCCATAGTACTCAGAGCTATTTGAACCAATTCTACAAATGTCGAGTACCGGCAAGTACAGGGTGTTTCAAAAAGGACTTCATAACATTGAAAATTCATATAAATTAATTCATAGTATCTACACAGGTGATTGTAGTCTCAATTTGTAGGAAATAAATTAAGTTCTGTATCGCATAGTTCGCTAGTGCCGAATCGTACCGTAAGGAGCGCTAGTGGCAGTTGCGTTCAAGGTGGCTGCCTTCAGTGGACCCGAGCGCACCAGCTGTGTGTTTTGGTTAGAAGAATCGAATTTCGCGACAACAGCTCAGCGTGATTTCCGTACCAAATACGCTAAAGATCCACCTAGCAGGCATACAATTTATTAGTGGTATACATGTTTTGTAGAAACAGGGTCTCAGTAAGACATGGGAAATCATCAGGTAGTCCAAGCTCATCTGACGACATCGTTGAGCGAGTGAGACAACGTTTTGTCGACAGCCCTACGAAATCGACCCGGCATGCATCTCGCGAATTGCCTCCTGTTCCAGCTTCTCTACCTAGACTTGGAGCAAGAATTTTCGCCACCACTGAGCAAGTTACAGCCGCAATGTTCCAGCTAGTTTGGGGAGAAACTGGCTTCCGATGGAATGTGTTGCAGGATATCCATCAGAAGCCATATACAACATCTTTAGTTTAAGGCGGAAAAACTTGATGTTATTCCCTACCAAATAACACTAAACCAGCTCTATATCTTCTTTCAATAAATTTACGAGGGTTGGAATTTAAATACTGGCAAGTATTTCTTCACAACTGATACAAGAGTTACATGTTTGCACTGTTAATGTCCTCCAGAGTAGTCACCAGCGTTGTGTAGAACCCATTGCCAGCGATGTGGGAGGTGTAGAATACCGTTAGCAGAGCGTCTTCTGTTGATAGCGCGAATACGAGTTTTTAAAGTTGTGAAGTCCGTTTTCAAACACCATGTATTAATTAACATTCCTGGCAATACAACATATTGTTGCCTCGTGTCACGTGAATTGAAGTTGCACATCTGACGATAAGAGTTGAGGTTGTATAATTTTAACTATCAACTTCACCATTTCCCAACTCTACTTCACCAAGTGCGACTCACAACCAACCACTTTCCTTTGATTTATGTATAGTACGTACCGTAAAAGATCTTCCGTATAAAAATACATTTTTCTTTTCTGCTCTTGTCATTATCACCCAATACCACCCTGACATTCAGTCGACATCATACATATTGTACTGGAAGAAAGATTAGGAAACCGAACACGATCTCCGAGCACATTTCCATAACACATATCCGTTCTGTATGGAAAGCCATACGATGTGTATGGTAAGCCACACAGTTTTTATCTTCAGTATTAAAGGCCGTGAGGTATCATATACAATTATGCACTGGAATTGGAAGCGTTTACTTAAGAGTTTCTTGTAGACGCCACGGTGAGACCAAGCGGAGGTCAATGTCCCCCAGCGGCCGTTAGATGTTATTGCGGATACTGGCTAAAAAGAGCGTTCTTTCTGAAGCCGTGTTTCCCTCTCCCTCGTACACGTGCCTCGTTCAAATCCGGTACCTATTTGTGACCTGCATCTAGGTAATAAATTACAGCCGTTGGGACGCTGTTGATGAGATGCAAGCTTCGGTTTTTTTATCTACTGAAATAATAGACTTTCCACTATAAAATGACAAATGTCTTTGATAGTTTCGTAAATTCTAAGTAGTTTTTATATATTTCCTGAAAATATGCTGACAAAAGTTTCGCGCGATAATTATATTCTCTGAAAGAACCCGCCATTAAAATTTTTGCAGTTCTATAATTCATCTACTGTGGAACATGTTGCCACAGCTCAACGTGATTATACAAACGACGGTTTCCGGCGCAGTCGGCGAGTCTCAAGAGCAACATGACATGTATTTTATTGCGTTCTGAACTGTTTTGTTGGTTCAGTGCAAACATGGCGCTATGTAGTAAATCGAGGTTTTTTATAAGAACATACATACAGCCGCGCGGTGTAGCCGAGCGTTCTCAGGCGCCTTGTCACTGTTTTTCGCGGCTCCCCCCGTCGGAGGTTCGAGTCCTCCCTCGGGCATGGGTGTGTGTGTTGTCCTTAGCGTAGGTTAGCTTAAGTTAGATTAAGTAGTGTGTAAGCTTAGGGACCGATGACCTCAGTAGTTTGGTCCCATCAGACATTATCACAAACTTCCAACTAAATACATCCAGAATGGTACGTAACAGAAATGACTTTTCTTGTGACAATGCGGTCCATGCTACTTGCAGTAATGAGGTCGTGTGTGGGACGGCAGCAACTCCCATATCCAGTGCAAAGATGCTTCTGTAACTGAGGACCAGAATTCTCCTCTAAACCACATACACTCCTGGAAATTGAAATAAGAACACCGTGAATTCATTGTCCCAGGAAGGGGAAACTTTATTGACACATTCCTGGGGTCAGATACATCACATGATCACACTGACAGAACCACAGGCACATAGACACAGGCAACAGAGCATGCACAATGTCGGCACTAGTACAGTGTATATCACCCTTTCGCAGCAATGCAGGCTGCTATTCTCCCATGGAGACGACCGTAGAGATGCTGGATGTAGTCCTGTGGAACGGCTTGCCATGCCATTTCCACCTGGCGCCTCAGTTGGACCAGCGTTCGTGCTGGACGTGCAGACCGCGTGAGACGACGCTTCATCCAGTCCCAAACATGCTCAATGGGGGACAGATCCGGAGATCTTGCTGGCCACGGTAGTTGACTTACACCTTCTAGAGCACGTTGGGTGGCACGGGATACATGCGGACGTGCATTGTCCTGTTGGAACAGCAAGTTCCCTTGCCGGTCTAGGAATGGTAGAACGATGGGTTCGATGACGGTTTGGATGTACCGTGCACTATTCAGTGTCCCCTCGACGATCACCAGTGGTGTACGGCCAGTGTAGGAGATCGCTCCCCACACCATGATGCCGGGTGTTGGCCCTGTGTGCCTCGGTCGTATGCACTCCTGATTGTGGCGCTCACCTGCACGGCGCCAAACACGCATACGACCATCATTGGCACCAAGGCAGAAGCGACTCTCATCGCTGAAGACGACACGTCTCCATTCGTCCCTCCATTCACGCCTGTCGCGACACCACTGGAGGCGGGCTGCACGATGTTGGGGCGTGAGCGGAAGACTGCCTAACGGTGTGCGGGACCGTAGCCCAGCTTCATGGAGACGGTTGCGAATGGTCCTCGCCGATATCCCAGGAGCAACAGTGTCCCTAATTTGCTGGGAAGTGGCGGTGCGGTCCCCTACGGCACTGCGTAGGATCCTACGGTCTTGGCGTGCATCCGTGCGTCGCTGCGGTCCGGTCCCAGGTCGACGGGCACGTGCACCTTCCGCCGACCACTGGCGACAACATCGATGTACTGTGGAGACCTCACGCCCCACGTGTTGAGCAATTCGGCGGTACGTCCACCCGGCCTCCCGCATGCCCACTATACGCCCTCGCTCAAAGTCCGTCAGCTGCACATACGGTTCACTTCCACGCTGTCGCGGCATGCTACCAGTGTTAAAGACTGCGATGGAGCTCCGTATGCCACGGCAAACTGGCTGACACTGACGGCGGCGGTGCACAAATGCTGCGCAGCTAGCGCCATTCGACGGCCAACACCGCGGTTCCTGGTGTGTCCGCTGTGCCGTGCGTGTGATCATTGCTTGTACAGCCCTCTCGCAGTGTCCGGAGCAAGTATGGTGGGTCTGACACACCGGTGTCAATGTGTTCTTTTTTCCATTTCCAGGAGTGTAGTTAATTTTCTCATTCTCATTCTGTGCACAGTTATGAAGACATTTCTTAAATAGCTCAGTAACACTCAGACATCTGAAAATTGGCTTTCTTACTAGTAAGTACACAACAGCTTTAGGATTTCAAGTGCCTGGGTCATTTGGGCATAATCCACACAAAAATTCAAAATCTGCAGACGAAGTTAATTGTACCATACACATTGGACTATATAATGCAACTGTCAAATATAACAAAGAAGATATGTCACCTACTTTGACGTAGTCCGTCCCCCGGTAGTTGAGTGGTCAGCGCGACAGAATCTCAATCCTAAGGGCCCGGGCTCGGAGATGTTGTCCACTCAGGGACTGGGTGTTGTGTTGTCCTAATCATCATTTCATCCTCATCGACGCGCAAGTCGCCGAAGTGGCGTCAAATCGAAAGACTTGCACCCGGCGAACAGTCTACCCGACAGGAGGCCTTCGTCACACGACATTTACATTTACTTTGACATCGTGCATATTGTGCACTGATTTCCCACCTATAGTAAGGCCCCTGCATTATACGACCATTTCCTCAGAACGTCTGATTTCCGGTGGGAGACGCAGCCACAGCAAAATTGTTCCACCTCGTGTTCGAGATATATGAGACGGGGTAATTACCGTCACACACCGAGAAGAATATAACCCAATTCAAATAAAACAGATGCTGAGAGACTTGAATATTGCCGAACTGTCAGTTTAATAAATTGTGGTTCCGAAATACTGACACAAATTCTTTACAGAAGATAGGAAAGACTGAAAAAACCGGACCTAAGTTCTGTCTGTGTTCCAGAGAAATACCGTACTGGAACTCGCGAGGCAACACTGACTCAACGACTTAGCTTTCAAGATAGGTTAAAGAAAGACAAACCAAAGTTTATATAATCTGCAGAGAGCTTTTGACTTTTTTAAGTTCTGTAGGTAGCAGGGGGTAATACAGGGAGCGAAGTGTTATATTCAACTGGTACATAAATCAAACGACCTTTGTAAGAGGCGAATAGCTTGAAAGGGAAGCAGTGGTGACGTGAGATAGGTTTGCAGCCTATCCCCGATGCTATTCAACCTGTACACTGAGCAAGCAGTAAAGAGAAAAGAAATAAAAACTTTGAGGATTGTCGATAACGTAAGTCTGTCAGACAGCAAAGGACTTGGAAGAGCAGTTCAGCGGAAAGCATAGTGTCCCGATAAGTGTTTATAAAACTAAAATCAACAAAAGCTAGAGTGGGTATTGGAATGTAGTCGAATTAAATCAGGCAATGTGGCACAATTAAATTAAGCAATGAAACACTAAAAGCAACAGATGAGTTTTTCTATTTTGTTGGAGTAGAGAGGACTTAAAATTTAGACTGGCAAAGGAAAGACACGAGTTTCTCAAGAGAAAGTTGTTTACACCGAACATCAATTTAAATGTTACGAAGTCTTGATTGAAGGTATTTGTATGGAGTGAAGCCTTGTACGGAAGTGAAAGTTGAACGACAAGCCGTTCAGACAACAAGAGACTAGAAGGTTCTGAAACGTACCACTGCTGGTGAATGCTGAGGATTAAATGGGTAGACAACTTAACTCATGAGGAAATACTGAACAGAACTGGGGAGGAAAGAAATCTGTGGCGTGACTTGACTAAAAGGAGGGATCGGTTTATGGGGCACTTTCTGAAACTTTGAAACATCAAGGAATCATTGATCTTGTACTGGAGATGTGGATAGGGGGGGGGGAGGGAGGGAGGGGGGGGGGACACAGGATGGCTAAAAGTTTGTAGGAGGGGACCGATGGTCGAATACAGCAAGAACGTTCAAATAGACATAGGTTGATGTAGTTATTCGGAGATGAATAGGCCTGCACAGAATAGAATAGCGTGGAGAGCTGCATCAAACCAGTCTTCGGACTAAATACCACAAACAGCAACATACAGTGGGAGGAAGAGTACTGAGAGGTATCTAAAACTACATCCATCCAGAATGAGATTTTCACTCTGCAGCGGAGTGTGCGCTGATATGAAACTTCCTGGCAGATTAAAACTGTGTGCCCGACCGAGACTCGTGGTCCCGAGTTCGAGTCTCGGTCAGGCACACAGTTTTAATCTGCCAGGAAGTTTCAACTACATCCATATTCCGAAAACCACTGTCTAGTGCATGGCAGAGAGTTTCAGTACAATTATACCAGTTATTAGGGCTTTTCCCGTTCCATTCATGCAAGGAGAGTGGGAATAATGACTGTTTACATGTCTCTGTGAGTACAGTAATTAATCTAATCTTGTTCTTCCGATCCATATGGGAGCGGCAAGTAAGTGGCTGCAATACATTCCTGGGGTCGTCACTTGTTGAGACTTTGTAAGTAGGCTTTCTCTGGATAGTTTACTTCTTAAAGAGTCTACCAGTACAGTTCTTTTAACATCTCTGCGACACACTTCCGATGTTCAAATAAACCTGTAACCATTCGTTCTACCCATCTCTGTATACTTTCAGTATCCCCTGTTAGTCCTATTTGATATGGGTCGCACATACTTGACCAATTTTCTAGGATGGGTCCCACAGGCGACTTGTAAGCAATCTCCGTCGACTAAATGCATTTCCCCAGTGATCTACCAGCCTGATACCTGCTATATCCACGGCTGTGCCTTTGCGATCGTTTCACTTCACATCCTTTCAAAGTGTTACGTCGAGGTACTTCTATGAATTTATCGATTATCGATTCTAGCGGTGACTCCTTGATATTGTTGTCATATCACGTTTTCTCATTTTGTAAAATGCAATATTTTATATTTCTGAACATTTAATGCGAGTTACCAATCCTTGCACTACTTTGAAATCTTATGAAGATCTGTCTGAATATTTGTGCAGTTTTTCCCCATTGTACTTTGTTATAGATAACTGCACCATCTGCGAACAATCTGAGGTTACTATTAATATGTCTCCAAGGTCTATAATATGCAACATGAACAGCAGGGGACCCAACACACTTCCCTGGTAAATGCCCCAAGTTACTTCTACAACTGTGGATGACTCCCCATCCAAGATAACTTGCTGTGTCCTCCCTACCAAAAAATCCTAATCTACTCACAGATTTCGTCTGATATTCCACAGGATCGTACGTTTTATAACACGCTCAAGTGTGGTACTGACAGTGACACAAATTGATCTTCGAAGATCGAGAAATACTTCGTCTACGTGACTGTCTTGATCCATATGAGAAAAGTGAGAGTTGGATTTCACATTTTCGATGTTTTGGAAATCCAAGCCGGTTGCCATGGAGAAGGGTATTCTGTTCGAGATGCCTCATCACGTTGTAACTAAGAATGTGTTCTAAGATACTACGCGGGGCGTTCAGTAAATAATTCAACACATGTTTTGTGAAAGCGGGGTTGATTTTCTTCATGATTCCAAAAACCATATTATTCCCCACCCACTGGGCTACAAAACTATTTTTCAACATAATTCCCGTACAGTGGCTCGGCCTTACACCACTTTGCTGGAAGGGTCTGTATGGCCTCATGGGACCGCTCTACTGGTCGACGCCGGAGCACGTCTAGCTGCATCAGTAATCTCCTCATCATATACGTACTACTTCACACGGAATGCTTCCGTCACTGGGACAAACAGATGGAAGTCGGAAGGTGCGAGATTCTGGCTGTAAGGTGGATGAGGAAAAACAGTTCAGTGACGTTTTGTGAGCTCCTCTCGGGCGCGCAGACGTATGTGAGGCCTTGTCTGTACTGCATGCAAACTAACGTAAAATATTTGATAGTAATCGCTCATTTTACAAAAATAATAATAATAAATAACGAAAGGTTGAAATGGCTCTGAGCACTATGGGACTTAACATCTGAGGTCATCAGCCCCCTAGAACTTAGAACCACTTAAACCTAACTAACCTAAGGACATCACACACACATCCAAGCCGGAGGCAGGATTCGAACCTGCGACCGTAACGGTTGCGCGGTTCTAGACTGAAGCGCCTAGAACCGCACCGGCCACAACAGCCGCCGCTCATTATACAAATGTAAATATTTTGCACAAATTTCTTCTTAAAGCTTAACACGTGACAACCGTTTCTCGGAAGGAGATTGAACAAATAATCTCACTGAAGGTAGCACAAAAAGTGCTGAAACAGTCTGGGTGAAAATGAAACTGTAAAACGGTGTCTTACGTAAGGCAGACTTCCTCTCCAATAATTAAGTGTACTAAAATAACTTCGACAGAAGTTGCCAAAGATATCCACCTTGCCACTTTTAAAAAATGTGTTTGTTAGAGCATTTAGTATAAGAGTAAAGTTCCTTATATTTAAAATAGCAGGTGCAGAAGGTTCTATGTTCCTATCGACAATAGCATCGCCAGTGGAGTCTTTGTCGTGATGCAGCTCGTATACGATAAATCTATTATTACGGAGAAGGTTACAGTTCCGATTAGCTTCGTTTTGCCACAGCCAAAATGTCTTTCTATTCTGTAGAACATTCTCCGTCTAGTGTATCCTACTGAGTTCCCTCAGTAAGTATTCAGCGAATAAATCGCATATCTGCGAAGAGGTGATCAGGTTTTGGTTAGTAGTCCACGATGTGGTACTGTCTCGCACAGGTTTAGAAAACCTGGGAAGACGCAGTATGCCTGTTCACTTGTGAGCCGTGCGTGGCAGGCGTTCATGCCGTTTATAGTTTGTCATCTTCTATTGTGGCACTGCCGCCTCGTCTTCTTTTTACTTTTCTTGTAAAGTGCTTCTTGTGAGGGCTACGAAGTTCGTCGCCCACCGATTCTGGACACTAAAGTTGAGTGCTCACTTAACCTACTATCAAGCCTCAACTGCTATCACATCTCTTCGTTTGATCCTGGTTGTCGCTTTCTGGGAGATTCCCCCGAGCAACAACGTGTGTGCATTGAAGTCGGCTAGAATTGCAGCCGTCTTCCTGTTTGGTGTTTAACTTAATTTAATTCATTCCTCCATTAATGAAGTGTACCAGAGGTATCTTCTGCCTTGTGGCCGTTGATGTTCCGATGACCTGCCCTGATCGTTGACGTAGTTTTTGGCAGTGGATTTTCCTCGTTGTGTTGATGCTGTCCAGCACGGCGTGTAGTTCGACACCTGAGGTGTTGGTGGTATTTTTGGGCGTTTATTGTGACTTGGCTGGATTGGGCACCAGTATCCAGAACGTTGTGCTGTTGACATCTTGTTGTGGTTTTGTTGGTCGGGTGGAGCAGAACTGATCTTGTTGGCTGGTTCGAAGGCTTTTGGGTTGCCTTCCTATTAAAAGGTTATCGGTCTGGCTGCCAGTCTCATCTGAACGTGCATTAGTGTTACTTCCCAGGCCGACCCTTGGAAACTTATAATCGCCTCTCCTTGTGTTTTACATAGTGATTTCCCTTTTAGTCTTAAAGTACTCTGTGTGGCCTTCAGTTTTAGGTTATTAAAATTGCAAGGCTTTTCTTCTTAGGCCTTAAGCCGTAAAAAAAATTGTTTATTGTTTGGTATGTGGCCTTCAGCTAAGTTTCAGCCTTTCAAAATTAAAACTGAAAATTCCTTGAGCCTAGGCCTTAAACTATAAATTTTTTTCAATTTGGTATGTGGTCTTCAGCCGAGTTTCCAGCCTTTTCAAAAGTTGAAAAATTTTGTCTAGGCCTTAAGTCGTAAGAAATATTTTCTAATTTGTATGTGGTCTTCAGCCGATTTTTCCAGCTTAAATTAAAAATTGGAAATTTCTTTGTCTGGGCTTTAAGCCATGGGATTGTTTTGGTTTCGTATGTGGCCTTCAGCCGAATTTTATGTGAAGCATTTTAGGATAAAGCCTTTAGCCTATTTTAGTTGAAATTTAGAAGCTATTCCCTTTAGGCCTTAAGCGGTAGAATTGTTTTCTGCATTGTGTGTGGCCCTTAGCTGAGTTTTATTCTCTTAAATTGAAAATTAAAAAAAAAAATTCTAAAGAAGTGAAACTCCTTGCTTAGGCCTTGTGCCTTGGATTTCTGATGTGGCCTTCAGCCGATCTAAATGAAATCAAATGAGGTCTTTCGTTAAGATCTTGAAAGTTTTTGATTCCTGCTTGTGTGATTGTCTGTTCTAAGAAATAAAGTTTATATGTTTAGTGCAACTGACAGTAACTTATTTTGGCCCCTTTCCACAAATGTAACCTCGTCCACTCCGTCATGCTAGTCCAGGGTTTTCAACTTGCATCTGTTGTTTCCAAGATGCCGTCTGTGAATACAGTTGGCTGGGTTTCACGCGACTCGTTTTTCTTCAATCCGAGATGATTCTTTAAGAGAAGCTTGTCGACGACAATGTTGTCTATTGTTTAAAATTTTCATGTTTTACTGCTCTCTGATTGTCAGAGCAATTGTGTACAAACGACTTTTCCCCTCGGTCTAGCAGATAACCGGTTACGTCATATAAATAATTTAACAAACCTTTATGGCTTTCATTCCAGAACTACGGGTCTGCCGCTTCTATTACGTCTTGTGTAATCTCTACCACCCCGAGGAACGGTGTAATATGATAGATGTCATAAACGCGACCCCTGTACGTTCCTATGTAGCGTGCGAACGCTCTGGCAATGATTTTGACACCTGTCAAAATGTGCTCACTACAACGAGGGAATATCACACTACCAAATCATTTCGAATGAAGGATAAATTCGCGTAATAAAAGAACCACCGTATGGTACGATCTACGTTTTAGCATAGCTATGCATTATTGCAATATTGTTATTATGCATTTATCTTGGCATCTAGTGGTTATCATATGACGGGATAGAAGTGCTATGTGGAAAGACAGGCCCCATCGGTCGGGAAACGGACAACACTATGAAAATCAAAAATGTTTTATTTGCAACAGTTAGATAGACTTCTACATACACTACTGACCATTCCCCCCAGGGGATCCACAACTCTTTTGTGGATACGTGCGTAGCGAGCACGGGACCCCGAGCTGATGTGGCCTTCCTTCCTTTCCGGGCTGCATACCTTCCATTTCCGCATCCTTCCCCATCCCCCATCTTCGCCCCCCCCCCCTCACCTCTGGCTCTTTCCTTCCCTTTCTCCCCCTCTGGGGGTATGGTTTGTGCCTACGTCCGGAGACGGACGCTTGTAAATGTACCACATTCTTCGCCTTCCTTGCTTGTAAGTCTTCATCCTTCCTTTGTCCTTCTCTTTTCCTTACCTCTTCTCTCTACCCTTTTCTCCGCTGCGGCGTTTGACACCTCTTCTTTCCTTTCCCTTTCTCTTTCTTCCTCCCTGTGCGTGTCTGAAGGCCGACCCACGCACTTCCATGCGTAGCCGGTGACGGGGTAACGCGTAATTCCCCGCCCCGGGTAGACAGGTACTGTGATAAACCTTTTGCATTTCCTTTGTTTTCGTCTTCTTTAAAGGCAAAGAGACAAGATGAAGCGGTAGCCCATCATAGAGCCTATGCCTACCGTCATGTATTTTTTGACTTTCAGTTGTTAATAAACAGAGGATTTTTTCTGGTACCAGTAGGAGGAAGGAGGGATTCGCGCTCAGCTAGTGAAAGAGTGAGAAGCACGCCAATTTTTTAGCGAGTAATTGTAGACCGCCATTTTGGGGTCGCTATGAATAAGTGAGGAGTGTGTATTTCATATGTGCACCGTTTAGAAAAATACAGTATTGTTTTATTAACAGAAAGGTCGTGTGAGTTATTATTTCAAATAGTACAATAATTACAATAACTGAAGCCTACCTGTGTACTTTGGATATACTGTCGGAAATAAGTCTCTTTATTTAGGGAGACAGTATAGTAGGACACGTACGTACCCCCTGGTAACGGCCAGGCCCAGGGAGGGGTGATTACCCGAGCTGATACCTTCCGAAAGTGCCGATTGGTTCCACCGTCCGTTTGTCGGGAGGTGTGACCTGAGGTGTGAACAATCACCTAAGGCGGGAGTGCCCTCAGAGAGGGCCCCCACAAGGGAGGAGCGCACCATCGGAGACGCCGGTAATCATGGGGGATTCTTCCGCAATGGTTTCCTCACCTTCCACTATGTCTGCTCACAAACGTAAGTTCACTGAGTCTCAACCACAGTCAGTTCTTCCATCGTTGCCACAGTTCCTTGTTGTTTCTCGGTCTGACGAAGGTCACGACTTCTCCACGGTCAACCCTTTCATTATTCAGAAAGGTGTCGACGCAATTGCAGGTCCTGTAAAGTCTTGTTCCAGATTACGGAATGGCACCCTGTTGTTAGAAACAGTCAGTGCCCTCCAGGCACAAAAATTGCTGTGTACCTCACTACTACACACTTTCCCTGTCCGGGTGGAACCGCACCGTACCTTAAATTCCTCGCGTGGAGTCGTTTATACACTCACCCTCGATGGACACAAATGTGTTACGCGTGGCAGGGATGCCCATGAGAGTGCTTGTCCACCTCCATCCCCTCGCTGCATCAACTGTATGGGTGACCACGCCGCTTCCTCTCGAGATTGTCCCGTTTTTAAGGACGAAAAGCTCATCCAGGAAATTAAAGGAAAAGGTGTCGACCTTTGCTGCTCGAAAATTATTCGCCAGTCGACAGCCCACCGAGCCTCAGAAAGGAAAATACAGCACTGTCCTTGCTTCTCCTCGGCCAACAAAGGAGGCGGCCACGCAGACTTGCGACCTCACCTTTAGTGCCACGGTCGTCAGATCGGCCAGCGCAAAGATCGCCCGTTCAACCTCACCACTTTCGCCTGCCCACTCTCTGGCTCACCCTTCGTCGTGTTCTGCTAAATCTCGAGCCCAAAAGTCAGACACCAAGACTTCGAAAAAAGAGCATACCCGTGAAGAGTTTTTACGTACGGTAACTTCCCAACCATCGGTTCCTCCTTCCTCTAAACATCATACTTCCAAGAAGGCTACAAAGAAACCCAGTTCCTCTCCTTCTCCGCCAAGGCGTGTCCCATCTACAGCACCACCTGGCGGAAATCGCCATCGGCCGTCTTCTGTGTCGCCGAGGCGCACTGCTGGCGGCCGATCAACCGGCCGGTCGCTGGTGGCAGGAGCTGCTCCTGACCAACCTATGGATCAGGATCTTCTGCCTTCGGCTGAATGCCATTCCATGCTGTCGGTCGCAAGCTCAGAGCATTCGTTGAGTTGACAGCGACCTTGGTCA
Organism: Schistocerca nitens; assembly: GCF_023898315.1. Lineage (NCBI taxonomy): Eukaryota > Metazoa > Arthropoda > Insecta > Orthoptera > Acrididae > Schistocerca > Schistocerca nitens. Next base: position 142,577,781 of record NC_064622.1, on the reverse strand, counting down.
CATTCCTCCATTTTCTGTTCACCCTATGTCCATTATCCACTGGAATATCCGCGGTATTCGAGCCAATCGGGATGAATTGTCGATCCTCTTACAATCCTACTCGCCGGTCATCTTCTGTCTTCAGGAAACAAAGCTGCGTCCCTATGACCGCTTTGTTCTCCCTCATTTTCAGTCCGTCCGATATGATCTCCCCTCTGTTGAAGGCACTCCAGCACATGGAGGACTCATGATTCTTCTCCATGAAACTCTCCATTAACACCCAATCCATTTAAACACTTCCTTCCAAGCTGTCGCCGTCCGTCTTTCCCTTTCCGGATACACGTTCTCTCTTTGTACTGTATACATTCCATCGTCCACACCAATGGCACGAGCTGATCTCCTTCATCTTCTTGGTCAGCTTCCACCCCCATATTTGCTGGTTGGGGACTTCAATGCCCACCACCCGCTTTGGGGATCTCCACATCCTTGTCCACGTGGCTCACTATTGCTAGACGTCTTCCACCAAGCAGATCTAGTTTGCCTCAACACTGGGGTCCCTACATTTTTGTCTGCCTCCACGACAAATTTATCTCATTTGGACCTTGCGGTCGGTACTGTTCCGCTAGCTCGGCGCTTCGAATGGTTCGCCCTTGATGATACACACTCGAGTGACCACTTTCCATGTGTCCTTAGACTGCATCCTCAACAGCCATATATGCGCCCGCGACGCTGGAAGTTTGCCCAAGCCGATTGGACACTTTTTTTCGTCTCTAGCGACATCCGATGACCGTCACTTTCCCAGCGTCGACGATGAGGTCACACATATTACCGAAGTTATTCTTACAGCTGCGGAACATTCAATACCACGCACCTCCGAATTTCCCCGGCGCCCCCCAGTTCCTTGGTGGAACGAGGCATGCCGTGATGCACTACGTGAGCGGCGACGTGCTCTCCGCGTTTTCCGCCACCATCCTACTTTGGCCAACTGTATCCGCTATAAGCAGCTCCGAGCGCGATGCCGTCGTGTCATCCGCGATAGCAAGAAGGCAAGCTGGAAATTCTTTATTAGCTCATTTAACACCTTCACTCCCTCCTCGGAAGTTTGGAGTCGGCTTCGACGGTTCTCAGGCGCGCCTAGTTTCTCCCCGGTCTCTGGGCTCACTGTCGCGCATGACACATTAGTGGACCCCGTCGCAATTTCTAACTCGTTGGGTCAGTACTTTGCTGCGATTTCGAGCTCTTCAAATTACCCGCCAGCGTTTCTCCCGAAGAAACGTGCAGCGGAAGTGCGACCTCTTGCTTTCTCCTCTCAAAATCGCGAAAGGTACAATACTGTTTTCTCCTTACGGGAACTCCAACATGCACTCTCTTCTTCTCGCTCCTCCGCCCCAGGACCGGATGGTATCCACGTCCAAATGTTGCTGCATTTATCAACCCATAGTCTGCGTTACCTCCTTCGCCTTTATAATCGAATTTGGACCGACAGTACTTTTCCCAGACGATGGCGGGAAGCTATCGTCGTTACTGTTCCGAAACCTGGAAAGGACAAACATCTCCCCTCTAGCTATCGCCCCATTTCTCTCACGAGTAGTGTCTGTAAGGTTTTGGAGCGTATGGTGAATTACCGTTTAGCTTGGTGGCTGGAATCCCGCAGTCTTTTAACACCTGCCCAATGCGAATTCCGAAAGCATCGTTCTGCAGTTGACCATCTTGTTGCTCTCTCCACTTATATCATGAACAATTTTCTCCGGAAACGCCAAACAGTAGCAACATTTTTTGATCTGGAGAGAGCATACGATACCTGTTGGCGGACAGGCATCCTCCGCACACTGTTCTCTTGGGGCTTTCGAGGCCGGCTGCCCCTTTTTCTTCGCGAATTTATGGCAGAGCGCACATTTAGGGTGCGGGTGAACACTACTCTCTCCCGCACTTTCTCCCAAGAAAACGGGGTACCCCAGGGCTCCGTGCTGAGTGTTGTACTGTTTGCCATCGCTATAAATCCAATTATGGATTGTCTCCTTCCTGATGTCTCGGGCTCCCTCTTTGTGGACGATTTTGCGATCTACTACAGCTCTCAACGGACCAGCCTTCTTGAACGACGCCTTCAAGGATGTCTCGATCGCCTCCACTCTTGGAGCATCGAAACTAGCTTCCGTTTCTCTCCCAGTAAGACCGTTTGTGTTAATTTTTTGCGACGTAAGGTGTTTCTTCCGCCCTCCTTACATCTAGGTCCTGTCAACCTTCCGTTTTCAGACGTCGCTAAATTCTTGGGTCTTATGTTTGACAGAAAACTGTGCTGGTCCTCCCACGTTTCCTATCTTTCGGCTCGCTGTCTGCGATCGCTTAACACCCTCCGTGTCCTGAATGGTACCTCCTGGGGAGCGGACCGAGTGGTCCTTCTCCGCCTCTATCGCGCCTTAGTGCGCTCGAAATTGGATTATGGAAGCATAGTCTACTCCTCTGCTCGGCAGTCTATTCTTCGGCGTCTCGACTCTCTCCACCACCGTGGATTACGTTTAGTGTCTGGAGCTTTTTACACTAGCCCTGTGGAAAGCCTTTATGCTGAGACTGCTGAACCTCCGCTGCCCAATCGGCGAGCAGTCCTTCTGAGTCGTTATGCTAGCCATCTGTCTTCCTTGCCTGCTAATCCAGCCCATGACCTTTTTTTTCGACGCCTCCTTTGATGTAGGGTATGCAGGCCGCTCCTCCTCCCTACTACCCCCGGAAGTCCGCTTCCGTCAACTGCTCCATTCTCTTTCCTTCCGCTTTCCTAAAACCTTCTTGACAACTTGGGGTACAGCACCGCCTTGGCTCCGTCCCCGGATCTGCCTGCTCCGTGACCTTTGTCGATTTCCCAAGGATGGAACCCCTACACTTGTTTATCGTCGGGCATTTGCTGCTCTATGTGCACAAATGACGGACGCCACATTTATTTACACCGACGGCTCGAAAACATCGTTAGGTGTAGGAAGTGCCTATATTGTTGGCGACACCCCAAATCAATTTCGGCTTCCCGACCATTGTTCGGTGTATACTGCGGAGCTTTACGCTGTTCTCCAGGCTGTCCACTACATCCGCCGCCATCGGCGGATACAGTACGTTATCTGCTCAGATTCTCTCAGCTCTCTCCTCAGTCTCCAAGCTCTTTATCCTGTGCACCCTCTGGTGCACCGGATTCAGGACTGTCTGCGCTTGCTCCACCTGGGGGCGTCTCAGTGGCGTTCCTCTGGCTCCCGGGACACGTTGGTATCTGTGGAAATGAGGCGGCCGATATTGCAGCCTAGGCTGCAGTCTCTTCTTCGGCCAGCTATTCAATCGATTCCCTTCGCCGATCTACGGAGCGTTTTATGTCGTCGTGTTGTTCATTTATGGCACGCGCATTGGTCAACACTTCCCAATAATAAATTGCGGGAAGTGAAAGCTCTTCCTTGCGCTTGGACTTCTTCCTCCCGAACGCGTCGTCGGGAGGAGGTAATTTTAACTAGACTCCGGATAGGGCACTGTCTTTTTAGCCATCGACATCTTTTAAGCGGCGATCCTCCCCCACTCTGTCCCCACTGCTCTCAGCTGTGGACGGTAAGACACCTTTTAATTGAATGCCCCTATTTTAATCCGTTACGCGCCCGTCTACAGCTATCGCCTGATCTATCGTCGATTTTAGCAGATGACACGCGCTCAGCCGACCGCGTTCTCCAGTTTATTAGTGCCAGTGAAATGACGTCAGTCATTTGAAGCTTTTTTTGGGGACAACAAACCCCTTTCTGTAGTGGGTTTTTAAGCCTTTCTTCTGCTTTTAGTTTCTCCAATTTTATGACTTTGTTCCATTGCTGCTGGTTTTCAATTTCGGTTTTTTTTACTGTTTCCTAAGTTACGGGCTGGGCGCTAATGACCATAGCAGTTTTGCGCCCTAAAACCAAACAAAAAAAAACTACTGACCATTAAAATTGCTACACCACGACGATGACGTGCTACAGACGCGAAATTTAACCGACAGGAAGAAGATGCTGTGGTATGCAGATTTAGCTTTTTAGAGCATTCACATAAGGTTGGCACCAGTGGCGACATCTACAACGTGCTGACATGAGGAGAGTTTCCAACCAATTTCTCATACACAAACAGCAGTTGAACGGCGTTGCCTGGTGAAACGTTGCTGTGATGCCTCGTGTAAGGAGGACAAATGCGTACCATCTCGTTTCCGACTTTGATAAAGGTAGGATTGTAGCCTATCGCGATTGCGGTTTATCGTATCGCGACATTGCTGCTCGCGTTGGTCGAGATCCAATGACTGTTAGCAGAATATGGAATCGGTGGGTTCAGGAATGTAATGCGGAACGCCGTGCTGGATCCCAACGGCCTCGTATCACTAGCAGTCGAGATGACAGGCATCTTATCCGCATGGCTGTAACGGGTCATGCAACCACGTCTCAATCCCTGAACCAACAGATGGGGACGTTTGCAAGACAACAACCATCTGCACGGACAGTTCGACGACGTTTGCAGCAGCATGGACTATCAGCTCTGAGACCATGGCTGCGGTTACCCTTGACGCCGCATCACAGACGGGAGCGCCTGCTATGGTGTACTCAACGACGAACCTGGGTGCACGAATGGCAAAAAGTCATTTTTTTCGCATGAATCCACGTTCTGTTTACAGCATAATGATGGTCGCATCCGTGTTTGGCGACATCGTGGTGAACGCACATTGGAAGCGTGTATTCGTCATCGCCATACTGGCGTATCATCCGGCGTGATGGTATGGGGTGCCATTGGTTACATGTCTCGATCACCTCTTCTTCGCATTGACGGCACTTTGAACAGTGGACGTTACATTTCCGATGTGTTAAGACCCGTGGTTCTACTTTTCATTCGATCCCTGCGAAACCCTACATTAAAGCAGGATAATGCTCGATCGCATGTTGCAGGTCCCGTACAGGCCTTTCTGGATACAGGATATCCTCGACTGCTGCTCTGGCCAGCACATTCTCCAGATCTCTCACCAATTGCAAACGTCTGGTTAATAGTGGCCGAGCAACTGGCTCGTCACAATACGCCAGTCACTACTCTTGATGAACTGCGGTTACGTGTTGAAGCTGCATGGGCAGCTATACCTGTACACGCCATCCCAGCTCTGTTTGACTCAATGCCCAGGCGTATCAAGGCCGTTACTACGGCCAGAGGTGGTTGTTCTGGGTACTGATTTCTCACAATCTACGTACCCAAATTGCGTGAAAATGTAATCACATGTCAGTTCTAGTATAATATATTTGTCCAATGAGTACCCGTTTTTCATCTGCATTTCTTCTTGGTGTAGAAATTTTAATGGTCAGTAGTGTAGTCGCCGCTTCGACGTACACATTTGTCGTAGCATTGTACCAACTTTTCAATGCCCTCGTCATAGAAAGCTTTCTGCCAAATCTCTGCGCTAGTGTAAAACATGTGGGCTGTGCCAAAATGTTGTCTTCATAGCCAGCAGTTCATGTGAGCAGAAACGACTCACCTGGAGCCAATTACGGTCTGTATTGTGGGTAATCAAACACTTCCCATCGAAAACACTACAGGAGCATCATTACCCCTGCAAAGAGCGGACGAGAATTGTCATGAAGAAGGAAACGCATGACAGTTACGTTATGTTGGCTGCATGACATCAGGTGAAATCTCTCACGAGATCCTCATGCTTGGCGTTAGAGACTTTTTTATAAGCATCTTTACGTGCTCACTGTGAGTTCAAAACTGAAAAGAATGGCTTGACGCGATTGACGGGTAAACTAGAGACACTGCCCAACACATTTGTGCAAACTTTCATCGGATTTTCACTATCGTTTCCATTTCCCGATCGATCGGACCTTACTTTCCGAATGGCCCTCGCATGTGTGTAATTTTTCGTTACCTGTTACACTTCTCTGCACTTCCCTCAGTTTCAGACAGACGGAGTGATAGACGTCTATTAGATTTTATGAGAAACTGTCTCTCGGGTGTAGGTAAAGTATTTCTCGTAAGCATGTTCAATTCAATCTTCATTTGTTGAGCACTGTCCGAGCATTTGTGATTCGTACTTCAGTAAGACGAATACAGGGGTTTGCTGCCAGAATACGCAACAGTATCGTTTATTCCCGTAATTTTAGAGCTCTGGAAAGTACTCTGTCTTCTGAATCGAAAGTTGCAACATAATAATTCACATTTGTGGACCAATGTACTTTAGCTACATTAATTGCGAAAGAAATAGTCCGAATATAGGGGTACGTATACATTTTTTTTTAAGCTGTAGACCGTTCTCTGTTAGAGGGCTGTTACCAATATTTGTACCACAATACAAATGCAGTAGTCGTTTACACACCTTAGAACTGTTACATAACGTTACGACGCACCCATCGCAACTGGAATACCATATATCATAATACTACAATGACACTGTTCCCCTGTGATTTACATTGCACAGTTCCGAAAGGTTATCGACAACTTCAAATGCTTCATTTTAGCAACAGAAAATGCACATACAATCAATTTCAGATGTTGTGCTTGCCCAGTGAGTTAGTGGAATAATAAAAGAAAATTTCGAGTCATCACAACTGGAGGTTGGACAGTTATTTTCCATAGTAATACACTTGAAGATAGTTTCCTCGATTTACGAATCTGCTCAATTAATGCTCTGACCACTGATTACTCAGAGAATGGAGGCAGAATATTCTCTTTCTGTATATTGTGCTGTGTAAACCTGCTAATGATGGCATTTTGCGAAAAGTTGAATTTAGAGATTGCATGTTCTCGACAAACTACGAAACAAATCTTACATTCTTCGCCGTTTTATGCACGTCGCTTCTCGCTTATCCATTAGCGAGACAGAAAAAGCGAAGCGTTTACTGAAATACCACGACGTAATGACTTGTGAAGTATTTATGGACAAAGAGACATAGCACTGCCGCCGGTCTGTGCACGTTATATTTGCTTAAATTTACTTACGTGAGGATTTCGCTGAACTCGCAGCATAGGACGACGGTCACAGTCTGCTACGTAGCAGTTACGTATTGGTACGCGCAAACAAAGAAGATGTGGGAAGTTGTTGTAGGTGGACCGGTCCTCACACCCAACGCGGTTGCTGCCCCGACACTGAGAAGTAACGGTCTTTTGCCATCAGCAGATGGTGCGATCATTCACCTTTCCTCATCTCTGGAGACTTGGCGGCCATAGCAAAGTTGCATAGACCGTTTTTGCTGTGTCCTCCATAAAATGATACCCGGCCTTACATAGTGAGGACGTCACAGAGACGCAACATCGTTACGGTCAGGAGCCATAGAGCCCACACAGACTATGTTGTGCTTCTGCCATATGTCACTCAAATACACTCCTGGAAATTGAAATAAGAACACCGTGAATTCATTGTCCCAGGAAGGGGAAACTTTATTGACACATTCCTGGGGTCAGATACATCACATGATCACACTGACAGAACCACAGGCACATAGACACAGGCAACAGAGCATGCACAATGTCGGCACTAGTACAGTGTATATCCACCTTTCGCAGCAATGCAGGCTGCTATTCTCCCATGGAGACGATCGTAGAGATGCTGGATGTAGTCCTGTGGAACGGCTTGCCATGCCATTTCCACCTGGCGCCTCAGTTGGACCAGCGTTCGTGCTGGACGTGCAGACCGCGTGAGACGACGCTTCATCCAGTCCCAAACATGCTCAATGGGGGACAGATCCGGAGATCTTGCTGGCCACGGTAGTTGACTTACACCTTCTAGAGCACGTTGGGTGGCACGGGATACATGCGGACGTGTATTGTCCTGTTGGAACAGCAAGTTCCCTTGCCGGTCTAGGAATGGTAGAACGATGGGTTCTATGACGGTTTGGATGTACCGTGCACTATTCAGTGTCCCCTCAACGATCACCAGTGGTGTACGGCCAGTGTAAGAGATCGCTCCCCACACCATGATGCCGGGTGTGGGCCCTGTGTGCCTCGGTCGTATGCAGTCCTGATTGTGGCGCTCACCTGCACGGCGCCAAACACGCATACGACCATCATTGGCACCAAGGCAGAAGCGACTCTCATCGCTGAAGACGACACGTCTCCATTCGTCCCTCCATTCACGCCTGTCGCGACACCACTGGAGGCGGGCTGCACGATGTTGGGGCGTGAGCGGAAGACGGCCTAACGGTGTGCGGGACCGTAGCCCAGCTTCATGGAGACGGTTGCGAATGGTCCTCGCCGATACCCCAGGAGCAACAGTGTCCCTAATTTGCTGGGAAGTGGCGGTGCGGTCCCCTACGGCACTGCGTAGGATCCTACGGTCTTGGCATGCATCCGTGCGTCGCTGCGGTCCGGTCCCAGGTCGACGGGCACGTGCACCTTCCGCCGACCACTGGCGACAACATCGATGTACTGTGGAGACCTCACGCCCCACGTGTTGAGCAATTCGGCGGTACGTCCACCCGGCCTCCCGCATGCCCACTATACGCCCTCGCTCAAAGTCCGTCAACTGCACATACGGTTCACGTCCACGCTGTCGCGGCATGCTACCAGTGTTAAAGACTGCGATGGAGCTCCGTATGCCACGGCAAACTGGCTGACACTGACGGCGGCGGTGCACAAATGCTGCGCAGCTAGCGCCATTCGACGGCCAACACCGCGGTTCCTGGTGTGTCCGCTGTGCCGTGCGTGTGATCATTGCTTGTACAGCCCTCTCGCAGTGTCCGGAGCAAGTATGGTGGGTCTGACACACCGGTGTCAATGTGTTCTTTTTTCCATTTCCAGGAGTGTATTTCCAAAATTCAACGCTCTCTACATCTTTATCTCAGTGCTCTGCCAACAGTTTCCAGAGCGCTTAGTAGCGTGACCGACACCTCACTCACTCTCTTCATTATAACAGGAAGCTACTAAGAACGACCATTCTACTGGCAACCAAAGATTACATTTCTTGTACTCATAACCTCTGTTGCGTAATATATCGACTGCTGAAGACTTCTGTTTGAAACGTATCCATTGTTCAAATATGAAGCATGATGTATCAGATGAAAACAGAACTCATATCACTTTCATTTAACATCAAAAATAGCCTAGAAACCTTAGAACATTGCATCGCATTTTCACACTCAAGATACGGAATGGAAGTATTTATCTTAATACATTATTGTAAATTGTTGCTAATTTGTGTTACTTTCAGTTTTGCTGTAGTTTGCGTATACCTACTTGGCCCTGCGATGAGGCTGTACAGTTGCTGGGTGCAACCAATCCACTTTATAACAGCAACTACTTTCGATGTCGGGCGGTTCCTTATTTGGTGAATAGGCTGCAGCATAAAAGTTTCTATGCCGCCCTTTTTGTTATTAGGTGCTGCTTGCTTGAAGAATGGAGGATTGGAGCAACGGAAGTTCAGGAGGGAAGTAAATGGGTTAAAATGGACACAAGGACAGGGTGCAAACCTGCTACTCCACTGTTCAATCTGTCTATCGGAGAAGCAACGAAAGAAATAAAAGAATGATTAAAATATGGATTACAAACTTGAGGTGAAGGGGTATCTGTGATCACACTGGTATCCACAGTGAAAGTGACAAAGAATTTTAGAACCTGTTGAAGGGAATAAAGAACCTACTAAACACAGATTCTGGATTGAGAGTAAACGAAAGACGAAAGTGTCAAGTAGCAAAATGAAGAGTAGCAAAATGAAGAGTAGCGACATAATTGAAATCGAAACTGGGGACTACACGCTAGACGTAGTTAAGGAATTCTGCTACCTTGGTAAGGAAATAACGCATGATGGAAGAAACAAGGCGAGGATAGACAGCCTAATACTGGAAAAGACACCATTACTCCTCAAAGACCTAGTAGAACGTTTGAAGCGCAGCGATGTACGGAAGCGAGTAACTGACTGGAGGAAAACAGAAAAAGAAATTAAACTAAGTGTTTGAAATGTTTTTCCTACAGATTTGGCCTGAAAAGATGAGATTCTCCGCAGAACTGGCGAGGAAAGGAATGGGCGGAAGACACTGACAACAAGCTGGCCTTTTGTTAAGACATCAGGCAATAGCTTCCACAATACTAGAGGGATCTGTTGTGGGTGAAAACTGCAGAGGAAGACAGAGATCAGAGTTTTATGCAAGAAAATGTTAAAAATGTTGGACATAACTGGTATCCATCATGAGTCTGGCATGGGGGAGGAAGTCGTGCCTGGCTGTAGACGCGGACCTCGGCTTCGTTCCGCGCTTCATCTGAGGCACCTTGAAATTGGTCAATACGATTTTTGTTCACTGGTTCTCGTGTAATGAAAGGTGTAAGCGAATGTGGCTTACATTGAGAAAGAATTTTTTCGAAACACAAACAACCAATGAACAAGGTTATAAGTTACAAATGCTATGTCGATAACACTAATTCTGTTTAACGGCTATGTTGAAGAAGTGCGAACATTGTTCACACAATTCAGTAATGTGAAACCAAAAAGAGATATTTACCATACAGATAGAGAAGGGGAAAAGTATCACCTTCTTAGATTTAAAAGTAAGGAATAGAGATCATAGGCAGCAGTTAATCACGTACTGAAATAGTACAACAATAGTCATTCACAATACTTCACGTCGTCGTGAGTCACATAAGAAAGCCGCTCCATGTTACGCAGACTAGTTAAGATACCTGTGACCAAACAAGAAAAAGATAAAAAGTTAGCTATCATCCAAGAAACAGGTAGGAACAACGGATAGAATACAATAATGGGTAACAAAACTAACGAAAATATATGCAATCAAAACAACGTAGTTCCACAAGCAATCACACTCGGCAAAGAATCCTTAAGCCCTAATTGGGTACCAAAACTGCGCGGAAATTAGGTGCGGAAAATTTTCCATGTCGTTTTCTCCAGGCTGTTTTTTATGTCTTCAAACTCATGAGAGACGCAGACTGACATTGTCTGCCACATCGCGACTCGGTGCCGGAACTTCGTCATTCGTGGAAAATGCGCACTGCCGACTGTCTTGTCCAGGCATGACTTTGACGCACCGTTACAGCTCCAGATGTCAGTATTTTCTGTGAAAGGGAGCCGTATGTAGTGCCCTGATGCAATAAAATAAAAATATCATATTTCTGCTTTTGCACATAGAATCTTATACAGTTTCTCAAAATATCACGCAATATGCTAATGTCTGTGCAATCAAAAGCGCTGGATACTAAAGAAGTCTGGTTAAAGCTTCGACACAAGTGTTAGAGAAATTTATCTACCGAAAGATAAATATTCAGGAGACAAAAGTCACTGGGTAGCCATATGCACATATTGCGGCAGCGGCAGTATTGCGTACACAAGGTATAAATGGACACAGCGTTGGCGATCTTGTCATTTGTACTTAGTTAAGTCATGTGAAAAGGTGTCCGATGTCATTAAGGCCTCACTGAGCCGTGCACTGCACGTGTTCAAGCAATTTATTGTTCGCCATCTTCTATTATGGTACTGCCGTGGCATGTCACCAGGCCAAAATTGTTCGCGATTGGTTTGAAGAACATTCTGGACAACCGAACGATCTGACCACCTAGATCAAACGACGTGAATCCAATCTAATACTTACGGAACGCAATCGAGGGGCCAGTTCGTGCTCAAAATCCTGCACTGTCAGCCGTTTCGCAATTATGGAAGGCAGTAGAGGTAGCATGGTTCAATATTTCTGCATTGGGCTTCCAACGACGTGTTGAGTCCATGATACGTCGAGACACTGCACTAGGACGGGCGAAAGGAGGTCCGCAACGATATTAGGAAGTATCTCACTGCTGCCGTCGCGTCCCCATCTATCCCGAGTATCGGTAGGAAGGACACCTCAGAGATACTGGGGCTCCAGGGAATAGATACAGGGACCACAGGCAAGGAGTATGCGATGGTGATTCGCGTCCCCACCTATCCCAGGTAACGGTAGGGAGGACACATCAGCTATACTCGGCTACAGGGAATAGATACCAGGACTACAGGCAAGGAGTATGCGATGGTGATTCGCCTCACCACCTATCACGAGTATCGGTAGGGACAACACGTCAGAAATACTGGGGCTATAGGGAAGAGATACCGGGGCTACAGGCAAGGAGTATGCGAAGGTGATTCTCGTCACCACCTATCCCTGGTATCGGTAGGGAGGACACCTCAGAGATACTGGGGCTACAGGGAATAGGTACCGGGGCCACAGGTAAGGTGTATGCGATGGAGATTCGCGTCCCCACCTATCCCGGGTAATGGTACGGAGGACACGTCAGAGATATTGGGGCTACAGGAAAGAGATACCAGGGCTACAGGCAAGGCGTATGCGGTGGTGATTCGCATCCCCACATATCCCGAGTTTCGGTAGGGAGGACACCTAAGAGATACTGGGGCTACAGGGAAGAGATAATGGGCCACTGGCAAGGTATATGAGATGGTAATTCGCATCTCCACCTATCCCGAGTATCAGTAGGGAGGACACCTCAAAGATATTGGGGCTACAGGGAAGAGATACCGGGGCCACAGGCAGGGTCTATGCGATGGTGATTCGCGTCCCCACCTATCCCGAGAATCGGTAGGGAGGACACATCAGAGATACTCGGGCTACAATGAAGATATACCAGGGCCACAGGCAAGGTGTATGTGATGGTGATTCGCATCTCCACCTATCCCGAGTATCAGTAGGGAGGACACCTCAAAGATATAGGGGCTACAGGGAAGAGATATCGGGGCCACAGGCAAGGTGTATGTGATGGTGATTCGCATCTCCACCTATCCCGAGTATCAGTAGGGAGGACACCTCAAAGATATTGGGGCTACAGGGAAGAGATACCAGGGTCACAGGCAAGGTGTATGTGATGGTGATTCGCATCTCCACCTATCCCGAGTATCAGTAGGGAGGACACCTCAAAGATATAGGGGCTACAGGGAAGAGATACCAGGGCCACAGGCAAGGTGTATGTGATGGTGATTCGCATCTCCACCTATCCCGAGTATCAGTAGGGAGTACACCTCAAAGATATAGGGGCTACAGGGAAGAGATACCAGGGCCACAGGCAAGGTGTATGTGATGGTGATTCGCATTTCCACCTATCCCGAGTATTAGTAGGGAGGACACCTCAAAGATATTGGGGCTACAGGGAAGAGATACCAGGGACACAGGCAAGGTGTATGTGATGGTGATTCGCATCTCCACCTATCCCGAATATCAGTCGGGAGGACACCTCAAAGATATTGGGGCTACAGGGAAGAGATACCGGGGCCACAGGCAAGGTTTATGCGATGGTGATTCGCGTCCCCACCTATCCCAAGTATCAGTAGGGAGGACACGTAAGAGATACTCGGGCTACAGGAAAGAGATTCCGCGGCCACAGGCATGAAGTATGTGATGGTGATTCATGTCCCCACCTATCCTGAGTATCGGTAGGCAGGACACGTAAGAGATACTGGGGCTACAGGGAAGGGATACCGGGGCCACAGGCAAGGTTTATGTGATGGTGATTCGCATCTCCACCTATCCCGAGTATCAGTAGGGAGGACACCTCAAAGATATTGGGGCTACAGGGAAGAGATACCGGGGCCACAGGCAGGGTCTATGCGATGGTGATTCGCGTCCCCACCTATCCCGAGAATCGGTAGGGAGGACACATCAGAGATACTCGGGCTCCACGAAGAGATACCAGGGCCACAGGCAAGGTGTATGTGATGGTGATTCGCATCTCCACCTATCCCGAGTATCAGTAGGGAGGACACCTCAAAGATATTGGGGCTACAGGGAAGAGATACCAGGGTCACAGGCAAGGTGTATGTGATGGTGATTCGCATCTCCACCTATCCCGAGTATCAGAAGGGAGGACACCTCAAAGATATTGGGGCTACAGGGAAGAGATACCAGGGCCACAGGCAAGGTGTATGTGATGGTGATTCGCATCTCCACCTATCCCGAGTATCAGTAGGGAGGACACCTCAAAGATATTGGGGCTACAGGGAAGAGATACCAGGGCCACAGGCAAGGTGTATGTGATGGTGATTCGCATCTCCACCTATCCCGAGTATCAGTAGGGAGGACACCTCAAAGATATTGGGGCTACAGGGAAGAGATACCAGGGTCACAGGCAAGGTGTATGTGATGGTGATTCGCATCTCCACCTATCCCGAGTATCAGAAGGGAGGACACCTCAAAGATATTGGGGCTACAGGGAAGAGATACCAGGGCCACAGGCAAGGTGTATGTGATGGTGATTCGCATCTCCACCTATCCCGAGTATCAGTAGGGAGGACACCTCAAAGATATTGGGGCTACAGGGAAGAGATACCAGGGCCACAGGCAAGGTGTATGTGATGGTGATTCGCATCTCCACCTATCCCGAGTATCAGTAGGGAGGACACCTCAAAGATATTGGGGCTACAGGGAAGAGATACCAGGGTCACAGGCAAGGTGTATGTGATGGTGATTCGCATCTCCACCTATCCCGAGTATCAGTAGGGAGGACACCTCAAAGATATTGGGGCTACAGGGAAGAGATACCGGGGCCACAGGCAGGGTCTATGCGATGGTGATTCGCGTCCCCACCTATCCCGAGAATCGGTAGGGAGGACACATCAGAGATACTCGGGCTACAATGAAGAGATACCAGGGCCACAGGCAACGTGTATGTGATGGTGATTCGCATCTCCACCTATCCCGAGTATCAGTAGGGAGGACACCTCAAAGATATTGGGGCTACAGGGAAGAGATACCAGGGTCACAGGCAAGGTGTATGTGATGGTTATTCGCATCTCCACCTATCCCGAGTATCAGTAGGGAGTACACCTCAAAGATATAGGGGCTACAGGGAAGAGATACCAGGGCCACAGGCAAGGTGTATGTGATGGTGATTCACATCTCCACCTATCCCGTGTATCAGTAGGGAGGACACCTCAAAGATATTGGGGCTACAGGGAAGAGATACCAGGGTCACAGGCAAGGTGTATGTGATGGTGATTCGCATCTCCACCTATCCCGAGTATCAGTAGGGAGGACACCTCAAAGATATAGGGGCTACAGGGAAGAGATACCAGGGCCACAGGCAAGGTGTATGTGATGGTGATTCGCATTTCCACCTATCCCGAGTATCAGTAGGGAGGACACCTCAAAGATATTGGGGCTACAGGGAAGAGATACCGGGGCCACAGGCAGGGTCCATGCGATGGTGATTCGCGTCCCCACCTATCCCGAGAATCGGTAGGGAGGACACATCAGAGATACTCGGGCTACAATGAAGAGATACCAGGGCCACAGGCAAGGTGTATGTGATGGTGATTCGCATCTCCACCTATCCCGAGTATCAGTAGGGAGGACACCTCAAAGATATTGGGGCTACAGGGAAGAGATACCAGGGCCACAGGCAAGGTGTATGTGATGGTGATTCGCATCTCCACCTATCCCGAGTATCAGTAGGGAGGACACCTCAAAGATATTGGGGCTACAGGGAAGAGATACCAGGGCCACAGGCAAGGTGTATGTGATGGTGATTCGCATCTCCACCTATCCCGAGTATCAGTAGGGCGGACACCTCAAAGATATTGGGGCTACAGGGAAGAGATACCAGGGCCACAGGCAAGGTGTATGTGATGGTGATTCGCATTTCCACCTATCCCGAGTATCAGTAGGGAGGACACCTCAAAGATATTGGGGCTACAGGGAAGAGATACCAGGGACACAGGCAAGGTGTATGTGATGGTGATTCGCATCTCCACCTATCCCGAGTATCAGTAGGGAGGACACCTCAAAGATATTGGGGCTACAGGGAAGAGATACCGGGGCCACAGGCAAGGTTTATGCGATGGTGATTCGCGTCCCCACCTATCCCAAGTATCAGTAGGGAGGACACGGAAGAGATACTCGGGCTACAGGAAAGAGATTCCGCGGCCACAGGCATGAAGTATGTGATGGTGATTCATGTCCCCACCTATCCTGAGTATCGGTAGGCAGGACACGTAAGAGATACTGGGGCTACAGGGAAGGGATACCGGGGCCACAGGCAAGGTTTATGTGATGGTGATTCGTGTCCCCACCTATCTCGGTTATCGGTAAGAAGGACGCGTCAGATACTGGGGCTACAGGGGATAGATACCGGGGCTACAGGCAAGGAGTATGATGGTGATTCGTGTCCCCACCAATCCCGAGTATCGGTAGGGGGGACACTTCAGAGATACTGGGGATACAGGTGACAGCTGCCTCTTGTGCCCGCGCGAGGTACTGCAGCAGCTGCATGGACGTGATGTGGCGCTGCCCTCTGACGAGTCTTCACTGCTACATACCGCGGCACGGTTCTGGGTGGACACTCCCTTGCTAGTCCCTTTAGTGTTTAGTTGATTTTAATTGCTCCCTGCATTGCCGTGTACACTTTAGTCTACTTTACTATCCATTCGTTTCGCGATCCCCACTGTCATTTTCTTCCGGAACCGCTTGTTTCGTTCTGCCGTTCCCCACATTAGCACCAGTGGGTGCTGTAATAAACAGTGTTCTACTTACGCGCAATAGGATTGCGTTTTCTCCACGTAGAAGCAAAATGATGAATGCGAAATATTGTTCAGGATTAAGTATTAGAAATTCTCCACCTATATAACAGCATGAAAGACACTTGTTGTAATCCGATACAGTTTATGCTCCTGAGACATTCATTCTCACCCTTATCTACGATAATGATATAAGCCGAAGGAATAGATTACATTTTTGAGATGCGACGAATTTGTATAGGGAAGGGAAACGTACTAAAGTAATCCGTGGTGGTGTGAGATCTGCGTTGCCAGTGTGGTGTAACGGCTGACGGCACTGTACCTCCTCGTGTTCGGTCAGAGGGTTAGCTGCCCTCTGTAACAGAGTGAATGGATCAACCAAAAAAAAAGAGAGAAACAGAAACCGCTAGAGTATATTTCGTTATTTTTGAAGATGAACAAGCCGTCTAACGTTCAGGACATTTTAAAACAATTTTTACCTGTCTAGTAGCAGTTACGAAGCCCATATCCAAGGTCTCACTGTAAGTATCAGCTAGGCACAAGAACACTCTTTGACACATATTACAAACTACAGTAAGTCCTCGCACATGTGTGGTGGTACGACCTTCATGTTGTTAAAGACAAACAAGTGGCCAACCACGTCTGCACACTGACTGACACACAGAAGTATTTAGTGCGTCATTGAAATGGGCGTATGGCTGGATGTATGTGTGGCACAATGATAGTAATCGTCTCTATTTTATTGTTTTAGTTAGCGTTAATCCGGTCTACTACGTGTTCCGCTGTACAAGTGATTTGGAAAATTTACTTTATTTAAGTCTGCAGCCGGATGCCCTTTCCATTGTTACAGTGATCAGTTACCTGAGGGAGGTAAGCCGTGTGCGCCATCTGTCTGTGAATAGTATGAATTTGGTTGTTATGTTCAACATATTTTAGCTGTTAGCGTGTCGTAACTGGTAATGGGGGGGGGGGGGGCAGCGCCACAGCATTTGCCTAAACAAGTGGGGGATACTGCCTTGAAACCACAGACTGAGTATCGATACAATCAGAGTGTTGTTGCCTTCCTGTCTCGCAAGACAGGGCACTGCGCGTTACGCTTCACGAATTGGTAATAATAATAACAATAATAATAACAATAATAATAACAATAATAAGACGAAGACGAAAACGACGACCCGCCAGATTAGCCGAGAGCGCTAATGCTCCGTTTCCTGGACTCGGGTAGGCGCGCCGTCCCCGGATCGAAACCGCCCGCCGGATTAACGACGAGGGCCGGTGTGCCGGCCAGCTTGGATGTGGTTTTTAGGCCGTTTTCCACATCCCTCTAGGTGAATACTGGGCTGCTCCCCACGTCCCGCCTCAGTTACACGACTCACAGACATCTGAAACACATCCGCACTTTTCCATGATTTCCACTAGACGCAGACAGATAGGGTACTCTGATTCCATCCCAGGAGGTACGGGATGGCGGCAGGAAGGGCATCCGGCCAACCCTTCACATTAACATGCCAAATCCGAAGTAACCACGCCAACCCCGCTCACAATGCGGGACGAGGGCGCAAGCGATAGAATAGAATAATAAGAAGAATAAACTAATTAAAACATATCATATGCTGTCAATAACGGCATTTTAGTCTTCAAACTTGAAATATCTGAATTTCTAATCACTTTACTTCTGTCTTTCCTGTGTTTCACTCTAATACAAACTCTCCTCCAGACGAAGCTTTTCATTAATTTCTTCAAGTCTCAGGGCTTGTAGGTTTGGATGGTAGTAACTGTTTCTTTTTACAGAAAGGCTTTTTGTCTTGCACATTTCTTGACACTATGTCATCCTTACATACTCATTCTTTATCCATTATCCACTTCTCTGAGGGTCTCTTGTTTGGTTTAGTTGTATTTAGCCATCTAGTATGTGCACTTGTTTCACAGGTTAAAGTTTGAGTTATTATAGCTATAATTTCTACACGTTTCATTTCATTGAACACTCGGCTATGACTCTGCTCGGTTTCAAGGCCTCTGCTATTCCTGTATCGTTCTGGTTTTCTGCCCGAAACAAACTCGCACGTAATTCACCTGTGCTTCCCACAGTCGTTACCAAGAGAGATTTAGGACTCCCTAAATTACTGAAGGTAAAAACCAAGGGTGATTCCCTTGATGGGTTCGAGCCTATAGCTCTTTTCTAATTACCTTGGCGTCTATGAGACGATAAACACCACTTTTCCTTCTCTCTTTCTTGCCAGTCTCGATTTTCAAACTAACCAGTGATAATGGACATGGTAGTTCCTTCCGATTTTTAACTGAGCTGCACCCAACCCTTTTGTATGTGAGTGGCCAGCGCAAAGCTGTCTTATAGAGTCGATGTTTCTTCCTCTAAATAAGCACAATTAGGGAAGAAGACTGTGTCTGCCCCCAGGAGAACAGTGCAAATTTAGAGCTAAGGTTAACAATTACTTGCAGGACATTGGTCACCAGATTCTCTCATGTTCTGGCAACCGAACTGGCGACGCGGATCAGTCAGGCGAAACAGTGAAAATTACGTTGCCTCAATATGAGATAAGCTGTAGGCTACATAAGACAGATGCGACCTTTGTTTTGTGTCCACACTTCACGTAGTGTAGTGTAGTGTTCCTCGCACAGCTTGGAAGTGTACACTGTGCAACAGAATTAAGCGAGCACCTTTTCAAAACCTAACAATTCACACCGTCTGCGACTCTAACTTTGAACTTTAGCTCAAACGTGTGTACAGCGTTTCTCTATGATAGCGCAAAAGCGTCAGCCTCGGACTTGACGGCGATTCAAACAGCAAGACGTCGAAACTTGTAAAAAAAAAAATGGTCGCAGCTCAGAGGTGTAACACGTAAGGTGGGTTAATGAGGACACATCGGCGCCTAATTTCGCCACACTTTTGCCCAGTGACACCATGGACGTGTCATACGATTGGAAGGTCACCACACCCCCTCTAACTCACAGTCCGCTCGTGGTCTCTTGGTCGCATTCTCGCTTTCCGAGCACTGGATCCCGGGTTCGATTCCCAGAGTAGTAAGGCACTTTCACCTGCCTCCAGATGACAGGGTGTTTGTGTTGTCCTCGTCATTTCATCATCATTCATGAAAATGGCGAGTTTGGACCGAGTGAAGGTTGGGAATTTGTACGGGCGCTGATAACCGCGCAGTTGAGCACCCCACAAACCAAACACCATCGTCATCTTACTCCCATTTCACCTTTTCTTGAAACCCCTGCGATAGAGACCAGAACCGCGCCGCCCACGGTTTATATCATTTGGTTTTCTTGTGAGTGGCCTGGGGAAACATTTCAGGAACACTGCCGCTTAAAATCGGCATGAAAATCCCTCGAGAAGCGCCCTGAGGCGCTGATTCCCTCACATTTCGCTTTCAAAAAGGACAGTTGGTAGTGGGATGAGTAGCAGGAAGACGTTCTTGATGAACTTTGACAATGCTGACTCCCTCGGACGTTTCCACCCTCTCTAAGGACATTAAGGGGATGTATCCCCATTATACACGATCTCACCTCATCGGAACGCACCGCGACCGTACTTTCTGCTCTCTGGTGCCACTAGGGACCATTCAAAACAATTCCACAAAATTTTAGCGTGATCCAAAGCAGCTAAGGGTGTTAATGATTCTTCACACCTATATTCCGTCCTCCTGGGGCGTGTTCACGGGGGGGATGCGATGTTAACAGATGTATGGATAAAACGGCAAAGGGTCCCCGTAAGACCCTGAATAAAAATAAATGTAGTGTGTTGTGAACTAAAAAAACGTGTACTGGTTTCCTATCCTTAAACTCGTGTGTGTAATTCTGCGTTGTGATGCTGAAAAACGCAAGTAATTCGATTACGGGGACGCTGTCTGACAAAGAGTCGCCAAAACAATCTCATACTGTATAACTGTATTCGAATTAACATTTACCAAATTAATTAGAAAACGTAAAACTGTTACATAGGCTGTCATGTGATACTCTATATTGTGCAGTGCATTGGATAGTGGCACAGTGCTTGGCTTGCAATTCCACCACACAAAACAAACAGAATAAAAATGCTTCGTGAAGTTAAAAAACGAATTTTAAAAGAATAAATAACAAAAGAATAAATAACGATGTTGACTGGAATACTCTCTTTCAAATTCTGAATGTGGCAGGGGTAAAATACAGGGAGCGAAAGACTATTTACAATTTCTACAGAAAGCAGATGGCAGTTATAAGAGTCGAGGGGTATGAAAGGGAAGTAGTGGTTGGGAAGGAAGTGAGACGGGGTTGTAGCCTATCCCCAGTGTTACTCAATCTGTACATTGAGCAAGCAATAAGGCAAACAAAAGAAAAGTTCGGAGTAGGTATTAAAATCCATGAAGAAGAAATAAAAACTTTGAGGTTCGCCGATGACATTGTAATTCTGCCAGAGACAGCAAAGGACTTGGAAGAGCAGTTGAACGGAATGGACAGTGTCTTGAAAGGAGGATATAAGATGAACATCAACAAAAGCAAAACGAGGATAATGGAATGTAGTCGAATTAAGTCGGGTGATGCTGAGGGAATTAGTTTAGGAAATGAGTCACTTAAAATAGTAAAGGAATTTTGCTATTTGGGGAGCAAAATAACTGATGATGGTCGAAGTAGAGAGGATGTAAAATGTAGACTGGCAATGGCAAGGAAAGCGTTTCTGAAGAAGAGAAATTTGTTAACATCGAGTATTGATTTAACTGTCAGGAAGTCGTTTCTGAAATTATTTGTATGGAGCGTAGCCATGTATGGAACTGAAACATGGACGATTACTAGTTTGGACAAGAAGAGAATGGAAGCTTTCGAAATGTGGTGCTACAGAAGAATACTGAAGATTCGTTGGGTAGATCACATAACTGAGGAGGTATTGAATAGAATTGGGGAGAAGAGGCGTTTGTGGCACAACTTGACAAGAAGAAGGGACAGGTTGGTAGGACATGTTCTGAGGCGTCAGGGATCACAAATTTAGCATTGGAAGGTAAAAATCGTAGAGGGAGACCAAGAGATGAATACACTAAGCAGATTCAGAAGGATGTAGGCTGCAGTAGGTACTGGGAGATGAAGCTTGCACAGGATAGAGTAGCTTGGAGAGCTGCATCAAACCAGTCTCAGGACTGAAGACCACAACAACAACAACAAATAACAAACAATGGTTGCCAAAAGAATGCCCTGTGATGCTACATAAGCAACTGACCAAATAAAATTCCAAGCACTGAGTGATATACATGCGATTGTAACACTGCTATGAAAGAATGAGACCGTCTGACAAGAAATACAATGTAAACTAAACTTTACGTAGACTGAAACAGGTATTAATTTTGCAAAACAACAGCTCTCTTTGAATGATGTTATTGTCCTGGTTGTAATGTAGTTGGCTCTAACATTTTCATGGCTTACCTGTGGCAACGGAAACTCGGTTGATGAAAATGCAGGGCAGCAGCAAACTGGCTAAAAGGAAGGAAATCCTTAGTGCAATGTAAGGACTTTGACCTACTCTAAACAGATCGTGCTTGAATTACGACCATTGTTTCCCGCGAAGTATAATGCAGCGACACACATTTTCCGATACCAAATTTTCGTGAGGAGACGGAAGAAGATATTTAATCTACCAAATGACTGAAAAAATACTAGCATTTAAAAACGATATTGTGAATAATGAAACTCATTCTTGACTATTACAAACATCTTTACAAAAATTAATTCTTATGAAAATATGACTGTGCTGTGAAATTAATTACACAGGCCAACGAAATTTTTTTTAAATCTTTTACTATTGATAGCTGAGCTTTATAAATTTTTATGAGCTGAATCCAAATCTAGCCTTAGTTTTTTTGTCACCTATAGTTTTCGAGCAATATGCTTTGTATTATATGGTATAAAAATCCTATGCTATGCGGTAAATGGGGAAATTAATGAAATGCTTTGTTAAAAAATAAGCATGGTTTGTATTTACAGTAAGCTACTTAAAACAACGATATGTGTTAATAGAGCTTTCACTTGTCAGCTGGCATTGGTTTGTGTTTCCTTTCTCGTTTTTCTTTGACGCTTCTTGTGTAGCTTTTTCTACGATGAGTCGCTTGCTGAACTACTCGGTGAAGTGACCAACAGTAATCGCCCATCATGTTGGTTTTCCAGGAGCCTTGGTAGCGTTTTTCCATCACTTTAATGTCCTGGTGAAAACGCTCTTCTTGCTCCTCACTAACATCTACCATATTGTCCTGGAAGTAATCAAGGTCACTTCAAAAAGTGAACTTTCAGGCTCATTAAACGTCCTAAAGTTTTAAATTTCTTTAACATTGTAGCTATAGTAGAAACATATTCTGGTTCTTTTTCATGTCCTAAGAACTTCGTAACGACTTACTTGAATGATACCCATGCTTCTTTCTCATTTAAGACCATTGTGGATTCAAAGTTAATATCAAACATCAATTTTCTAATGTCAGGTCCGACAAAGACGCCTTCTTTTGGTTTAGCTTCTGCAAGGTGAGGAAACGTTTGGCAGAGATACTTAAAACGCAGACCATCTTTAGGCAATGCCTTTACAAACTGTTTCATTCGGCCTAACTTTATATGTAGGAGTACGTTTTTTGGATCGACATGGTTTTTGCATAGAATCTTATTCTCACTAGGTTTTAAAGGCTCCCTCACAGGCCAGTGTTGATCCCTAGCCCTACTGTCCCATTCACACAAGAAACATGGAAATTTAGTAAAGCCACCTTGCTGACCAAGGAGCATCCATGTTAGATCGCCACATGTTATCCAACCATGAGCAGAATACCCTATTTTATTTAACACTATTTCTAAGTTCTGATAGTTTCATATGTACAGAATGTCCAACAGGTATAGATGCATAGATGTCACCATTGTGTAATAAAACAGCCTTTAAACTAGTTTTGGATGAATCAATAAACAGCCTCCAGTCTTCCCTTTTGTATTCAATACTAAACTCATTCATCAGACCGGGAATGTCCGAGCAGTACACTAAATCACCCTCTTGTTGAAAAAACTTGGAAAATTGTTCGTCTCTCTTTCTATACATATATATGCTGGTTCCAACTGCCAACAAGTTCTGTTCTTCTAATCTAGAGCCAAGCAATTCAGCTTTTTCTTTCATTAAGCAGAGATTCCTAACTAAATCGTCAAGCTCGGTCTGAGTAAACAATTTGGGCTCTAGACTTTCTGTATTACAATGGAATTCATCATCGTCTGGTTCATCTAAATCACATTGTACATCAGAAAGTTCTTCTGTTGGAATAGAATTTAAATCATCTGGTGGTTCAGGAACCGGAAAGTCTACACCATGTCCTACTGGTCTGATGGCGGACGGAAGGCCAGTGTAGCTTATTACCTTTGTTTTTCGAATTATGACCAGCATTATCATCACTGCAAAAGTAGCAATCATTGGAATGATTTCTTGGCTCCCTCCATATCATAGGAACAGCAAATCTAAAGGCTTTTTTCTCCTTTTTGGACCGTTTTCTTACATCTACAATACACACATAACATACCTTATGCAGTGCCCAAGATTTATTTTGATCACCAAGTTTAGATCCAAAATATGATAGATAAACCTTTTTCACAAAGTCCGTAATGTTTTCTTGGTGGTTTTTAATCACAAATTCACCACAAATATAACAAACTGTCATCAGAGTTTTTACTACCACGATTCCACTGTAATATGTGAAGAAATGGTGGGTGACACAGTTTTTTAAGTATCATGTTTGGATTTACCACCCTAAAAAAATAAAAATAAGGTATTTTCGGAAAAAAGGTGTTTCATCGTTGGCCTGTGTTATTGAAGTGGGAAATCTATAACTTCTAAGTGAAAGATATGTGAACTGATAACTTTACTTAATCACGTCTCAATAATCAAACTACCAAAAGCAACAAAGGAAAAGCCCACTAAAACCTCCCATTTTACAAATACATCATAAATAATGAGCAGGCAAGCAACGTAGCAGCAACACTACCTGAAAATCTTCGCATCTCAATCTTTCTCAAGTCATATTCCCCAGAATTCAACATCCATTAGTATCTATGTGCTCTGTTAGCAATTCAGACATTTCAGAAGCATGACCAACGCTCGATTCACCCACTTATTTCTCGCAGATTGCAACGGCATTGCATTGGCAACCAAAGACAACAATGCTTCTGCTCAGAGCCTCTGTGGCGTAGCATATTGACTACTGAAGACTATTGTTTCAAAAATGTCCAGTGTACAATAATAAATTATGAGACATATCTAATTAAAATATAGAGCTCACACTACATTCGTTGAACATCAAAAATAAACAAAGAAACCTTACAACCGCATACTTCGACAAGCCTCTCGGTGGCCCTCACCCAAAATTATTGAGAATTGTAAAAATTCTCCTGTAAAGACACGACTTCCTAGGCGCTTGCAGACCGACAACCCGTTTGACATTCTCCGATTCCGAATGGCCTATTATCAGACGCAAGAGCAACATTGTTGCTGAGAAAGAGCAGAAACGTAGCCTCACTGCGGTCGCCTGGTACTGTCGTCATAGAGAAATGTGATGCAGATACAATCGATCGTCATTCCGAACTGTTCCTTTATTGTACACAGCACATAGTGATGTAAAACGTGTTCATATTGTAACGAAACCTTTCGTCTTCACTTCTAGACATCAATGAAACATGTAACAGCCAAGCATATTTTCGTGACGATTGCCTATAAACTTCATGTGAACTCGCACCTGAAGGATTAGTATTTTTAAGTTCGTTACAGTGTGAGCCAATTTTTCCCTTCGTAATACCTTTTTCTATGTCTAATTATGAAAAGACAGTAATTTATACGCCTGTGCGCTTGTTGCCGCATTGAATGTTAGGATTGCATTAAGTGAAGAATTTTTCTCTGTATTAGAGGAAGTCAAAAGAAGTTGAGGGCTCGCACTACAAAGTTTACCAGCGTGTCCAGCAGCTTTCTGCTGCTAAGGCCGGTTATGCCATGTTTCCACTTGCAATTACCCAGTTGAGCCTATATGTATTTCTACATTTGATGAAAATAAATCATTCTCGACTTTTATGCTACAAAACATTTATTAAACTCTTGATCAGTGTTCCGAATGAATTTCGTAATTTGGATGAGATGCTTTATACTGCCGAACTTTCTCAACAAAAATGGCTCTGAGCACTATGGGACTTAACATCTTAGGTCATAAGTCCCCTAGAACTTAGAACTACTTAAACCTAACTAACCTAAGGACATCACACACATCCATGCCTGAGGCAGGATTCGAACCTGCGACCGTAGCAGTCCCGCGGTTCCGGACTGCAGCACCAGAACCGCACGGCCACCGCGGCCGGCTTTCTCAACAAAGTGCAGAGTTAATCGGGTGGCTAAATCCGGGCAATGTCCTAATGGCCACATGAAATAGTTCACTACCTACCTGACGCACAAATGTTGTGCATTTGTCTTTTTAATCATCTTCCGCAAGATCGGTTGGCCACCGTGAAACTCGACGAGAGCTTTGGTCGTTTACGGTAAGAGTTCCCCTCAAAATCGAGGATAGGTACCCAACTGTGGTGATGCAAATTTCATTCAATGTTTCTGAAGGAAACGTGAATATAATTAAATTTGGGAAACTTGTATTTTTCTGAATTCTTTGTTTAGATAACATGACTTTACTTTTAAATCAAACAACTACGTATACTACGTTAAGATTTCTGTAACCTGAAATGTAAGATGGATAAGCTGACTTTAATTTAACTCTAACACACTTGCTAGGAATGCAGATTCTAATGAGCAAAGTGACGAAAAATTTATCACGTTAATAATTACTTTACAAAATGCTGTCAAGAAACTTTACTTTGACTGAAATATTTTCTCAGAAAACGTAAATAAAAAAAGCTACCAATGGATGTGTTAACAATACTTTAACTCTGAAGGAGCATTCAACATCATGTTCTTAGGATGACAAGTTTTTGTTGTAGTCACAAACTTCTGAAAAACATTTATACACTCAAACTTATGGCTTAAATTTACTTGAGTACTGGAAACTGAATTTGTTAAGATAAATAACAATTAGTTTAACATCCTCTGTTTTCCAAAAGTGCATCACATCTTCTGAAATACTGCCAAAGGTCTCCGAAAACTCTGGAAACGGTTAATAAACGTAACAACTTTCTTGTCTTGAATATGTGGATGTTAAATTGCTGCTGTTGAGACGAAGTTGCTGGAGACTGATGTCTTCACGTCTCAATATGGGTGCCCATTATGGCAATAAGCCATTGTGCTGGTTAACGCCATTACGCACATGGTAGCCGCACCCAACCACCACAGCAGTTGTAGTAACAAAAAAATAGAGACGACTTTTTCCCATCATCTGCCGCTGCCATTTTCGAATACAAGCACTGGTCTCACTAATTCAGAATTCTCAACATTACTACGGCGAGTACGGAGCTCTCTCAACAACTGTCTTTTCCACCGTTTTGCACGTAGTTCAGCGTCGTAAGGTCACCTTATCCGCCAAAAGGGAAACCCAACGTGGATTCCCTTCACAGCTGGATTTACATTATTTTACTGATCGAAAACTATTAAACCTGACTTAGTGTCAGTCAGTTTCTTTTACAAAAGGGAAACTAATGATTAAGTTAAAAGTACTAACAATTACGGCATGGCACATGTTCATTCGGATATGTTGCATGACGCCGCTCCATAGGTGTCATGGTTTCCCTGGTACAAGTGTATGGTTGGTACCAGAAATTTCTCGTGAAAATTATGAAAGACTGAAAAGTACTGCACATAAATTTAAGTTACGTTACAATACCCTTCTGCCTTTAGCGGTTTCTTAAGCGCGATTAGCGGACCACGCTTTAGCCACGAAAAACACCTCATCGTAACATCATCTGGCTCTGAGCACTATGGGACTTAACTTCTGAGGTCATCAGTCCCCTAGAACTTAGAACTACTTAAACCTAACTAACCTAAGGACATCACAAACATCCATGCCCGAGGCAGGATTCGAACCTGCGACCGAAGCGGTCGCGCGGTTCCAGACTGTAGCGCCTAGAACCGCTCAGCCACTGCGACAGGCGTAACAGCATCTACTTCGTACTTCAATATTGGAAGTACACATGACAACAGGTAGCGTTCTTCAAACTTTCGGCAAAATTTAAATCCTTCCCTCAGATTGCCACGGGGTATAGAGTTTTCCATGAACCCAAATCACTCGTTTCCAACCATCCACTGTCTAGCTACGTCGCTGTATACGCCACCTCAAGTATCACTTAATGTTGAATACAGAAACGTGTGGCTTACGAGTTTCTCTACCATTGTAACCCATTCTTTATAAATCCCTATTGACATGCATTGTCCTAGATGGAATGCTGGTAGCTCGTAGGACCTAGGGAATGGAACTGATCGTATGGCGTCAGTGACGGGGAGATCCTGGCGGGAAGTTCGGCCGCCAAGTGCAAGTCTTATTGAGTGCGGCGCCACATAGAGCGACTTGCGCGTCGACAATGGGGATGAAACGATGATGGGGACAGCACAAGAACCAGTCCCTGAGGGAAGAAAATCCCCCACCCCAGCCGGGAATGGAACCAACGAGCTGATCGTTTAGCTATTGGGGCAGACAGCTAGGGAGTGAATTCTTCAGTTGATCTCATGGGATTTTTTACAGCCACCCTCAACAGTTCTCAACGGTTCTTGCCAGTCGGTACATGAAGTCTAGCTGGTTTGGTTTAGCTTTGGTTGTTAGTTTCAGTTTATGTTTCGCAATTATATCGGCAACAATCACTTTGGGAGAGTTAAAATGTCTCTGAGGGATTTCTTATTCAGTCGACATCCAATGTGAATCGCAGATGATGATGCGCTTGCGTCGCCCTTGGCGGAGGGACAGTGTAGAGTCTGGGCGTCTGGTCTTGCCTTTCCGCCCTTTCACCAAGGTCCGAGCAGGCGTATGGAGCAGGTTTATGCTAGTTAGCGGGAGCTCCAACATTAGGCTTGCTGTGGAGCCGTTTTGGGAAATTACATTTAGGGCCAGGAAAAAAAATCGATGTGCACTCGGTGTGTCTGCTGGACGACCTCATCTACATGTATATATATACTCCGCTAACCACCAAGCGGTGTGTGGCGGAGGGCACAATTCGCGTCAGTCATATTTCCCCCCCTTTGTTCCACTCCAGGATCGCACGAGGGAAAAACGACTGTCTGAACGCCTCAGTACGAGCTCTTATTTCCATTATCTTTGAATGATGATCATTACGCGATTTGAAAGTTGGTGGTAATAATATATGCTCTACATCCTCGGTCAAGACTGGATTTCGGAATTTAGTGAGCAGCCCCTTCTGTTTCGCGCGTCGTCTATCTGCAAGTGTGCCCCACTTCGAACTTTCTATGAGATTTGTAACGCTCTCGCGATGGCTAAATGTACCAGTTATGAATCTTGCCGCTCTTCTTTGGACCTTCTCAATTTCTTGAATCAGACCCAACTGGTAAGGATCCCATACAGACGAACAATACTCTAAGACTGGACGAACTAACGTATTGTAAGCTATTTCCTTCGTTGAAGGATTGCATCGCTTCAGGATTCTACCAATCAACCGCAATCTAGAGTTCGCCTTACCCGTTACTTGTGTAATCTGATCATTCCATTTGAGATCATTTCGAATAGTCACACCCAGATACTTGACTGATGTTACCGCTTCCAAAGACTGATCATTTATTTTGTACTCGTCCATTACTGGGGATTTTCGCTTTGTTATAAGCAGTAGGTAACAGTTACTAATATTGAGAGATAACTGCCAGTCATTACACCTCGCATTTACTTTCTGCAAATCCTCACTGATTCGTTCACAACTTTCGTGTGATACTACTTTCCTGTAGACTACAGCATCATCGGCAAACTGTCTAATGCCGCTGTCAATACCATCAAACAGATCGTTTATGTAAATCGTAGCCGGCCGGTGTGGCCAAGCGGTTCTAGGCGCTTCAGTCTGGAACCGCGCGACCGCTACCGTTGCAGGTCCGAATCCTGCCTCGGGCATGGGTGTGAGTGGTGTCCTTAGGTTAGGTAGGTTTAAGTAGTTCTAAGTTCTAGGGGACTGATGACCTCAGATGTTAAGTCCCATAGTGCTCAGAGCCATTTGAACCATTTTTTTTTTTTGTAAAACGTAAAAAGCGGAGGACCTATTACGCTGCCCTGGGGCACACCCGAAGTTACTCTTGTTTCTGTTGAAGTTACCCCGTTCAGGACGACATACTGCTCCCTGTCTGTTAGAAAACTTTCTATCCAACCGCATATGTCACTGGATAGACGGTAAGCGCGCACTTTTTGTAGCAAGCGACAGTGCGGAACTGAGTGTAACGCCTTTCGAAAGTCGAGAAATATGGAATTAACCTGGGAGCCGGTATCTAGAGCCTGTTGTATATCATGCACAAAGAGGGCCAGCTGTGTCTCGCATGACCGCTGTTTCCTAAAACCGTACTGGTTTCTGCAGATGAGCTTCTCAGAGTCTAGAAAGGTCATTATGTCCGAACACAAAATATGTTCTATGATTTTACAACAAATCGATGTCACTGAAATCGGCGGGTAATTATGTCCATCCGATTTTCCACCCTTTTTATAGATTACAATGACCTGGGCCTTCTTCCAGTCCCGTGGAACTTTCCACCGTTCCAATGATCTCTGATAGATGATGGATAAGAATGGTGCTATATTTGTAGCATAGTCAACATAAATTCTTACGGGGATACCGTCTGGGTCAGATGCCTTTCTGGCGTCTAAGGATCTTAACTGTTTTACAATCCCAGATATACTAAACACTATGTCAGCCATCCTTTCGTTTGTTCGATAACTGAAAGGGGGAATGGTGCTGCAGTCCTCTATCGTAAACGAGTTTTTGAAAGCAAGGTTTAGAATGTCGGTCTTCTGTTTATCATCATCAGTTACATTACCCATACTGTCAGCAAGAGAAGATATTGAATTATTTGTAGCGTTCATGGATTTTACGTACGACCAAAATGTACGCCGAGATGTTGAGGAGGCCTTGCCTGCGGCTATCGATTGTGCAGGCTGGAGTCATCTGCAAATTGTGGCTCACATCGACTCCAACGATGCCTGCTCCTTGGGTTCTAAGGCTATCCTCAGTACATACAGGTGGCCACCGGAAGTGGTGTAGGCTGCTGGCCTCGCGCACACGGTGCAAGCAGAGCTCACGATTCGTAGCATTGTTCCCGGAGTTGATCGCGATCCTTTATTTTGGAGCTTAATGGAGGGTCTCAAATAAAAGCTTTGTCGACTCTGTGAAGGTCTTGGTTGCAGATTTCTGGACCTGCGCTATCGGGTGGAAATTTGTAGGACCCCCACTGATAGGTGAGGTATGCACTACACAAAGTAAGCAGCTACTTGGGCAGCAGAGTACTAGTGGAGTACGCATGGGTTTCTTTTTAGACGAGGCCGCATTCAGAGCACTCTTCAATTTTCAAAATGTTATCAGTAAATTAAACTAGTCACAGTAATGTTCCAGAATTTACTGCCCTAAAGCAATTTTCTCACGATCAAATTCTTCTCGGGACCGAGAACTGGTTGAGACACGAAGCAGAGAGCTCTGAGATACGTATTTAGCGAATCATGGAACTTACATGCGAAAGACAGGTCAGATGCCATAAGAGGACAAATTTTCGTTGCAGTTGATAAAAAATATATTCTCCGTTAAGATACAAATTGAGTGTAATAGTGAAATTATCTGATTGCTTGTACTATGTCTAGGTGAAATCGAGTTAATTATCGAATGTTTCTACCGGTTATCCGGTTCAGCTGTGACAGTTTCAAAGAAATTCTACAGTCACTAGCGTGCAAAAATCCAGAACATCTAATGTTAGCTGGAGGCAACCTTAACCCGCTGGGTATAGACTGGGACCTCTATGCGTTCATTGCAGGGTGTCGTCCAGACACAGTCTTGCAAAGTATCTTTGAACACGCTTTCTGAAAATTATCTTGAGCAGCTAGTTCTAAGCCCACACACAACTGAAATATATTAGACGTTGTAGCTACAATAATGCCTGAATTTATCAACGGTGTCAATAGAGAGGCAGAGATCAGTGATCATGACGATATCATAGCCACTATAGTCACTAAAGTTAATAAATCAATCAAGAAAGCTAGGAGAGTATTTCTGCTAGAAAGAGCGTATAAGCGGTTGTTAGCATCCCACCTAGACGATGAACTGACATTTAGTTCCAGTACGACGGACGTAAAGGAATTGGGGGCCAAGTTTAAACGGATTGTATATCGCGCTCAGGAGAAGCATGTGTCTAGTAAGTGGATTAAGGGCGGAAAAGACCAACCGTAGTTTAACAATGAAATTCGGAAAATACTGAAGAAGCAAAAGCTGTAGCACTCTCGATTCAAAAGAAAACACACAAATGACGACAGATTAAAGTTAGTTAGAGATTCGTGCGTCTAAATAAAGATCTACGCTCGAAGCATACAACAACTACCACCGTCATACCGTGGAAAAGATATTGCCGAGAACGCGAGAATATTACGGTCCTAATTAAACTCGCCAAGCGGGTCTAAGGCTTCTATCCGGTGATTCGTTGACCAGTCTGGTCTGGCAGTAGTAGATAGCAAAAAGAAAGTCAGATTTTTAAATTTCACGTTTAAGAAATCGCTCATTCAGGAGAATCGTACGAACATAGCGTAGTTTGACCCTCGAACATAGTGAAGTATGGATGACGTCGTAATAGGCATCCCTGGCGCAGAGAAACAACTGAAAGAATTGAAAACATGTAAGCCGCCAAGTTCGAATGGAATCCCAATTCGATTTAACAAAGACTAAGTCCTTACTTAGCTTGCATTTATCGTTTATCTCTCGGTCAGCACAGAACCCGAATGGTTGGTAAAGGCACAGGTGAATTCTGTATATAATGAGGGCAAAAGAACGGACGCGAAAAATTACAATCATTATTTTCAAGGATAATAAATTTCCTTCAGACGGGAAAGCTTCTGTCCATGAATTAGCATCGTTTTAGAAAGCTTGGGTTGAGCGGAACTCAGCTTGCCATTTTCTGATATGACATCCTGCGAACTATGGATGAAGGTCAACAGGTAAAAACCATATTCCTAAATTTCCGAAAAGCACCTCCGTGAGAGCATACGGAGTAGGTTCCCAGATATATGAGTGGCTGGAAGATTTCTTAAATAACAAAACCCAGCACGTTGTGCTCGATGGCGACTGTTCGTCACAGTCAAGGGTAACATCAGTAGTGCCCCAAGTAAGTATGACAGGACCGCTATTAATCTCTGTAGACATAAATGATCTGGCGGACAGATTGCGCAAGAATCTGCAGCTGTCTGCTGATGTTGCGATGTACGGGAAGACATCTTCGTTGAGTCACTGTAGGATAATTCAAAATGACTTAGACAAAATTTCTAGTTGGTATGATGAATGCCAGCTAGCTCTAAATGTAGATAAATGTAAGTTAATGTGGATGCGTAGTAAAAATAGAGACATCGTTATTAGTGTGCTGTTTGACATAGTCACGTCAATGAAATATCTAGGCATAACATTGCAAAGTGATATGAAATGGAACGAGCTTTTAATGACTGTGCCGGGCTCTTTGACCGAGCGGTTCTAGGCGGTTCAGTCTAGAACCGCGCTGCTGCTACGGTCGCAGGTTCGAATCCTGCCTCGGGCATGGATTTGTGTGATGTCCTTAGGTTAGTTAAATTTAAGTAGTTCTAAGTCTAGGGGACTGATGACCTCAGATGTTAAGTCCCATAGTGCTTAGACCCATTTGAATCGTTTTTAATGACTGTAGTATGGAAAATGAATGTCCGATTTTGATGTATTGGGAGAGTTTCTTCTTGAAAGACCACCTCATGTAGGGCACTTGTGGGACCCATTCTCGAGTATTGTGCAAGTGTGTGGGACCCCCACTACTTCGGATTAAATTAAGGCATCGAAGCAATGCAGAGGCGGTCTCCTAGATTTGTTACCGGTAGGCTCGAACAGCACCCCCTAAATTTTACGGTGATGCTTCAGGAACTAAAGTTAGAATTCCTTGAGGGGGTGGGGGGTGGGGGGGCGACGTTCTTGTCTAGGAAGACTGCCGGGAACATTTAGAGTACAGTCATTCGGAGCTGACTGCATAATGGTTCTACTGTCACCAGCGTACATTTCGCGTAAGGGCCACAAAAATGTTAGGAAAATTAGGGCCCGTATGGAGGCATATGGCAGTCGTTTTCCCTTCGCCGTAGCATTTGCGAGTGAAACAGAAAAGGAAATGTCTAGTATTTGTACAGGGCATCCTTCACCACGCTCCGTGAGGTGGTGTGCGGTGTATGCACGTGATTTAGATGTAGAATGACCAGTCCACGTTCAAAGTCACTGAGCTATCATGACCGGTCCACGGTGCTTTTGTTGCATCTCTACTGACAACAAAGGTCCAACACTCGTGGTTTCTAGTTGTCAATTTCGCACTACGCAGAGGTGATCGGATACATTTGTTCAGATAATGTATTCACAAGTGTGTTAATGAGATGAGGAACATTATTTGCCGGCCGGAGTGGCCGAGTGGTTCTAGGCGCTACAGTCTGGAAACGCGCGACCGCTACGGTCGCAGGTTCGAATCCTGCCTCGGTCATGGATGTGTGTGATGTCTTTAGTTAGGTTTAAGTAGTTCTAAGTTGTAAGGGACTGATGACCTCAGGAGTTAAGTCCCATAGCGCTCAGAGCCATTGAACCATTTTTGAACATTATTTTGCAAGGACTTCACGTGCGCAGTTCAGTGAAATTGCTGATTCCGTATGGAACTGGAGTGGTTGGTGACTAAACTGTGAATCAACGGAAAGGTGAGTGACTTCATCGAATTGTGTTCTACGAGTAGTAAGGTTCTCATCTTCGTGAATTGTATAGGTTCACGCACTTTCATGCACACCACATACGATTTAGGAACAATATTCATTCTCGCCTAACACTGCATGAGGTGATATGAGTGCAATAGCTCTCGGTGGAAATATGCACGATTATGAGTGTATTAAAGCCAGTTAAGAAATAAATGCCTTATCTATAAGCTATATTTTGTGAAGAGAGTAACGTGGTAGAATAGTGTGAAATTAGTGTTTAAACACTCTTCGTTTCTTGCGTCCATGGTCTAGGGCAGGTGCCTTGGGTTATTAATCCATATGTCATTGGTCTCGGGCGCTGAATACAAATTATGTACCATGTGATCGAAAGTATCCGGCTATCCTCCAAAAATAGTTTTTCATATTAGGTGCATTGGCTGTTACCTACTGCCAGGTTACTCCATATCAGCGACATCAGTAATCATCAGACATCGTGAGAGAGCAGAATGGGGCGCTCCGCGGAACTCACTGAATTCGAACGTGGTCAGGTGATTGGGTGTCACTCGTGTCATACATCTGTACGCGATATTTCCACACTCCTGAACGGCCCTAGGTCCACTGTTCCCGGTGTGATAGTGAATTGGAAACGTGATGGGACACGTACAGCACAAAAGCCTACAGGCCGACCTCGTATGTTGAGTGACAGAGACCGACAGTTTAAGAGGGTCGTAATGTGTAATAGGCAGACATATACGCAGGCCGTCACACAGGAATTCAAAACTGCATCAGGATCCACTGCACGTACTATAACAGTTAGGCGGGAGATGAGAAAACTTGGATTTCACGGTCGAGCGGCTGCTCATAAGCCACATATCACGCCGGTAAATGCCAAACGACGACTCGCTTGGCGTTAGGAGTGTATAAACACTGGACGATTGAACAGCGGAAAAAAGTTGTGTGGGGTGACGAATCACGGTACACAATGTGGCGATCTGATGGCAGGGTGGGGGTATGGCGAATAGTAGAAGAATATCATCTGCCAGCGTGTGTAGTTCCAACAGTAAAATTCGGAGGCGGTAGTGTTATGGTGTGGTTATGTTTTTCATGGAGGGGGCTTGCATCCCTTGTTGTTTTGCATGGCACTATCACAGCACCGGCCTACATTGATGTTTTAAGCACCTTCTTGCTTCCCTCTGTTGAAGAGAAATTCGGGGATGGCGATTACATATTTTAACACGATCGAGCACATAATGTACGGCCTGTGGCAGAGTGGTTACACGACAATAACGTACCTGTAATGGACTGGCCTGCACAGTCCCGACCTGAATTCTATAGAACACCTTTGGGATGTTTTGGAACGCAGACTTCGTGCCAGGCCTCAGGACCGACATCGATACCTCTCCTCAGTGCAGCACTCCGTGAAGAATGGGCTGCTATTCCCCAAGAAACCTTCCAACACCTGATTGCACGTATTCCTGCGGGAGTGGAAGCTGTCATGAAGGCTAAAGGTGAGCCAACACCATACTGAATTCCAGAATTACAGATTGAGGGGGCAACGAAGTTGTAAGTCATTTTCAGCCAGGTGTCCGGATGCTTTTGATCACGTAGTGTAAGTGATGGCGGCAAAAAGCTTACGGCGTAGAGTCACTCTCATGGTTCTGCCAACGGCCTATTGAAATGGGGACGGAAGGGCGGATTGAGACCCTCTTCCCATTCGTATACGAAACTGTCACTAAAATCTGGAAGAATCAGCCATGGTGAACAGTATGAAGATACAGAATACCCGGGAACCCAACCCATTACAGATACGGAATGTTTATTGTTCATTGACAGCTAATAAGGACTACATATTAAAAAGATTTCGAGTTAGTCCTCCTCTGGATCACTGAGAGGAGTAGTAATTGGAAGATGACCATGAAAAAAATAAAGACAGAAATATAGGGAACTACCATTCAGAATTCCGAATAAAGAAAAGAAGTTAGAAAATTTTGAAAATGGAAATGGAGTGGCTGAATAATGTATTGTACCAATCAGTGGACTAAGAGGGTGAAGACATCTCGTCAGACGGATAGAGGGTAATGGTATAACGGTACGTAGAAAGGTAAGAGTCGTAATGAACTAAATGGTGAGGGAATGAGTAAATTAGTGTGATTAAAAGAATTATCTTCATTAAAACAATCCCAGTCAACGCTAAGAACAACACTTACAGTATACATGCTGACGCCACAACTGGAAGATGATAGAATAGTGTATTTGAAAGAACGAATAATATAGTATGTGGTGACAGTCTAATAATCAGCGTGAAGCTTTTTTGGAGAGGCACAAACAGAAGCCAGAGCTCCGGAAAAATGAGAGAGGAGGAATGTTGTTGTGGTCTTCAGTCCTGAGACTGGTTTGATGCAGCTCTCCATACTAATCTATCCTATGCAAGCTCCTTCATCTCCCAGAACCTACTGCAACCTACATCCTACTGAATCTGCTTAGTGTATTCATCTCTTGGTCTCCCTCTACGATTTTTACCTTCTACGCTGCCCTCCAATGCTAAATTTGTGATCCCTTGATGCCTCAGGACATGTCCTACCAACTGATCCCTTCTTCTAGTCAAGTTGTGCCACAAACTTCTCCCCAATCCAATACCTCCTCATTAGTTACGTGATCCACCCACCTAATCTTCAGCATTTTTCTGTAGCACCGCATTTCGAAAGCTTCTATTCTCTTCTTGTCCATTTATTGTCTGTTTCACTTCCATACACGGCTACACTCCATACAAATACTTTCAAAAGAGACTTCCTGACACTTAAATTTATAGTCGATGTTAACAAATTTCTCTTCTTCAGAAACGCTTTCCTTGCCATTGCCAGTCTACGTTTTATATCCTCTCTACTTCGACCATCATCAGTTACTTTGCTCCCAAAATAGCAAAACTCCTCTACTACTTTAAGTGTGTCATTTCCTAATCTAATTCCCTCAGCATCACCCGACTTAATTCGAATACATTCCATTATCCTCGTTTTACTTTTGTTGATGTTCATCTTACATCCTCCTTTCAAGACACTGTCCATTCCGTTCAACTGCTCTTCCAAGTCCTTTGCTGTCTCTGACAGAATTACCATGTCATCGGCGAACCTCAAAGTTTTTATTTCTTCTCCCTGGATTTTAATACCTACTCCGAATTTTTCTTTTGTTTCCTTTACTGCTTGCTCAATATACCGACTGAATAACATCGGCGAGAGGCTACAACCCTGTCTCACTCCCTTCCCAACCACAGCTTCCATTTCATGCCCCTCGACTCTTATAACTGCCATGTGGTTTCTGTACAAATTGTAAATAGCCTTTCGCTCCCTGTATTTTACCCCTGCCACCTTCAGAATTTGAAAGAGAGTATTCCAGTCAACATTGTCAAAAGCTTTCTCTAAGTCTACAAATGCTAGAAACGTAGGTTTGCCTTTCCTTAATCTTTCTTCTAAGATAAGTCGTAAGGTCAGTATTGCCTCACGTGTTCTAACATTTCTACGGAATCCAAACTGATCTTCCCCGAGGTCGGCTTCTACCAGTTTTTCCATTCGTCTGTAAATAATCCGCGTTCGTATTTTGCACCTGTGGCTTATTAAACTGATTGTTCGGTAATTTTCACATCTGTCAACACCTGCTTTCTTTGGGATTGGAATTATTATATTCTTCTTGAAGTCTGAGGGTATTTCGCCTGTCTCGTACATCTTGTTCACCAGATGGTAGAGGTTTGTCAGGACTGGCTCTCCCAAGGCTGTCCGTAGTTCTAATGGAATGTTGTCTACTCCCGGGGCCCTGTTTCGACTCAGGTCTTTCAGTGCTCTGTCAAACTCTTCACGCAGTATCATATCTCCCATTTCATCTTCATCTACATCCTCTTCCATTTCCATAATATAGTCCTCAAGTACATCGCCCTTGTATAAACCCTCTATATACTCCTTCCACCTTTCTGCTTTCCCCTCTTTGCTTGGAACTGGGTTTCCATCTGAGCTCTTGATATTCATACAAGTGGCTCTTTTTTCTCCAAAGGTCTCTTAAATTTCCTAGTGAGATAAGCCTCTACATCCATACGTTTGTCCTCTAGCCATGCCTGCTTAGCCATTTTGCACTTCCTGTCGATCTCATTTTTGAGACGTTTGTATTCCTTTTTGCCTGCTTCATTTACAGCATTTTTATATTTTCTCCTTTCATCAATTAAATTCAATATTTCTTCTGTAACCCAAGGATTTCTATTAGCCCTCGTCTTTTTACCTACTTGATCCTCTGCTGCCTTCACTACTTCATCCCTCAGAGCTACCCATTCTTCTTCTACTGTATTTCTTTTCCCCATTCCTGTCAATTGTTCCCTTACGCTGTCCCTGAAATTCTGTACAACCTCTAGTTTAGTCAGTTTCTCCAGGTCCCATCTCCTTAAATTCCCACCTTTTTGCAATTTCTTCAGTTTTAATCTACAGTTCATAACCAATGGATTGTGGTCTGAGTCCACATCTGCCCCTGGAAATGTCTTACAATTTAAAACCTGGTTCCTAAATCTCTGTCTTACCATTATATAATCTATCTCATACCTTTTAGTATCTCCAGGAATCTTCCATGTATACAACCTTCTTTTATGATTCTTGAACCAAGTGGTAGCTATGATTAAGTTATGCTCTGTGCAAAATTCTACCAGACGGCTTGCTCTTTCATTTCTTAGCCCCAATCGATATTCATCTACTATGTTTCCTTCTCTCCCTTTTCCTACTGTCGAATTCCAGTCACCCATGACTATTAAATTTTCGTCTCCCTTCACTACCTGAATAATTTCTTTTATCTCATCATACATTTCTTCAATTTCTTCATCATCTGCAGAGCTAGTTGGCATATAAACTTGTACTACTGTAGTAGGCATGGGCTTCGTGTCTATATTGGCCACAATAATACGTTCACTATGCTGTTTGTAGTAGCTTACACGCAATCCTATTTTTTTTATTCATTATTAAACCTTCTCCTGTATTACACCTATTTGATTTTGTATTTATAACCCTGTATTCACCTGACCAGAAGCCTTGTTCCTCCTGCCACCGAACTTCACTAATTCCCACTACATCTAACTTTAACCTATCCATTTCCCGTTTTAAATTTTCTAACCTACCTGCCCGATTACGGGATCTGACA
This sequence comes from Schistocerca nitens, assembly GCF_023898315.1. NCBI lineage: Eukaryota > Metazoa > Arthropoda > Insecta > Orthoptera > Acrididae > Schistocerca > Schistocerca nitens. The sequence continues at coordinate 142,538,361 of NC_064622.1, read as the reverse complement.
TTCCACGCTCCGATCCGTAGAATGCCAGTTTTCTTTCTCCTGATAACGACGTCCTCCTGAGTAGTCCCCGCCCGGAGATCTGAATGGGGGACTATTTTACGTCCGGAATATTTTGCCCAAGAGGACGCCATCATCATTTAGCCATACAGTAAAGCTGCATGCCCTCGGGAAAAATTACGGCTGTAGTTTCCCCTTGCTTGCAGCCGTTCGCAGTACCACAACAGCAAGGCCGTTTTGGTTAGTGTTACAAGGCCAGATCAATCATCAAGACTAATGCCCCCTGCAACTACTGAAAAGGCTGCTGCCCCTCTTCAGGAACCACACGTTTGTCTGGCCTCTCAACAGATTCCCCTCCGTTGTGGTTGCACCTACGGTGCGGCTGTCTGTATCGTTGAGGCACGCAAGCCTCCCCACCAACGGCGAGGTCCATGGTTCATGGGGGGAGGAGAGGAGGAATATTACTACAGTTATTGAGTAAATTTCAGTATCAACAAGTACATTGAAATGACACAACTTCAGAGACTTTACTGGTGTCATGCAGGTATGATTTTATGTATATAGACTGAAGGGGTGACTGAAGATTTGTACCAAGTCTGGAAATCGAACCCAGGTCTCCTGCTTACTAGGCAGGTGCGCTGGCCACTAAGTCACCTCGCCACAGCGGTTCACACAACTGCACGGATTATTCTGACACTCATCCCTCCTCGATCCAAATTCTCACTGCTGCCCCGGTCTACTACTGTTTGTGTGTAAGGGGGCATTTAAAGCAGACGGGGGCAGCAGTGAGGATTTGGATCGATGACGGACGAGTGTCAGAGTAATCCGTGCAGTCGTGTGAACCGTTGTGGCAAGGTAACTTAGTGGCTAGCGCACCTGTCTAGTAAGCAGGAGACCTGGGTTCCATTTCCGGCCTTGGAACAAGTTTTTACTTGCCGCTTCAGTCTACATATATAAAAACATACAACGTTCAAAAATTAACAGCAAAATAATAATTTTATTACAACATGGTGAGACAGGGAATTCAAAATTAGTAATGGATTGTAAGGTGTAATGATGAAAAGTAGGCTGAAGCAGGAAAATCAGAGCAGTATAACCAACCGTTAAAGAATGGTGATATGCTTTCGAAGGTCTCTGGGATCTAGATATTGCCATAATGAGTAACACAGTATGCAGTTAAGATGAGAAGGAATGCACAGCTCTGAGGAAAGTAATCAAGGAAGCTGGAGAAACAAATAGAGGTATAAGAATGCTAACTATGAAGAAACTGTGGGTAATAGGCAATAAACTTCAATTGATTAATGAAACAAAGTACAAAAACGTTCAGGAAAATAAAGGAATGCAGCAATATACGTGACAAAGGAGATCTATAGGGAGAGCAAGCAAAGTGCAGAGACAGTGTTGAGAAACTAAAAGGAAGTGGTTGTGTTAAGGAGACGTTCAGCATATAAGAAAGCGGTAATAACGTTCAAATAATTTGAAAGCAAAGGCGTCAACATTAAGAGCGCAAAATAAATTCCAGTGTCAAACAAAGAGTGTTACGTGGAAGAAGTACATTGAGAACCTCTAGAAGGTGAAGGGAGCGCCTAGGGGCTCGCTGAAAGAACAAATGGGTGCAGATCTGGCAGATATGGAAGATACAAGATTATAGTCAGTGTTGATGGAACTTTAGAAGAGTAGATGTCCTGGATTTCTAAAATCATGTAGGAGGGAGAAAAGGGGGGGGGGGGAGTGCGGGAGGGACGGTGGTGCAAAGAGTGGCAACCAAATCCCAACGACAATTCAGTTTCGTGAGTAGAATGTATGTGACTGGAGACACACCACGGAACTTCTGGGACGAATATCAAAATGGTTCAATTGGCTCTGAGCACTATGGGACTTAACATCTGAGGTCATCAGTCCCCTAGACTTAAAACTACTCAAACCTAACTAACATAAGAACATCACACACATCCATGCCCGAGGCAGGATTTGAACCTGCTACCGTAGTGGCCACGCGGTTCCAGACTGAAGCGCCTTGAACCGTTCCTCCACAGCGGCCGGCCGGCCGAATATCAACCACAAATCACGGAGATAGCGCCTATACTAAAACACTATCGTACAGTCAGTATAACAGCTCATGGATCCAAGTTGATTACAAGAATAATTTACAGAAGAATGGAAAAGAAAGTTGATAAAAATTACAAGACATTTGTCTTACAGGAAAAAGCACCAGTGTGGTGCTTGTATCACCTGGTGACACAGCCGCCAACCATACAGTTGTGTAACACGGGTTGCCGCTACTCCGGATCGCTAGCGACAGTTCATAAAGAGCTCGGACAAAACCAATCCACAGCAACACACGAACAACACAGATTGTTTGCAACCAAACCTCCAGCAGCCACCATGGCACTGTGTGGCGCCAGCCTCGCCAACAAAGGCTGAACCATCACTGCAAGCAGTGCTTCCGTCGCGGCAATACCATTGTTCTACACGTCACATGGTACCTTTCTGCCGGACGAGTATTTGTCACCACCCGACCTCTCTGCAGACAGTTAACACTCATCTACACCTACATCATACTCCGCAAGCCACCTGATGGAGTGTGCCGGAGGGTACTTTCTGTACCACTATTTGATCCCTCCAACCCTGTTGCACTCGCGAATAGTGCATAGGAAGAATGATTGTCGGTAAGCCTCTGCATTGGCTCTAATTTTTAGAAATTTTCTCCACGTAGTCAATACGTGAGATGTATGTGGCGGGAAGTAATATGTTGTCCGACTCCTCCTGAAAAGTGCTGTGCACAGCGTCTCTCTTGTAACGTCTGCCAGTGGAGTTCGTTTAGCATCTCCGTAACGCTCTCGGCATCTAAATGATCCGGTGACGAATCGTTCCGATCTTCGTTGGTTCTTCTCTATCTCCTCTATCAGTCCTACCTGACAGGGATCCCACATAGATGAACAGTACTCAAGAATCGGGCGAACAAGCGCCTTATAAGCTACTTCTTTCGTGGATGAGTTACATTTCCTTAAGATTCTCCCGATGAATCTGTCTCATGTCTGCTTTTCCCACTTCTGTTTTATATGGTCATTCCACTTAAGGTCGTTCTGGACCGTTACGCCTAGATATTTTACGACAGACGTTGTCTCTAGCAGTTTGTTATCAATGTATAGCTGTACAGTAGTGGGTTTCTTATCCTATGTATGCGCAGTATGTTACATTTACTTGCGTTCAGGATCAACTGTCAGTCTCCACCATTCACCAATTCTCTGCAGGTCGTTCTGCAAATTCTTACTATCTTCTGGCCTTGCTACTTTAGTATAAACACCTGCATCATCTGCGAATAGCCTTAAAGGGCATCCGACGCCTTCTACTAGATCATTTACATATGTTGTGAACAGCAACGGTCCTACCACACTTCCCTGTGGTTCTCCGGATATTACCCTTACATCTGTCGATTTAGTTCCGTAAAGAGCGATGTGTTGAGTTCTATCTGCAAGATATGCCGAATGCACTTAGCGGTTTCTCAATCGGAGTTTCCTCCACAAGTAAATCGCATGCTCCGGGTTATGAGCTGTCCGCATCCAGCAGTCCTTAAACCAGAGTTATTTTATGACCGCATTGTGCACTCCCTCTACGTCGGTTGCGCCAAGGGGTCCACCCATCATCGTACCTCACTGCTTTGCGGGGCTTCGTCTCCAACTCGCCTCCTAACTCAACAAATCATCTATCACCACTCTATTCATCCACATATGAACACCACAACAATGTTAGTGACTGCCAGCTAGGACATTCCAGTGTTACGTCAAAAATGGTTCAAATGGCTCTGAGCACTATGGGACTTAACATCTGAGGTCATCAGTCCCCTTGAACTTAGAACTACTTGAACCTAACTAACCTAAGGACATCACACACATCCATGCCCGAGGCAGGATTCGAATCTGCGACCGTAGCGGTCGCGCGGTTCCAGACTGAAGCGCCTAGAACCGCTTGGCCACTTCGGCCGGCAGTGTCACGTCAGTAATTACCTGCTAGGACTTTCCAGTGCTTCGGGGATTAACCATCAGACTGAACAACCGAGTAGTGCCGACTCTCGTTCCAAGAAAACGTTAGACAATAGGTTTCCATTGTTCTCTGCTACCTGGCCACATCAAACGTAGTTTGTGTTCCCCTCGATCACTACAACAGTGACATGGATCACCGATTGCTCCTTCCTTATCCCACAAGAGTGACGACGAGGATCTACGTTTGTGACCTCTTCATCTTTGCAATGGTGATGAGAATCGAACTTTGCAATAATTTATCACAATATCCACCATCAAGTGTCAAAAATTCAACATTTTCGTCCCCACTACGATGCTGATGAAGATCTTAGGGATTTAACCCTTTCCAGGGGAGTCTTGACGAACCCATGTCCACAACCACTGGCCTCTAGTGGCACTGTCATCTCCAGCAGCACCATCGCCATCCAGTGCTACCATCGCCTCCAGCAGCGCCGTTGCTTCCGGTGCCAACACGATACTCCCATGGCACTATCGCCTCTGGTGACATGCCACAAACCATAAACGCTTTTAGTCAGGTTGTCGCAGGCCATCCAACTATGATTACACCGTCGAAGAGCTATCCTTGGTGAGTCCCTTCTACACCATTCCATCGGAGCTTAAACAGTTCTCCTACGATCCCACTCTCGTTGCTCCCAGATAGATCAGAGTCTCATGCTTTTACACTGTTTTCAAAAGAGCAGAATCGAAAGAAGCTTTCTGACGATTCACACCATCTGCCGTCCCTGCTTAATCTCCTTCCCAGGCCTCTTCACACTGGTGGTACCACGCGCGATCCCAGGATTCTACAACATTTCTTCCTCTGTAGGCATCACTGGGGCTATCTGCATTACTTCTCCGGCCCTCCATGTATTCACTACTGGAATATCGAAGCAAACTCAGGCCACCCCGGGTCCCCTCTCCGTTGCTGCCTTTGACACCCGGATCGACCTTTCAAGATTAGACTGCATATTTCTCTTTTTAGGATTTTTTCCTATCAGTCCTAGCCTGAACCCAACCCATCCGTTGCTGCCACAGTCGAACCACCTGCCTTCATCCAACACTTTCTGGGTCCAGGCCTCCATCGTCACGAGCATCCATCCCCGGGACCTTTTCCCTGATTCTGCGACACCTCCTACGTTCAACGGCACGCTTCCTTCGAGATGGCAACGCCATCTCTTCCCTCGGAGGTGAAGGGATACTTTATCCTATGGCAACACAACCATCAACCCTACAGTTGTGTACTTTGAGTTGATGCAGCTACAGACTGCTGCTCAGGAGGTCACACAAAACCAATTCGCAGCAAAGCACAAATACACTGGATTGTTTACGAGCGAACCTCTAGCTGCCACCCTATTATGGTGTGGCTCCTGCCTCACTGTCAGAGGCAGGAGAATCGTCACAAACAGCGCTGTCATTGCGGCAATACCTCGCTTCCCCGAGTCAGATGTCTCCGTCGGTATCCATTCACTAGATGACTGTTTAGGTTGCCGAATGACTGTTCTGCAGTCATTTGGACTGTGAGCTTTATGCTGAACGCACTTAGCGGTTCCTCGAGTGCAATTTTCACCGAGCACACTCTGTTTTGGGCTTTATGCCAACAATCTTTAGCGGTCCAACCATTGGAGTCCCTGACAGATCAATGATGCGCCTACGAGCTCACCGCCTCATGTAACACTATCATAATTGGCTTGTCCGCGGCTCGTGGTCTTGCGGTAGCGTTCTCGCTTCCCGCGCACGGGGTCCGGGGTTAGATTCCCAGCGGCGTCAGGGATTTTCTCTGCCTCCAGATGACTGGGTGTTGTGTGTCTTTCATCATCATTTCATCCTCATTCACTTGCAAGTCGCCGTAGTGGCGTTAAAGAACTTGTGGAGCGGCGGCCGAACCGCCCCGCGAGGGGTCTCCCGGCCACCAATGCCATACGCTCATTATTGATAATCGGCTTCGTCCAAATATGAACATCTCCATCAATGTCAGTTATTACCCGCTGAGATACTCCATTGCCTCATCAGTGATTACCTGCTAGGACACTCGAGTGCTTCAGAGATTAACCGCCAGACTGAACTGAGTAGTGTAGACTCTCGTTCCAATAAACTGTTAACGTATTTTGTTTGTTAAACTCGATAAATGTCCATTGTTATTAGCTATCTGAACATACCCAGTCGTATAGTGTTTCTTCTCTCGGACACAAACTCCACAAGGTGGTTCTGACGTGCTTGAGCCGGCCGCTGGTGGCCGAGCGGTTCTGGCGCTACAGTCTGGAACCGCGCGACCGCTACGGTCGCAGGTTCGAATCCTGCCTCGGGCATGGATGTGTGTGTTGTCCTTAGGTTAGTTAGGTTTAAGTAGTTCTAAGTTCTAGGGGACTAATGACCTCAGCAGTTGAGTCCCATAGCGCTCAGAGCCATTTGAACCATTTTTTTGACGTGCTTGATATTATAGGCAAGATGCAGAATAAAATATCATGGCCCTTTCATAGCATTTGTCGATGTATAAAAAGTTTTCATAAATGTACAGTGGAGCAATATGTTTGAAATCCTTAGGGAAAACAGAAATACGCATATGGATAAACGGGTAATATACAACAATTACAATAACCAAGAGGAAATAATAAAATGGAATACCAAGAACAAACTTGTCTGACTAAAATGGGCATAAGGCAGGGTTGCTGCCTTTCACCCATACTGTTAGTGTCCACAGAAAAAGTAACTGCGGACGTAAAAGAAAGAGTGAGTTTGAAATTTAGGCTGAAAGGCTTTCAATGATGAGATTCGCTGACATTGCTATCCTCTCTGAAAGTATGGTTGAATTACAGAACCAAATCAATGAAATTAAAAGTCAGCTGAGCGCAGATTGAGAAGAAATCAATGACCAAAGTAATGACAAGTACAAGAAAATAGAAGAGAAATAAATTAAACTCCAAAACTGGGGAGCACGCTGCTACCTTTAAAGCAAAATAATATACGATGGACAAAGCAAGGGAACTATAAGACACAGTATTTAACAAAGGGCTTTAATTTGAAGAAGACATTTTATGAGAGTAATTATCCTTCTGTACCGGGCCACAACCTCAGGAAATTTCATGAAGGAAAGCATGGTCCGTAGCAACTTGCAATGTCTCTGTATTTCGACAATTACGTCGTTATGTCTTTGTCAAGTATACATGGATGAAGATCACACGCTGCAACACATAAGATATGCTGAAAAAAAAATATCAATTAGGTGCCATATCGTATTAGATGCATCATGTGGCGTTCATCCACTCGTGCTTGATAACGACGAAATTGTCGAAATCGGACGATAGCACGGATAATAAAAAATAAAAAATACAGCCTTCTACGAAAAATGCTTTCTTTAATAAAATTTCTGTTAATGTTCGCCTGGAGCAAAGCATTACTTAGAAGTGAATAAGAGAAGAAGAATAAAATTGAAGCTTTTACGATGAGATATAACGGATGGATGCGGATAAGAAATTGGAAATGAGGTTTACCTCCGAATCGATTACAAAAAGAATTTGTGGAGAACACTAACTGAAGCATGGGACATGTGTGAAGACGTCAGGGACTAACTTTCATGATACTAAAGAGAGATGTAGAGGAACAAGACTTCAGTAAGAAAAAGACTGGAATACATTCAACACACACACTAAGACAAAAATAAAATAAAAATACGACATACCAAGGAGGAGTCATTCGAAAGGGATGAAAATCAGTAGATGTGATTTACACGTACATACGAGCAAATGATTACAATTTCGGTAAAAACTGGAAGATTTATTCAAGAGGAAGAGCTTCACAAATTGAGCAAGTCAACAACGCGTTGTCCCAAATGGTTCAAATGGCTCTGAGCATTATGCGACTTAACTTCTGAGGTCATCAGCCGCCTAGAACTTAGAACTAATTAAACCTAACTAACCTAAGGACATCACACACATCCATGCCCTTGGCAGGATTCGAGCCTGCGACCGTAGCGGTCACGCGGTTCCAGACTGTAGCGCCTAGAACCGCATGGCCACACCGGCCGGTCACGTTGTCCCACCTCTGAGTTTTACGCAAGTAGCTATTCGGCTTGGCACTGTTTGATAAAGTTGTTGAATATTCTCCTGAGGGATATCGTGCCAAACTCTATCCAATTGGCGCGTTAAATCGTCAAAACCCCGAGATGGCTGGAGCGCCCTGTCCATAACACCCCAATGTTCCCAGCTGGGGAGAGGTCCGGCGAACTTGCTGGCCAAGCACGAAGACAAGCAGTATAAATTCCTGCCGTGTGCGGTTGGGCATTATCCTATTGAAATGTACGTCCAGGATGGCTTGCCACGAAGGGCAACAAAACGGGACGTACAATATCGTCGACGTACCGCTGTGCGATATGGATGCCACAGATGACAACCAAAGCAGTCCTGCTATGGAGCGAAATGACATTTCAGACCACCACTCCTGGTTTTCGGACGGTATGGCGGGCGACTTGGTCTTCCACAATTGTCAGTAACGTCTCCACACACGTCTTCGCTGATCGTGGTCTCATTTTGAAGCGGGTTTCGTCACTGAAGACGATTGTACTCCAACCAATGAGATTTAAGGTCGAAGACATGCCTGGAGAGGCCCTGGACAGCGTTGAGATTACAACCAAGTCTTGCCTACCATACGGCTCAACAATCAAGAGTGATTTATTTAACAAAGAAATTCGCCAAACAGCCGTGCAGACTGAGAAGTTCTTTCATTTTGTTTTCGGTACCACTTTCGGCAATTCAATATGTCATCTTCAGGCTCCATTTACACCTCTAAAAAGTTACCGATTCTGGCATACTGGGGCCACCTGCTTCTGGATGAAGTGAATTCTGAAGTGCTTTCTTCGAAGACTACGTTTGCCAACAAGGTAGCGGGATCTCTCCTCAACAGAGATCGTTTGGAGTACTATATTCAGGGCCCCCGAACCAGCTTATCATTTTGACGATTTAACGCGCCAATCGGGTAGAATGTCTCATGACACCCCTCAGGAGGACATAAAACTATATCAGTCAATGCAAAGGGACCAGAAGTGGACCAGAATGTTATTGACTTGCTCTATTTGTGAAGCTCTTTCTCTTATGTAGATCATTCAATTTTTGTGAAATTGTAATTACACTCCTGGAAATGGAAAAAAGAACACATTGACACCGGTGTGTCAGACCCACCATACTTGCTCCGGACACTGCGAGAGGGCTGTACAAGCAATGATCACACGCACGGCACAGCGGACACACCAGGAACCGCGGTGTTGGCCGTCGAATGGCGCTAGCTGCGCAGCATTTGTGCACCGCCGCCGTCAGTGTCAGCCAGTTTGCCGTGGCATACGGAGCTCCATCGCAGTCTTTAACACTGGTAGCATGCCGCGACAGCGTGGACGTGAACCGTATGTGCAGTTGACGGACTTTGAGCGAGGGCGTATAGTGGGCATGCGGGAGGCCGGGTGGACGTACCGCCGAATTGCTCAACACGTGGGGCGTGAGGTCTCCACAGTACATCGATGTTGTCGCCAGTGGTCGGCGGAAGGTGCACGTGCCCGTCGACCTGGGACCGGACCGCAGCGACGCACGGATGCACGCCAAGACCGTAGGATCCTACGCAGTGCCGTAGGGGACCGCACCGCCACTTCCCAGCAAATTAGGGACACTGTTGCTCCTGGGGTATCGGCGAGGACCATTCGCAACCGTCTCCATGAAGCTGGGCTACGGTCCCGCACACCGTTAGGCCGTCTTCCGCTCACGCCCCAACATCGTGCAGCCCGCCTCCAGTGGTGTCGCGACAGGCGTGAATGGAGGGACGAATGGAGACGTGTCGTCTTCAGCGATGAGAGTCTCTTCTGCCTTGGTGCCAATGATGGTCGTATGCGTGTTTGACGCCGTGCAGGTGAGCGCCACAATCAGGACTGCATACGACCGAGGCACACAGGGGCCAACACCCGGCATCATGGTGTGGGGAGCGATCTCCTACACTGGCCGTACACCACTGGTGATCGTCGAGGGGACACTGAATAGTGCACGGTACATCCAAACCGTCATCGAACCCATCGTTCTACCATTCGTAGACCGGCAAGGGAACTTGCTGTTCCAACAGGACAATGCACGTCCGCATTTATCCCGTGTCACCCAACGTGCTCTAGAAGGTGTAAGTCAACTACCCTGGCCAGCAAGATCTCCGGATCTGTCCCCCATTGAGCATGTTTGGGACTGGATGAAGCGTCGTCTCACGCGGTCTGCACGTCCAGCACGAACGCTGGTCCAACTGAGGCGCCAGGTGGAAATGGCATGGCAAGCCGTTCCACAGGACTACATCCAGCATCTCTACGATCGTCTCCATGGGAGAATAGCAGCCTGCATTGCTGCGAAAGGTGGATATACACTGTACTAGTGCCGACATTGTGCATGCTCTGTTGCCTGTGTCTATGTGCCTGTGGTTCTGTCAGTGTGATCATGTGATGTATCTGACCCCAGGAATGTGTCAATAAAGTTTCCCCTTCCTGGGACAATGAATTCACGGTGTTCTTATTTCAATTTCCAGGAGTGTATTTTTTTGTGTGTACATGTACGCCGTATTTATACCGACGTCCGTTGCATTAGCATAATTTCTTCGGTGTGCATCGTTTTCTTCGTCTTAGTGTACAATTGAGGATGTTGTTGTAGTCTTTTGGTTCAATGAGCCAGTAGCATTCCGCCAAAGATCTTGCCAAACCCTTTCATATGAACGGATAGAGGTTCAGGGTACACTGTTTCCCTTAGGATGGGAAACAATACGTAAGACCTGGAAGAATCAGAAATGGTTATTGGCATTAGACTCTGAGATGAAGGTGCAGTGGAAAGGGAATAGAGCGGGCCGCATTTATTCAATCAAAGGACTGATGAAACCAACCTACCTTTAACGAAAATATCTTTCACGCGACCTAGAGCCTTAATTCTCAGTTCCTTCTTGACCTTATGAGATAGCTTTCATCGAGAGTCCAACGTGACGCCTAAATAAAGCAGGATTCCATGAACGTGAAGGGACTGTACTTTGGCTGGGATATTCCGACGATTGTGCAAAATGGCTCGACAGTAACGATGTAAGCCACGTGTCATTTCAGGGCTCAGATGACTATGCGATCAAGGGCGTCTTGAAAGCATAGGCTGATTTAATGTCCAGTTCTTTCAGCTGCTTACACTATGAGCTGATTTCCGTCTGCGAGAGACATGTAAGCTGTAAAGAGTTCATCCTCGGCGCCTACCTTCGCGACACCCAAGACTGCATCTTGCGATCTGAAGAGGTGACATGCGGTCGCATACGAAGGATTACTTCCTTGAGATCTGTACCAGAAAAGACGGACATGTGATACAGGAACCACCTGATTAGAAACTTTGAAGATGAGACTGTCATGCCACCCGCTTTGAAAGCGCAAGATGCATGCAGGAGTTCTCGGCGCTAAGTTGCATTTAAGGCCTCATTTATTAGGCACAGCTTCGCATCGTATTGTCGCCTGAAGTACGTCGTCCACCGCAGTCTTAGCTGCTGGCTTGGGACTTGTGAGTCACCGATTAATTCCTGTTTTCTCCAGTTCCTTGTGTATTAATATTTGTAATTCTTACAAAATACTGGAATTTACTGTAACATTACGTGACTGTACAGATAAAAGCCCAAAACCGTGTCACCTGAGGAAAGGAGGGTCAGCTCCGTGTATGATGTTATATAAACTCGATATAAGTGCTTTATGAATGAAGTGGTAGTTCCTGACGTACTTGCAGTAGTAACCGTTACTTGATTCCGGATTCTGCGTGACAATATTTTAACACTCTTTCAATAAGTATCCGGCGCTACGGGACTGCTGCCGCTAGCTGCTCCGCCTCCACGGGTTGGGAGGTGGGCGTAGTGCCGACAGCGCGCGCCAGGGGTCTGAGTCAGTGACTCGGAGCTGCGAACTCTTTGTGGCTCTGCGGCGCTCCTTTTACGGCGGATCCAGTGGCGCCTGGTGGGCGGCGACCCGCATCACGCCAAGGTCAAGTTGGCTGCCGCCTCCGACGGGTCTGGCCGTTGCTCAGTGACTAGCTATTTCCTGTGGTCTCCTACAGCCAAATTAGCAGCGCAACCCTCCATACATGACGTGTAGAATCTGTTTCCTTTTATAACTCCCCATTACCTTACGCTATAAATTACGAGAAATCGTAGAAGTAGTTGCGGGTTGAGCCGAAGACTCCTCACAAACATGAAAGTGAATTCCAACTGAAGTATTCATTCACGTAAATTAAGGATAATGCTGATACATGGTGAAACAGCGCTCTGGTGGGCGGTTTGTGGGCTTAAATCACCTCGGGGTATGACCATGCGGTGCATTTGATCTGCGGTCGTCACACGGTGACGCTTGAAATAGTCCACATACGCTGAGGTGTGTTGGTGCATGTCAGAGTACGGTGCAGCGAGTAAGTGTGCAGACGTGCTAATGGTGACTGTGTGTTGAAAATGGCTCAAAGGTCAAATATTGATGACGTTATGAGGGGTAGAATACTAGGGCGACTGGAGGCTGGTCAGACACATCAGGTCGTAGCACGGGCCCTCCGTTTGCCACAAAGTGTGATCTCAAGATTATGGCAACGATTCCAGCAGACAGAAAACGTGCCCAGGCGCTACAGTACGGCACGTCCACAGTGTGCAATACCACAACAAGACCGATATCTCTCCATCAGTGCTTGCAGACGGCCACGGAGTACTGCAGGTAGCCGTGCTCGGGACCTTACCGCAGCCACTGGAACAGTTGTCTCCAGACACACAGTCTGCAGACGACTGAGCAGACATGGCTTAATCGCCCGGAGACCTGCAAGGTGCATTCCACTGACCCCTGGTCACAGAAGAGCCCGTAAAGCATGGTGTCAAGAACACAGTACATGGTCATTGTAACACTGGTCCCGGTTATGTTCACGGACGAGTCCAGGTGTAGTCTGAACAGTGATTCTCGCTGGGTTTACATCTTGCGTGACCCCAGGAACCAGATGCCAACCCCTTAATGTCCTTGAAAGGGACCTGTATGGAGGTCGTCGTTTGATGATGTAGGGCGGGATTATGATTGGTGCACGTACACCCCTGCATATCTTTGACAGAGGAACTGTAACAGGTCAGGTGTATCGGGACGTAATTTTGCACCAGTATGTCCGCCTTTTCAGGGGTGCAGTGTGTCCCACCTTCCTCCTGATTGATGGTAACGCACGGCCCCACCGAGCTGCCATCCTGGACAGAAGATATCAGGCAAATGGAGTGGCATGCCTGTTCTCCATACCTAAACCCCATCGGGCACGTTTGGGATGTTCTCGGTCGACGTATCACTGCAAGTCTTCAAACCCCTAGGACACTTCAGGAGCTCCGATAGGCGGTGGTGCAGGAATGGGAGGCTGTTCCCCAGAAGCTGCTCGACCACCTGATCGAGAGTATGCCAACCCGTTGTGAGGCCTGTCTACGTGTGCATGGTGAGCATATTCGAGATTGATGTCGGGGTACATGCGGAGGAAACAGTGGCGTTTTGTAGCACATGTGTTTCGGGACGGTTTTCTCAACTTACCACCAATAATGAGGACTTACAGATCTGTGTCGTGTGTGTTCCCTATGTCCCCTTGCTATTAGCGCCAGTTTTATGTAGTGCCACGTTGTGTGACACCACATTCTGCAATTATCCTTAATTTATGAGCATGAGTGTATATAACGAGTCTTTTAGAGCTCTCAGAAATTGTTTGCTTCTCAATTAATGGCTTCACGTGATATTTATACTATATCTGAACACCTATCCAACGAATGTTCTTATTGCCAATTCATTATACTGCAAGCTACGCTTCATCAAACACTCTGTGGTCTACTAGTGTGAAGGTAGTGGCACCATCTCTGTTCTACCACGCGAAATATCTTCTGATACTCCGCTATACATATAGGTTAACTAAATCTGTAAAATCAAGTTAATTCCATTGAGTCAAAAAAACTATCTACGAGTATATAGCCTCTAATCTCCCGGTCCCTCCTCCTCCCACCCCCCCTCCACACACACACACACACACACACACACACACATATATATATATATATATATATATTACTTGAGGACAATGCACAGAACGTTCATACAACCAAGTGAAATTGACATGAGTCCTTCATCTGCATCTAAATGGACACTCTGCAAATCACAGTTATGCGCCTGGCAGAGGGTTCGTTGTACCACCTTCACAGTAATTCTCTATTAGTCCAATCTCGAACAGCGTGCGTAGAAAACTAACACCTATATATTTCCGTGCGAGTTCTGATTTACCATATTTTATTATGATGATCATTTCCCCCTACATAGGTCGGCGCCAAGAAAATATTTTCGCATTTGGAGGAAAAAGTTGGTGGTTGAAATTTCGTGACAAGGTTTTGCCGCAACGAAAAAGGCCTTTTTTTTTAATAATGGCCACACCAAATCCTGTGTCACGTCAGTGACACTCTCTCCCCTATTTCGCGATGATAAAAAAACGTGAAGCATTTCTTTGAACTTTTTCGATGTACACCGTTAATTCTATCTGGTAAGGATCCCAGGTTGTGCAGCAGTACTCCAAAAGAGGACGGACAAGCGTGGTGTAGGCTGTTTTTGTAGCAGATCTGTTACATTTTCTAAGCGTTCTGTCAATAAACACAGTCTATGGTTTACCTTCCCCAAAACATGTTCTATACGTTCTTTCCAGTTTGTTGGTAATTGTAATTACTGGGTATTTAGTTGAATATACCGCCTTCAGTTTTAATTGACTTCTTTGAGATGTTGTTCAATTCACTCGTGACATTTGTTTGAGCGTTGGTTGCATAGTCAAAGCATTAACCAAGCATGAGAATTTCTGCAATTAGTCGTTTTGTGATAAGTGCTACTGACAACACCAAATCTCCCCACCCGTGATGATTTTTTTCTAGAAAACAACTGTCCGCCTTTGGCACTGGAATCAAGTTTCAGCAACCGTCACTGCGTTGATGTTCTTCGTTCGGCAATAAAAGTATTCTGAATGAACTTCGCACATATTTTTCTCTTCTTTAAAATATCCTGTACACTTGATTTAGAGACGTTGCTCCATTGCGATTTATGACACAGCAACGATGACGCAGCACGGTCGCACGTCCACTGCTTCACACTGCCTGCTCACAACTGACTGGTCCAGTCATGTATTGTTTACATTTATCAGTTCAAGCTACCACCATATTTACTGCGGCTGACGTCGCTTTTAAGCCAATCTCGAAACTTTTTGGACGCACGGTATCTATTTGACTTACTGGAGAAATTGCTGCACTGACTTTCTTTTGACTGTTACTTGCCGGCCGTTGTGGCCGAGCAGTTCTAGGCGATTCAGTCTGGAACCGTGCGACCGCTACGGTCGCAGGTTCGAATCCTGCCTCGGGCACGGATGTGTGATGTCCTTAGGTTAGTTAGGTTTAAGTAGTTCTAAGTTATTGGGGACTGATGACCTCAGATGTTAAGTCCCATAGTGCTCAGTCATATGAACCATTTGAGTATTACTTCCGTTCCGTTCATCATTCATTTAATTCTTCTTGTACTTCTATAATTTATTTCATATCATTTTATTTTCATATTTTATATTAATTGCTACTCGACTGCCTCACTGTATACAAGAATGAGGGCTTGCGATTGCAACTGCAGCTTGGAAACTAGGAACAAAATAAAAGATAAATAATTTAACTAAAAATTTAAAAAAATTGTAACTTCTACTTCCAAAAGAAATACGTCATCAGCTACTGCCCCGCAAGTGGGATTCTCCTTCGAAAACCATGGAGAAAATTACGTGAATATAATTTTCCCAGCTTTTACTATTACCTGAAATATTTAATATTGTCCTTATGTATACATTCTTCCATTACTTCTTGCCAGAACACTTCCATATTTAAGGCTGATTAACAAGTACACTGGTTTTGGTGTGAAATGTCTGTTAGATTAATTTCATACTATTTAACTTGTATTTTGTGCTGTAACAGTCAATCGTTTGTAATTTAGTTTTGTTTGTCGCCATTCAGCGGAGCACAGTCGTATTGAAATATCAATTTTTCCATTAAGCACCTAATCCTATGTAAATTACCTACATTTTGTGCTCCCAAATTTGCTTTCTCTCTTTGCATCTGTATCAATGAGTGAGTGAGGGAGTGCGTATGTTGAATTTGTCTCCTGTATGGTAGCAGTACAGTATCTGGCTGTCTGTGGTAGCAGCAGTGTAGCCACGTGGCTTTCTCAGTCAAAGCAAAGAGATTTGTATCTTTTCGGTAGCCATTCGACAATAGTCAAGTTGGTGGTGGAAAGCTCCGCTCTGGTCTCTTCCGGCTACCTGGGGGAGTTCGTTGCAGGGAGAGCGTGCTCTCGACACTCGGGGCTGGGCTCTTTGGTGATTGAAAACGCTACTCTTAAGAGCGACTTGGCAATGGTGAGTGTTTTAATGTCTGATGGTGTATAGCTAGTTCATTTTGAAGTTCGGTAGTCGAATTATTATATTTTTCAGAGCTTAGTCACGAGTGTGTTTCATTGTATATAGTAAGTTTTTCCGGACCTCGTTTTATGTAAGCAGAACACGTGGTACAGGAAATTCGTTACTCCAGTACAGGGTAAAAATTCAGTTGTCTGACTTCTCTTTTAACTGGAATGTACACTACTGGCCATTAAAATTGCTACACCAAGAAGAAATGCAGATGATAAACGGGTATTCATTGGACAAATATATTATACTAGAACTGACATGTGATTACATTTTCGTGCAATTTGGGTGCATAGATCCTGAGACATCAGTATCCAGAAAAACCACCTATGACCGTAATAAAGGCCTTGATACGCCTGAGCATTGAGTCAAACAGAGCTTGGATGGCGAATACAGGTACAGCTGACCATGCAGCTTCAACACGATACCACAGTTCATCAAGAGTAGTGACTGGCGTATTGTGACGAGCCAGTTGCTCGGCCATCATTAACCAAATCTTTTCATTTGGTAAGAGACCTGGAGAATGTGCTGGCCTTTTTCTGTGCCCAGAAAGGCCCGTACAGGACCTCCAACATGCGGTCGTGCATTATCCTGCTGAAATGTAGAGTTTCGCAGGGATCGAATGAAGGGTAGTGCTACGGGTCGTAACACATCTGAAATGTAACGTCAACTGTTCAAAGTGCCGTCAATGCGAATAAGAGGAGTCCGAGACGTGTAACCAATAACACCCCATACTATCACGGCGGGTGATACACCAGTATGGCGATGACGATTACACGCTTCAAATGTGCGTTCACCCCGATGTCACCAAACACGGATGCGACCATCATGATGCTGTAAACAGAACCTGGATTCATCCGAAAAAATGACGTTTTGCCATTCGTGCACCCAGGTTCGTTGTTAAGTACATTACCGCAGGCGCTCCTGTCTGTGATGCAGCGTCAAGGGTAACCGCAGCCATGGTCTCCGAGCTGATAGTGCATGCTGCTGCAAACGTCGTCGAACTGTTCGTGCAGATGGCTGTTGTCTTGCAAACGCCCCCGTCTGTTGACTCAGGGATCAAGACGTGGCTACATCATCCGTTACAGCCACGCGGGTGAGATGCCTGACATCTCGACTGCTAGTGATACGAGGCCGTTGGGATCCAGCACGGCGTTCCGTATTACCCTCCTGAACCCACCGATTCCATATTCTGCTAACAGTCATTGGATCTCGACCAACGCGAGCAGCAATGTCGCGATACGATAAACGGCAATCGCGATAGGCTACAATCCGACCTTTATCATAGTCGAAAACGTGATGGTACGCATTTCTCCTCCTTGCACGAGGCATCACAACAACGTTTCAGCAGGCAACGCCGGTCACTTGCTGTTTGTGTATGAGAAATCGGTTGGAATCTTCCCTCATGTCAGCACGTTGTAGGTGTCGCCACCGGCGCCAACCTTGTGTGAATGCTCTGAAAAGCTGATCATTTGCATATCACAGCATCTTCTTCCTGTCGATTAAATTTCGCGTCTGTAGCACCTCGTCTTCGTGGTGTAGCAATTTAATGGCCAGTAGTGTATGTTTGAACTTTTCTCGTGCGCATGTGTTTTATTTCTACTTTTACTTTCGTTTCAGTTTTAAGATCGTGTAGCTTTCTTCATACCAAGTGGTGGTGAATTCACCGTGTGTATTTCCAGTTTCATCTTAAGTACGTTTTATTCTTAATTCCGCGTGATATTTTATTGGTACTTATGTCTATACGGTTTATATCTGTGTTCTTAAAGTTTTCACGAGTCTTAGTAATTTTGCTTTGTTCATGAATATTCACGGCATATGCGGGTGTTTCACGCTAGCGTACCTTAGTTCATGTGCAAGATTATGCAGATTAATTTCTTTGTCGGGAAGTGTTCCATAGTATTCTTATTCACAATAATTCAAGCACAGCGATAGGGAAAAACCTCTGAATCTTTGACTTATTGTGATGGGCAAAATTGTTTATATCTCTGTTCTTCTGTGTATGATTGTGTGAACTTCTCTCATGCACACCTAAGATTTTCTTTTCATTTATCACTCCGACATACCTCAACACCCAATATAATAATAATGTACGTGAGTTAATTAATTAGTAAAAACAGATAACGACAGATCATAGTTTAGAATTACTTTGTGGATTTTTAAACGATACGTTAACCTGTAATGATTGTTTCTCGGCAAAACCCATCCCCTTTTGTAAGATTATTTTTAATACACCCAACCTGGCGTTTCTAAGGAGCAAAGTGTAGGCTTTATATTTGTAGACTTTTGTTTGATTATCTTATTCTTTTTGTTGGGGTTTAAACTGTTGCTTGCACTGAATTACTTGAGTTAACGTTCATACTAAAATTATTCTCATATGCTCATTCCATATATTCACTTGGATCTTTTTAGTAACATTAACAGGTTAGTTACGCCTACCAATTCAGTGACTGATTCAGTTCTTATATTAAAGTTTCCCAATTTTAATTAAATTTGATAGCGACCCAGAAAATTTTGTGGCACACAAAACTTACAGTAGGCTGCAGAGTTCCACATTGGCTAACTTCTTCCAGTTTCTGTTCGCAAATCAATTTCCAGATAATTCACCGATTAATAACGAGTTAGATCTATTGAATTTTGTTTATTTCTAACTAGTTTTCAGCTTATTGGGCCATCTCCAGGAAACAATTGACTAGCTTCTGCAACGGACACTAGGTCTTAGTTAATCAAACATTATAAGCAAAAAAAAAGATAAATCTACTTATACGGAATGTTGTGCAACAAACTTATTTTTCTAACGCTGAAATTATACTTTAGGCAGTAGAGTACTGAGCGCAATAAATAATTACACTACACAATACTACAGGTTATATGGTTATAATGCTAAACTTACAGTAGACTGTAGAAGTTCCACTTTCTGGACAATAACATTCCTCAAATATACCGGAATTACCAACCTCTAACGCGTTAGAACGTTATAACGTCGACTTCGCTCGAGACGCCAGCGTTCAACATTGTTATGTTGTAGGGTTTGAGCTCTTGAGGAAGAATGGACTGCTTTTGCTACACACACTGAGAGACTTCATTGAAAGTGCCCCATCAGAGTTGAAGCCATCGTAAAGGCGGAGAGTGGTCTCACTCCTTATTGATGTCCATTAACAGGAGTCCGGATACGTTCGATCAGATAGTATACATATACTCCGCACCCACTGTGGACGGTTTGGCAAAGGGCAGTCCATGCTAATATTAGCGACCTCCTGTCCGCGTATGGAGCGATAGAAAAGTTATTGTCTCTATGCATCTGTAAGTACGATAACCTCTCTCATTATTTCCATGGGGGATCTACCTCGGAGGAAGAGAAATGACGCATAGTCTTCCTCGAACAACGCTTCTCTAATTTTACCCGATAGGATTTCGTGAGACCAACGTCGTCTTTGTCTAAAGAATTTTAACTTCCTTGAATATTTCTGAGACAATTTCAGCCGACCGCTCTGGCCGAGTGGTATTAGGCGCTTCAGTCCGGAACCGCGCTGCTGCTGCTGCGGTCGCAGGTTCGTATCCTGCCTCGGGTATGGATGTGTGTGATGTCCTTAGGTTAATTAGGTTTAAGTAGTTCTAGGTCTAGGGGACTGATGACCTCAGATTTCAAGTTCCATAGTACTTAGAGCAATTTGAAACTTTTTTAAAGACAATTTCAGTTGGACTGTGCTGACCTAGTGCGATTCTATCTCAGTGTCTCTACACTTGTTCGATTTTTGCTGACGCGTCTGCTTGACAATACAGCATCTTCAGAAACACAAAACACAGGCGCAGTACTCCGGATCAGCCTGCATTAGCACCTCAAATGCTGCTGTAAAGATGCATCACACTGTTCTAGAATGTTCTCATCGAACCAACACCGTCCGGTCAGATGTGACCAGTCTATTTTCAACGTCAACCAGCAATAACTACTCACATACGGTAGGTAGAAGCGCTAGCAGAGGAGAGTATGTAAAGATTGTCGGGGGGAGGGGAGGCGGAAAGACAGTGAGTCGATGTCGTAATGCGAAGAAGGAGTGATTTATCTGATGTCCAAGAGGGCCTGACCACTGCCTCGAACCAAGTCTCAAAATGGCTCTCAGCACTATGGGACTTAACTTCTAAGGTCATCAGTCCCCTAGAACTTAGAACTACTTAAACCTAACTAACCTAAAGACATCACACGCATCCATGCCCGAGGCAGGATTCGAACCTGCGACCGCAGCGGTCGCGCGGCACCAGACTGTAGCGTCTAGAACCGCTCGGCCACTCCGGCCGGCTCGGGCCAAGGGCATAAGCTAAATTTGTAAACTGGTTGCTTGTCACTCTGGTTAAACAGTACCCTGCATGTCAAAATGGTGCTATCCAAAAAAGTTGGCGACGAAACTGTGGTGCACCACGGGGCATGTACGACAGGTGTGAACGACGGCTGTGGAGATGTGTACGAGTGAACAGACGTGCAACTGTTGAACAAGTGGCCACCCAGATAAACCAAGGCACCTGGTTCATGCACACATAAATAACTGCCGTTTATCGGCGACAAAGGCTGCAATTCGCATGCCTGTATCGTAACTGGACGTCCACTGACTGGCGACACGTGGCCTGTTGAAATGGATCCCGTTTTGCGCTCCATCGAGCAGATGGCCGTTGGCGTGTACCTCGTGGAACGTCTGATACAAAAATAAGATAGAAGCGTTATAATTCCGCGAATGTTTCCATGACATTGCCTGGTTGATGTCGTCATTCTCTAAGGCACAATGGATAAAAAAAAAGTATATATCTGTCCTTGGGGACCATGTCCACCCTTAGATTCAGTTTATTTCTCCTCGGCACCATGGCATCTACCAGCAGGGCAATGCAACGTGTCACACATTTCGCACCGTCCGTGCGTGGCTCGAAGAGGATTCGAGAAAGTGTGAGACACCTCGATCGGGCTGTTCGCGATATGGATCCTCCACCAAGAAACCTAATGTAGCTGGACACGGCACTGGGTAGGCACGGTTCCACATCCTCATCGGTGTCATCTAGTAGCTCATTCAGTCTCTTCCTGCACCTCTCTCAGCGGTCAGCGCTTTAGGTTGTTATTCATGCTTTTGACAGGTGACTCGTTTTAACATGTCTGAGCGCATTTTGTGGACGCCGTTGACAATGATGTTGTTAATCTCCGTTGCTATGTCAATCCTTGGTTCCGCAAGTACGTGGAACCTACCACGAAGCCCCGCAGGAGGAAGTATGGAAACATTAAGCCGTGAGAAGGTAGGGACCATCTACACCTACATCTACATGGTTACTCTGCAATTCACACTTAAGTGCCTGGGAGAGGGTTCATCGAACCATTTTCATACTACTTCTCCACCATTCCACTCTCGAATGGGGCGTGGAAAAAAAGAACATCTAAATCTTTCCGTTCGAGCTCTGATGTCTCTTACTTTATTGTGATGATCATTTCTCCCTACGTAGGTGGGTGTCAACTATATATTTTCGCATTCGCAAGAGAAAGTTGGTGATTGTAATTTCGTAAATAGATATCGCCGCAAAGAAGACTGCCTTTGTTTCAGGGACTGCCATCTCAACTCGCGTATCATATCAGTGATACTCTCACTCCTATTGCGCGATAACATGAAACGAGCTGCCTTTTTTGCACTTTTTCGATGTCCTCCGTCAATCCTACCTAGTTAGGATCTTACACCGCGCAGCACTATTCCAGCAGAGGACGGATAACTCTAATGTAGGCTGTCTCATCAGTGAGTTTGTCGCATCTTCTAAGTGTTCTGCCAACAAAGCGCTGTCTTTGTTTCGCCTACCCCACAATATTATCTATGTGGTCTTACCAGTTTAAGTTGCTCGTAATTGTAATTCCTAGGTATTTAGTCGAGTTGACAGCCCTTAGATTTATGCTATTTATCGTATACCCAAAATTTATCGGATTTTTTTTTAGTACCTAAGTGGATGACCTCGCACTTTTCTTTGTTTAGTGCCAATGGCCACTTTTCGCACCATACAGAAATTCTCTCTAGATCATTTTGTAATTGGAATTGATCATCTGATGATTTAACTAGATGGTAAATTACAGCGTCTGTCCGCAGCTCGTGGTCGTGCGGTAGCGTTCTCGTTTCCCGCGCCCGGGTTCCCGGGTTCGATTCCCGGCGGGGTCAGGGATTTTCTCTGCCTCCTGATGACTGGGTGTTGTGTGCTGTCCTTACGTTAGTCAGGTTTAAGTAGTTATAAGTTCTAGGGGACTGATGACCATAGCTGTTAAGTCGCATAGTGATCAGAGCCATTTGAACCATTTTTGAATTACAGTGTCATATGCAAACAATCTAAGGGGGCTGCTCAGATTATCACCTAGATCGTTTATGTAAATCAGGAACTGCAGAGGGCCTATGACACTACCTTGCGGAACGCCAGATACCACTTCTGTTCTACTCGATGTTTTATCGTCTATAACTACGAACTGTGACCTCTCTGAGAGTAAATCACGAATCCAGTCATACAACTGAGACGATACTCGACATGCACGCAATTTGATTAATAGTCGCTTGTGAGGAACGGTATCAAAAGCCTTCTGGAAATCTAGGAACATGGATCGATCTTAGATCCCTTGTCGACGTCACTCATTACTTCATGGGAATAAAGAGCTAGCTGCGTTGCACAAGAACGATATTATCTGAATGCGTGTTGGTTATGTATCAATAAGTCATTTTCTTCAAGGTGATTCATAATGTTAGAGTACATATGATTCTATGCTCATTGAAATTATTTCTCTGTATACAACGCTGTTCACTGTAGTCTTAAAGCAAATAAGATCCACCTTGATACGACATTATACGGCCCTTCAGCAAGGTATTTTCATGTAAGACATGTGGCTTTTCGGTTGGCGAAATTCCTATGTTTTGGCTACTCACGTATCCAGTGAGGTGAAACCAGGACATCAACAAATGAGCGAAACGATGTACAGTACGTTAGCCGCTTTTGTTTATCCGGCGTATTAAATTCCTGCACACCACGAACACGATATGTACGAAATTTTTGCTTAATTTTCTGAGCGTTACCATTCGAAATCTGAGATCGGTCTGATAGTTTTCTGAAAGTTTTTGAAATTGAATGCAGCATCACTTTTCTTACTTTAGCCACTTTACCGTACATCAAAGTGGCTGGTTTCCTGCTTCTCTTCTTGTCTTCAAGCGATCTACATTCTCCAATAAAGGAGATTAACCTCGGTATCTTGGACTGTTCGGCTCTGCGGAATATAGGGCAACGTTTTTCGAAGAGCACTTTGGTACTTGTGGCTCAGTGCTTTACAATCAACCGTAAAATGTAGGGCCTACATAAATTCTCTGTATAGTGCATTTTTATAACGATAGTTTGTTCGTTAGACGTTAAATGAATTTACGTCAAAGTAAATGCCACGGAAGTTAAGACAGTGATATGTGGGATATGCGAGGTTGCCACATTTGTTTTACGACCTGATCACATAATTCCATATTTGTTTTACCTCCAGGCACAATCCGCCCGTAAGCAGCTGTACAACGCTTTTCTGCTATTTTGGCAACCTTAAATATCTCCACTCCAACCTTCTCGTGAAAGATGAATTGTTTTGGTATGTGCAAATTACCTTATAGCACCCTTGATTTCCATGTGGCAATTTTGTATAACAATGTGGAAACAACGTACTCAATTCTAGTGTACATTGATTAATATTTGTATTAGTTATCGCTATTTTATTGATTTCTTAGTTAGTGGAAGTCAGCGTATTTCAGAAGCCCATATAGCAGTGCTGTATTAGTAGTAGTACCAGTAGCATTAGTAATAATAGTACTAGCAG
The DNA here is from genome assembly GCF_023898315.1 of Schistocerca nitens. Classification (NCBI taxonomy): domain Eukaryota; kingdom Metazoa; phylum Arthropoda; class Insecta; order Orthoptera; family Acrididae; genus Schistocerca; species Schistocerca nitens. The sequence continues at coordinate 142,514,020 of NC_064622.1, read as the reverse complement.
CACCAGCATATAATATGCACACATAGTAGATGACCAACCAGTATTTGAACAAAATCACAATGTACATTTTAATAAATCATCACTGTTTTGTAATACGATTAATATAGATACTGTGCGGCTGATATATGTTTGTCACTACTTGTCGTTGAGAAAGGCTGTACTATCCATGGGTAGACTCAGTTTCTTCAAGACCTGAAATTACTTGGCTCAAGTCTTCATCTCGAAATGACTGAGAAGGCAATTTTAACATCGACAGCTTATTTCCAGCTCTTTGTTATAACACCGGTAATGTTTGACTGGCTCTTGATCTCAAAATCGTGTAACAATAATCGCTTACCAATTTCGGATGAAATATGTCTGACCTTTTCTTTTCGAAACCAAATTCAAACTAAGTACATGTTTTGAAGGCGCGAAGAACGACTCCGAAGAGTATTTTCAGTAAAATAAGTATTCCTTACGTTTTCGACAATGTCGATGAAACTCTGATTTCAAGTAATACTTTGTTGCATTAAAACACATTTTTACCTCTTACATTACTATTCTCTTTAGTTTTATTTGAATTGATAGTGATAAACATCAGGAATTTACGTTTCTGGAGTCAACTTCTTTTTACGTAAATCATACTAAATTTTTCCACAATTTATAAAATGGATACTGAAATAGAAAACCAGGAGGAAAGTAATGAAAAACAGTTTTTGAACAAACTTTGAAGATCACGAGAATTCGAACAAAAGTGATATCGGACGATTCGTCTGAGAATCTAGTATCGTACAGTTTTGAAGAACGAGACGGATTTGGGTTGTTATAAGCAGTAGTAATTTTATTCACGTGTTGGCTCGTTTTTACAATGACACAGCTTATCACGGGGCTACAGAACCCTTTGACTGCTGGATGTGCTCTCTTAATTCCATGCTGAATGTGGCTGTGTCGTCGTTGTACTGCTTGCCTAGTGATGCTACCTGTTCTGAGAGATGGCTTTCCGGCCATTACGAAGTACTTATCATCCGATAAAAAATGAGTTTTGCACATGTTACACTCTAATATCTTCGGTCTATAAAGGATTAAATTTCTTTTCGTTTTTCAGCGCAGTTACTGTGCTCATCGAACTAAGCAAAGCATTGCACGAAATTTTAAAGAGTTTGCAGAGGTAAGAACGCGTTGCGTAAATTTTGCATATGGTTTGTAGTTATATTTCTGTGTATGAAATGTGAATAAGATATCGAAAGTTTATCTAAAATTTAGAGAAGAACTATATCTCATTTCGTTCTAGAATTATTGGTTTGTATTTCCGGTGGACAGTCACACACAGTGCGCCCAATTCTATCCCTGCGCAACTAGGGATAATGTGGCCATTGCAATCGTCATATTTCATAAATTGTTGAAGATATGGAAAAGAGATTTTTTCGCAAATTATAATATGCAAAGTGGAAAGTATGTTGTATGATAAATACTCAAAAAAATTTTTTTTATTCACCGATACATCGAATTAACTCGTCCACAGCAGTGAGAGGGTTGGCGAAATGGGATGCGTAATCACACGTCAATACCGCTTAAGCAAGACCCAGAGCTCATTTTTAAACACGTCCTGATCACTTGGGGAGTGTCGGAGCATGACGAGTTAACTCGTCCATAGCAACCAAATGGCTAAGAACAAAAAACATAAGTAATATATAAATGGGTTTACATAATTAAAGATTTAATTTGACAAGGATGGGTCAGCTAGCCGTACATGGCCTTCTAGTAGGAACCATCTCGAGATTTTTCTGAAGTATTTTTGGGAAACTACAGGAAACTGTAGAGCCAGTTGGAGAAAGTAGCCTCCATTGACCCGACTACAAGGCCAATCTGTTGACAACGTCTAACCACATTCGGCTAGTCCTTGGTGCGCAATAATGTTTTGTTTATACATTCTTGCAATGAAATTATTTCGTATTGCAAAACGCTAGTGTTACTCCGTTCATTTACTTCCTAGAACAATAAACACACAGTATACAAAACCACACACACATACACTATCGTTTGACCTCAGTAACATAGCGACGATGTTTGGTTTCCATTTTAGGTAATGCGTGTTCCCATTTCCTATCCTCAAAAACTGAATCATATCCCTTCATAATGAGTGAGATACTGCACTCAGAAAGAGAATGTTACTACTGTTCACAGGTAAGTTTTGTTATAAGGGTTTCCCAGAAAACACATATTGAACGGCGAAAGTGTGTTGTGAAATGACAGATATTTTACTATCATGGTTTAGTTGTGTTACGGGTTTTAAAACATTCTTTTAATTTCCTTAGGCAGTTTACATTTTGTTTCCTGTTGTTTAGAGTTATTTGTTTATTCATTCATGGAAGATTTAGGGTTATTGTTAATCTTGTGCCATGGTTATGGACACAGCTGTTTGTCCAGTAGTTACCAAATTTCTTATGCGCATGACATATTGCTAAATGGTGTGGTTAAAACCCTCAATGTTTTAAACCGTTATTTACGAGGGTTGCCCAGAAAGTAACGCACTGCATTTTTCTCTTCAACAATTCTTTATTGAACGTAATGAGAATTACACGTACGAAAGAATGTTGTTTTATCTGTACATCATATTTTTTCACGTAATCTCCATCCCTTTCTATGACCTTCCTCCAGCTCGAAACAAGGCCGTGTATGTGCTGTCGGTACCAATCCTTGTCCTGGTGGCGGAGCCAGTGCTCCACTGTGTGAACTTCATTTGCTACTTTACAAATGCAGTGCCAACTGCCGAGTCGTAATGCGTCTGTCCTTGCAATGACAACAGCAGCTCGCTGCAACATGGCAGGTGTGACAGCCGTGGATAGTCTCCACGACCGCTGCAAATTATGGATCTCCGCCGAACCGCCTTTTGATGACCTCACCATCCGTGCCCAGCGAGTAACTCTATTTCTGTTGACAGCAGATGCTCTATAGACTTTGCACAAGCGTTTGTGAATATTCCCCACAGTTTCTTTCTCTGCAGTGAGAAATTCAATGACAGCACATTGCTTGTAACATGAATCACCTATAGACGCCATTTTGAAACTGTCCTGCAGCTACGCTATCTGTCGGAAGTGACGGAAACTTGGCTCAGGATGCATATGTAACGTTTCGCATTCGTAGCATTGTTTTTGGCTGAGAAAAAAAAATGCGGTGCATTACTTTCTGGGCAACCCTCGTACAATAAGCAGATATACTAGTCATGAGTATTGCCCTTACGTCCCTTTTATGTAGTTTGGAAACTGTATACATATTTTGTGCATGTGTTCACCAAAAACAGTGATTCTATAAATTATAATCGAATATAGATACTTATAGTACGTACCTAAAAGAGCCCGGTTATTGCAAACGGATGATAGGATTGTCACTGCATAACCAAGCCAATTCGTCAGTATCTCTGTGTGTTCGTCCCACTTCAGATGACAACGAATACTCATTACTAGAAATTTTGTGTTTGTTATACAATCTATACGTTTAATTTAAGACTCATTTACCTATTCAGACCGAAATTAATAATAGTTGTGTTCCTTACGTTACTCAGAAACTACACAAAGAAAGTTACACTTGACGTTCCACGCTATGGCGATTGCGTAGTGTCAGAACAGAGTACATGTTCTGCGATCCCTGCAGACACAGTTCTACTGCCGTGTGGTTATCAGGTGCTTCACAGTATGCGACCGAAATTGCGGGACATCTGGAAACCTACACCAAAGTTAAAGTAGGTGGGACAGTACGATTCTTCTGGCCAAAACGTCTGAACTGTACACAAATTCAAAGATATTCTAGCATTGCATGATCCAAATTCAGTATCACGTGGAGCTGTAATGAAATGGTGCCAGCAACTTGACCAAGGCGTGGGAGGCGCTGATCGGGAAGGAAGGAAGATCCTGCACCTGCGGTTTACATCTTTCCGGAAAGCTGAAAGCACATGAGAAGGGAAGAGGTTTTCCAACTATGTGGACGTTCAGTTCACATGGTTTTTGCAGATTTCATCATCAATGTCTTGAAAGAATTTTAGTTTCCACAAAAATTAATACGTCTAGTACAAAAGTGTTTAGAGGAAACCCATTGCAGAGTAAAGATCATTACAGGAATTTCAGAGCATTTTCAAGCCAGAAGTGGTCTTAGACAAGGAAACGTATCATCTCCAATACTTTTTAAGTTTAGGAAAGATAGACGTAGAACACCAAAAATGAAACCAAGCTGAAGTAAAACTAAATAATATCACAGTAAACCGGCTTGCATATGCGGACTAATTTGTCCTAATAACAGATAACAAAAGGGACTTGCAACTCAGGAAAAGATATTATAGAAAAACTGCAAGGAAAGTAAGGTCATAAACAAGCAGAAAATTGAGTATTTGGTCGTAAGGCATCCAACGATCAAACCCCATTGATAGTAGATGAATTCACATTTTACAGCATAGATATATTTAAATATTTAGGAAGCCTACTTAACGAGCAGACTGAAATGGAAACATATTAAGAAAAAGAACGGAGCGTCAAATAGATCATATTTTGGTTTTAGGGACGTCCTGTGCGATAGAGCAGTTTGGAGTAGTTATAAAATCAGATTGTACCAGATTATAATTCTCCTGATAGGTGGATATGGTTCTGAAACATTTATACTAAGGAAAACAGCTGAACAAAAACTTCTAGTCTTAGAGAGAAAGATAGTGAGGAAAATGTTTGGCTCTAAGGGGGCCAGTCACAGGAAGGGAGGATATTAATAAACCAGGAACTGGCAGATCGATAATCGCACAGGAACTGGCAGATCGATAATCGCAAGATGATATCGTCCGAAGAACTACCAAAAGATGATTGATGTGAGCTTAACAGCTAATTGAGATGGAAGGGGCAATATTACCGCGCGTAGTATTCTCAGGATCCGAAGAAGGGAGAAGGGGACTAGGAAGGCCTCGTAGAGGATGGAAGCATGATATGAACACGGATACGGATGTGATGTGCCTGAGAATAGGAGAATGGACCATGAAATCGAGGAATAGAAATGATTGTTGGAGCAGTGAGGAGAACGCATATGATCTTCCACGCCAAAGAGACAATTACGAAGAAGAAGAAAAAGAATGTTGTTCGAACGGCTGTTCTAGAACGGCTCTGTGAACAAGCAGTGGATGTGTCTCACGAGGAACTGAACGATTGGTAGAAAGTTCCGACCGTTGCTTCCAGAGATTTGATGATTTTGTCTAAAATAGAATCATGTATCTGTGTGACTGAATGTAGTGCAGCGCTCAACAAAAGTCATTTGATCTGTCATAATAATGTGTAACTTAGTTTTTGAAACTGCCCCCTAAATATTAGTTCACTGGATGCTAGGCAAGTCTAATCGTTCGTTCTGAGCGACGGTAAACGTGATTCTCCTCCCGGCGTATTTGTTGACAGAACAATCCACAGATGTGCTGTCGGTTCTCGGTATCCAAACAGCGCAATATACCAGGGAGCAACCGTTTCGTCATCATCGAGTGTGCTGACGAACTGGAAGTAATAACGATGGTGGAAGGGCTGTTCACTGAAATGTTGCGCCCATTGGACACCGAGAACCGACAGTGCATCCTTGGACTGTTCGGTCAACTGTAAAATGTCGTGAGGGGTGATCTAGCCGTAGGTGCCCTAAAGCAACTTAATACGCTGTTGAGCGGTAGGGCTGGGTCAGGAGGCAAGAAAGCAGCTTTGACAGTTGAATACATGCATAATCTTTTATTTAAATAAAAGCCAATAACTTATTACGTCAGCAAAATAGCTTTTAAAAACTGATAAGAAATTAAACAACTTGTCGAATATTAACGGGGAAATGAGATCAGCGATTGACGTCAGGAAAAGAGATTTTAAACAATTAAGAAACTAGGCCATCTCTGAAACATTAACAGGTATCTGAAGTCATCGAAGCTGCATTTAATAATCAAAACCGTAACATTTACAAAATTTTTCAGTTGTCTTTTAAATATATTATCTTAAATGATTGCAGTAGATTTTGTAACAACGGTAGTAACATAAGCAACGTGTCACGTCCGTCGGAGACATAATTTCATAGCGAGGAGGAGTTATAAAGATACAATTTAGCCCTGCGACAAGCGGGACAACCCGATGGGCAAGGTGTGTGATGTGAACTGACCACCCACGGATGTGCTGGTGGATGGGGCAGGCCCCGTACAACGTGAACGGCAACTGACTAAGAGTTAACCTTGGAAAACTAGTAACAGTGCACTGCTTTACTAAGGACCGCACATATTCCATTATACATATTATCATTTAAGAGCCAAACATAAATAAACAAACATCTACCCAATCAGCGAATATGATAAGCAACAAAGCACTTAACTGGGTAGCACCTTGATTATAGGAATGAGAAAACAAATGTCTTCGTGGCCCCAAACTTAATTGGCGAATCATTATTTGTACTAATTACGCAGCAGTAACAGTCATTACACACTGTTTCGAAATGGAAGAAAATATAGCCACAATTAACGAACTTGAAAGCTCTTATTAACATATACTTCACTATTTCAAATAGCGAAGCAAGCTAATCCCAGATGTCAAACTTTGTTTACCAGGCTGCTCGTAATGATTGCAGTGGAAAAATACATTCTTATTTTAGCAGACTTTCGCATGGAAAACCTCAGGGTGGGTCAATTAACAACCTCACCAAAATGTTTTACGTATGCTTATCTAAGACGATTACAGTGAAAAGGCACTCTGATTAAATTAGACTAACCTCACTAAAATATCTTGCACAAGATTAACTAAAACGATTACATTGAAAGGCACTCTAAGTTAGACTTCACTGTATTTATAAGGAATAACAGCGCACAGTTAAGCCCACGACATGGTCGACGGTAAGCCACTCGAAATATGACGAATTTAAACAGACAGTTCTGATTAATGTAGCTCCACTAGCTCTGTTACACAGAGCTCCAGAGTATCATCGCCACCACACCTAACCAAAAGCACCATTTTCGTGGGATGAGGTCTGTGCTCTGCAAAAGCTGTTTACTATCAGCTCCAGGTAGTGGAGGTAAACTGACATCGCGCCCCGGAAGTGCCCCTTCCAATTCGGCCCGCCCATTCTGTCAATGAAACTGCCTGGCAGATTAAAACTGTATGCCTGACAGAGACTCAAACTCGGGACCTTTGCCTTTCGCGGGCAAGTGCTCATTCTGGAATTCTGTCAATGTTCGTGCCGGTCAAAACTCCTCCAACAAAGATTGTGCCCCGCTACAGCGATCTAGCGATCGATGGATCGATGCAAGCTTGCACGGTGCAGAGGGTTTCATTTGTTTTCTCAAGAATGGAAATACGAGAGAGAAGAAAATAATTAAAATAAAGGTAGTGTTATAACACTTCCAGCAGCTACTGTTATACCATAACCCAAACCTGGACGCAGTTCGTATAAATGAAATTATTTTGTTAAAGTAAATATGGTATTAAGCAACAGAGCAGTGTCACCCTATGAGAGGAATTTCATTTGTGTTGACCGTGAAATACCTAACGGAGGTAGCTTATCGGAAGCGAAAGTCAGAATTACGTAAATATTTAAACAGTAACAAACAATAATTTACTTATCTACAGCAGCCAAATGATAATGAAAACGGTCGCCAGCCTAATTAGGCGTGGGCATGATTAACATTCTTGTTCAAGAAAATAGTTATAAGTAACTTTAGCAGACAAACACAACATATACTTTGCCATACGTGAGTGCAATGAACCCTGACACCTGCATATGTTAACGTTAAGTTTGGAACTAACAGCTAGAGCAGAACAAACTATTTGCAAAAATATAACAGATAACGAAACACACTATTACCTTGATGACTTTGTCAAACTGAATGGCCTCAATAATATTACCATCAATATTCACTGTAGAATCATTAAATGGGCATAGGTTCAGTATTACTTTTCAAACATTTTCCTATCTGACAAAAAATTGTAAATGTAGTTCACTGCAAAATTATGAACTGGTCATAAGTAAAGGCCCTCTCAACTAAATACTATTCTATTTAGAATGAAAGTTAAATGGAATTCACTAACAGGTTACTTCTCACTGTCTTTTGAATAAATAAATTATTGTTTTCACAAATAGTGGACTTTCTATTGTTATTTATCATGAGCATAAAGGATAACCTGTGGATCTTATTACACTATTAATATGCACTTTCAATACACAATAGAAACAAATGCTTACCAAGTATGAGTATATAACTTTCCACAATTGCAGTTTTCCACTTTTACTACAGTGAGACACAAAATTAACATATTTGTAAGATACTGACTCACCTTTTGGGATTTCCAACAGGCAGCAATGTGATCATTTACTAAGCAAAACTTTATAAGCCTCAGTCTTAAGAACTTTTAATTTTGAAGTTGGCAACAACATATTAATAAGCAGTTTTAATAGGAAAATTATTTTCAGCAAGCATCATTTACTTTAGCTCACTATCTTGCCACATTACCTTTCTTTCAATAAAGGACACTTGGTAAGCACTTTAACGTGGGCGGGACCCTAAGTGCATATGTGACTGAGGATAAATCACGGTAGGTACAAGAGTTCAGTTAAAATTTACCTTGTATTTGAGTACTCTAAACATCCAATGAGCTGATCCTTCACTGTACATTACTACAGTGTTCCATTACAGTGATTGCGCAATGTGGTGGCTTTTGCATGTTGGTAGGTGGATTTGCAGGTATTATTGCGGGATTCTGTCATTTCTTGGTGGCGATGATAGACATCAATTCCAGAATCGTTCCAGCTCTTTATCCATCCATCCGAGGCATTGGAAAGCGCCGGAAAAAGCTTCTCTCAGAACCAACACAATACACAACTTTTATATGAGCAGTTCACAGTTTGGTAGCTCGTCCCCGACTGACTGTTTGTTCCACCTCTTCTACCTAGGCCAACCATAATTTGCGATCGCTACACAGTTCCGTTTCCGAGGGGAACCACAACACCTTTTACATACAAAATACACTCCTGGAAATGGAAAAAAGAACACATTGACACCGGTGTGTCAGACCCACCATACTTGCTCCGTACACTGCGAGAGGGCTGTACAAGCAATGATCACACGCACGGCACAGCGGACACACCAGGAACCTCCGTGTTGGCCGTCGAATGGCGCTAGCTGCGCAGCATTTGTGCACCGCCGCCGTCAGTGTCAGCCAGTTTGCCGTGGCATACGGAGCTCCATCGCAGTCTTTAACACTGGTAGCATGCCGCGACAGCGTGGACGTGAACCGTATGTGCAGTTGACGGACTTTGAGCGAGGGCGTATAGTGGGCATGCGGGAGGCCGGGTGGACGTACCGCCGAATTGCTCAACACGCGGGGCGTGAGGTCTCCACAGTACATCGATGTTGTCGCCAGTGGTCGGCGGAAGGTGCACGTGCCCGTCGACCTGGGACCGGACCGCAGCGACGCACGGATGCACGCCAAGACCGTAGGATCCTACGCAGTGCCGTAGGGGACCGCACCGCCACTTCCCAGCAAATTAGGGACACTGTTGCTCCTGGGGTATCGGCGAGGACCATTCGCAACCGTCTCCATGAAGCTGGGCTACGGTCCCGCACACCGTTAGGCCGTCTTCCGCTCACGCCCCAACATCGTGCAGCCCGCCTCCAGTGGTGTCGCGACAGGCGTGAATGGAGGGACGAATGGAGACGTGTCGTCTTCAGCGATGAGAGTCGCTTCTGCCTTGGTGCCAATGATGGTCGTATGCGTGTTTGGCGCCGTGCAGGTGAGCGCCACAATCAGGACTGCATACGACCGAGGCACACAGGGCCAACACCCGGCATCATGGTGTGGGGAGCGACCTCCTACACTGGCCGTACACCACTGGTGATCGTCGAGGGGACACTGAATAGTGCACGGTACATCCAAACCGTCATCGAACTCATCGTTCTACCATTGCTAGACCGGCAAGGGAACTTGCTGTTCCAACAGGACAATGCACGTCCGCATGTATCCCGTGCCACCCAACGTGCTCTAGAAGGGGTAAGTCAACTACCCTGGCCAGCAAGATCTCCGGATCTGTCCCCCATTGAGCATGTTTGGGACTGGATGAAGCGTCGTCTCACGCGGTCTGCACGTCCAGCACGAACGCTGGTCCAACTGAGGCGCCAGGTGGAAATGGCATGGCAAGCCGTTCCACAGGACTACATCCAGCATCTCTACGATCGTCTCCATGGGAGAATAGCAGCCTGCATTGCTGCGAAAGGTGGATATACACTGTACTTGTGCCGACATTGTGCATGCTCTGTTGTCTGTGTCTATGTGCCTGTGGTTCTGTCAGTGTGATCATGTGATGTATCTGACCCCAGGAATGTGTCAATAAAGTTTCCCCTTCCTGGGACAATGAATTCACTGTGTTCTTATTTCAATTTCCAGGTGTGTAACTAAGAACCCTAAGTGAAGGTCAGCAGTTTATGTAACAGCAAACAAACATTTTAAATAAAACATAACATTTGCATATATTGGTAGTTCTACACAATTATTTAAATAAAATTATTTAATTTTAAAGATAACGAAAGAGATTATGAGGAAGAAAACAGATCATTACAGAGATTATACTTCATTTGCTCATATCGTACACATTACATAGATCACACTACCCACATTCTAAAAGACATCAAAGTTTTTAACAGAGAAAAGAATAAACACTCTCATGGTATGGATTCAATCCAACAACATTTGCAGAAACTCAACGTTATTAAATAAAACAAAAGGCTAAATAAATCAGTAGAGCAGTAGAGCTATGGTGTTAGTGTCACGATAAGACATCGTTTTCAGAGAGACGCGGCGCAGCACGCTGGTGCGTGAAACAAGACACTCGCCGTGTACTCGCGAGACCTTCGCACAGAAGCCGCTGGCTGTTGTTTACTGGCGCGACTCGCCGCCCACAGGTCGACCAATTAAGGTCCGGTGGTCGATCGCACGGGCTGCGGTCCGGTCCGGTTCCAGTTGCGGGGACGAGTCGACGTCACCGGCGCAGAGCCGCGCGTGACTGTGTGGGCGTGTGCGCGCCGGGCGCGACCTGCCGTAAACGCCCGCTGCAATCTTCTCAGCCACACAGCCCAGGGAAGCATCTCCTCCTGTTCCTACTCATTGAATCTGGATGTACTACTCAGAATTCTGTTGGAAAGGGCGCGGTATTACTTTCGCCACTGCGTCTCCTCTACATTTGAACCAGAAACTTCATTCGTGGAGTGTACAAGGAAATATACTACTCACGTTCAGAAATAAAAAACAGAATCCTTTGAACCACTAGAGATAGTGACGGATCTCGATCTTCCACCATAACCCGGTCCATCAAAATCAGGTAATAAATATGAGCTAGCCAAGGAGGTGGAAACGTGGGTTCTACTATGCCGAGACTGCTTGGTAGCTACAACAGGAGAACACAATTAATTAGCAGGAGTACCAAATAAGAATGTACATTCGTGCTCAAAATTATGAGGAAGACCTGAATTGCATTTCGCCTGATTCGCATGCAACCCACATTACGCAACTGTCTAGCAGGTCCTCTGATCGCTCCTTGGTACAGTCGTTTGACTACTGGAAATGGTTCCAACAAGTCACCACTAGAAAACACTGCTCTGTATCGCAATAACTCAAGATGTAAAGTAATACCACGATACTACAAATATCAAGAAACACCTTATCGCAGATAAGACTGTCCTCAGGTCTTGTAAGCTCACTTTTATTACAATAAATGACAGACCTGAAATGTTACCACTAAGATAAGTAATGCACGTAGTATTCATGATCTCCTCTTCAAAGTAACGTACCGTACTTCTTATACAACACAAAATGAGATTAAAGATTTAAGTTATTAACGAGCAGCTAGTTCAGAATATGTACGAAATCCAATTGACACGACGAACCGTCTCGTTCTGCATACGGATTCTAACCCAGGTTATGCAGACTAAGCAAAGATTTCGTGACTGACGGAAACTGACAGTCATTCCTGATTAGGCATACAGAGTGTGATATACCTCGATTTTAGACAGTATAAGTTAGCGAATATCAACTTTAAATCGCATAACGAAAAAAAATTTAACGGACGCGAATTCCTACCAAGCATCTATTGTCCCTGTTGACGAACTACGAGAGGTCTTAAATATTGCTTCTTCACAAGTAACTTACATGAATTGCCGTGAGGTAAAGCTTTGTGTTGGACAGGGATTCGAACCCAGAACCTAATCGGATATATATCGAAGCACAATCAACTGTGACATATCGGATTTTCTCGACAGTAGCTAGATGTTTTAACTAAAGAAACGAGACGAAACATTAATTTTTTCCTTCCCACAACTCCAACCCGGCACCTATCGCTGTTGTGTTCTAGAGAAAACGAAAGTTATATATGGGTATGTTGCACCAGCAGCGACATGTGAGCATGTTTGATCTAGAAATAATGACGAACGAAGAGTTCAGTTCTGACTGGCAATAGAGCTCCACACATCGTCGTTGACCACACACAAAGAAACGTCAGCTACCGAATTTTTCTCCAGCTCTGCGTAAATTCTTGATCTTTCAGTGATCTCGCAAATAGTTCTGTGTCTCACTGTGAGTAAAAAAGTCAATATCGTTAGTGTTGACAACGAATGAAAATACATGAAAAATCAAAATTATTATCCACCAGCAGATAGGTGTCCTCATTCTAGACCTTGATAATACATAATGAAATCTTTGGTGCCGAGTCAGGATTCGAACCCATTCACGCGCAGTATGTGGAGATGTTGAGGAATCTGCAGTTTTGAACAAACAACAAATTGTAGCCGAGCTGTATTGTCCCGAAGGGATCAAATTGCGCGTTAAGCACGGTCTGAGTTGCATTCCCAGCAGAAAACCAATTTTGTCGACATACAGAAGCTCAGATAAAAGATGGAATAAGTGTCCTGTGAGCCTACATAGCGTTTGTTTCGTCACTAGAAATAAATAACTAGTATAAGAAAGGTTACTGGTGATAGAGTTTCTACATGTCGCCACTCCAGACTTTATTGTGGTTCAGTCTAACATCTACTTGGTAGAGAAGGAATATCATTTTTAATGTTCATTTCAGACCACAATGCCATTATATCTTCTTCACTTGGTGTAGCCAGAAGAGAATGGAATCTCTCTCTCTCCCTATCTAAAAATCAGGGACAGAAGTTGGAATCGAACCCAGTCCATAGATATACAAACATATCATCAGCCCAACAGACCACCATACCCTCTTCATCGTGGCCAATTTATCTATCATAACGCCGTTGCGCCACACTGGTTGAGAACTCTGACACTCTCCCTGTAGTAATTTGCAGCAAGTTCAGTAAATACATTTACTTGGTTGACCGAATCACCATGAACTAGATGCCTCGGCTATCCAATGCATACATTCGATTTTATTTTGTAACGACCGAAACAGTCACACAACTGCCACCTACACAGAACTGCTAACAGTGTAGGATGCAGAAATTTAAATAGGAAGTGTTTCTTTCCACTTGAGCTACTCTATTGCGCTGTCTCGTTGTTGAAAATGTCGTGCAGTGCAAATGTGGCATTTCAAAAATAAAGTTTTGTATTCCTAGAAACCCAAAATTTGCTTGTCAGCGGCGGGAAGAGGAGTTACCTGTTGTGCAGTATTGTAAGTTTTTCACCATTGCACTATGAGCCGAAAGGTTTTTCTTCCTTATTGATGTTTGTTCTGACTGCTTGTAGCTGTTTCACAGAAGGGATAAAAACAATGCAGCCACTGAGACTGGAACTGCGAACCGTAACAGACGCTTTTTCACAGGTCAGCAGGTTACCACAGAGCTGGCGAAGATGAACGCGTCTTAGCTTCCACTTAAGAGTTCAATAGTTGCTAGAACTCGTCAGCCGCTATTTAAAGGACGAGATTAGTTGCGTTTTCCACGTGCAACGACTTTCAATAGAAATGACAGGTAAAATCAAGTGAACTTTGAGGCTTAATTCCGTGCACACCAGGAAGTAACTCGTCGATCACAGAGTTGCCAAACATACGTTGCCTTGTTTCCAAATCTCTGTTACTGTACCAGCAGGAAGAAGACGAACCGATGTGATCGCACAACGGGCTGAGAAGTGACCATAGCTGGTGTCTCCAAGTCGCGGCTGCCACGGCCTGGAATACCGGGTTATTACAAATGATTGAAGCGATTTCACAGCTCTACAATAACTTCATTATTTGAGGTATTTTCACAATGCTTTGCACACACATACAAAAACTCAGTTTTTTTAGGCATTCACAAATGTTCGATATGTGCCCCGTGCCCCTTTAGTGATTCAGCAGACATCAAGCCGATAATCAAGTTCCTCCCACACTCGGCGCAGCATGTCCCCATCAATGAGTTCGAAAGCATCGTTGATGCGAGCTCGCAGTTCTGGCACGTTTCTTGGTAGAGGAGGTTTAAACACTGAATCTTTCACATAACCCCACAGAAAGAAATCGCATATGGTTAAGTCGGGAGAGCGTGGAGGCCATGACATGAATTGCTGATCATGATCTCCACCACGACCGATCCATCGGTTTTCCAATCTCCTGTTAAAGAAATGCCGAACATCATGATGGAAGTGCGGTGGAGCACCATCCTGTTGAAAGATGAAGTCGGCGCTGTCGGTCTCCAGTTCTGGCATGAGCCAATTTTCCGCGGGCTACGCGTGAAACTTGCCCACACGCGTTCAACCGTTTCTTCGCTCACTGCAGGCCGACCCGTTGATTCCCCCTTACAGAGGCATCCAGACGCTTTAAACTGCGCATACCATCGCCGAATGGAGTTAGCAGTTGGTGGATCTTTGTTGAACTTTGTCCTGAAGTGTCGTTGCACTGTTATGGCTGACTGATGTGAGTGCATTTCAAGCACGACATGCGCTTTCTCGGCTCCTGTCGCCATTTTGTCTCACTGCGCTCTCGAGCACTCTGACAGCAGAAACCTGAAGTGCGGCTTCATCCGAACAAAACTTTGAGTTTTTCTAGGTATCTGTAGTGTGTCGTGACCATATGTCAATGAATGGAGCTACAGTGAATTTATGAAATCGCTTCAATCATTTGTAATAGCCCTGTACGTAATGCGTCTGATTCCCATTTCTGTAACTAGGTTTAGGGACTGGAGCGTAGTTACTAATAATACTCAGAACTGACTGCAAACTAAGCATCATAAATCAGTAACTGCCACAGTTGTTTTTATATTTGTTTCGTAAGTGTACTCAAAACTAAGAAACTCATTCACAGACGTTTTCGTGCCTCGCCGATAGTCGAGAAAACAAACAAATAAAAATAAAAAAAGAATGTGTGTGTGATATATACTCATGGAAATGGAAAAAATAACACATTGACACCGGTGTGTCAGACCCACCATTCGTGCTCCGGACACTGCGAGAGGGCTGTACAAGCAATGATCACACGCACGGCACAGCGGACACACCAGGAATCGCGGTGTTGGCCGTCGAATGGCGCTAGCTGCGCAGCATTTGTGCACCGCCGCCGTCAGTGTCAGCCAGTTTGCCGTGGCATACGGAGCTCCATCGCAGTCTTTAACACTGGTAGCATGCCGCGACAGCGTGGACGTGAACCGTATGTGCAGTTGACGGACTTTGAGCGAGGGCGTATAGTGGGCATGCGGGAGGCCGGGTGGACGTACCGCCGAATTGCTCAACACGTGGGGGCGTGAGGTCTCCACAGTACATCGATGTTGTCGCCAGTGGTCGGCGGAAGGTGCACGTGCCCGTCGACCTGGGACCGGACCGCAGCGACGCACGGATGCACGCCAAGACCGTAGGATCCTACGCAGTGCCGTAGGGGACCGCACCGCCACTTCCCAGCAAATTAGGGACACTGTTGCTCCTGGGGTATCGGCGAGGACCATTCGCAACCGTCTCCATGAAGCTGGGCTACGGTCCCGCACACCGTTATGCCGTCTTCCGCTCACGCCCCAACATCGTGCAGCCCGCCTCCAGTGGTGTCGCGACAGGCGTGAATGGAGGGACGAATGGAGACGTGTCGTCTTCAGCGATGAGAGTCGCTTCTGCCTTGGTGCCAATGATGGTCGTATGCGTGTTTGGCGCCGTGCAGGTGAGCGCCACAATCAGGACTGCATACGACCGAGGCACACAGGGCCAACACCCGGCATCATGGTGTGGGGAGCGATCTCCTACACTGGCCGTACACCACTGGTGATCGTCGAGGGGACACTGAATAGTGCACGGTACATCCAAACCGTCATCGAACCCATCGTTCTACCATTCCTAGACCGGCAAGGGAACTTGCTGTTCCAACAGGACAATGCACGTCCGCATGTATCCCGTGCCACCCAACGTGCTCTAGAAGGTGTAAGTCAACTACCCTGGCCAGCAAGATCTCCGGATCTGTCCCCCATTGAGCATGTTTGGGACTGGATGAAGCGTCGTCTCACGCGGTCTGCACGTCCAGCACGAACGCTGGTCCAACTGAGGCGCCAGGTGGAAATGGCATGGCAAGCCGTTCCACAGGACTACATCCAGCATCTCTACGATCGTCTCCATGGGAGAATAGCAGCCTGCATTGCTGCGAAAGGTGGATATACACTGTACTAGTGCCGACATTGTGCATGCTCTGTTGCCTGTGTCTATGTGCCTGTGATTCTGTCAGTGTGATCATGTGATGTATCTGACCCCAGGAATGTGTCAATAAAGTTTCCCCTTCCTGGGACAATGAATTCACGGTGTTCTTATTTCAATTTCCAGGAGTGTATATATAAAGAGAGTAAAAAATTGTTCTAAAGAAATTGAATCATGGTATGTAAAGAAATCTTTCATTAAAATGACACGTTCCACATCATTAAGAAATATCGTATTCGTCATCTATGAAACAAGAATTGATCTAATGTAATCTAATCTGATCTGATCATATTATATTGATGACTAGCCATGAAGAGTCATGAATTACCGAAATTTTTGCCAATACCAGTAACCAAATCTAAACTTGTAAACAAAAGACGACGATTTATGATAAACCAGAACTTCTATCAAGAGCTTTTTGTCCCTGTTAACTAACCACGAAAGATGTCTGATATGCCTCCATTCAGAAGTAACAAAGTGTGTATGCTTTTAAAGATGAAGTGCATGATGTGAAGTTCTGTAATGAAGATAGGAACCCAACACGTAATCGGATTGTTAACTAAGTAAAATCAAATGTTACGTATCGGTTTTTCTTACCAGCTGCTAGGTGTTTGAATGTAAAATAAGGATACAAAGTTTTGTGCCTTAGCGACAATCGGACTGCACACCTACCGTGCATCCACGAATATAGCTTAAATACCAGTTGCTTACTCACCAACGGTAAGATGTGTGCGTATTTGACCAGAAATAACGACACCTATTGCGATTGTTGGCAACATATGAACAGACATAAAAAATGCACGTTAATATTCACTAGCAGACCGGTGTGCACGTGATAGGGCTTGAAATGAAATTATGAATATTTTTGTATTTGATCAAGATTCGGACCCACATACTTACCTTTGGAGGAGACCTAGAGAAGATTGCAGTCTTGGGAAAAGGAACGAAATGATTGAACTATACTGTTCCGAGAGATTCAGAGCCTCGAAAGAGGAGATACGAATTCGAATCACAGTCCAGCACCAAATTTTTCAACGTCTCTAGTTCAATCAAGTACAATTAAAATAAGAACCCTGTTCCTTTAAATGGCCATCGGTTCTTCAAATAAAATAAAATTTTCTAATGTAAGTAAGTTTACTGGCGACTGTATTTCTGTTTACCATGACTTCCGCTATGTCATTTCCCAACGTAAACCGGCTCTGGCCAATTGGTAATGAAGGAACGTGATGTTTAATGCGGATTATGGATTATAACGTATTTCTCTTGAGGTTACCGGAGGTAAAGGAAATCTGTTTGCGCCTCTTAAAAGTAAATGCCTGAACCCACGCATTGCGCCTGTGATGGTTCGTTCCACCAGACCATTGTGGCCACATTTCCTAGCCACAGGAGTGTGCTGTAACGGATGATGTGCTTAGCTTACAAAATTAGTCACGGTGGAGTAAACGCGAGTCTATTAAATGGTTAAGTAGAAGCAAGCTTCTGACGTGGAGATTATGCTATTCTCATGTCAGCAGGATGTAAAGACTTCTAGGCATTATAGGCTCGATGTGAAGCCATTTTGAAAATTCAGCAAATTCAGCAAATTCAGCAAATTTCTTAGTTCGAGAAAATCTACTGGGAAGTGTGAAGTTACCGGATAATTCGATTATTACCGTCATTATTACAATCATTTTCATGATACCGCTGCTGGAACACTGCACTTGAAGATCAGTTGATGCCTTTTGGTCACTATAGAAGTAGTTCCCCAAGAACAGGTACTTTCCCTGTCTACGGAATCCTTTTCATGTTAATATCAAACATCAGCAATTACTCGTAGATTACATTAAAAGTAAAGTAATTGATGAAGACGTTACTTGATAACAAAAACGCGCTGTCTTTCTTCATTTACTTCTGCCTAGAAATGGATATCGAGTACTGCTAAACCAAAAGGCAAGAGATCTTACTGCCTGCCGATATACATCGCTGTCAGTTCTTTTATATGATTTGGCCGACGTGACATGTTTTAAGTTGTGTATGACAGACAATGTTTTGGAAAAACAATTGTTTTCGTTTGCAATAAACAGAGATTTTCATTCTAATCTATCCAAGTACAAAATGTTCGCAATATTAGTTCAAATTTCATATTCGCTTCTATAATGTAGGAAAGTATTTCACAGTTGCAAAACTCGCATCCGACTCACTGACCTTACACTTGGTCGCTGACCATAAATTCTAGCTCAGAGTGACACCAGATTAAGTAACGTAATGTTACGAAGACTGTTTGCCAGTGCTCTTTCTCACCGGAAAATACGCAGTTCACTCATTTGGCCCCATAAGTACACTTTAACAGTAATTTCTGTGTGAATGCAATGCATACGGATTGTAGAATTTAGTGATGCTCTCTCTTCCACTTCTGTATACAATATGACTGATCTAAACGGGCCCTTTATCGTTACAGGCCCTGGGCAGTGCTACATCATATTGACAACAGTAATGTGCTTATACTGACAACCTGACAGTTCGTTTTACCTGATTTTGTAATCATTTAAATAAAACATGACCTTCCAGTGGGAGACATTTCGTCCCCCTTTTCCTTCTGTGAAATTTTTCAGTAAGCTATTTGCCTCCCAACCAGAGAAATGCGGTGGAGTACGACCGGTAAAAGATTCACAAACCACGATTTAGTGTCGTTAAGACGATTTCTTTGAACATTGTCGTTGCCGAAGGAATTTAGTTTCGTCTTATGTCGTCTCAAGAAGCAACGTTCACAGACATCTAAACTATGGAAAAGCTCATTATCCAGGTACGAAGGTTGTGAAACAAAATTCCCACAGTTTGTGTCAGGTTGAATTTTTCGTCCGATAGCACTGCGTAAGTATTTTGTCTAAGAGGTATCAGAAATAGTGTTCCTGTAGCTGAGGGAATCATTGGTTGAAAACGAGTTTAACATCAATGCGTACAGTACTGCTAAATATTCAAAATGATTATCAACCTAAGTCTGAGTTCATCCACAGACTGTGGCGAATTTATAATATTGAAGCTAGACTGTGTATCCTTGTCTTCCTTGAGTGGGAATTGGAAGGCATTTACACACACGTATACAATACTATGAATACTTAGAACGCTGTAGCTAACGTTGCTCTCATAAACTACTTTTGTTTTTTAATTCTTCTGGGTCTTCAGCATGCAATATGTGTTGTAGATACATTCTTAGAGCAAAAAATTGACCGCCCAGTCGTTCACATAAGGTGGACAATACAGTCGTCCCCCTCTCAGAATCCTATGTCCGGCAATATGCTCGATCTGCCAACATTGTAGACTGCTGCACTTCCCAGAGGAAGTCTTGAGTTCAGTCTTAGTACATTATTCTTGAGTAAGACCGTAGTCTTGAGGTAAAACGAGTGACTAGCTAGTATGACGGCTGGCGACCGAAAGCACACATCGACAAAATTTTTATCGCCCCTTTACTCTCGGTGCTGAAGCTATGAGTGTCATTCAAGCGAATCGACAATATATTTTGCTTTCTGTCACACTGGTAATAATAGTTTGGTTCAAGTGTTTTAGCAAAATATTTTTTTGTGGACCATCTGCCTCTGCACAGCATGCGTCTGAGTTCTATGGGACCCGTTTACTGCCTACTGGCGGGGGCTGAGGCACTGCATTGTCTCGCCTTCTGCCGACATCATCTGCTCCGCTTCGCACTCTCGACCATGTAAAATGCTTTAATGTTGTTGAGTAGTGACCTATAAAATCTGTCTACTATTTGTGTTTCACTCTTGATAGCAAAGGAGGCACAAAACCGTTTTTATTTGATCATTATTTTATTACACTAGACTGCAATACATCAATGTGGCACAGAATTTCATTGTTTCTGATCCAGTGCACTATAATTAAAGTGTCACATTCTGTTCTTTTTCCTTTCACAGGAGATTCTTCAAATAATTTATTATTGTCATGGATTCATATGCGTTAGTCAAGGCACAGAGAGTAAATGCAATGTAAAGTGTTTGGTTTCTTTCTTTGATTCTCTATGGTAAATGGATGCAAAAGATTGTGTCAATACCTATCAGAACCTGCTCTATAGCTACTCAGGCAAATTGTTTGTTTTGAGGTCCATACATTAATTAACGGAGAAGTGAACGCTGTTCACAAGTGAAATTTAAAATATTCAATTGGATTTAAGGCGACAAAATTGCCCATATTTGAAGCTACCTACCCAGATAAAAAGTAAGTTACTAGAGCCGCTGTTAGCAAATGTCTGCAGGGAATTCCTAACTGCAGGGAGTTCCTAATTGCTTCTGTGGAAATTTAGCATAGAGGCCCTATAGTAATCAAGAGGTTCATTTCCTTCATACTTATCACCCTGGCATGTGAGTCTTAAGTGAAGAACGATATTGAAATTCGTATCGCTGATGGTCGATTCGAATTTCTTCAGAGACGCTCGTATTGCGAAGCAGCTCGGCAGTCACAAAGCCAAGATCAATGACCATTAACACAACTTACTAGGTCGAACTACCAATAGGATTTGATGTCTAAAGGTTATCTTCCGATGTCGATACAGAATTTTTTCTGGAAATTCTCAGCTCCATAAAATATATCAGAAAAAAAGGCTGGCACACGATGGCCCCTACCACAGTTAGAACTGACGACTCATTGAGCCGTTCTGACGCGAGACACAGGCGGTACGACCGGGCTACGGAAACACTGCTACCTGTACGCCACTCTCATCATGATTCAAATGGTTCAAATGGCTCTGAGCACTATGTGACTTCACTTCTGACGTCATCAGTCGCCTAGAACTCAAAACTAATTAAACTTAACTGACCTAAGGACATCACACACATCCATGGCCAAGGCAGGATTCGAACCTGCGACCGTAGTGGTCGCTCGGTTCCAGACTGTAGTGCCTAGAACCGCACAGCCACTCAGGCCGGCTTTCATCATGGTACTGGTCGCTCAGCCTCATAACACATCGTGAAAGATAATAAATGTTGTCAGTTACGTGAAGAATAACATTTCTTTAGCCAAAAAGTTGAATTTTCTGTCTCAGTGTCTTAGTCTACATGAGGATTATATAGCACGAGTCATTCAAATGGAAAGGGAATATCAAGTGAATTTAGCGAGTCAATTCAGTACCATACGCGGAAGTGATTGCACTGTCACAGTGTTGCCTAATGTTTGTGACGATGTTGCCAATTCTCAGGTGTGCTATGAACAGCTCTATAACAGTATGCGAGGAGAATCCCGTGCACGTGTCGTAGGAGGATATGTAGAGGAGGCGCTGGTTTTGGTTAATTGCAGCGTTTTCTCTTACCATTTGTGTCAAACATTCAGGTGTATAACTTTCCATCACGATTACAGTTTCCTACAAAATATATACGAATAAAACACTTACCTTGTAACTTTGTGACAAGAGATTATTTCAATACGATAAAAAGTCTTCGGAAATCACTTATGCCCACCTGTCACAAAAGTAAGATAACAAACACGTTGCACCTCGAAATCGATTGCATCTGTGTGTAGTCTTGTGATGTTTAAATAAATCGGCTTACCGCACTAAATCGTGGTTTGTGAATCGTTTACCGGTCGTACTCCGATGCATCTCTCTGGTTGGGAGGCAAATAGCTTACTGACAAATTTCACAGAAGGAAAAGGGGGACGAAAGGTTGTAACGTTTTAACTTTAATTTTGGTATGAAATCGTTACTAATAGCCAATGAAAGCGGGTTGAAAGCCGTGAGCTGTCTGGGGAAGTTAATCTTGCATTACTAAGCAACTGTTTCTGCTGGTAACTAGTCTAGGTTTACCACATTACCAATCAGACTAACATTGATTATAATCTTTTACAGTCATACAACAACCGGTAATAAATATATATATATATAAAAGTAGAATTTAAATAAAAAGAAAGAAATCAGTTTATATTTGGAAATTTATTTTAAGATTTATCATCGAAATTTCAGCATATTATACGTGAGTTATACTGAGCTGGTGCCTTATTTACGATTGTGAATATGTGAGATTGGAATCTTACGGAACACATAAAATATGGAGCCAAGATTGAGAGACTGGATACAACACTGCATTCATAAAACAACACACAAAGAACATTGAAACACATGCAAGAGAAAGTTAACCACAACCAACAGATTCAAATTTTCAGTCAAAGAAATTACGTTCGTAGCACAATCCTGTCCGTCATGTAATTACCACACACTGGTATACTAAATTCATATTAACTCTTTGTGAAATCTTCCCAAGAAGAATAGCTGACGGCTACTTTGATGATTCCACCACATGCTTCACGTGGTCAACTTGGTTTACAGAAAGCGTATAACTCCACAGTATTTTGATAATAAAATAAATTAGATCGAAAAGCAATTGACAAAAGAAAAACCTTGAACTGGTTACTAACGTCTTACTATTAACCTGATGGGTCACACAGTTATATAAGCACGTGGTACTGGTCTCGCAAAGTACACCCCACGTGGGTTGAACATAAAGAAAAGTTGCTATATTGAAAATATTGTTAAGACGAGACGTTATAATCACACAAGCATTCGCATTTAAGATTGATCTTAGTTAGAGTTACTGACCAACACGTGGTTCCACTTTACTCACAAAGCAACTACCGGAAAATAATATGAACTTCACACGAGAATTACACTACGCTGCAATTTAAGATAACCTTAGCTATTTTAGAGCTAACCCGAAATAAAGGTGATTAAATTCTCAGTTAGGCTGAACTTAACAAATCCATTGTCCTACGGACTTAGCAGACACGCGCTTAGCCGGAGATCTTACCATTTCAGACGCTCGCCACCGCCAGACTGCAACTGCCTACTGCTGGACTGCAACTGCCTACTACTGGACTGCAACTGCCTACTACTGGACTGCAACTGCCTACCACTGGACTGCAACTGCCTACCACCCAGCGTGCTCCCTCAGAGTCGCTCACAAAGACAAACGGAAGGGGCCAGAGGGGCAGCTTCCTATACCAACCTGACAAGGGACGGACCGGACCATACTAAGAATAGAAACCTCTTTGCTTTTAGGGACCGTAGCTACCTGTTCCAACGTTGGTCCTACTGTTCTCTAGCAGACAGCCTTGTCTGCTACCCTCAAGCATGCAACTACAAACACATTTGATTATTCATCCTCTCACACAGAAGGGAAGGGGGATGACAGTATCTTATCATATACAGTATATAAAAGAAAGCGGATGTAGGTTCCGTATGAGACTGTGTGACATGAATTACATATAAGAATTACGTATAAACTGTGCTTTAAAGTGTAGTAGTGTGACAGATCGTTCTTGTTTACGTGTAAAAGTAACACGTTCCACTACTCAGTCTCCTCCCAGATAGTCAGAAACGCCACAGTAAATTTAGAAGAGGAATTTATTCCATAAAAGACAACAAATTTGAGAAATTAAACATGAAAGGAATCCAACAGAGACCTTTCAAGGTCTCCCACTGGAAGGTCATGTTTTATTTAAATGATTACAAAATCAGGTAAAACGAACAGTCAGGTTGTCAGTATAAACACATTACTGTTGTCATTATGATGTAGCACTGCCCAGGGCCTGTAACGCTAAAGGGCCCGTTTAGGTCAGTCATATTGTATACAGAAGTGGAAGAGAGAGCACCGCTAAATTCTACAATCCGTATGCATTGCATACACACAGAAATTACTGTTACTAAGAAATTTGCAGAATTTGCTGAATTTTCAAAATGGCTTCACATCGAGCCTATAATGCCTAGAAGTCTTTACATCCTGCTGACATGAGAATAGCATAATCTCCACGTCAGAAGCTTGCTTCTACTTAACCATTCAATAGACTCGCGTTTACTCCACCGTGACTAATTTTGTAAGCTAAGCACATCATCCGTTACAGCACACTCCTGTGGCTAGGAAATGTGGCCACAATGGTCTGGTGGAACGAACCATCACAGGCGCAATGCGTGGGTTCAGGCATTTATTTTTAAGAGGCGCAAACAGATGTACTTTACCTCTGGTAACCTCAAGAGAAATACGTTATAATCCATAATCCGCATTAAACATCACGTTCCTTCATTACCAATTGGCCAGAGCCGGTTTACGTTGGGAAATGACATAGCGGAAGTCATGGTAAACAGAAATACAGTCGCCAGTAAACTTACTTACATTAGAAAATTTTATTTTATTTGATGAACCGATAGCCATTTAAACGAACAGGGCTCTTATTTTAATTGCACTTGATTGAACTAGAGACGTTGAAAAATTTGGTGCTGGACTGTGATTCGAATTCGTATCTCCTCTTTCGAGGCTCTGAATCTCTCGGAACAGTATAGTTCAATCATTTCGTTCCCTTTCCCAAGACTGCAATCTTCTCTAGGAATCTTGATCAAATACAAAAATATTCATAATTTCATTTCAAGCCCTATCACGTGCACACCGGTCTGCTAGTGAATATTAACGTGCATTTTTTATGTCTGTTCATATGTTGCCAACAGTCGCAATAGGTGTCGTTATTTCTGGTCAAATACGCACACATCTTACCGTTGGTGAGTAAGCAACTGATATTTAAGCTATATTCGTGGATCCACGGTAGGTGTGCAGTTCGGTTGTCGCTAAGGCACAAAACTTTGTATCCTTATTTTACATTCAAACACCTAACAGCTGGTAAGAAAAACCGATACGTAACATTTGATTTTACTTAGTTAACAATCCGATTACGTGTTGGGTTCCTATCTTCATTACAGAACTTCACATCATGCACTTCATCTTTAAAAGCATACACACTTTGTTACTTCTGAATGGAGGCATATCAGACATCTTTCGTGGTTAGTTAACAGGGACAAAAAGCTCTTGATAGAAGTTCTGGTTTATCATAAATCGTCGTCTTTTGTTTACAAGTTTAGATTTGGTTACTGGTATTGGCAAAAATTTCGGTAATTCATGACTCTTCATGGCTAGTCATCAATATAATATGATCAGATCAGATTAGATTACATTAGATCAATTCTTGTTTCATAGATGACGAATACGATATTTCTTAATGATGTGGAACGTGTCATTTTAATGAAAGATTTCTTTACATACCATGATTCAATTTCTTTAGAACAATTTTTTACTCTCTCTCTCTCTCATTCTCTTTGATTTTAAATATATATAAAATTATATATTAAAATTATATTTGTTTCGCAAATGTACTCAAAACTAAGAAACTCATTCACAGACATTTTCGTGCCTCGCCGATAGTCGAGAAAACAAACAAATAAAAATAAAAAAGAATGTGTGTGTGTGTGTGTGTGGGGGGGGGGTGATATATATATATATATAACACACACACACACACACACATTCTTTTTTATTTTTATTTGTTTGTTTTCTCGACTATCGGCGAGGCACGAAAATGTCTGTGAATGAGTTTCTTAGTTTTGAGTACACTTACGAAACAAATATAAAAACAACTGTGGCAGTTACTGATTTATGATGCTTAGTTTGCAGTCAGTTCTGAGTATTATTAGAACCTACGCTCCAGTCCCTAAACCTAGTTACAGAAATGCAAATCAGTCGCATTACGTATTCCAGGCCGTGGCAGCCGCGACTTGGAGACACCAGCTATGGTCACTTCCCAGCCCGTTGTGCGATCACATCGGTTCGTCTTCTTCCTGCTGGTACAGTAACAGAGATTTGGAAACAAGACAACGTATGTTTGGCAACTCTGTGATCGGCGAGTTACTTCCTGGTGTGCACGGAATTAAGCCTCAAAGTTCACTTGATTTTACCTGTCATTTCTATTGAAAGTCGTTGCACGTGGAAAACGCAACTAATCTCGTCCTTTAAATAGCGGCTGACGAGTTCTAGCAACTATTGAACTCTTAAGTGGAAGCTAAGACGCGTTCATCTTCGCCAGCTCTGTGGTAACCTGCTGACCTGTGAAAAAGCGTCTGTTACGGTTCGCAGTTCCAGTCTCAGTGGCTGCATTGTTTTTATCCCTTCTGTGAAACAGCTACAAGCAGTCAGAACAAACATCAATAAGGAAGAAAAACCTTTCGGCTCATAGTGCAATGGTGAAAAACTTACAATACTGCACAACAGGTAACTCCTCTTCCCGCCGCTGACAAGCAAATTTTGGGTTTCTAGGAATACAAAACTTTATTTTTGAAATGCCACATTTGCACTGCACGACATTTTCAACAACGAGACAGCGCAATAGAGTAGCTCAAGTGGAAAGAAACACTTCCTATTTAAATTTCTGCATCCTACACTGTTAGCAGTTCTGTGTAGGTGGCAGTTGTGTGACTGTTTCGGTCGTTACAAAATAAAATCGAATGTATGCATTGGATAGCCGAGGCATCTAGTTCATGGTGATTCGGTCAACCAAGTAAATGTATTTACTGAACTTGCTGCAAATTACTACAGGGAGAGTGTCAGAGTTCTCAACCAGTGTGGCGCAACGGCGTTATGATAGATAAATTGGCCACGATGAAGAGGGTATGGTGGTCTGTTGGGCTGATGATATGTTTGTATATCTATGGACTGGGTTCGATTCCAACTTCTGTCCTTGATTTTTAGATAGGGAGAGAGAGATTCCATTCTCTTCTGGCTACACCAAGTGAAGAAGATATAATGGCATTGTGGTCTGAAATTAACATTAAAAATGATATTCCTTCTCTACCAAGTAGACGTTAGATTGAACCACAATAAAGTCTGGAGTGGCGTCATGTAGAAACTCTATCACCAGTAACCTTTCTTATACTAGTTATTTATATCTAGTGACGAAACAAACGCTATGTAGGCTCACAGGACACTTATTCCATCTTTTATCTGAGCTTCTGTATGTCGATAAAATTGGTTTTCTACTGGGAATGCAACTCAGACCGTGCTTAACGCGCAATTTGATCCCTTCGGGACAATACAGCTCGGCTACAATTTGTTGTTTGTTCAAAACTGCAGATTCCTCAACATCTCCACATACTGCGCATGAATGGGTTCGAATCCTGACTCGGCACCAAAGATTTCGTTATGTATTATCAAGGTCTAGAATGTGGACACCTATCTGCTGGTGGATAATTATTTTGATTTTTCATGTATTTTCATTCGTTGTCAACACTAACGATATTGACTTTTTTACTCGCAGTGAGACACAGAACTATTTGCGAGATCACTGAAAGATCAAGATGTTACGCAGAGCTGGAGAAAAATTCGGTAGCTGACGTTTCTTTGTGTGTCGTCAACAACGGTATGTGTGGAGCTCTATTCCCAGTCAGAACTGAACTCATCGTCATATTATTTCTAGTTCAAACATGCTCACATGTCGCTGCTGGTGCAACATACCCATATTTAACGTTCGTTTTCTCTAGAACACAACAGCGATAGGTGCCGAGTTGGAGTTGTGGGAAGGAAAAAATTAATGTTTCGTCTCGTTATTTCAGTTAAAACATTTAGCTACTGCCGATGTCACAGTTGATTGTGCGTCATATCTCTCCGATTAGGTTCTGGGTTCGAATCCCTGTACAACACAAAGCTTTACCTCACGGCAATTCAAGAAAGTTACTTGTGAAAAAGCAATATTTAAGACCTCTCGTAGTTCGTCAACAGGGACAATAGATGCTGGGTTGGAATTCGCGTCCGTTAAATTTTTTTTCGTTATGCGATTTAAAGTTGATATTGCCTAACTTATACTGTCTAAAATCGAGGTATATCACACTCTGTATGCCTAATCAGGAATGACTGTTAGTTTCCGTCAGTCACGAAATCTTTGCTTAGTCTGCATAACCTAGGTTAGAATCCGTATGCAGAACGAGACGGTTCGTCGTGTTACTTGAAGTTCATACATATTCTCAACTAGCTGCTCATGAATAACTTAAATTTTTAATCTCATTTTGTGTTAAATAATTTGTACGGTATGTTACTTTGAAGAGGAAATCATGAATAAGACGAACGTACTACGTGCAATACCTATCTGACTTAATAAGTGTGGCAACATTTCGGGTATGTCAATTATTGTAATAAATGTGAGCTTACAAGTCTTACGGACTGTGTTATCTGTGATAAGGTAATCCCTGATATTTGTAGTATTGTGGTATTACTTTACATCGTGAGTTATTGTGATACAGAGCAGTGTTTTCTAGCGGTGACTTGTTGAAATCATTTTCAATAGTCAAACGACTGTACCAAGGGGCGATTAGAGGACCTGCTAGACACTTGCGTTATGTGGGTTGCATGCGAATCAGGCGAAATGCAAATCAGGTAGTTCGGGTACTTTTGAGCATGACTGTACACTATTGGCTATTAAAATTGCTACACCACGAAGATGACGTGCTACAGACGCGAAATTCAGCCGACGGGAAGAAGATGCTGTGATATGCAAATGACTAGCTTTTCAGAGCATTCACAAAGGTTGGTGCCGGTGGCGACACCTACAACGTGCTGACATGAAGAAAGTTTCCAACCGATTTCTCATACACAAACAGCATTTCACCGGCGTTGCCTGGTTAAACGTTGTTGTGAAGCCTCGTGTAAGGAGTAGAAATGCCTACCATCACGTTTCCGACTTTGATAAAGGTCGGATTATAGATTATCGCGATTGCGGTTTATCGTATCGCGACATTGTTGCTCGCGTTGGTCGAGATCCAATGATTGTTAGCAGAATATGGAATCGGTGGGTTCAGGAGGGTAATACGGTACGCCGTGCTGGATCCCAACGGCCTCGTATCACTAGCAGTCGAGATGACAGGCATCTTATCCGCATGGCTGTAACGGATCGTGCAGCCATGTCTCGATCCCTGAGTCAACAGATGGGGACGTCTACAAGACAACAACCATCTGCACGAACACTTCGACGACGTTTGCAGCAGCATGGACTATCAGTTCGGAGACCATTGCTACGGTTACCCTTGACGCTGCATCACAGACAGGAGCGCCTGCGATGGTGTACTCAACGACGAACCAGGGTGCACGAATTGCAAAACGTCATTTTTTCGGATGAATCCAGGTGCTGTTGACAGCATGATGACGGTCGAATCCATGTTTGGCGACATCGCGGTGAACGCACATTGGAAGCGCGTATTCGTCATCGCCATAGTGGCGTATCATTCGGCGTGATGGTATGGGGTGCCATAGGTTACACGTGTCAGTCACCTCTTGTTCGCATTACGGGACCTTGAACAGTGGACGTTACATTTCGGATGTGTTACGACCCGTGGTTCTACCCTTCATTCGATCCCTGCGAAAACCTACATTTCAGCAGGATAATACACGACCGCATGTTGCAAGTCCTGTACGGGCCTTTCTGTATACAAAAAATGTTCGACTGCTGCCCTGGCCAGCACATCCTCCAGATATCTCACCTATTGAAAACGTCTGGTCAATGGTGGACCAGCAACTGGCTCGTCACAATACGCCGGTCACTACTCTTGATGAACTGTGGTATCGTGTTGAAGCTGCATGGACAGCTGTACCTGTACACGCCATCCAAGCTTTGTTTGCCTCAATGCCCAGGCGTATCAAGGCCGATATTACGCCCAGAGGTGATTGTTCTGGGTACTGATTTCTCAGGATCTATGCACCCAAATTGCGTGAAAATGTAATTACATGTCAATTCAAATATAATATATTTGTCGAATGAATATCCGTTTATCATCTGCATTTCTTCTTGGTGTAGCAATTGAAATGGCCAATAGTGTAATTATTACTTATTTTTGTTGTAGTCCATGATCTGTTGGTCGACAATTATAGAAGACGCCACTAGACTAAGCTTCTGTAGAATGACATAATTTACAAGTCACAAATCTTGCAGTGACGAATTAATCTCTCGTAATCTTGAATTTCGAATCCTGTGAATTTAAAGACAAACTTGGCTGTCGACATGACAGAACGTAGAATTGTTTGTTACTTCCAACTTAGTACTGCTGACTTTACTGTAGTGCTATTAAGGAACTTTACAATTGGGCTACGAAGACTTGATGTCAGCAGTGACTGAACTGCAGACGATGACTAACATCAGCGCTGGCTGACCACTGAGCGCGGCTACGAACTGTAGACTGGCACAACTACACTACTCTCCTGCTGCACATGAAGTGGCCTTGCGGCGAGCATAACTACTGCCACTGGCTGTGTGCTCTTTGGCTAAAAACGTGGTTCAAATGGTTCTGAGCACTGTGGGACTTAACATCTGAGGTCATCAGTCCCCTAGAACTTAGAACTACTTAAACATAACTCACCTAAGGACATCACACAGATCCATGCCCGAGGCAGAATTCGAACTTGCGACTGTAACGGTCGCGCGGTTCCAGACTGAAGCGCCTAGAACCGCTCGGGCACAACGGCCGGCATACTCTTTGGCTAGCACAGCCGTTCTTCTGTTCCGTTTATCGAGAGAATCGCATCCGGCGGATCGATCTCTCAGGTGGCGGTGTGGTCGTATGACTGACGACATCACAGATAGGACGTTCGTATTCACAGGACATGTACATTAGTATGTTCTACAGAAATCAGTAGCATTTGAGTCACCTCAGTTGAGCATGTGTCCTGTTACCAAGTAGGCACAGGATCCGCCATTGGCCCTGATAACTTGTTCCATGCGTGATGGCATGGACGCATATAAAGCGAATGGCGTCCTGTGGTATAGCTATCCATGCTGCATTCACTTGGTTCAAAACTTCATCTGTGGTGATTGACCCTACGTCACAGCACTGCACTTTCCGTTTCACCATGTCCCACACATTTTTGATTGGCTACAAGTCTGGCGATCTGGCCAAAAGACTGACATCCTTTGTCACCAAGAAGGCAAGTATTCGTGGAACAACATATGGTCTTGCATTATCTTGCTGAAAAACGGCATTTGGGGTGTTGTGCAGAAAGGGTATAGCTACGAGACGCAGAATGTCATTGAAGTAGCTCACGCTGGTCACAGTGCCCTGGACACGCACCAACTGTGAGTTCTGGTTGTACCCAATAGCAAACCTCACTACAGGGCATTGAGTTGGCGCTGTACATCTTGTACGACTGCAGTCAATGTGATGTTGTTCTCCCTGTCTGCGGCGAACCAAAATGCGGCCATCATTTTCAAACAAACAGAACCTGGATATGTACGAAAAACACTATCTTTGCCATTGCTATCCGCAGTGTCGCGATTGCTGTCTAGCATGCTTCTGAACATTCGTCAAAAGTAGACGGAGAAGTGAACGAAGCGCACGTAACCCATGCCGTAATAAACGTCGACGGATTGTCACCCCAGATTGTGTACGATGTGTTACACTGTTCCACTGTTGCGCCTGAGAAAGAGGAGGATGAAGATCTGTCCTGCACTAGTGTTCTAGTGTAATTGCTGTAAATATGAGTTACTCCAATTTTACCGTTGTTGTGGTGACGAAGTACACTGCCTTAAAGAAAGGAGAGGAAGGGGCGAAATGAAATTTTACGGGCTGAGATGTTATCTTAGTGATTACAGGATAGTCAATTTTACGAAAGTTCTATTTGCTTGGAATAGAGACGTGCACGTCTGTACACATTCATGATTCCATAGGCAACCGTAAAAAGTTTTGCATGAAGGTATTGACCAACTTTTCTCACAGTGGGATAAATGTGTTAAGGGCTGTGGCAATAACTTTTTGGAGTAGTAAACGGTTGACTTATTTTATTCCACCTGGCCTTATAATTGTCACAGAAATATCTCTCTGCATCTACGCACTAATTATGTTACACTGTCCAGTCACCTGTCAAAAGCCTGAATAAGCGCCTTTTGCAACGCGGACCCCAGGAAGAGAGTCAGTGACATTCGGGAAGGTACCGACAGGGATGCCAACTGCAGTGCCGCGGCCAGCTGCCCTAGGTTCCTCGGATGAGAACAGTCCGATCGACGTGGACCCACAGATTCTCGACTGGGTTTGAATCCAGGGAGTTTGGTGGCCACGTAAGTACGGTAATCTCATCCTAGTGATCTGTATGAGAAATTACATTACCCTGCTGGTAGAAACCATCGAGCCGAGGAAATACAAAGCCGTATATATATGGACATTGTTCTCAAGGATAGATGCATATTTGTGTTGATCTACTGTGCATTCCATAATGACGAGATCAGGTAGAGAACTGCACGAAAATGTTCCTCAGACCACAACGCATGCCGTGCTTTTGCTTTCAGATGTTTCACGCCGCACCCCTCATCCGACTGATGTAGCGTAAAACGCGATTCATCTAAGAAGGCCACCTCCCACCACTTAGTGGACGTCGAGGTCTTGTGCTAGCGTACAAATTCCAGTCTACGCCACCAACAAACAGCAGTTAGCATGAATGCATGAACTACGCACCTACTGCGGAAGTCCATCCGCAGCTACGTTCGCTAAACGAT
Source organism: Schistocerca nitens (assembly GCF_023898315.1). Lineage (NCBI taxonomy): Eukaryota > Metazoa > Arthropoda > Insecta > Orthoptera > Acrididae > Schistocerca > Schistocerca nitens. The sequence continues at coordinate 142,481,105 of NC_064622.1, read as the reverse complement.
TGTTGTAGGAACACTATTGGGAACTCCTTGATTCATCTAGGCGGTCAGTTCCTCGACAGTTGCACGCTTATTCGCCCATACTCATCACCACAGCCATCGTTCATCCTTGTTTTCTATGTCCCTCGGTGCACCACAATTGCTGCGGCGACGATTTTGGATAGCGCTATTTTGCCATGCACTGTATACTTTAACCAATGCTGCAAACGCACAATTTACAAAGTTAGCTGTTTCGGAAATTATATTACCCTTGGCCCTAGAGCCAAAGATCATGCCCTTCGAACGTCAAATAAATCGCTCCCTTTCCGCACTACAAAAATAACAGCACTGCTTTCCGCGCCATTCCGACACGCTTCACGTCCACTCCAATGGCAGTATCGCCGCGTTTGTGAGTTCTTATTGTACGTTGACGTCGAATGTAGGCGAAGTTCGCTTTAATGTGAGTGGACCGTGTATCTAGATTTGTGGGGCAACTGTTATAGACTTTACTGGGTGTAAATAATTTGTAGACACAGTACCCCCTCGCTTTATGCGCATGCGCACTGCAAGAAGCCACGACGATTCGCGGAACAGCGTGGCTCGCTTTTGGCGACACTCGTCCGCAGCCTCACAGATCCGGGGATAATGATGTGATGGATCACAAACACTCGTTTCTTGCGTCTTTTCCGCTTTCCGCACACACCAATGTATGACCTAAAAAGGCGAAGTGAGACTCCAGCCTTAATAACGTATCTCAATAATTGAATCTTCATGAAAATTTCTTTCAGTCTAGAGAGAGTAATTTTTTGTGTAGGATCATGGCGTGTCGCTTGTTGCCGTAGCACATAAAGACAAAAGATGCTCCCGCTAGGGTTTCGTGCAGGATGGAGATTGTAATGCTGCATGAAAGGTAAGCCCTGTCTTTGTAAAATCTCGGCTGCAATACGTCAAACCTCATTACGGTGCAGAAACACTGGTCCATACTTTATGTATAAAGCAAAAATTGGTACAACCAGTGCGGGGTACGTTCTACCACTATGCAAAGTTCGTCCTTTCTTCCCCGTACACGCTCTACTGAACACAAGTGCAAACAAAATCACAACAACGCACTTTAAGCGGATGTTTAATTTCAGATTCCAGTATAATGGTTAAAAGGTCGTTTGGGCGTTGTCTATCACTTTTTTTTTAAAGATTTGTGGTAAGATCTTATGGGACCTAATTGCTGAGGTCATCGGTCCATAATATTACAGACTACTTAATCTAACTTAAACGAACTTACACCAAGGCCAACACAAACACCCATGCCCGAGGGAGAACTCAAACCTCCGACGGAGGGAGCCGCACGGACCGTGACAAGGCGCCCTAGACCGCGCGGCTGCTCCGCGCGGTTTTTCCCTGTTATTTAAAAAAATATTGTTAGGTAGGTAGACACTTTACTATCATTCCTTTGCATAGTAATCCCATATGTGAATCTAAGGCGACAGTCATATACCACCTAGCAGCATCAGAAGTCAACGCGCGGTAATACTGTATGAAAAGATAACATTAAATCATGAGTTATTTTTCTTTATAAACCGTTAACTCAATTCCTAACGTGTATGTTAGTTTTACTTATGAAAACTAGATTATGCTACCTACGTAATTCTGTTGTGGTTATCGCCACTTTAGCTCTACGATTGGCTTCTATTTTCTATCCTCTGTTTAAACGATTTGGAGACTAGTCACATATTTCCTTCTAAGTAGCTAATAACACTGAACGTGACTCGCTTTAATCTTCCCTTTCCTTATCCAAACAAAATAAAGAATCGTGTAAAGATCTGCTCACATCTTCAAGGCCAGCTACGCTGTACAATGAATCTATAGTTGCGTAACAGAAGTGAATAGCACAGGTCTTTAACGTAATAAGCACATGAGTCGCCTCTACGCATCCCGTGCTGTTTTTACACAACCAATCCCTACAATACAATGAGGAACCTATCTTCACAATGAGAGGTTTCTGGCCCAGGCAACTACTCCAATATACCGGAGCGTAGTATCGGACTCCACAACATTAATAATTCCACCAATAAAATCCTCGCGGAACAACTGTTTCGTTATCGTTGAGCAATCTCTCTAACGAAATCCCGCAGGATTCAACTACTTATTTAGGCCCCGCGACTGCTAAGATACTGTACAAGATCCCAGATACCGCTTCATACCGATTCGAATTCGAATTCCAACTGACAAACTTACATTTCTGACTTCGGTTAACCTCTGCAGATCAACACGAAGTGTCTCTAGCGCCACGACTATCACTGAAAGTTCAGCATTTTCACTGACGTATACCGCTTTGAAATTCAGGTACAACCACGGTGAGAGAATCTGTCGCCAACTTGATCCAAGCTGTTCACCGACTAAAAACACTGTGGAACATTAAGTAAGAATAAACAAATAGCGTTATTAACACTTAACAATTAATAGATTGCTGTCAGATTGTAAAATTTTCGCATCTTTTCTGCCCTAGTAAGCAATTCACCTTTACTGTACTGCAACAAAGATGAACAAGCGCGCTGCATAAGTACGAATAAGATCCCTGACTGTGTGTTTATATGGGGTTTGCAGATGTGCAGCGCTGATGCACTCCTTTATAGCATTGGGGTACTCTTATTTGAGAAACAGTTGAGTTTTCAGAGAAAGAGATTTGATATTTCTCAACTTGGGAGAAATTATCTGAAATACTTTATAATGGAGACGTAAAATATGTTGTCGATTCTGTAGATGGAGAAGATTTCGAAGGAATATTTCAAGGTAACCAACGTATGCACACGAAGACAAGGTTTGTTTTTAGGAACTATTAAGTGAAGGAAATTTTTTCCCATAGATAAGTAAATAATTCATGATTAGTGTCAATTTCACTTTTGTTTCCAGCTAGCGCAATCAGTTTAAATGTCTGTAAAGTTTTTAATAATGTGACAATTTTGTAATTGTTAGTCACCTGATATTGTACAGCCCTTTTTTTGACAATAATTGGAGTTTAATTTTCAAGAACGACTTTCTTTGAAGTAAAATCCTCCTTCGCCATTCTTAGTAAAGTTTTGAATTTTTTATCGTGTGTGTGTAACACATTACGCCACACGAAGACATATTGTTATGTAGTGAATAGGTCATTTTTCTGTAGCTGCTGAATTGGGTAATTTCAATTTGCTTTCGTGAATGTCAGTACACCAATCACAAAACAGAATGCTAAGTGCCAGCCACGGTGGCCGAGCGGTTCTAGGCGCTTCAGTCCGGAAACGGTCGCAGGTTCGAATCCTGCCTCGGGCATGGATGTGTGTGATGTCCCTAGGTTAGTTAGGTTCAAGTAGTAGTATGTAGGCAGAAAATTTGGAAATTTGTGGTAAGGTCTTATGAGAACAAACTGCTGAGGTCATCGGTCCCCAAGCTTACACACTACTTAATTTATCTTAACCTAACTTACGGTAAGGACGACACACACACACACACACACACACACACACACACACACACACACACATTCCCGAGGGAGGACTTGAACCTCGGACGGGGGATCGCTATAGGCCTGTTGCCACTTGTCACATCACAAAGAGGAGAAATATTGTACACCTCCAATGCGTGTTTAAAATTTGGAAACATGTCTTTGAACCGATACAGTTTTTCCTGTGGCTTTTGTATGCCAAAATATCGTACAAATAATCTCATACATCACGGTCTCCAAACAGAGCATTCATAGCAACATGATATTACGAGTGGAACAGAGAGAACGTTTGTGCTGACAGTACATTTTGCACCGATAACCGTTACCAGTCGTAACAACATAATTTCAGTTGGAGTGGGAGCAGTTTGGAGAGACCACTTATCCGCTTGCTTGCGTGTCTACAGGCCTTCAACAGTTGCTTGGCGCTCTGCGAGTGTAGTTTGTTACAGTATATAAATGTGATATTGCTATCTACTCTAGTTATCTTCTCGTCACTATCTTACGAGCGAAGGACATCTATGAATTTCTCGCTTCACACCTCAGTTATCCCGACCTTCGCAGCGTAAACTTCGGAAGAGATAAGCCTCAAACAATGCGGAGTGAATGTGTCCTTCAACAGTAGAAGCAGAAAGGAACATTGTACACCAGTGGGAAAAAGGAACATTCGCCAATGAACTGTATATGGTGACTGCAATTATAAATTAAACCATCTGGCTCTTCTAGTTGATAGCGTAGAAACGATCTCTCGGAATTTTGACTTTACAAATCACTAATTGGACAGAATGTGGCACGGTACCCCGCAGCCAACACCTCCAGCAATCAATAACAAACCGAATAACTGCTTCCATAAAGGCTCGAGGTGGACCAGCTCGTTATTGACTTGTTTGTGAAGCTCTTTCTTTTTAATAAATCATCCAATTTTTCTGAACTCGTAATCGTCTGTTTGTCTGAACATGCGCATCACAATGAACGATTTCCATTGCATTAAGATAATTTCTTCGTGGTGCGTCGCTTTTTATTAATTTTTGCTTAGAGTGCATACATAGAAATGCATATCATTCACTGACGTACGACTAAGGAGCTGTATTTATCAGCTATACAAACAATGCTCAGAAGAAAACCATGGGAAACCATTCTAACACTCACAAGTCACACCACTGACCGTTACATTCTCCCGACTGTTAAGGTCTCCCGTAAAAATCGTCGCAGGCTGCTTAGGGTCTTGAATTAATTATTATTTCATTCTAAGAGAGCTGCACGGTCACCGATGGTATCTGTTCTTTCGGATATGTCCAAAAGAACAGATACCATCTTCATATACACTCCTGGAAATGGAAAAAAGAACACATTGACACCGGTGTGTCAGACCCACCATACTTGCTCCGGACACTGTGAGAGGGCTGTACAAGCAATGATCACACGCACGGCACAGCGGACACACCAGGAACCGCGGTGTTGGCCGTCGAATGGCGCTAGCTGCGCAGCATTTGTGCACCGCCGCCGTCAGTGTCAGCCAGTTTGCCGTGGCATACGGAGCTCCATCGCAGTCTTTAACACTGGTAGCATGCCGCGACAGCGTGGACGTGAACCGTATGTGCAGTTGACGGACTTTGAGCGAGGGCGTATAGTGGGCATGCGGGAGGCCGGGTGGACGTACCGCCGAATTGCTCAACACGTGGGGCGTGAGGTCTCCACAGTACATCGATGTTGTCGCCAGTGGTCGGCGGAAGGTGCACGTGCCCGTCGACCTGGGACCGGACCGCAGCGACGCACGGATGCACGCCAAGACCGTAGTAGGATCCTACGCAGTGCCGTAGGGGACCGCACCGCCACTTCCCAGCAAATTAGGGACACTGTTGCTCCTGGGGTATCGGCGAGGACCATTCGCAACCGTCTCCATGAAGCTGGGCTACGGTCCCGCACACCGTTAGGCCGTCTTCCGCTCACGCCCCAACATCGTGCAGCCCGCCTCCAGTGGTGTCGCGACAGGCGTGAATGGAGGGACGAATGGAGACGTGTCGTCTTCAGCGATGAGAGTCGCTTCTGCCTTGGTGCCAATGATGGTCGTATGCGTGTTTGGCGCCGTGCAGGTGAGCGCCACAATCAGGACTGCATACGACCGAGGCACACAGGGCCAACACCCGGCATTATGGTGTGGGGAGCGATCTCCTACACTGGCCGTACACCACTGGTGATCGTCGAGGGGACACTGAATAGTGCACGGTACATCCAAACCGTCATCGAACCCATCGTTCTACCATTCCTAGACCGGCAAGGGAACTTTCTGTTCCAACAGGACAATGCACGTCCGCATGTATCCCGTGCCACCCAACGTGCTCTAGAAGGTGTAAGTCAACTACCCTGGCCAGCAAGATCTTCGGATCTGTCCCCCATTGAGCATGTTTGGGACTGGATGAAGCGTCGTCTCACGCGGTCTGCACGTCCAGCACGAACGCTGGTCCAACTGAGGCGCCAGGTGGAAATGGCATGGCAAGCCGTTCCACAGGACTACATCCAGCATCTCTACGATCGTCTCCATGGGAGAATAGCAGCCTGCATTGCTGCGAAAGGTGGATATACACTGTACTAGTGCCGACATTGTGCATGCTCTGTTGCCTGTGTCTATGTGCCTGTGGTTCTGTCAGTGTGATCATGTGATGTATCTGACCCCAGGAATGTGTCAATAAAGTTTCCCCTTCCTGGGACAATGAATTCACGGTGTTCTTATTTCAATTTCCAGGAGTGTAGTTAAGGCTAACTGGCCATTTACCTTCTTCTTCTGTGCTGGATGCAAACGCATTGCCCGAACTCTTACGGGACTCGGTAAGATTGTCTGCCGCGAGTAATAAGTCTAATGGGCAGGAGCACTACGAATCTAGTGTGTGGACATTAAGTTGGGAATGTGAATCTCACGGGGAGCGTGCAAGGGATAAATCCCTGCAGTCGCACTAGCCTATGTGCGCTCGGTGGCCCAGCTGGATAGAGCGTCTGCCATGTAAGTAGGAGATCCTGGGTTCGAGTCGCGGTCTGGGCACACATTTTCAACTGCCCCTGTCGACACCTTAGGGTTTTGATTTAATTATCATTTCATTCTAACAGAGCTGCATGGTCACCGATGGTATCTGTTCTTTCGGATATGTTCATACATCTAATAGGACTTCTGAGTCGTATTTATTGTGCGGAGAAAGTGTTGTTCAAGTGTAGACTAACATTAATCGCTCCAGCCACGAGATCAGTTCCTCACAATGACCTAAGGTGCACATTTTTCTACAGAGCTTTCAGATACCTCTGTAAACAATAAACTGAAATAGTGGACTTTCAATACTACTTTTCCGAACATTGATACTAAATCCTTGCTGATGAGCTGTTCTACCTTTGCGTGGGGATTTTCTATGATTCACAAACTGCTGTCGTGTAAGCTGATGATCATAGATTGCAGATTGTGCACAAAAACGGTGTCAAAACCTTTTGCCTAGAAGAACATCTGCTCATGTTTGCTGTACACTTTTCAGGTCTTAGATATTGTACTGGTTTTCTGCGGTTAGGACTGCAACGTACCTGTGGGTCCCTTATCTGGAGGTTCACATGTCTTGCTGAGCAAAGAGCAGAATATGGTTCTTCACGACTGGTGCAGTTTCGCAGTTGACGAACATCTAGTGTCTACTAACGCTAGAAAATAGCTGGTGCTGCCTGTAGAGGGATCTTTTCTTAAGCTTCCATGATGCCTCCCGGTAACTTCCATTTGCTTTATCTCAAACAAATGTAATTTCGGCTTTGTTCTTCGTGTGAAAACGGGCCATCGTACCACCACTTCATTGCAAGTACTCCGACATGAATCTGAAGCATTACAAAACAGAGTGTTTATTCTGGAAGGACGATTATCATGTAATAGAACAATGCCATCTGTTATAGGAAATTTCCAGGAAAATATTCGTATGAACGTTTTTTGTATAATTACCCGTCAGGAGTCACCACCCAAAGTTTGAATTCACAGTTCAAGTTCATCTAGTACTCCGATGATGCGTTAAATCGCTTTAAAAACGCGATATTCCGGCAAAGGTCTAACATTCTGCATGGTGTTTGTCTGTTGTTCTATGTCGTGTCTCCCTACCATTTTCGCGCAACGACGCTCTGAGCGTGTTTTTTAGGGAATTGACTACTTTGAACCTGGGACCTGTTGCTGGTAAGGAGACGCCAGACCACACATGACATGTAGAGTTCAGAAGAGTTCAGTGAGACTAGCGATGATATAACCAAATACCTAATGATTTCAGCGTCAGCTCCACTGCACTCCCTGTAAAAGAATCTTAATACTAACTAAATGTAGTGGAAGGGGTTCAAGGCTTTCCTATTTTTAGTTAGCTGGTAAAATAACGTCGAAAAAGCAGTTAAGTTTACCACTGGAAATTTTATTCTACTCACAAAACATTGTTTATAAATTGCACTATTGATAAAAGGAAATGTTTTAGTACAGGATGATAAAAGCCAACTGCGTTCAACAAAAATGTGATCGAATATTCCCTGAATGGGTTTCCAAGTTCTACAATGGATCGAAGGATGACCTATGCCATATCACATCTATAAACTAGGTTTAAATTAAGTTTCACAAAAGAGAAAACTATCAAAATGGTCTACAGTGACCCTCAATTATCTTTAATCACTTATCTAACTTGTCGTAAATTAGTGGCTGATGTGGCTTCTCAATAATTATATAACAGAAAAATCATCGCATTTCACATTCTAACTTACGTAGCAAATGTGAATACCATGAGCTTTAATTGACGATCGACACTAGTATTACGCAAAACGGGGGTGTAACAGGTGAGACTTCTGCAGTTCTGAGTGAAGCCTTATGCGTTCAAAAATGCGGCATCGCGTGCGTTCATTACCTTGTCGGTGTTCGTCAGGGGGCGGCGGCCGGCGCAGCTCCATCCAGCTCGCCGTCTCCGAAGCAGTTCCTTTCTAACTTCTCCTTACTACAATTTACCGAAGTTGGTTTATAAAAAAGCTATCTGGCTGTGTTTTCAACTGACCAATCAGGGTCTCAATGTTAACCTTAAGCTCCGCCTACAAAAATTCTGTCTATCCAATGAGAAACGTTATACTTTTCGTGGTGGGGCAATGTTTTTAAAGTTTGCAACGTAACAGAGACGCGAAAAAGTCTCACGCTAAAACTTGCGGATGGTGTGGCCCTTTTAGTGTTATCGTAAGGTCTATACTGTTCTTCTGGAGGGCTCTAGCTTTTAACATGGGCTGGGGGGTGGTCCTGCTGGTTAGCTGGCGACGTGGGTGTCCGTCCCTTATCGTGGGGCCTTCTAGCTTAACACGGTTCTGCTCTCGGCTTCTGTTCTCGTTTCTCCCCTCTGAGTCTGTCTCACGGTGGGAAGGTATGACATGCATTTAGGCATTCTTGTGTTGGTCTGTGGTATCCCATTTGCTCACTCGTTACTCGTATTACTTTGGTTAATTTAAAGTCACGATTTATTCGGAGCTATGTGAGATACTACTGGATTTGCTTATCATGTCAGGGTTTTCATGGAAGGTGTTGGATTTGCCTGACACCTTACAAATGTTTTACCTGCCACTGCCATGCAGTGTTCCTTTTCATTGTATTTTATTACAAATACGAGTTGGACTGTCAGCTTCCAGATTGCTGCTCCTCGGGTTCCGTTACATAAACTTGCCACCAAGTGTAAGCCGGCCGGTGTGGCCGTGCGGTTCTAGGCGCCTCAGTCTGGAACCGCGTGACCGCTACGGCCGCAGGTTCGAATCCTGCCTCGGGCATGGATGTGTGTGATGTCCTTAGGTTCGTTAGGTTTAATTAGTTCTAAGTTCTAGGCGACTGATGACCTCAGAAGTTAAGTCGCATAGTGCTCAGAGCCATTTGAACCATTTTTTGAACCAAATGTAAAAGCAATGATGATAAGGATGTGACTGTTCAGACTGACTTGATAGTTCTTGTGGTGGTGTTAGCGGTGGTGCTGATGTTGGCAGTACTGTTGACAGATATTGTGGCTGCACTGAGTACATTTTCGGTGAAGCAGACGGTCACGGAGGTAAAACTACTGTAAGCGCTGCGACTGTACTTACCCATGTTCAGCTGTTGTGACTGATTGTGGGAGAAAAAGATGCGATAGTGGGTAAACGAATACTGGAGCTAATGTGGACTTTGGCTTGGTGGTATACTATGCAAAATCTGGAGTGTAGTTTGGCGAAAGAGTCAATGGAGATAGGAGAGTATAAGAAGGTTATATTAGAAATAATTTGGGTAATGAGTGGTGAGAAAATAGCTACATCTCCAAGAATTTCAGGTTCTTGGACTCTTGAGCAACTGAAATTTACCCGTGACAAGATGTATACGAATGCACTGCATTGGTATAGGCAGTGCAACAATTAAGGGTTGTCGACGATGGAATAGAGACTTCGATAGTGACGTGTGTTCTGGACGGTTCAGAGTGTAAATATTTGTTTTGGATGTTTGAATCAGCGTGATGGTGTTCACGTTTTTAAATACTGCTAAGTGCTTCCACAACCCGTAGAGTAGCGCACATGCAGTTAAATACACATTTGAGGGAGGTGTTTCTGTGTTTTATAGGGAAGCTTTATTGCAAAAGGTGATGCCATATGCCGCAGAGACTGGAGTGAGTAGCTGTGCTGAAATCAACTAGTGTCGCTGACTGCATGTGCCGGGCTCATGAGACTGGCTTAGCTATATCGATGGAACACTTACAATGTTTCTATCTACCTTCTGTATTTACGTTTTTTGGCGCTCCAGAGAAACGCGAGGTCTGTTTAAAGCGTAATAATTTAATAATGTCTATTATATTGTATTGTGCTGTATGTTAACCGGGGGCCTAGAAACGACGGAGAGGCTCCGTCCCCGCCGCAGCCGCTGTGGTCCATAACCCCACGACGATTACTGCAGTCCACTTCACCCCGCCGACGCCCCACACCGAACCATTCTTTCAGGGTTATTGTGCGGTTCGGCCTCCGGTGGACCTCCCTGGGGAACGTCTCACACCAGACGAGTGTAACCCCTATGTTTGCGTGGTAGAGTAATGGTGGTGTACGCGTACGATTAGAACTTGTTTGCGCAGCAATCGCCGACATAGTGTAGCTGAGGCGGAATGAGCGGAACCAGTCCGCAGTCACCAAGGCAGATGGAAAACCGCCTAAAAACCATCCACAGACTGGCTGGCTCACCGGACCTCGACATAAGTCCCCCGGGTGGGTTCGTGCCGGGGACCAGGCGCTCCTTCCCAATCCGGAAAGCCGTGCGTTAGACTGCACGACTAACAGGACGAGCAATAATGTCTATACTGTGTACACGACTATGCGAAAAACGCTGACTAAAGGAAGAGGCAGGATGATAGATATCAGGGAATAACTTGCACGATACTAGGGTGAGTAGTAGAGGGCAAACGCTGCAATGGAAGACACCATTTGGAATATATTCAAATAATACACTGAGGTGACAAAAGTCATTGGATGTCTCCCAGTATCGTACCGGACTTCCTTTCGCCCGGCATATTGCAGTAACTCGACGTGGCATAGACTCAAGAACCTTGTATAGACCCTCTATGTACTCCTTCCATCTTTCTGCTTTCCCTTCCTTGCTTAGAACTGGGTTTCCATCTGAGCTCTTGATATTTATACAAGTAGTTCTCTTTTCTCCAAAGGTCTCTTTAATTTTCCTTTAGGCAGTATCTATCTTAACCACTAGTGAGATAAGCCTATACATCCTTACATTTGTCCTCTAGCCATCCCTGCTTAGCCATTTTGCACTTCCTGTCGATCTCATTTTTGAGACGTTTGTATTTCTTTTTGCCTGCTTCATTTACTGCATTTTTATATTTTCTCCTTTCATCAATTAAATTCAGTATTTCTTCTGTTACCCAAGGATTTCTATTAGCCCTCGTCTTTTTACCTACTTGATCCTCTACTGCCTTCACTACTTCATCCCTCAGAGCTACCCATTCTTCCTCTACTGTATTTCTTTCCCCCATTCCTGTCAATTGTTCCCTTATGCTCTCCTGAAACACTCTACAACCTCTGGTTTAGTCAGTTTATCCAGGTCCCATCTCCTTATATTCCCACCTTTTTGCAGTTTCTTCAGTTTTAATCTACAGTTCATAACCAATAGATTGTGGTCAGAGTCCACATTTGCCCCTGGAAAGGTCTTACAATTTAAAACCTGGTTCCTAAATCTCTGTCTTACCATTATATAATCTATCTGATACCTTTTAGTATCTCCAGGGTTCTTCCATATATACAACCTCCTTTCATGATTCTTAAACCAAGTGTTAGCTATGATTAAGTTGTGCTCTGTGCAAAATTCTACCAGGCGGCTTCCTCTTTCATTTCTTAGCCCCAATCCATATTCACCTACTGCGTTTCCTTCTCTCCCTTTTCCTACTACCGAATTCCAGTCACCCATGACTATTAAATTTTCGTCACCCTTCACTATCTGAATAATTTCTTTATTTCATCACACATTTCTTCAATTTCTTCGTCATATGCAGAGCTAGTTGGCATATAAACTTGTACTACTGTTGTAGGTGTGGGCTTCGTATCTATCTTGGCCACAATAATGCGTTCACTATGCTGTTTGTAGTAGCTTTCCCGCATTCCTATTTTCCTATTCATTATTAAACCTAATCCTTCATTACCGCTATTTGATTTTGTGTTTGTTGATCTCAGAATATTCAATTCCATAATGGTTTCCGAAATGGAATGCCCCATGCCTCTAGTCCCAATTGCCATTCCACGTTCGAAATCTGTTATCTTCCGTCTTGGGGCTCGTAAACATTGTTCACGTGCATCATCTGAGTACAAATGGCAGCTCCGTCAATGTACTGCCCTTTTATAGCTTGTGTACGCCAAACCACCGCTCTCTGTATACACGCACCGCTATCTTACGACTTTTGTCACCTAGGTATAAAGGAAAAATTTCGGTGTAAGTGCTACTCCGGGATGAAGATGACACAAATAAAGTATTTAGCTACTGATATGGATACCACAAGGCAATGCACTGTAAGTACCGAAAAGATAACAAACTTTCGGGTTGTTAAGTGTTTCGTCACCGATTATTAAATTTCCGTCATTTCGGCCAACAGCACTTGGTCAACAACATAATTTTCTTGTAACATCTCCATCTGATGATGAGCCTGCAGTGGCTCGAAAACATTTTCATGGTTGAATAAATCGTAAAACAGCGACTGGTTGCATATTTATTACGAGGTAGATTCCCAACAGAGCATAGTTTCAGACTGGGGAAGAACAAAGAAAGAAATCGACCGTGCACCTATAAAGAAACCGCCTCGGCATTCGCCTTGAGCGATTTAAGGAAAATCACGGAGAACCTAAATCTGGGTGGCCTAAGGTGAATTTAAAACGATGTGCAGCGGAACAAGAGCCTAGTGCGTTGCCAATATCTTCCTCCGCTATACATCAAACGTAATGATTACGGTGGTAAAATTAGTCTTTCAGGCTCATATTGTGGCGTAAAGGCAGTCTTTCTACCCGCGCACTTTGCACCAATGGGATATGGAATCAATAAAATTTTAGTAGTGTAATGTGTACTCACTGTACCACACCATACGGTGGATTGTAAAATAAAAACGTAAGTTTTTGTAGACACACAATTCGTACTTGACTTCCGGGAGGCGTTCGATACAGTTCTACGTTGTCGCGCAGTGAACAAAATACGAACGTTCGGAAAATCAGACCGGCTTTTTGGTTGGATCGACGACTCTCTTGCAGATAAAACACAGCATGTCGTTCTTTACGGACAGAAATGTTCGGACTTAAAAATAACTTCGTGTTTAGACCAAGAAAGTGTCACAGGTCTGTTCCCGTTCACCATACACCTGGAAACGATCTAGTGGATAGCAGCGGAAGTTCCATGAGACAACGCTATGGAACTGTAGGGAAATACAGGAAGACCTACAGACATCGACGCTTGGTGTAGGGACTGGCAGTGGACCCTCAGCATAAATGTAACGTACAACGCATAAATAGATGATCGACCCGTTATTGTATGAGTACACGATTGCCGAACAGCCACTGAAAGCAGTTATATCCATTGCATATTCTGGAGTCAGCATCGGAGAGACTTAATGTGGAACGACTGCGTGTAACTAATCGTAAGGAAGATATGTCAGATTGAGATACATTGGAAAAATCCTCAGGAAGTGTAGTTCCTCCACGAAGGAAGTAGCTTAGAAAGCCCTCGATCGATCGACACTAGGGTACTTTTCGTCAGAATGGGGCACGTTCTAGACAGGGGTGATAGTGGAAATAGAGAAGATCCGAAGAAGAGCACCGCTTTTCATCACAGGTACGTTCGCTAAGCGCAAAAGCATCACCAACATTCTTAGCCATCTACTGCGGGAGACGCTGCAAGAGACGTGGTTTATTGTCAAAATTCCGAACATGCACATTCCCAGTAGTGTCAACCAACACATTGCCTCCTCCTAATTATTGCCCGATCCTAATATATTGCCTTATCTATATTTAAAGTTTGCGTTTCAAAACGCTGTAGAAAAAGAACCACTGCTCAGACTAACGTCAAATTTGAACAATAGATGACGCTGTTTGGAAATGTGTGGTAAGGTATTATGGGACCAAACTGCTGATATGATCGGCCCCTAAGCTTACACAATATTGAATCTAACTTAAACTAACTTACAATAAGGACGACACACACACCCATGCCCGAGGGAGGAGCCGCGCGGACCGTGACAAGACGCCCTAGACCTCGCGGCTACACGGCGCGGCTGTTGACGCTGTAAGCGTCAGAATAATCACAAAAACCGACCCTGCAAACGGCTGTTTCTCAGCTTCCGTCCGAGACCCGCAACATGACTGTCTCCATGAAGGATCGTGCGCTGCTGGTAAAGCTTATTTGCAAGCCGAGAACCGAACGCCAGCAGCCGTGCGGAAGTTACGTACACTCAAGGGTATGAAAAAAGGCGTTGGTACGATGTCTGCTAAGAGCCTGGAGGAAAAGGTGACAGAATTCGACAAGACAGGTTCTTTTGAAGTACAGTGCGGTAGCTGACCGGACATCTGTGGAAGATGTGGGCACAGCGTGACAGGAGGGGTAGAACGGTAGTGTGCAGTCGTGCGGGGCACGAGCAATTGCGCGAACGTTGGACATGCCTGCGAGCGCGGTGCATAAAATGCTACGAAACCTCCTGCATTGCTGTCAGTACAAAATCACCCATGTTCAGAAGTTGCTTCCTGCTGATGTCCCCGCAAGTCATTAGTCCGCACTGGAATTTCTTGCTCGCATGGAAGTGGATAATGAACGGTCATGGAACATTATGTTGACTAATGAGGCACATTCCCGTCTCCAAGGACATGTAAATCGCCGAACTGCAGAGTATGGACGGAGGAAAATCCGCACGCACGTCAGCAGAAACCACTTCATTCTGCAAAGATACCGATGTGGTGCGGGTTGTCGGTATCGTTTATCGTAGGGCCTTATTTTTTCGAGGAGATGAATCCTGCGAGTACTGTTACCTCTGCCGTCACTGACAGACGCTATGAGAGTCTTTTGCGCACCAGCGTCATTTCAGCCCTTCAACCTCTAACAATACCACCACTTGCAAAGTAGGTTAGAAATCAGATTAATAATGTTGCTCACGCAGCATATGTTCGCTTTATCGGGCAACAACAAAGTTATTGACTGTGGATGGTATCGCCAGAATGGAAATAATGAGGTCACTGTAAAAAAGTCATTAATTTGCCACTTATGTTGAATGGATTCCCACGTAGATTTCGTCGAAGTTGCTGTGGCTCATCTTGTTGATTCTAGGGTGATTCCACTTTGACTGCTAGAAGGTCCAGATCTGTATTTTAGCAATATTTGAATACCTAACAAATGCGTTTTTCAGGAAATTCTTAATGATCAAACAATCCCAGATCAAAACAATGATATGGTTGAAGTAATTTTCGACTTGGTGTTCACGAATCACGTTTTTATTTAACTTCTTGTAAATTCACATATACTTCTTAATTGTCACATCATCAAGAAAACAGTTTTGTATCAATCTTCATATATTTAATTTCCACTTTAACAAAACACAAGACTTGACCGTTCTTTTACAAAGCAAAATAACAACTTAACTTCTGCCAAAGTGAAACAAAGAATGCTCTGTGCGCATTCGCGCCAAAACGGTTACAAATAAGTCAAAGATTAAGACAGTCTCACGGAAATGAACACACACAAGAACCATATCACTGTAATAATCAATACATCGGAGTACCTATACATTAATAAAACCAAATGTGAATATTGTCACAAAAATATGTCTGTTACTTCGCAATAAAGTAGTACGATATTACTGGGGTTGGAGTGCCGTAATGGTCACGTAAATAGAGAACCACTACAAACCGCTGTGTGGGTACGTTCATTTTCATGCAAGGTGGCCCTCCTCCGCAAATTGCACAGCCAACTAAGCGGCTGCTGCAGAGGTTTTGCAAATGCTAGAGTTATCAGCCGTAATTTCCGTACAGACTGGGCATCCAGATCACGTGGTCCTTATCCGTGTTAGTTTTGGCTATGGGGTTATCTTAGAGATGTTGTGTTCAGTGCTCCAGCCACGAACGTAACTGTAGGCATGCTTTGCGCAGTGCATTCTGAACGTGACCCCGAGACAATCGAATCTGTTGTGGAACATTCTGTTTCTCGTTTTCAACTTGTGGCGGAAAACGGACGGCATATGAAACATATCTTGCGCCAGTCTCACGATAGTCAGAAACAGACGTCATTTTCCATTTTGTTCTTTCTGGTCTCAGGACAATTAAAAAAAATGTTATTTTGCTTTTTCTCCGATTTTTGACCTCACGACGATTAAAAACCAATTTTCCCCATACGATGTGATACGACGGTGACGTGGTGGAAGCCTTTCCTAACACTGCCACACATGTTGACTGCCGAAATTGTATAGACATGCACTTGGAGCAGTACCGATGGTTTAATGTGCAATTCAAACCATAGCCGCCGAATTGCGATTCATCTGTCATTGGTAACCGATCCCATTTACGTTAAGAAACTAACAGCACCATCTATTGGCAAAGATTTCGTTTCTTTTTTTCCATTACGTTTCGCCTTGTGCCAACAATATACTGCCCCAATTTGACGTCAATCTTAGCTGTGGTTCTCTTTCCAGCGTTTTGAAAATGTAACTTTAATTAGAGACACCCTGCATATTACGCTAATGGACAGTGAAGGTCAGATAAGATTGTGCGGAGTCTAACCAATCATTCTCAATGCGTTCAATTCGCGACTGAAGCGTGGAACGGTAAACTGACTGGTAGAAAAAATATCCTCCTCCGCACACCAAAAGGTTGCTTGCGGAATATGGATGTATACGTAGATTTATGCAGTTACGTACCGTCTCTAATGTTGTAACATTATTAGTTCGTGCGTAGCTGCCCTTCACACTTCACCAATTCTTCGGATTAGGATTTTACATTATTATTCTCCCGATGTCGTTAAATCCACAATTCAATAATACAAGTACTAATGCAGTACGACAAAAGTACTGGCTGAGACAGTAACTGTTAGTCAGTAATTATTCCAAAATTTTCCTCTTGACGTTCATGATACTCCCTACCCAGAGAACTGGCACAAAAACAGGGCGTTTGTGACATTAGATTTATAGCGCATGTCACATTATACGGTAAGGTTTATCCCTTTAGATCTGCTACCGGAAAGACGAAACATGGCGTCGAAGCGCACCGAATTGAAATCCATTTAGTCACGCCAACGTCTTTACACTGTAATCCCTCTTACGTGGTAGGTGTCGTCTTACTCTTAATAATAATGCGACATGTAACCGGAAAATAATTTATCACTACTTGACAGCTTTAGATTTAGTGGATATCATGATCTCATCCCGTGTACGAGTGTCAAAGGAGGGCATTCAATAATTCAAGAAAAAATTTGATCGAAATTGTAATGGTCTGTATTAGCTGATTCGCAGAAGATGAAATACGCCCGTTATTCCGTAAGTATAGTTTCTGGAAGTGTGAACTTCGTTGACATATTTTCTTCTTAGTTGGCGATAAGTTTAATGATATGTAATGGTTGACTGAGCTAACCAAGGAAAGATAGGCCTACATCGGGTTAGTAAATTGGAACGAGTCAGGGTGAATGCATACTGAACAACTGAAGCTGACTATGTACAGTAACTGTCTCTGGGGTTAACTTAAGTTTTCATATTCACGTCATTACTGGTTGTAGGCAATTGCTGCTGAATTACATCAGCAATACATCGCACCAGAGGATAGCTACAGTATTTTACATGACAAGCGCAAAGGGAATAACTAGCCATTTGTTTTCCGGAGAAGAACGAGGATCACTCTAACGCTATGCTGTTATGCCGAATATCTTCCTCGCGCCAGCAATCGAACGATTTGCATAAAATAAATGATTCTGAATCTAGCAAGAAGGTGTTAGTCCAACCAGGCGCCAGCTTTTTTTTTTTAAGTCGTACGCTTCCTTTCTGAACAACAAAACTTTTCGAGAAATGAACATGTTTTGAAGAAGATGTTAGTTAGTCAGTACCAAGTGGAAGGCGGACTAAGAGCGAATGGATTTGCGGTACAATTTTTCTGCAGTACTTACAGAGGCATTATAATTAGTCACCATCTTTAATAATTTGAAATTTTCAAAACAAAAGTTCACCAAGTGGCTATCGTCAGGTCATTGCAGCAGTTACAGCAAGTGTAAGCAAATATTTCTAATTTCAGTGTGAATAACATATTTCAGTTTCTTATGCTCGCGTGACGGATTACAGCAACTTCTTATAATATCCGCAGATGAATTAATTACATGCTGACAAATCTGATGACTTGAATCGATTTCGAGTTGAATTAGTTTCGACTTTCTGTAAATTAACATGGCCCTAGTGAACGGAAATTTAACTAACGTGAATGACCTGGTGATAGATGTTTGGTGAACGCTGTTTTCAAAACATCGAGTAAAGAAGGATCATAACAACGTATGATTTGATGTGAAACGCTCCAGCAGGTTAAAACTGTGTGCCAGACAGGGACTCGAACGGTGAACCTCGAATTTCACCTGTAATGCTGTTACTCATTGTTCATCCAAGACAACAACATGAAGGAAAAAAAAGTCAAACTATATTCTGCGAAAATTAACGAGAAAAACCATCTCTGACAATGAAGAATAAAGCATGAATCAATGTATGTTTATTGCTCTAGTTTTGACCATTACATATCATTAATACACTAACTTCTATGGATATTTTATAGACTAAAGGAGCTTAATTTCTGTTCTAAGAAAAGATAACGCTGACACATCATAATTTTCTTTCAAAGTTACAAACATTTTGTGAGTTAAACGAAAACACACACACGTTGATATTCACTACGAGATCATCTACGTCGAGTCAATTAATAAAAACCACCTTAGCATACGTATTTGTCGAACAAACGAAAGATTTAGTTGTATGTACCTACAAGCTTAATGAAAAAACCGAGTTACACTTTAATTTCTGTTTTCTAATGAATAATGAGACCCTAAAGAGATCTCGATAGCACAGAGAACAACAGGTCTGTAATACAACAAATGTATTTTCTTTACAACAGAAGCAGTGAATGAAATTAAATCGAACATATCGAATAATTAATCAGTAGTATTTACACCTATCCCAGTTAGACATATTCTTTTATGGAAAATATTCTAATGGTTTTGCGAAGCTGGCCCTTGTTATTTATTTTTATGAAGGAGTTTATTATACTTCTTTGTAGAACTTACACACAACTTATTTTCGTGTACATCAGATCGTTTCTTCTGTCCCAGTAATTTTCAGTAATTTGTTGACTTTCTTTTTGGAGAAATCGGTATGAAGAGGAGGTACACTGTAGGGATGGCGGTTATTGCTGGAACAACCGGTTTTCAGTTACACCGATATCGTTTCATTTCTAGTTTAAGCTGACTGTTAAAACCACTCTAAATAACCAGTTTCTGAAATAAACGACTTTGGTTTCTTTATTGCTATTATTTCCAGTAATAAACGAACAAAGATTGAAAAATTCAAAGACGCCCTCAGATTATACGTTCCAAGATACCTAGAATCAAAATATCAAATAAACAAGGTAAATAAAAGGAAGTCGGTGCGTATTCTCTTAGCTGCTTTTCGCGAAAAGTAATGTGGGGTTGATATTACGAAGAATCACTAGTATCCTCCGTCTGATTTGAATTTTTTGAAGCGCTCTCAAAAATTATTTTGTAGTCGAGAATGAGACACACATTTGGACACTACGAACAGTTTGTGCAAAAGGATGAAAATTGAGTATGGAGCGCTATATATTCCTTGTTATGCTGTTCGTTTCGAATGGCTGCTCACAGATCAAGTCGTACCATGTAGAGACAGGCAGCAGGTCAGTTACATACTATGTATATTATAAACAATCAGTTAACTGATAAATTTTTAATTTATTCATATCACCTTAATTTCGTTTCTCTTTTGTTATGTCGTAAAAATGGCAGACAAAATTAAGTTTCTGAGAAAAATTTATAGCGTTATTTTCTTTAATAATTTCGAATGGAAAGTCTGTTTTGCAATTAATATATTTATTTACTTTTAACACGAGTTTGAATACAATTGATTTTACTGTTTCAAACAGTTCAAATGAGCAATTTACACAGTAGGAAAAGTAGAAAATTTAGCAGGAACAATTACGTGACAAGAGTGAAAATTTCGGTAATGAATTAATCCATTGGCCAATATTTATTGTCCAATTTGTTCGTAATAACTCGTTCTGTAATGTGTGGTTCTGTAAGAAGTCAATATCTTTCAAAGAGATATCAGAAGCCAAATGAGAAGCCTGGGATATACCTTTAATTAAGAACCAAAAAATTTAAGCTCCAGTGCTGTGACAAATTGACGTACCTGCTTTTATTCGGTTATTAGAGAGAAATGAAAAAGCCCTGTTACAACCGAGACCAAGTAAATACCGAAAACTACCGGTTATACAGAACTAAAATATCTGATAGGTGTTTCACGGTCCGATTCTCCATCCCTACCAGCTGGCTCGATCTTTTCAGCGTGTGCCAGCGACTGGTTTGCCCCGCCATCTGTTAGGACAACGAGTGCTGAGATGAACTTTCACTTCTGCCGTACAGAGAGCAGCACGGCACTCCAGGCGCACGCTTCCAATGGATACGTAGCCCACAAACTCTTGGGTTATTTCTTTTCGAGAGCGCAAGAATTGCCGTTTAATGAAACATGTTTTTCGTAAAGGAGAAAAAAGTATTAAAGAAGTACGAAGTTTTTGAAACTTACAGAAGATCACTACATATATTTAAAGTCTGCTTTTAATCTGTTATTTTTAGTTTAATGTTGTAGTAAGTTACTTACACACACAATAACAAAATCATTATTTCTTTGATGAATTCATGGCGACGTCACTCACAAACTTTCTTCTTATAGAGGTTATGTTATGGTTCCTTTAGTGCTGCTTTATGAGTGAAACTTCGTGGCAGATTTTTGGAAACGCAGATGGTAGTCTTATATTAGAAACTACGGAATCGTAAGCAAAATAAGCTGTTTCCTTATTCTCTCCTTAAAAAATAAAAAGAGAAGTAATAGTAACAGATCGTGACTCAACTACACATACACAGTTTCGTTAACAACTACACAAATTGAAGAATGATTTCCTACGTTTTTCGCTGTACTCTGCATGTAAGCTGGTAACAATTATTTCTGAATCATGAAGCGGAGGCTAGTGGGTGGCAGTGGTGGAATATTGTTAGGAACAGGAGTCTCGTCATTTAGGCAGAAGGTCCAGTCTTATAAATAGTTACGGTTTATCTATTTTCAAAGTGCGGTTGTTGCATTACAAGTAATTAGCATTTCTGTTACCATACATTTACGCGCGAAGGACAAATTCCTTATCACTTGCGGGACAGAAGTACGTCTGTGGGAGACGTTGGAAAGGTAGCACGCGGTATATGTGCGTAGTTATCATAAACATTTTTGTATGTACATAAAATAGAAATTCTTTGTATGTTATCAAAAGATAGCCACCGATATTTCGGAAATTTATGAGTAATTTTCGCTATTAATTCACTCAAATGTTCTCATTAATTAATTAAGTAATTAACAGATTAACTATCCCTGACTGTGGTGCTCCATCAGAACAATTTTATAAGTTAAAAACTTGATATGTTCTGAAGCACAGGCCTTTACATTACATACTGGAAGTTACAGTGAATCATACTGGTGGGCCGAGTAATGTTAAGTGGTCTGTGAACAGTCTATTTTTAACTTTCGTCCAGTGTTGACAAAGACATGAGTTGCAACCCGTAGCCCAGTAGAGATAGCTCTGAATAAGGGACTGGGTTGCAAAAAGAGGAGTAATTTTGATTTTCAGATATGTTGTATCACTCCTATCATGAAACATCCAAGTTTTAGACTTTCTCCTTGTCCTTATCCGCTGTCCTGCAGAAACCGTTCCGAAATGGCACTTTTTTTAAAAAATTTTCTCAGTAACTTGCTGCAACTGCATTTCAGAGAAAGATATGCCATTACCAATTTTAGAGAGCATTACATTTCCTGAAAGTTTGATACATAACATGGAAAATTCAGAACAGCTGCTGAGATACGAGGCTGTGAAAATCTATAAAAATGTCAATAAATCGCAAAAACGTAGATACGTGAGTCGTTTCACCTTAACAACGTCTTTAGTGCAGTTTGTGCACAATGCATAAGAAGCAGTGTTGCAGAGGATTTAGCTTCCTTCGACATTCACGCAAAATATTTGTAGTTACTCCCTATACACGCCGAGAAATGTTGCGTAAACAATTTTAGTGTAAGTCGACTCGAAACTGAAAATATCATCTTCAGTCGAAAATAGTATTCCTGAACGTAGTATCATTTTTAAACCACTGTGAATGCAGTGTGTACATATAGTTTCTGAGATTCATGTAACTTCTGGTATGAAATACTTTCGAAGAAAAACAAATTTTTAACACTTTTATATATACCCATTTTTCAAGAAAACAGAGTTTAGAAGAGATCTTAGAATTTATTTTAAAGATACATACCCAATTTTAATTTAAAAATTAACACTGGCTAAAATGTGGTTGATGCATACATGGTATCACTTCGACCAATAGGCAGCGGATCATCCAACTCGACTTATTAAGTGTTGAATTCAACATCTGGTGCGTTACCACACGATTAGGATCCGCAATGAACTCATACAATGGAAGATCGAAGTCTTGCTTTTTTACAGATGCATTTGTTGACACAACTGTTCTTTCATTGGCATAGTCTCACGTTCAACAAAGCCTATGGAGCTGATTGTTTATCCATTACCACTGTAGTGAGAGCGTCAGTATCCTTCTTGCGACCACACTTGAGGGCGTCTTTTTAATACTCCACCCACGTCTTGACTCGCATATCAGTTCTAAATGCATGATACTGAACTACCTCCATAATGTGAGACAAGTAAATCTTCAGATGTTTCAACGATCTTCTCTTTTCCTGGACCTAGATCTTTGAAAATAGGAACACTTCTAGTGTGGGAAACATGACTCTCAAGTGTGGTGCAGAATTTAGTTTTTCCGTGTCCAAACAGAGCCGAAATGGTAAAGCAACCACTTACCGCACGGAGAAATATTATGTTTTCTACAATACCCTTACATTCGAAGGATGTTTTGGAATACAGCGCATCTCCTATCTTATCCACTCAAGACTTGCAAACGAACATACTGTCTAGCGCTAACGTCGTCAGAAAAACGAAAATTGCAATGTCTTCTCTAATAACAACAACAGAAACGTGTTTGTGAGACAACGAAATAGCAGTTTTCGTAATTAACAAATGTTCATATTCTGTTGCCACCTTGGTGACCATTTGTGCTTGCTCTAATACCTTCTGAAGCAATGATTTGTTTTTTCATTCGTTAACAGTTTATCCTTTGGTATCTGCGGAATCAATGTGCACACCAACCTACTTTTTAAGAAATTAAGATACTGAATTCTGATGCTATTGTAAGAGTAAATACGTATTACTGGACCAAGGGGATTAAGTGAACGGACGAAGTATGCGTGCATGTGTTTCCACGTTGACCGGTCTGGGTGAATTTTGTTCTTCATCTTGATATTTTTATTCAGTATACAATTACTGTATGTTTAATTGAATGCACAAGTTTCAGTTTCTTCCAGCAGATATTCTTTATGCATTTATTGGCGACATGTAATAATTCCATGTTCTTGTTAATATGTGTAATTGCACGTTCACTCTCAGCTAAATTCTAAGCCAATTGGTCCGCTTATACTTTCTGATGTTAGTGTATCCATATGTTCCTTGTGTCTTACTCTAGAATATCTCTCCGTCTTCCCTGCATACTAGCAAAAGTAAGAGTCATAGTTTAGCTTATATAGTTGTGACTTGCTGTCTAAGTTTGCGGTCTTTATTAACTTTATTCATGAACTTGTTCTACAGTTTGTCGTTAGTGAGGAAAGTTGTTTTCACATTAAAACTACGAAATTAAATTGCAATTTTATGTTATGCTGTTCCTGTGAAAGACATCGCAACGTGAGTGATTTTATTTTGTCGACTTGCTGCAGATTGTAGTAGAGTGGTGACTGCAGAATTTCTCACTTACCAGAGCGTGCTAGAAAGGAATGCCTCCGAATTATTAATCTGAAAACTCTTAAAGCTTTTTAAATAAAACAGACATTATTAACAACTTTATTCTAAATGCCTACGTATTTGCAGCCCTCTCGTTGGGAGAAGTGTGTTCGTCGACATGGTGACTATGCTGAGAAGTAAATACGTAGACATGAAGAATAAAGATGCAGAATTTTAATAACGTTTGTTTTATTTAAAAAGCTTTAACATCTTTCTCATAAAAAAGGCAGAGGTATTTTCCTTCAGTCCACTCACGATCTATGTGTGCGTTCCTTTATGTAAGTATGCTTTCATTTAATGCAGATTATTATGTTCAATATTTGTACTCTGGACTCTGTACGTAATTGCTCCGAAGTCAGTCATTCTATGTTGCCGTGGGTAACCGGATTACTTGTACATTGCAACATCTGGAATAGTTGCTTTCCGAAAGATTTAAATGATGTCTCTCCGTATTCTACACAGAAGCATCTACAAATGAAAGGATATCATCTGAAATATCATCAAACAGAACCGGGCACTAACCGGCATATCTTTTGTAGAAGATAACTTCCTTTCTGATCCATTGGCTATCTGTTCAAAAATGGCTCTGAGCACTATGGGACTTAACATCTGAGGTCATCAGTCCCCTAGAACTTAGAACTACTTAAACCTAACTAACCTAAGGACATCACACAAATCCATGCCCGAGGCAGGATTCGAACCTGCGACCGTAGCGGTCGCGCGGTTCCGGACTGCAGCGCCTGGAACCGCTCGGTCACTTCGGCCGGCGCTAGAGTCATTATCTTGCAGTAAGTGTTCAAAGACGTACGACCGATGCAGCACCTGCCCTTACTTCACAGCAGCCCCTGAATCATACATGCAATTCAGACCTTATATCGTCGAGTTCCACACGTATCTCTGCATGTTCGGCGCTCGCAACACGCCAGCAAATTCATCAAAAGGCCAGGAGAACGTGGTGGCCTGTCCACAATACCTACGACCGTTGTTCTCGTACGCCAGCGTCTCTGAGTGTGGTGTTCATGTATCTTAGGATAGCTATATAGGTAGATTCGCTAAATTCACCTCACAGTCAAAACAGGTCAGTATCAAAGTGACTCACAGACATAAGATCTTCACGCCTTTCTTTCCCATGTTGACTTACGGCTTTGTTTATAGGACTCTAGAAGAGAAATGTGATACAGAAGTAAAATATTGCACAATCCAGGAAGAGGCAGTGGTCACTCCTTAACTGGTCTGAAAGAGCGGCAACAACGCCATGGGAGTAGGAGGTATACACTACTTGGTTTCTTTAGTAGAGTATTTGTGTATCATGGGTGAATAGCAGCAAAATCAACTCTCAAATGGAAGACAATCTAAAAAGAATCGCGAAAGCTAGTTATATCTCATCAGCTGGAAGGGGTGCCCAATAAATAATTCACCGAATTTTAACGTTGTTGGTTGGTTGGCCTTCGTTACTGTGGGTTTTGTACAGCGATAAGTTCGAGTGTATGGATGGTAATGTTGTCACGAGGAAGTACTGCTACAAATAGCAATAGAAACCGAAAGGAGGACCTTGTTGTAGAAAGACTCATAACCAAGAAGTTCAATTATGAAAGTTGGGATAAAAAGGTATAAATTTTATGATGCTGGTTTTATATGTAATACAGAACTCTAGCAAGTGGTATATGTGGAACTAAAGAAGTCAACAATGCATACTGCTCAAACTTTTAGGCTGGAAAGATTTGAGTTCATGTAGTCTTTCCGTCGGCATTTGTTGATGCAATTGTGAATGTAGACCTACGTCGAAACAGTGTTTATATTTGAAAGAGTTTAGAATCAAGTATGTAAAGCACACTTTGTTGTTAATTCTTAACTGTTAGTCATCCTTTTAATAATCGGCCTGTGATTGGTTGAATTACGTCATTGTGATGTCACGCAAACAGATATTGTGTCGATGTTGCAACGCAGTTGCCTAGCAACGACCTTTCTGAATAAGTCACTGTGGAAGTTGGCTACTCCGGCCGTCTTGCATTATTTGGGTTAATTCGAAAAGTGCTCGAGTGTCCATTGTAACCGAGCTCGGTCTGACCATCAGCACGTTTCGAAGCGCAGGAAGTGTGTCGTAACGACACAGGAAACAGCACCGAGTTACTCATAACTAAGTGATACTGCGTCACTAGAGTCCTGCCCTGTGTTTAGTGGTATCTGTGGGAAGATGGAAACTTTGAGCAGAGTTTCCAGCCCCCTGTGAACTCGACCACACCTCCACCTCACCCATTGGCTGGGGCTCTTCGAAACTGTAGCAGAAGAATTAGGCGAAACCCATCCGGTTGTCAACCAACTGGAGAGCATCGGACTGATCAGTTTCACACTTTGGTTCATCACGGACTTCGCCAAGGCGTGCCTAAGGTAAGAAGACTGTCTTTGAAAACAACAAGAAAGGAATAAGTTGCCGATCAATGCATCGCAAAATGTAATTCGGAGTTAAGAGAATTTTCACGAATTGTCTCTATCAGTACGTAATCCAATAACAGAGTTGAAGGCGGCCAATAGGCCTCGTTCTGTAGAAAGTGTTTCATAGACAAACTACGCGCTATTCACAACAGAAGTCCAAAGATGAGTAGGAGTCTTGGGTCTAATCTTTCCGCGACCTTTGAATCAGGTTCATATTCTACGCAGGCATTACTCCATTCCTATACCGTCAGAACAATTTGGTTGTCATACAGATGTTAGGAGGGAAATTCGTCGTGCAAATCTTCATTTTTCTCTTTTTCCCGAATGTGCACAAATCTATACTACTGAACGGCTAACTCATTTCATGGTTCATAGTTCATAGTTCACGTTCCCAGTTGGGTCATTCCATGGATCGGACGTAACATTTGTACTATGTACATTAAAGTATGAACACGAAAATAAAAAAGAACTAGTTGTGAATATGTCACTATATGCATAGGTTTGATTATGAGCCGGCCGCTGTGACCGAGAGGTTCTGGGCGCTTCAGTCCGGAACCGCGCTGCTGCTACGGTCGCAGGTTCGAATTCTGCCTCGGGCATGGATGTGTGTGATGTCAGGTTAGTTAGGTTTAAGTAGTTCTGAGTCTAGGGGACCGATGACCTCAGATGTTAAGTCCCATAGTGCTTAGAGCCATTTGAACCATTTGTTTGATTATGCGAGCTGTGTTGATTTTCTGTAATCAAAGGAACAGGAATTGTTAAGGGCTCTTTACACACCCAGGTTTGTCTCAGCAGAGCGTGTTTGCAATGACCCTCTGCACATCTGCTCTGCAGTATTCAATTCCTGTTTACACGTTCCACCCATAATGCAGCTTTCGCACAGTCGGGAATCAATAGTCCGAGAGTGCGTAATATTTTCCGGCCATGGTCAAATTAAGTACATTTCGGCTCCCACCCGTCGGATGTTCGAGTCCTCCCTCGAGCATGTGTGTGTGTTGTCCTTAGCGTAAGTTAGTTTCACTTAGATTAAGTAGTGTGTAACCGTACGGACAGATGACCTCAGCAGTTTGGTTCCTTACGAACTTACCACAAATTTCTAAATAAGTATATTTGCTTGTGAGATAATTATTCTGTGCAGTGCTATTACTTCAGAAAATCAGTACGGAAAAGATCGACAAAAGACTGGCTTCTAAAATGTGTACCGCTTTTCGGGTCAAGAGCAAGGTCCGATTCCACCCGTCTGCTTTGAACAACAGCGCCCTTATAACGTCGTTGGTTTCAATGAAGTCCTGCATAACGTCATTGGTTTAAGTTGCGAGGGATGTATGCGACCTGTTATTAAGTGTTATTTTTGATTATCTTAATTTTTTGTATGCTCTACCATGTTCACTTGGCTGTTTTATTTGTTAATTTGACATGATTTTCTGGGGTTAACGTTAAGTAGGAACTTCCGTGCGGAAGTTTAATTTCTCCGAGTTAACGATTGGTAGTTATAAATATAATGTTGTTCCATACTATTATTTCTCTGTATTCTGGTGAGTTCTTGTAGTGTGGTCAGATAGGTACTTACGTGCATTCCTCATATCGACGTAAGTGAAATGAATTGTAATTCTGTTCATAATAGAGGTTATTCCAATAATTTATTTTTATTCCCTAAATTTGACGTCGTTGATGTGCTGCGTGTATGAAATCGATTGTTATATTACATATCGTGTTGTTGTTAGTTGCGGGTCACTCTTGTAATTGATGCGTTTTTTTGTGATGTTTTGTAGTAGGTTCAAATTTGGGTGAATTCCCATGGGACCAAACTGCTGAGGCCATCGGTCCCTTGACTTAAACATTACTTAAACTAATTTACGCTAACGACAACACACACACCCCTGCCCGAGGGAGGACTCGAACCTCCGGCAGGAGTGGCTATTTTGTAGTAATGATTTAGTTAAGCTGTACTGAGTCATTGATTTTTATTGGTTACTGTTTCTTTCCTTTATTTTTATCGACTTTCGTTTCGACAGCTATTTAATTTTTCCATATGTTTTTTGTTTCTGTTTATTATGGTGGGATTTGTTTGCATTTTTTCTCGATTAATTCTTCATTTTCCGGGGACTTGTATCACTGTTTTCGTTGGACTACGTACTGCAGGCGAAGAATGCGAATGCTTTGTACGATATCTTTTTGGTTACTTTAGATGCATTCGTTTGCGCAATTCTTCGTTTACGTGCTTTTTTAGTGTGTGAATTCCTGTTATCGCTTTCTTCCACTGGGATATATGCGATTGGTGTACGTTGCTATTATCAATGTTTTCATGTTTTCGTTTGACTTATTTCCGAAGAATTTCTCTGTGTTACTATTAGATTTTTCTTTACTTTGTGGATCCATGCGGCATCTTGGCTGAGCTATGTAGGACAAATGGAAAAATTAGATTCCAGTTAGGTATTTATTGCCGTTTCTTTCGGTTTACTGTGATTCCTTTGCTGTGGGGATCTTTGGAATCGTCGTCTTCGTTTGAATTACATAGATCTGTTTACATTTGTTTACATTTGAATAAATTGTTGTTTTGTGAAGCGTTGTCTGGTATCGCTGCCTTCGTTTGAGCTATAGATCAAGTGAGGATTTAGATTAAAATTTTGGATTCTAGTATTTTCTGGTTATGTTAATTTAATGGTATTTGTGTGTTTGAGTTTTGGATATTTTGTGGGAGGGAGGAGGAAGGCAGGAGGAGGAGGTGTGTTATCGCTCTCTTTGATTTATTTAGACCCAACGGAAGATCTGATTCCATGTATTGCGTTGTGTATGATATTCTTATTTTCGTTTTAGCTGCATAACTCAAGTGAAGTATTCTATTCCAATTTCGCATTTTTCCATATATTTTCGTTCCGTTTATTTCAGATTAATTCGTTTGTCCTATTTTTCGTTGCCTTGGTTGCCCTGAGATAAGCTTATCTTTATTAACTCTTTTTTAAAAGCCAAAACTCCCTCATACCTGCAGATGTCACGTTAATTTCATTTTATTAGCTGACTGCAATATTTAGTGTGCATTATGCCTGTTTTCGAACATAATTGTCTATCCATTTTGTAGGACGTACTCGGCCAGCTATTAAACGTTATCTATGGGTGTCTTAGTAACTACTGTTAAAGACTGTCCATAGACGTAATATGACGTCATTGTTCGACGCAAATGTCTGAATCAGACCTTACTTTATTACTCGGTTGCCTACGCTAGCCTTCTGAAGAAACTAAAAATTGAAAAAGACGGGTAGTTTAGCTATTTTGAGGGCAGAGACATTATTTGTGTTTTACAGTATCACCATCATAGTTGATCCACATCATTCCGGAAACATGTTGTGACATACCATTTCATTTTGTCTGCATATATGGTCTGCGTCAGTTCAAACGCCTCCAGACTTCGCACAGGCCGAACAAAGACAGTAACACAGATAAATTTTTCAGTCGGTGCCTCATTCACACCGAATCTTTTGTCTGTGCAAACACTGTCTGTACAGACAAGTCACTTTATATATCTGTGTGTGTAAACGGCTATTTACAGACGTTACAAAACCTTCGTTATTCATGGAATATCCCAGAAGGAGGTTGCCTGTCCACCACCTTTCAGAGACAACAAAAATATGACTTCCAATATTTCAGATAATTATTGATCCAATTTAAAAATTTAAAATCCTGTCATAATCTCCCCATTTTGAGGTATAACCTTACGTTAAAGATTTGGCACAGCAGAACAAGTTCTGCAATTGGGAAACGTGTGTATATCTTGAGCCGGAACTTATGGTGCGTAAATACCCAGATCATATTCATCCAGTATATGAGAATGAGAGCAATTAGTGACTCACAACAAACTTTATACATAATTTCAGACCTGTAAGAAACTTTTACTCACTAACACCCCCCCTCCCCCCCCCCAAAAAAAAATTGATGAAAGGAAATGAGGCTATCGCTTACTACAGTCTCGCGATTCATGCACTAAAACTGCCTCAGGCACGACGTTTTAATCTATTACTTCTTTACTACTGCCTGTATTCACGACGCGATTTACAGAGAGAATCGACATATACCAGTGAATTTAGCTGCAAAATTATGTGAGGTCATAAACACCGAAATGTGAGAAGAGCTAGCTGTTGCTTAAGACGAAACGAAAATTACCCAATTATATTAATCGAGTGTCTAGTAGTGAGAGCATTTAGCGACATCCAGAAAACCTTATAATTTAGAGCCTTTTCTGTGCTCTTTCCTCGTTTATGTACTTAACGTCAAATGTGTAACGCATTAACACTTTCGTAAAATAATCAGAAGTATAGATGAGACTTAGATTCTTTACAGAATCTTGCGTTTACTTGTTTGACACTAATTTATTAGAGTTGTCATAATTCGAGGGTAATGTCTTCTCCACGCTCTCTCGACGAAGTTTGTGTACTGATACTAGTCTTGCAATTATGCGTTAGTTAGTTTATCACCATTGTTCGTTCTAAGGTGGCATGTTCATCACTGATTTTTAAATTCTTTCAAATATATTTGACCCAGCCTTCAAACGTGTTGCTGAAATGTTTATGTATGTTTTATATTACTCCCAGTAATATCTGTAAAGAAAGTCATTTTGAACAGATTTTTGTTACGACGTCAAACTGTTTTATTTGGGAACACCAAACTCAAAGATTTGTTTAACGATTTTCGCTGTATTAGGTAAGGGAATTACAATCAAGAGCAATGGAATTAGTCACAAAGTTCTGCAGAATTAAGTGGCCCCAGCTCAGAAACGCGCGCCGGCCGCTGTGGCCGAGCTGTTCTAGGCGCTACAGTCTGGAACCGCGCGACCGCTACGGTCGCAGGTTCGAATCCTGCCTCGAGCATGGATGTGTGTGATGTCCTTAGGTTAGTTAGGTTTAAGTAGTTCTAAGTTCTAGGGGACTGATGACTTCAGAAGTTGAGTCCCATAGTGCTCAGAGCCATTTGAACCATTTGAACCTCTTCAACTGCGAGTAATGACTGCAATATACACCCTTCTGAATCTGCTTACTGGATTCATATCTAAGAAGAACTTATCTTCCTTCATTTTCCATTCTTTTCATAGTTGAGAAGAACTGCACACATTGGTAAGATATGCAAATCCATACATCCACATGGAGCACTGTTGCCATAGCCTGCCACAGAATCTTCATTCTGCTCACTGATGTCTCCAGATAGACGTTTTCGATCAGCAGAGTTATTGCTTCTTTTTTCCGAGTCGCTAATTGCTTAGTCCTTGGAAGTGTGTGGCGCTCTGAAGCAGTTCATGAGTTAATTATCCATCTGTAGTCCACATCCCCTGTAACTCCTCAATCTGTCCCCACGCGTTTTCCATACTTTTGGAGCCCTGGAGAAGGACGTTCATGGACGTCGATTTACTTCAGACAAAGAGGTGCACACATCTTATCTCACGGCGGGATAAATGTACTAACAGTTATGTCAATTACTTTTGAAATAATAAAGTTTACTTACTTTTTTCAATGTGTCTCGTTTAATTTGACTACCCCTTATAGTTATCCACTAAGAGGCTGCCACGATTGCACCTTTATGTCGGCCTGTGCTTCTCTCGATGAACTTTCACATGTGGGCCAGCTCTCGCTATATGTGTTACTGTGTCGGTTTGTCTGCAATCTAGCAAGATAACGGAATCAGCCCCTGTTTCCAAACGGGGCTTTTAAATGACTCGCTCTGCTGTTCAAAGGGAAATTTTACTCGATTCGGGGAATACCGTTGCCAGCAAAGGTGTACGTCATGGGGAACAAATTGGTGCTGAAATGAGTCGACTCAAGACTATCAGGGGTTCTAACTGCGCAAACACAGCCCACATAGCAGCGTATCATTTTTCACTTCTGAAGTCACCTGACAGGGCACAGCTAGACAAATAACGATGAGCACTTTATTAGCAATAACATGAATGACATTTCTCATTGAATCACAGGAGCTGCAGTTAATTCAGTCACAGAAATACAACAAGACTTCCTGAATCTATAGGGAAACTGCCAGACTGTTTGGTGTGTGTGTGTGTGTGTGTGTGTGTGTGTGTGTGTGTGTGTGGTCTTCAGTCCAGAGACTGGTTTGATGCAGCTCTCCATACTGCTCTATCCTGTGCAAGCTTCTTCACCTCCCAGTACCTACTGCAACCTACATCCTTCTGAATCTGTTTAGTGTATTTATCTCTTGGTCTCCCTCTACGATTTTTACCCTCCACGCTGCCCTCCAATACTGAATTGGTGATCCCTTGATGCCTCAGAATATGCCCTACCAACCGATCCCTTCTTCTAGTCAAGTCGTGCCACAAATTTCTCGTCTCTCCAATTATATTCAACACCTCCTCATTAGTTATGTGATCTACCTATCTAATCATCAGCATTCTTCTGTAGCATCACATTTCGAAAGCTTCTATTCTCTTCTTGTCTAAACTATTTATCGTCCACGTTTCACTTCCATACATGGCTACACTCCATACAAATACATTCAGAAACGACTTCCTGACACTTAAATCTATACTCGATGTTAAGAAATTTCTCTTCTTCTGAAACGCTTTCCTTGCCATTGCTAGTCTACATTTTATGTCCTCTCTACTTCGTCCATCATCAGTTATTTTGCTCCCGAAATAGCAAAACAGATTTACTACTTTAAGCGTCTCATTTCCTAATCTAATCCCCGCAGCAACACCCGATTTAATTCGACTACATTCCATTATCCTCGTTTTGCTTTTGTTGATGTTCATCTTATATCCTCCTTTCAAGACACTGCCCATTCCGTTCAGCTGGTCTTCCAGGTCCTTTGCTGTCTCTGACGGAATTACAGTGTCATCGGCGAACCTCAAAGTTTTAATTTCTTCTCCATGGATTTTAATGCCTACTCCGAACTTTTCTATTGTTTCCTTCACTGTTTGCCTTTTGAGTAGTCCCCGCCCGCAGATCCGAATGGGGGACTATTTTAACTCCGGGATATTTTACCCAAGAGGAGGCCATCATCATTAAACCATACAGTAAAGCTGCATGCCGTTCAGGAAAAATTACGGCTGTAGTTTCCCCTTGCTTTCAGCCGTTCGCAGTACCAGCACAGCAAGGCCATTTTGGTTAGTGTTACAAGGCCAGCTAAGTCAATCATTCAGACTGTTGCCCCTGCAACTAAAACTGTTTGATAACAAGTCTGAAATCAAAGGTTCGTGGAGCACAGTCAC
This sequence comes from Schistocerca nitens, assembly GCF_023898315.1. NCBI lineage: Eukaryota > Metazoa > Arthropoda > Insecta > Orthoptera > Acrididae > Schistocerca > Schistocerca nitens. Next base: position 142,447,335 of record NC_064622.1, on the reverse strand, counting down.
GATGAACGTAACAGTACAAACTGTTTGGCTACAGGGAACACTGTTTGGACAGCTGTCCAGAATCTACAATCAAAGAAAAAGTTTAAGAGCGTTGGATACCAGATACTGGCGCTGCAATCAGCAGAGGCGAAGGTCGCCTAGCGTTGCTCGCGGTAGATTGCTAGCGGCTCTTAGAGGGCTCCGAAGGCGATTGTGCCCAGGCTTTGGCTGTGGCCGTGTGGCGTCCTAAATACAGTGGAACGATACGGCGTGGACTACTTGCACTGACATGAGTCTCAGACGCAAGTAGAGCTGCAATGGCGGCGCTTCCTAAGGGCGACATGGACGCCACCTGTGGTGAAGTGGGCGCCTCTGATTAAAATGGCAGCTGCCGCAATTTCCATGAAAACAAGCCTTTGTTGTTGTGTTTCTTCGGAACAGTTTTTGGCACACGATTCGTGGTGCATACAGGGTCTCGCTTCGGCCACCAGAGCCACTGGCTAGCTATGCCGGTGGGCTGTACGTCTGGACACCGCAAATTCAATGCCGCCAACACCAGGCGAGGTGCTATAAACATCCAGCTCCGTTTCCTCAATGTGTGGCACAGAAGTCGTCGCTCTCCATGTGTACTTCCACTCACTCAGAGTCGCAGCGAGTAGCGATTAGCATAGACGGAAGAAAATCGGCTTTGAATGACAGAAACACTATAGATCAGTCTGGATCGACGACTCATGGTATTCGTTTGGTACACCCTGACCACAGGACACGAGGGTGCGAGAACCATAATTATGATGCAGTGAATCTCCACCTACGTTGCCCTCTATAAGTTTGGAAACACCATGCTTCGTATTACAACGGAGCAATATGGAAGTGATCTATGTGAGTTATTGGTTAGAATACGGAATAGCAAGTTCAAATAATGGTTAATAATGACACGTACAGTATTGTACACTTAATTATTGTACATATACGTACATACGTATTGGAACGTACTTATATTGGTCCGTTTTATGCAAACCGGGGCAACGGCCTCTCCGCAGTGGATACACCGGTTCCCATGAGATCACCGATGTTAAGTGCTATCGGGCGAGGCCGGCACTTGGGTGGCTGACCATCCAGCCACCATGCGCTGTTGCCATTTTTTGGGGTGCACTCAGTCTCGTGATGCCAATTGAGGAGCTATTATACCGAACAGTAGCAGCTTCGGTCAAGAATACCATCATAACGACCGGGAGAGCAGTGTGCTGACCCCACGCCCCTCCTATCCGCATCCTCCACTGAGGATGACACGGCGGTCGGATGGTCCCGGTAGGCCACTCGTGGCCTGAAGACGGAGTGCTTATGCAAACCGATGTTACCTGTCAAAGTAGTTCTACTAAACACGCCAGGAGGCGCGAATAGACCGCATGGCTATGTAGATGTACGATGTTTACATTTCTGTTCACTTGTAGTTGCGCGAAAGTAATTGAAAATGGCCCCAAAGTGCCAGATTACTTGTGAATCACGGGTAATGATAATCACTTTGCACCAAGAAGGCAATTGTGTCCGACAAATAGCAAAGAAACTGATGATTTCCATGAGCGGAGTTGTCAAAACCGTACACCGGCATCGAGAAACAGGCTCCTATGGAGATAGTTCTCGCTCAGGAGCACCCAGGAAAATATCAGAACGCCAGGAAAATTATTTGGTAGATACCAGTAAACGTAACAGATTAAAAACTGTCCGTGAATTGACTGCTGAATTAAACGCAACGAGGGATACACCGGTGAGTGAGTCAACAGTGAGACGACGCCTCGCAGACAACAACCTCTGAAATTTTGTAGCAACGAGGAAACCACTATTGCGCCCTGTTAACAAGAAGAAAAGGCTTCAGTGGCCTGAGACATACCAACATTGGGGATTGGGAAAGAGTTCGAAATATCTGGAAGTAAGCGCCGTCAATTTGTACGCCGTTTCACCCCATGAACGCTTGAATCCTCAGTGCGCAATTCCAACTGTAAAGCATGGAGGGGGTTCTGTGATGGTATGGGGATCCTTTGGAGGGAATAAAGTCGGAGATTTGGTGAAAATAGACGGAAAACTGAACCAAAAGGATTTTATTGCTATTCTCCAGCGGCATGCTAAGACATTTTGTTTGCGTCTGATTGGGAAAGGGTTTGTCTTGCAGCGAGACAACGACCCGAAACATACGTCTCGCTTGTGTCAGAACTATGTGAAGTCTCTAGAGGTTCGTAAAATATTGAAAAACATGGAAAGGCCGCCAGAATCCTCTGATTGTAACCTAATCGAGCTGCTATGGGATGAACTGGACGGGAAATCATGAGTGGGTCACAATTGTAGGAGGTCCTGCAGCAAGAATGGAGATTAATTCCAACTGAAATCTTGGCAAAACTTACGCAGCGCATGACGAGAGTGTGCAAGGCAGTGATGAAAGCAAAGGGTGGCTATTTTGAGGAATCTAAAATTTAATTGTTGCATCTTCCTCTTTATTATTTGAGCTTAATAAACATTTGGAAAACAACAAAATGCATTTTTATACTGTATTTCCTTTCCATTGTCTATAATTACTAGGTGTTTCCAAACTTATGGAGGGTCCACTGTATAATGGTTTGTGGCGTAAATATGTAGATGTACACCACCCTCCATTTTACTCCACAAACAATTATACAGTGCATGGTAGAGGGTACATCGTATTGTAGTTATCGAGTTTCCTGTCTGTATGAATCTCTAGGCGCTTTACCTTTTCGTACCAGCCCTACATGAGATATACGACAGAATCAGCACAATGGTCTCCCTGTCTTCTTCAAAAACATGTTATCTACATTAACCCAACAGCGCTTTCCAGAATATACGTCGTATTTCTTGAGAATATTCCCATTTAAGTTTCATTAGCATCTTTGTTACACTTTCGTAAGGGATGTACCCCTTTACGACATTAGTAGCGCCTATGTGATTTCTTTTGTACTATGTTTACATACCTATTTGATAATAACTCCGAACGCTGGTACAATTCGTCGCATATCGTCTTGTATGCGATTTCAGTTACAGATGAGTCGCATTTTCCCAGAACCCCTCCAACAAATGTAAGTCTTACATTCAACTTTCCTAATACCGATTTTAGTTAATCGTCCTACTTGATGACAGTTTTCAGATACTGTGGGGTTCTTACTGTTTAGGAAAGGAACTTTCTTGCTTTTATTCATTTCTGTCGTGTTTCTGCAGCTCCTTCGCACATCGACCATAGTTCCCCACAGGCAACTGCATTTTCAGTGAGCGGTCTCGTAGTGCTGCTTGCCTTAAGATAAATCGTTTCCGTACATTTATCAGCCAGAAAATAATTTTTTTTTTCTTTATTGATTTTCAGTTCCCCCCGAAGGAGGCGGGCTGGCAGCAGCTTACTACACTGCTCTACAGCCTACAGACTTTTGTTTAAAAAAAAAAAGGAACCGCAAGACCGCTACGGTCGCAGGTTCGAATCCTGCCTCGGGCATGGATGTTTGTGATGTCCTTAGGTTAGTTAGGTTTAACTAGTTCTAAGTTCTAGGGGACTAATGACCTCAGCAGTTGAGTCCCATAGTGCTCAGAGCCATTTGAACCATTTTTTTAAAAAAAGGAAGAAGAAAGAAACAAGGAAAAACAGGCGATAAAATGGTGATTTAAAGTGAAAAATGCCATAAAAATGCGGAAAGTTAAAACAGAAAGCAAAAGGGGTTGGCAATGTTGATAAAATACACAGGAATAAGACAAGTAACATAGTAGACACACAATTAAAAAACATGGCGACAGTCTGGTTTCTGTTCGCAAGTGATAAAAAAAAAATAACACCCAGCGACAGTATGATGGCTGTTCGCTACACTTCCCAAAAGACACAACACAGAGCACGCACTGGAAAAACACACTGTAAAACACTGCACGAAAAAGGTGGCACAAAGATGGCACTACCGATCCAAGGCACATGGGGGGGGGGGGACCTGGAGTAGGGGGAAAAACAAGGAGGGAGGAGAGGAAAAAACGAAAAGGGTGGGGGGAACCAAGGAGGGAGAGGACTAACAAAGGGGGAGAAAGACAGACGCGAGACGGAATGAGAGGAGGCAGAGGAGGGAAATGTAAAAGGACTCGGGGGAGAGAAGGGGGCAAAGAGAGGGGAGGTGGGGAAGAAAGAGGATGGAAGGGGGGGAGGGAGAGAGGGAGCCCAGGAAAAGGACAGACGAAAGGAGGGGGAGTGAGGATCAGAGTTGATAGGGATAAATGGAGGGAGAGACCAGAAAATAATGACCACTGACCTACTTAAGATATAAACCCGCCCATGCAACGACGCGTCGCCGATGTTATCCGAGCGAAAGGTGGACGCACTGGCTACTAGGAAGGTGGCCATAATGTTCTGGCTGATCAGTTTGTACAGGGTGGTCCATTGATAGCGACCGGGCCAAATATCTCACGAAATAAGCATGAAACGAAAAAAACTAGAAAAAACGACTCATCTAGCTTGAAGGGGGAAACCAGTTGGCGTTATGGTTGGCCCACTAGATAGCGCTGCCATATGTCAAACGGATATCAACTGCGTTTATTAAATAGGAAACCCCATTTTTATTACATATTCGTGTAGTACGTTAAGAAATATGAACACTTTAGTTGGACCACTTTTTCCACTTTGTGATTGATGGCGCTGTAATAGTCACAAACGTATAATTACGTGGTATCACGTAACATTCCACCAGTGCGGACAGTATTTGCTTCGTGATACATTACCCGTGTTAAAATGGACCGTTTACCAATTGCGGAGAAGGTCGATATCGTGTTGATGTATGGCTATTGCGATCAAAATGCCCAACGGGTGTGTACTATGTATGCATGCTGCTCGGTATCCTGGAGGACATCATCCAAGTGTCCGGACGGTTCGCCGGATAGTTAAGTTATTTAAGGAAACAGGAAGTGTTCACCCACATGTGAAACGTCATCCACCATCTGCAATAAATGATGATGCCCAAGTAGGTGTTTTAGCTGCTGTCGCGGCTAATCCGCACATCAGTAGCAGACAAACTGCGCGAGAATCGCGAATCTCAAAAACGTTGGTGTTGAGAATACTACATCAACATCGACTGCACCCGTACCATATTTCTATGCACCAGAAATTGCATGGAGACGACTTTGAACGTCGTGTACAGTTCTGCCACTGGGCACAGGAGAAATTACGGGACGATGACAGATTTTTTGCACGCGTTCTATTTGGCGACGAAGCGTCATTCACCAACAGCGGTAACGTAAACCGGCATAATGTGCACTATTGGGCAACGGAAAATCCACGATGGCTGCGACAAGTGGAACATCAGCGACCTTGGCGGGTTAATGTATGGTGCGGCATTATCGGAGGGAGGATAATTGGTCCCCATTTTGTCGATGGCAATCTAAATGGTGCAATGTATGCTGATTTCCTACGTAATGTTCTACCGACGTTACTAGAAGATGTTTCACTGCATGACAGAATGGCGATGTACTTCCAACATGATGGATGTCCGGCACATTGCTCGCGTGCGGTATTGAATAGCATATTTCATGACAGGTGGATTGGTCGTCGAAGCACCATACGATGACCCGCACGTTCAACGGATCTGACGTCCCCGGATTTCCTTCTGTGGGGAAAGCTGAAGGATATTTGCTATTGTGATCCGCCGACAACGCCTGACAACATGCGTCAGCGCATTGTCAATGCACGTGCGAACATTACGGAAGGCGAACTACTCGCTGTAGAGAGGAATATCGTTACACGTATTGCCAAATGCACTGAGGTTGACGGACATCATTTTGAGCCTTTATGGAATTAATGTGGTATTTACAGGTAATCAGGCTGTAACAGCATGCGTTCTCAGAAATGTTCACAAAGGTACATGTATCACATTGGAACAACCGAAATCAAATGTTCAAACGTACTTACGTTCTTTTTTTTTTTTTTAATTTAAAGAACGTACCTGTTACCAACTGCGTCTAAAATTGTGAGCCATACGTTTGTGACTATTACAGCGCCATCTATCACAAAGCGAAAAAAGTGGTCCAACTAAAACATTCATATTTCTTTACGTACTACACAAATGTGTAATAAAAAATGGGGGTTCCTATTGAAAAAAACGGAGCTGATATCCGTTTGACCTATGGCAGCACCATCTAGAGGGGCAACCATAGCGCCATCTGGTTTCCCCCTTCAAGCTAGACAAGTTTCGTTGTTTGTAGTTTTTTCTTTTGACGCTTATTTCGTGAGATATTTAGCCCGGTCACTATCAATGGAGCACGCTGTATACAATGGGGAAAAGTTTAACGAGCTAAACTGGTACTTAAGAACATTTATTTACAAAGCGGAGCTTACGCGTGACCTTCATTAAGCATGTAAGACACATAAAATGTTACTACTGTGTTTGCGTACGAGCAAACTGTATTAGTCATCGTAGGCTGGATCAAGCATCAGAGGGTTGGATCCCCTCATTCGAAGGCGCCAGATTGCAAAGCCTGGGCTACTCTCAGGTTGGAATCTCCGCTTTCGAAGATTGTGTCCGTCTGTATGTCTGTCTGTCTGCCTGCCTGCCCGTCTGCCCGCCGCTTACTGCTGTAGCTGTTCGTTCGTTCGTCCGTCCGTCCGTCCGCCTGCCTGCTCGCTGTCCGTCTCCGCCGCTACCGCTGCTGCCTGCTGTCCGTCCGTCCGTCTGTTCGCCGCCGCCGTCGCCGCCGTCGCCGCCAGCCGGTGCTCGCCGCCGCCGCCGCCTGGTCGACGCCGCCGCCGCCGCCGCCGCCGCCGCCGCCGCCGTCCGACCCTGGTCTTCGGCCGTCCTCGTCTTCCTCCGTCTTTGTCTTCGTCTGCCCCGGTTTGTGTCCTTTCCTTTTCGTTCTGTGCGTTATTGTTTCTCCCTGTCATCATGTCCGCCCCCACCACCACCGCCACCATTACCACCACCGCCATAGTTTACACTTCCCCTTCCGCCGCCTCCACCACTATAACGTGGTGTGCCCAGTCCCACCCCCCTCCTTCCATCCCAACTCTTCTCACTCTTCGCTCTTTATCGCCCCCTCTCTAGCTTCTTCCTCCCGCTCCTCTCGATCTGATCCTTTCCCCCCACTCCCCCAGCCTATCACTGCAGCTCCGGCTAGGGTGGTGGCCCGTCGGGCCACTGTCCATACCCAGCTCTCCCCGTCGCCTTCGCCATCACCGCCGCCACCGCCACCGCCACCGTCATCGTCATCGTCATCGTCATCGTCACCGTCGCCTTCGCCTTCGCCTTCGCCTTCGCCTTCACCGTCACCGTCACCATCTCCGGCGCCGACTCCTGTCCCGGGACCTGCCACTCCCCGCCACATTCCAGTTGTTCCCATCCCCCACACCTCCTCCGCCGCCGTCAAGCGCCCCAGTGGCACCCCTGCCTCGTCTGCTCCAAAAAAGGCTCCGCTTCGTCCCCCTTCCCCCACCCCTGATGCCATGGATGTCTCCCCGCCCGTCCCTGCCCCCTCCTCCTCCTCCTCTACCCCCTCCTCCTACCGCTACCTCCTCTCCCGTCTGGATCCCTCCCTCCTTGAAGCCCGGAACCTCACCCTCTTTCTTCGCCAGAATTGTCCTGGTGCCCCCATCTCCCTCCTCACTCCTCGCCGTGATTCGGTACTCATCTCCTCCCCCAGCCCTACCCTCCACACAGACCTCCTTTCCCGCATCCCTGTCACCCGCTTTGGCCCTCATGCCTCTCTCACCCCTGCTCCCTCGCCACCTCCCTCCCGCCAACCCCAACCTCCGCATCGCCCGCCGACCCTCACTTTTGTGATCACTCGGCTCAGTCCAGTGATCACGGAGGAGGAGGTGTTGGCGGAGCTTCAGGCCCATCCCCATCTGGAGGTGCGTGCGGTTCGCCGGATCCATAATGCTGCTGGCCCCACCCGCCTTATGCGGGTTTTTTCTGAGCACGCCCCCTCCATAGACCGTCTCCTGAAGGAGGGTGCCCTCCTTTTTAACCAGCGTTATAAAGTTGACCCCTCCCATTCCCCTCCTCAATCCCTGCACTGCCAGAGGTGTCTGCGCTATAACGCGCACCCCACAGCTGAGTGCCGCGAGGCCCCCACCTGCCCGCATTGTAGGCAAGCGCACTTCCTCAGGTAGTGCCCTAACCTCCAATCCCCTCCTTCCTGCAATACCTGCAATCTCCCCCATCCCACCTACTCCCAAAAGTGTAAAGCCGGACCCCCTCCGACCACTCCTGAACTCACCATCCCTGTCCGTCCCCTGGACGCCCCCACTCCTCCTGGCAATTCCCTTCGTCCCCCCCCCCCACTGCTGAGGACATCATCAGGTTCATCACCATCGTCCTTCAAAATGTTCATCCCTTACAGCGCCCCCACACCCTCCAGCAGATCTCCCTTGCCACCCGTTCCATATTCCAACTCAAGATGTACGCCACCTACTCCAACAACCAGGCCCATTTCACCTTCTCCCGTCTTGACACCCTCGTCTAAATCCCTGTCATGGCGCGACAGCAACGTATCCTTTTCAACAATATCCGCTCCCTCTCCGCCAACAAGAACCTCTTCCTGCACACCCTTGCCACCCACCGCGTGGATGCCTTCCTCCTCAATGAAACCTTCCTCCAACCCCACCACTCCATCCACACCTCACCCTATCTCCTCCACCGCTCCGATAACCCCCTCCCAATTGCGCGTGGCGGAGTTGCCATTGGTCACCACTGCCAGATCCCCGTTCGGCTCCAACCTCTCCTTCCCGACCCCACCGAACACCTGATCCTAGTCTCTTCTTCCCCGGCCTTACCGTTACCTGCGCCACCATCTATGTCCGCCCTAACGCCCGTATTCCCTTCTACTTCCTCTCCCACATTGACCGTACCTTCTCCTCCTACGTGATCGCCGCCGACCTCAACATCCATAGTCGTTCCGCCGCCCAGTTACGGCGGTGGCATCGGTTCCTCTCCTCCCTTCAAGGCGACCTCATCCCCATCCCCCAGCACACCCGTCCCGAATCCAACTCCACTCCTGATGTTATCCTCTCCTCCCCCAACCTCCTTGGCCGCATAATGGTGGATGTCCTGGAGCCTATTGGTAGCGACCATCTCCCTGTCCTCCTCACCGTTTCAGACAGTCATTGCCCTCGCCCCGACCCTTGTACTGACCCTCCCCCTAAGTCTGTCCACGACTATTCCCATGCTGACTGGAATGCCTACTGGGATACCCTTTCCACCCAGGTCGATAGCCACCCCTTCACCTACCAACACCCTGACGATGTCACCCGTGCCGCCTCCTTTCTCCAGCAGACCTTGTCTGAGGCCGTGGTGGCCCATGTCCCTACTGTCGCCATCCACCCCCACCGTCCTACCTTACCCCCACAGGCCGTTCTCCTCCTCCGTGAATCCTGTCGTCTCTACCGTGCCTTCCTCCGCACGCGTGACCCAGACACACTACGACGCCACCAGCAACTCCAGCGACACATTCGTAATTTGCTCGCGGCTACGAAACGCCGGGACTGGCGACAGACATGCACCCGTTTAAATGCTACCCTACCAATCAACTCGTCCAAGTTCTGGTTGGCCTTCCGTCGCCTTACCGGAACTAAACCCTCCCCCTATTATCCTCTTCTCCATGATGATCACCCTTTCCCTGACACCCTTAGTAAGGCCAATCACTTTGCCTCCTACCTCTCCGATGTATTTTCCATCCCTGATGATCCCCAGTTCAATTACTCCCTCTTCCCGGATGTCCGCGATCAAACTGACACCTCCGTCCCTCCCCTCGCTCCTGGTTTCCAGTGCTTGGACAAAATTGCACACACGGAACTCAATGCCCCTATCACTACACAGGATCTCATTGCTACACTCCGCACAAAACGCAACACCGCTCCTGGTCACGATCGTGTCACCTACCGTCACCTTCGTGAAGCTCCTGTCTCTTTCCTCTCCACCCTGGCCAGGCTCTACAATGTAGTCCTGTCCACCAGTTACTACCCCGAACTGTGGAAAACCTCCCGTATCCTCATGTTCCTTAAACCTGGCAAACCGCCGTCCGCCGTCTCCTCCTACCGTCCCATCAGCCTTACCTCGGTCTTCAGCAAGGTCCTGGAATCTATCCTCACCCGACACATCCACCAGCATCTCCGCCAGCACCGCCTCCTTCCCGTTACCTAGTGTGGCTTTCGGCCGTCCTTCTCTTCCGACGACCTTCTCCTTCACCTCACTCATCTCCTTTCCAAACAGCTTAATTCCCATCGCTCCACAATCTTCCTCTCCCTGGACCTCGAACGTGCCTATGACCGCGTATGGCATTCCGGTCTCCTCTTCAAGCTCCAAACCTTTGCCCTTCCCATTAACTACGTACGTCTGATCGGCTCCTTTCTCTCCCACCGTCCTTCCTACGTCACCATCCATAACACAGATTCCTACACCTTTTTCCCCTCTGCCGGTGTGCCCCAAGGCTCCGTCCTCTCCCCCCTTCTGTACCTTTTGTACACGGCGGACATGCCGCCGCCGTCAGCCCCCGTCCACCTTCTCCAGTTTGCCGATGACACCGCCTTCCTTGCCCTTGCCCCCACCCTACAGCGCTCCCAACACCTTCTCCAATCCCATCTTGACCAGTTCACCGCTTGGTGCAACCAGTGGTTGCTCAAGGTCAATCCCTCCAAAACCCAGGCGATCATTGTAGGCAAAACCACCCCTTCCTTCCGCCTCCGTGATTTCTATCTCACCATCTATGGCCGTCCTATCGCCCTCACTCCCACCCGTAAGTACCTTGGCGTCACCCTCGACCGTCGCCTCTCCTGGACTCCCCACCTCCGGACAATCCAAGCCAAGGCACGCTCCCGACTCAGTCTCCTCAAGCTCCTCTCTGGCCGTACGTGGGGTCTGGACCCCTCCACCATCCTCCACACCTATAAATCCCTCATCCGCCCTATCCTTTGTTATGCCCATCCGGCTTGGATCTCCGCCCCCCTACCTTTTATAAATCCCTCCAAATCCTTGAACTTCATGCTCTCCGCCTCGCCTATCACATCCGTCTCCCCTCCCCCACGCGGATCCTGTTCAATCTCATCCCCTTCCCCCACCTCCTCCTTTTCCTTGAAAGGATGCGGATCCTGTACACCTCCCGCAAACTCGATCCTCCTCACCCGCTCGTCTCCCCGATCCTCTCCCACCCCCGCCCGCTGCCGCGCCTGTATTCGCACGTCCCACCCGGTCTCCATCTCTCCACGCTCCTTACCCTCTCCCAAGGTGGCTTCCGCCAGCTCCCCCTCCCTGATGATGTCCTCCTCCCCTCCATCTACCCCTCCTATCAACTTTGACCCTGCCCCACCCTCCACTTCCGGTGTCCTTTCCTTTAGGCACCCTCCCTCCCTTCTCTTCCCTACCCTTCTCTTTCCTTTTCCCCCGTCCCCTCCCTCCACCCCTCTTCCCCCGGGCTTCCCCTCCCCCTTCCTCCCTCCCCCCTTTCTCCCTTCCCCGTGGCATCTCTGCTCTCCCCTCTCGCTCTCCCACTCCCCTTCCTCCTCCTCCTCCTCCTCCTCTCTTGGAAGGTCCCCGGACTCGCACACGCATAGTGAACATTCGCGCGCCGGAGATCATCGACATCAGTATCTCGTGTGTGTGCTTCGTTTTGTGTTTCGTGCAGTTACGACTCCACTGTTCACCTGTGCCATCGCCGTTCTCCGTGTTTTGTGCGCCGTGTCCACAAGTGTTAGTGTTTTTATCGTCCAACGTGAACGGACGGCTTCATGTTTATTGTTTTTTTGTATCTCCATTTTTGCCCGCCGATTTTTGTATTGTCTGTATCACCTCTGTCATGTTATTGTTCCACTTAAGGCTGAAGAGCAGCGTAATGTGCTGCTGCCAGCCCGCCTGTATAGGTGATTAAAATTACAATAAAGGAAAAAAAACTGGATCAAGTACGCAACAAGGACGCACATACGCTAACACGCAAAGACGCGAAAATCCAAATCGGTGTAGCGTCGTGAGTAGTATTACCGATTCCAAAATACACGTGTTATGCCGTTAGTTCGTGTCTCGCAACATCCAAATTTTAGCCGGCACGGTAGCTCAGCGTGTTCGGTCAGAGGGTTTAGCTACCCTCTGTAACAAAAAAATCTGAGTGAATGAACCTACGAAAAACCTGAACGGGTGTCATCGGACGTCCGCCACCAACAAATTCGACGAACTATATAGAACAAAATGAGATAAAAAAGAGTCAGCGTGACAGACTGCCGTCCTAAGGGGCCCGGGTTCGATTCCCGGCTGGGTCGGGGATTTTCTCCGCTCAGGGACTGGGTGTTGTGTTGTCTTCATCATCATTTTATCCCAATCCGGCCCGCGGGTCGCCCAATGTGGCGTCGAATGCAATAAGACCTGCACCAAGGCTGCCGGACCTGCCCCGTTAGGGGCCTCCCGGCCAAACGCTCATTTTTTTTCAAACATTCACAAAACAACCGAAGATAATATTCCCCATTTTATAGTAAAAAGTTGCGTCGTTAAAAAACTAGCTTCTGCCTCGCAGCAGGAAGAAACACGAAACTCATTCGCAATTACGATTCATGAAGTGAACCGTGAGTGGATAAAGGGTAAGTACTTCCCCGTCTGAACTTAGTAAAGTGACAGCAAAATTATCACCCCATACTGCTTCTGTCAAATAACATTACAATTACAGAGAGTTCCTGACTCGAAAAATCTGAGCTAACTCCCACCCAAAATCGCCTTAAGAACATGCACAGAAGTGACGCCTCGAACTCAGCACAGGCCAGTTCAGCGACTCTTGTTCAAGTGGCTAACTCTGTACATAATCGAACTGCCTCGCCTCCGTGCACATAGACTGAAAAATCTTTGAGTTGGCGAGCTGACCACTCAAAAAAAAAAAAAAAAAAACGAATTTTTCAATGGTATCACATGCCTCCTCCAGTCATAAGAATGGAGAGTTGACGCCTGTTTCCTTGTCCTCAAAATTTTCCACCAGTTCAACGGCCAATGTGACCATCGCGCGTGGAATTGAAGTAGCCAATCGCGAGGGCGTCTGTTAAGAAAACCCGCTCCTATAACGACCAACCTCAGTCACGGTTCAGGCTAACTTTGGAAGTTAAGACTCAACTGCCGTCCTCAAGCCTCTGCTGCAAAGCTCAAGCAAGAAAGTCCAACTTTATAAAACCAGAAATCATATGGATGGATTGACTGACGCATTTCACATCATTAACAATCGACCTTAGTATATGGACTTGGACCCTACGATGGACGTCACCGATACTCGTCTGTAATTCTGCTCATTAGATCTTATACCCGTTTAGTAGACAGGAGTGATTTGGGCTCTATATCCGTTTCAAGGGTCCATTCGCTGCGCAAGGGATTCTCCCTCTTCCCAACAGGGCAGTAGTAAGTCGGTTGGTTGAAGTATTGTTATGTGGGTTACGTTCGAAAAGGTAGCTATGGAGCCTATATTACGTCAGCCATAAACCCAGAAACGTGCTGTCCGGTCATGAGCATCCTCCTTCAGTACCCCGCTCTCCACATGTATATCGGTGAAACTGAACTACACCGTCGCCCTGGAATAAGGTAAGAGTGGTTAGAGGAAGCTCCAGGTACCATGGTACCTGAGTACATGTTTCCATCGGCACGGTAAGCTCCTCGTTACAGATCACTGCAAATAGCTGTTTTGCTCTTAAATTCTTTTTGTGTTCCTGATTCGGTCTTCGTCAAATATTTTTATTTCTTAAAGTAAGTCCTGAGCTAAAATTAAATATTCTTATCGTTTTAAGGCTCTTATATTTTCTTCTTAAATTCATCACAAAGATGCTACAGATTACTATATACTGGATCACGCAAATAACAAAATTACTTTGTTTGTTAAGCGCAGTTACCTGCTATGTATAATTATTCCAAGCAACGTATTTCCTACACAGATCAAAGCACGCAGTAATAAAATGTTCGAATTTAGCCACAGATTTGATTCATTTCTCACACTACGTGCATAAGAAGATATCTTCCATCTTCAGCTGTGACAAAGGCTGAACAAGTTATTACTGCTTATCCAGATTTCCAAGGCAGTCGCATTTCCATCTACGGACATGAACAGGAAACGGAAGCTCTTCCACCGTGGTTCAAGTGATATTTGCGAAGGAATTTCGTTTCTTTAGTGTGCTAATAATTTTACCTGCACTGAAACCGGAAGACAGATATCCAGCGATCACAGGCTCTGCAGACCACGCGCTGCTTCCACAAACTGCCTCCATTCCTTCCTGTTTTGTGCCCGGTTTCTCCAGTTGTCTTCAGTCCCCAGGGCTTCCAGGTCCTTCGCCAGGTCGTCCATCCAGCGCTGCCTTGGTAGTCCAACGGGGCGTTTGGTGTTTGGTTTCCCCTCTAGTACCATCTTCGCCTGTCTTCCATCTGGGCCGGCCGGTGTGGCCGAGCGGTTCTAGGCGCTTCAGTCTGGAACCGTGCGACCGCTACGGTCGCAGGTTCGAATCCTACCTCGGACATGGATGTGTGTGATGTTCTTAGGTTAGTTAGGTTTAAATAGTTACAAGTTCTAGGGGACTAATGACCTTAAATGTTAAGTCTCATAGTGCTCGGAGCCATTTTTGTCTTCCATCTGGCATACGGGCTACATGGCCCACTCACTGTATTCTTTTGCTCTTTATCTTCTGTAGGATAGTTGGCTGTCGCATCAGAAGGTAGATTTCCTCGTTTTTCCTCCTCCTTCATTCTCCGTTATCTAAAACGGGTCCCCATATCTTCCTCATTACTCTTCTTTCAAATATTAATAGTTTTTTCCTTTTCTCGCTTAGTCATGCTCTATGTTTCTGAACCGTACATTACTGCTGGGCATATAACTATGTTGTAGATTTTCATCTTAGTGTTCACTGAGATCGATTTAGAGCAGAGCGCCTCTCTGAGGGAATGTATGCATTTCATTCCCACTGGTATTCTTTCCTTGATGTCCATTTTTATGTTTTTGTCCGTGGTAAACCAAGATCCCAAGTATTTGAACCGGTGTACTCTCTCGAACCTCTTGCCATCTATCTCAACAAATTGTTCCTGCTCTTGTCGTCTTCCTAATTGCATGAAACCTGTTTTGGCTTGATCCACTTGGAGCCCTACCTTCTGTGCATAATTGTCCATTTTCTGGTACATTCTTTCCAACTCATGCTCTGATTCACTTAGTAGTACTATGTCATCTGCAGATGCGAGACAATTGAAGTTACCGTCCACCTGTACTCTAGCCCACTCCTGTTGCCTACACTCTTTTATTGTTTATAATTTATTTTATTTTATTTACTTATATTTTATTATTTATTTGTTATTTACAA
Organism: Schistocerca nitens; assembly: GCF_023898315.1. Lineage (NCBI taxonomy): Eukaryota > Metazoa > Arthropoda > Insecta > Orthoptera > Acrididae > Schistocerca > Schistocerca nitens. The sequence goes on along the minus strand of NC_064622.1, from coordinate 142,432,046 downwards.
CGGAAATTTATATTAATTTCGCTAACTTTTATTTCAAAATGTACTTAACGTATTTTTGATAATACTTTTATTTAATTTGATGCCAATTACTGGTTACTGGTACACAGTAGATGGACAGTGTAACAGCAACAGGGCATCTATTTCTTATTCCGCAAAAAACGAAATGCCTTCCTTTACCATGTTACTTTTTTCCTTTGCTGAACCATTTATCGACGTATGTGTACGAACCACTTGATGAAAAGCAGCAGCGATCTGCGAGAGTAAGTAAAACTTCCTCTATGAACTCAACAATAGATTCTGTACTCGAAATATTCAAGCGCTGTAGATAACAAGAGTTCGCTTCTAGCAGCAATCGTGGGTGGTCGTTAGAATGTGTACGAGAGCCGAGTCATTCTTGAGAATTAGTTTCGTAGCTGGAAAGGAGACATAGAATTTCGCTAGCCCAAGGAAGTAGCAGGGCTGTTATGATGGTATTTTTTTAAGGTGATATATATAAATATCCTTCATGTTCTTTTGTGAAGGAGCAGAGAGAAATAAACAATAAATTCGGTATTTTGTTGTAAATTCTGATCTCGTACTGGTATTTTACCTTAATGGTTCGCATATCGTTAATTATGAGAAATTCATAGTCCAGAAAGAAGAAGTGGAATGTTAGACACAAGTCTCTGGTCGCCCACTACTAGTACTTCCAAACACTGACCGCACTCAAGAAAGAACCTGCTCAATAGAAGGAAGATCATTGATTCACGTCCTGTAGATAGCGTTGAGTTAACAGGCCTGCAGTCTTTACACATTTAGGATAGTGTTTTCCCAACTGAAAAGGTCTGAGTGGGGATTTCAACTCTGGTATTTGCCTCCCGGAAACCATCACCAGAACCGGAGAGCTAGACCTAGTTTGATAAGTTAGTGGTAGAATATACGGAAAGGAGAAATACACGTGTGTGTCGTTTGTTTGTATGTTTATTTGTGGATGACTATAAGAGTGAGGTCTTGCTCGAGCTGTACCATTGTGGATATATTTTTCTCGCATTTCCACGCGGATAATTTCCACGGATCACTGCATTACAGATCAAGATTACGAAGTTGCTTGACTGATAGTAAAATAGTTTTAATTGTGAAGTAGAAGTATTTTTTTATTGTTAAAATTTGCCTGCCTTAGACAGTGTTCCAGTGGGTATTCTACGGGTCATTATTGTGTTTCTGTTGATGTTGATACATTTACGCTGCTCTGACAGGCCGAGCGGTTAGAAGCGCCATGTCACGGATTGCGCGGCCCCTCCCGCCGGGGGTTTAAGTCCTCCCTCCGGCGTGTGTGTGTGTGTGTGTGTGTGTGTGTGTGTGTTTTGTTAGTTTAAGTTAGTTTAAGTAGTGTGTAAGCCTAAGGACCGATGACCTCAGCAGTTTGGTCACTTCACAATTCACACACATTTGAACATTTTTTTTATACATCTATGGCAAACACACATTTTGCAATGGAGTGTCCTTATCGTTCACAGATAGACGCAACGCTTGTGAGTTATTTTCATCTCCTCACTGTTTCATCCCGACAGAAATACAGCTCTGTACTTCAGCAACATTCATAACGCTCATTGACATCGTTATGAAATATCGTGTATTCCCATTAAAACCGTGTTGCAAATCATTCCACGTTATCATTTGGTTGAATATCAAGTGACTTAATGTGTAACCGATAAATTTTGTGGTGCAACTGAATTGATAGTTATTTATCACGGTGTGTGTTGTTCTCATCGGCGGATTTTAAAATGGGAAATGAATCCTAAAATCTAGTGAACAGTTGTTTCAAAACGCAAAAGGTGCAGCGAGAAATGAAGATGAGTTGGAGGTACCAGCTGATCATTAATCATGGATGAAGTACTTATATCTGGATCCGGATTCCATCTATAAACGTAACAATGCTTCCAGTCACAGTAGGAAATAGTACAATATGATTTACTTACCTCTGGCGTATGATGTTGGCCCTGGGTCACCATGGCAGAAAATTAAAGTGATGTCATCTTGAAAACAATGACCATTTCTTAAACAAAATATGTCACTAAAGTCCCAGTTTAGTACAAAAGAGATTTATTACATTTTTTAAATTTACAAATGTACAGTATATTTCATTTACATTGATTTCAGTATCATCATATCAACAAATGATTCGCGTTTACCAAAGCTGGCAAGCAAGACAACGTCTCTTGCTCTAAGATTGCTTGTAGATTTGGTGTAAAGTCTGTATTCTTGCACTTTTATAATTTCTGCGAACACAAAGTGCGGTGAACACAGGGCAGTCCACATGATATGAAATAAAGTAGCAATAGCTTTTAAAATAAGGAGTTGCGTTTGTACTTATCGAAGTCTTAGAGCGTTTTCCCTCTCCATACAGGTAATTAGATATGATACGAGGGAAACTTTAAATTATTTATAAACGAGAGTAACAAGAAAGATTGGAGATAATGCTTGTATAAAGACAGGTTATCGAGCGTAGGATTTTGTAATTAGTAGTGAACAAGAAAGCTACTTTGAAGTCGAAGTTGTTAAATTGATAATGAAATGAACCTCTTTTCAGAAAAGAACGAAAAATTTTTAGCAACAAGGAAGTACTCCAGCCAGGCACTCTTCAATTGCACAGTCTTCGAGCACATATCTCGCGATATCTAAAGACACCAAGCATTCTTTGACTAGCAATCCTAAGGGACAGGAAATGGCAGGCGAATGCTGTTTTTGTTTGAAAATTTAATCTTTCACTCTGTAGCGAAGTGTAGACCATTATCTGCGTTTACTGCAAACTTAAATTGATTACGTGAGAGGATCTATAACTTGTCATTGTTCTGAATTTTTTGCAGCGTACATTCGTCGCCAGGGTGAAAGAACCATCCTGAAACCAATCATCGCGGTCTGGCTAACACATACTCCACGAGAGCTCATTTTTCAAGATGGTAGGAGAGATTCTGTGCAATTTGGTAATTCGGTAAATTTTACTGGTACTGAATCCTTGAAACGTTTCATGAGGCGTGCCTGAGTTGTTCAGTGATTGAGAACCTTGTCGGCCAATGGTTAAGTTTACGATTCGAAACCCGACGCAACTCACGGTTTTCCCATCTTGTAAAGTTTCATTACAGCATGAACACTCACTCTCTCACTCTCTCTCTCTCTCACTCTCTCACTCTCTCACTCTCTCACTCTCTCACTCACTCACTCACTCACACACACACACACACACACACACACACACACACACACACACACACACACTCCTGCAAGGTGAAATATTCATTATGGAGCAACGCAGTGGTAAAGATATGAAATGAAGAGGAAGTAATGTGTACTCTAGCAATGCTCATTGAGTTTCTGAGAAAATATTTTGACAGTGTGGTGATATTCGAATGGTAATACAGCAAGAAAGTGAGAGCGTGGAGACATTGGGTTCGTCGATGGAATGGAAGATGGTGAGATGAGTTAACTGTCAGTATGGAAGTCGACTATGAAGAGAAGGTAATCCGTGCATTTGATATCTGGTAATACAGAAGGAAGCTGAAAATAGCCGGTCTGGTAAGTTAGTTACTGTAGACTATGGAATTAGCTATAGGGAGCTCAACGCGGATGCACACCATCGTATACCCTCATTAGTAGGTGAAAAGGAACGCGCCAAGACAAAAAAAGTTGGACGTCCATGAAAGAGGTTGCTCGACGAGATTAAAGAAGGCGTTGAAGGGAAAGTAAAGACAATAAGATGCCGTGGTGAAAAAGGAAAGCTAGGAATAGTAAGAGGTGGAGGCAAATTGCTTAGGTAACATTTTACCTGGGCAGCTGAAAGCAGCCCCGATGATAATGACGATGATGAAGATGGTGATGTGATTATGATGATGATGAGGTAATAAATGTGGTGATTCTGCGCAAAATCGACGAGGATAGGACAATATGGAAAAAAAATATAACGAGAACGTTAGGGCATGGAATAATTTGCATGTTAGTAGAGCGGACAACAGAGGTAAAAATTATAGGGAGGGACAGACATTCGAATATATAAAAGAAATAATTCAGTATATTAGTTGTAACTGCTACTAAGTGACGAAGAGTCTGTCAAAGAAGGAGGAGTTGTAGAGAATTACACGAAACCAGTCACAAGACTGATATCAAAGTCATAATACGACGGGTATTCATGAAGTTACGTAGTTAAATATTTGCTTGTTTGCAGGTACGCTCCGCACCACAGTAGTCTCGCACCCCAGAGCAGGCTAAACCAAATGGCGCAGACCATTGATTCAGTGGAGTATCGCGTGGTAATTCGTTTTCGACAGCAGCAGAAATGTTTCATTGTCTTAGGCCAATCCAGACACCTACGAAAATCTTGACGCAATTTTTCTGTTGCAGTGTTATTTCGCTTCAAATGCCGTAAACGACTATCGCACGATTCTCCACTATACCAATGTGCTGCGCCGTTATGTTTTGCTTACACTACGCGTCCTAGGGTACTGTGGCGCCGAGATTTCGATGTATCAGGATAACACACGCGTAGCTGCAAACAAAGAATAATTAATTGCCTAACTTTACCTTCCGAAGTGATGACTAAATCTTTATGATAGTCATGTTATGGCGTGTGATACTGTGTAATATGGTTGAACAACAACCGTTAGAAATACTGGTGATAAACAGAGAAAAACAATGAGAAGTTGTGGTATTCTACAGAATGTTTCAGAATTCATTTTACACACTTCTCGAGGTTGTAGAGGGGACTTAGTAGTTCAAGTTTCACATGGGAACCCACGTCCGGAAACGTCACCCAACGACGCTACAGAGTGTCAAAGTTAAACGCGCAAGCGCCTGTAAATGTATGCCTGCACAGAATGATTCTGTGATGATGTAACAAACTTTCTAGGACGACGGAGAAGGAAAAATGTATCACTTTGATGTGAGGGTGCCTGTACAGGAAACGAACGCGTCGAAAGTTATAGGGGAAAACCTTTTTGATACCTCTGTCAATGTAATACATGTACTTGTACTATTGTTGCGAAGATTGTAGTGTAGGCAACCTTCCTAGGTAGTAGTATGGACCAAAATAAAAAAAACCTCCAGTAGACATGAGGTCAAAAATGCATTCCGTAAGAGTTATGAGCACTTGTTCAAAAGAGGAGAGGTATTTCACAGTCGCGAAGATGAACAAGATCTCATAGGTTCTCAGATATGAATTTCAATGACCACGTTTACTGGATATTTCTTCCTTGTTTTGGTCCATGCTACTACCTTTAAAAGTGGTCTAGTCTATAATCTTAACAACAACAGTTACTGTCTATGTTTTTCCAATCCCAGAGCTATCAGAATGATTTTTCCTTATATCTTACGACCCTTACCTCGGACTGACACATTTATCCTTCTCCATCACCCTAAAAAGTTGGGTACGTCAACAGCGAATCACTACGTACGTACACACATTTACAGGTGCCGGTGTGTATAGTTTTGAGGTTTCCGGACATGAGTTCCTAGGTAAAACTTGATCTACTAAGTTCCCTCTAGAACCCCTAGAAGTGTGTAGCATTAATCGTGAAACACCCTGTGTAAATGGTGGGACGATTCACTACAGTAGAAATGCGTGCAGATAGAACGCATCTGCAATTTTAATGTAGCTACGGTGAAGGGGTTGTATGGAGCGCTGTCTGAGGCAGAGTGTCTTGCAGTGAGAACGGCTGATTGGAGGGGGTGTTCAGTAGAGCCACTCGAACTTGTATCCGAGCAGCGGCGCGTTGCGCTCGTCCTCCTCGGTGTGGGCCTGGTCGGGCCGCAGGTCGACCAGTGTGATGTTGGGCTGGTAGCCGAACTCGTTGGCCAGGTACTTGACGTTGCGGCCGACGCCGTCGCGGCCGTCCGCGAAGTAGCCGCCAACCTTGTTGCCGCTGCGGTAGCCCTCCTCGTTGTGGCCGTGGTACGGCAGCGTGTAGTTGAACCTGCAGCCCGTAAGCACACCCGTACAGCGCAGTGACACGTCACAACTTAACACATGCAGTAAGTTATTTGAGTGAAAAAAATGGTACACTACAAGCCATTAAAATTGCTACACCACGAAGATGTGCTACAGAAGCGAAATTTAACCGACAGGAAGAAGATGCTGTGATATGCAAATTATTTGCTTTTCAGAGCATTCACACAAGGTTGCCGCCGGTGGGGACACCTACAACGTGCTGACATGAGGATAGTTTCCAACCGACTTCTCATACACAAACAGCACTTGACCGGCGTTGCCTGGTGAAACGTTGTTGTGATGCCTCGTGTCAGGAGGAGAAATGCGCACCATCACGTTTACGACTTTGATAAAGGTCGGATTGTAGCCTATCGCGATTGCGGTTTATCGTATCGCGACATTGATGCTCGCGTTGGTCGAGATCCAATGACTGTTAGCGGAATATGCAATCGGTGGGTTCAGGAGGGTAATACGGAACGCCGTGCTGGATCCCAACGATCTCGTATCACTAGCAGTCGAGATGACAGGCATCTTATTCGCATGGCTGTAACGGATCGTGCAGCCACGTCTCGATCCCTGAGTCAACAGATGGGGACGTTTGAAATACAACAACCATCTGCACGAACAGTTCGACGACGTTTGCAGCAGCATGGACTATCAGCTCGGAGACCGTGGCTGCGGTTACCCTTGACGCTGCATCACAGGCAGGAGCGCTTGCGGTGGTGTACTCAACGACGAACCAGGGTGCACGAATGGCAAAACGTCATTTTTTCGGATGAATCCAGGTTCTGTTTACAGCATCATGATGGTCGCATCCGTGTTTGGCGACATCGCGGTGAACGCACATTGGAAGCGTGTATTCGTCATCGCCATACTGGCGTATCACCCGGCGTGATGATATAGGCTGCCATTCGTTACACGTCTCGATCACCTCTTGTTCGCATTGACGGCACTTTGAACAGTGGCCGTTACATTTCAGATGTGTTACGACCCGTGGCTCTACCCTGCGAAACCCTACATTTCAGCATGATAATGCACGACCGCATGTTGCATGTCCTGTACGGGTCTTTCTGGATACAGGAAATGTTCGACTGCTGCCCTGGCCAGCACATTCTACAGATCTCTCACCAATTGAAATAGTTTGGTCAATGGTGGCCAAGCAACTGGCTCGTCACAATACGCCAGTCACTCACTACTCCTGATGAACTGTGGTATCTTGTTGAAGCTGCATGGGCAGCTGTACCTGCACACGCTATCCAAGCTCTGTTTGACGCAATGCCCAGGCGTATCAAGGCCGTTATTACGGCCAGAGGTGGTTGTTCTGGGTACTGATTGTTCAGGATCTATGCACCCAAATTGCGTGAAAATGTAATCACATTTCAGTTCTAGTATAATATATTTGTCCAATGAATACCCGTATATCATCTGCATTTCTTCTTGGTGTAACAGTTTTAATGGCCAGTGGTGTATTTAAGAAAAAATCCATGTTCTTTCATAAAAGAATTTTTACTTTGCGGCGGAATGATAGCTGATTTGAACTTTCCCAGGAGATTAATATTTAGCAGGAACATTTTCTTACACGGTTACATGCTCAACTGACTGACCTGTCCAGCCAGCCCTAACGCTGATCCGGCAAAATGATTTAATCGGGTGGGAATATGCAATTCCGTATTTGTACAGGAGATTGTCCGAGAGAGCCGGACATACTGGCCAGCACGGGCATAAGGGCCATTTGAATTTTCTAGTCCATACAGTGCTGCAATCGCATGGTATCTGCATGAAACCCCTCAGTTAAGCATAGTCATTTAAAGCAACTGGGATACCACTTTGTCTCGTAGTTACGATTTATGTGGTTTTGAAACCTCACTTTGTGTGAAAAAGGTAGGATTCCATGTTTTGGCCCTTGATGGGGCGACCGGGCCCGACCTGTCACCGCATCATTCCTGCCACTGGCGTAACTGGACGTGATATGGAGAGGCATTTGGTCAACACAGCACTCTCCTGGTCGTTGCCGGGTTTCTTGATCTTGGAACCGCTAGTAAGCGGTCGAGTGGCTCTTCAGTTGGTCTCACGAGGCTAGGTGAACCGCTTACCACCTCTCCCACCAAATAAACTTACCTGAAAGTACCGGGAATCGAACTTGGATCTTCTGCATCGCCATCATCCGTGTTGACCACTCAGCAACAGCGGCGGACTTTACATTACGTAATTATTACAAATTTACATTAGTTAGCTTTTGAGAGTAGTTAATGAACGAAAAAGTCCATCGCCAACTAACAACGATATTTGTGGGCCGGAGTCTGGGCAGACAAAACGGCCAGCCAATTTCCAATATACTCGCCCTGAACAAATTCATTCTTCTAACATTTTTTGGTGTCACTTATGGGAACTTCTTATCATCAGATTCGACAGCAAACGAACGACACCAACGACGTTCTGGTATACAACCTAACGTCACAATGAGGGGATGAAAAGACAGAGAAGATATATCAGGATATTTAACGTGTAACTCAGTCTGTAAGAGGCGATGAAAATCTAATAGCCATGGAAGATTGGAACGCGATTGTAGCTGAAGGAACAGAATAAAATGTGCCCTGAGAATAAGGGCTTATCAGTAAGAATGAGAGGAAAAAGACTATTTGAGTTCTGCAAAAAAAATTAGCTAGTAATAGCGAATACTGTGTTCAAGAATCATAAGAGCAAGAGATATACTTGGTAAAGACCGGGAGACACGAGTAGCTTCCAGCTGAATTACATCATGGATAGGCAGAGAGTCCGAAAACATATTAAATTTTAAGGCATATCCAGGCGCAAATATACATCATATCACAATTTAAGTATGATGAAAAGTAGACTGAAGTTCAGGAGAATCGACCGAAGAAACGGAGACGAAAGTGGGATAGTGAAGTACTGTACAGTGACGATATGTGTTTTAAGATCGCTAAGCACACCGACACTGTCATTAGGAAATCCAGAGTAGGCAGTTCAATGGACGACGAGTGCCATCTCCAAAGAGGGCAGTAACAGATGCAGGACAGACAAACGTAGATACAACGAACGTAACTACGAAGAAACCTCGGGCAACAGATAAAATACTTCCAATGATCGCCGAAGGAAGCAAGTACAAAAATACCCAGGGACATACAGGAAAATATCAATATAAATCCCTTAGAAATGAAATAAATAGCTAGTGTAGGGCAGTCAGGCCGAAATGGCTGCAGGAAAGATGCGAAGAAATCGAAAAATAAGATCGTCGGGAGAATTGACTCAGCGTACAGAAAAGTCAAAACATCTTTCGGTAAATTAGAAGCAAGGGTGGTTAACAGCAAAACTGCTGTGAGAATTCTACTGTTAAAAGCAAAAGAGACAGCGGACAAGTGGCTAGAGTACATTGGAGGCATCTATGAGGAAGGGTAACTTGTCTGATGACGAAAGAAGAGAGGAAATTTGAGTCGATATAGATGACAGAGGTGATTCAGTGTCTGTCAGAACTTAAAAGAGCTCTGGAAGACTTCAGATAAAATCAGGTAGAAGATATAGATAACATTATATCGGAATGTCTAGCATCACTGGTGGAATTGAAAAGCATACTACTATTTAAGATGGTGTGTAGAATCTATGAACCTGGTCATTTGCCATCAGACTTTCGAAAGAATATAATCCACATAATTCTGAAGATAGAAATGGCAGGTAAGCGCAAAACTGATGCACAATCAGCTTAACTGCACATGCATCCAAGCTACTGACGAAAGTAATATACAGAAGAATGGTAAAGGAAATTGGGCCTCCGTTAGACGATGACCAGTTTGACTTGATGAAAGTATAGACTATAAAGAGGCAGTCCCGACGTCTGGATTGATAAGGAAAGCGGGAATGAAGAAAAACCAAGACACACTCATGGGATTCGTAGACCTATAAAAGCGTTCAATAGTGTAAATTGGCGCAAGATGTTCGGAATTCTCACGACAATGGGAGTAAGCTACAGGGAAAGAAGGGTAATATACTTTACATTGTGTACAAGAACCAAGATGGAACAATAAGACTGGAGGACCAAGAACGAAGTGCTTCTGTGAAAAAGGATGTGAAACAAGGATGTAGTCTTCCGCTCTTTCTTTTCTATCTGTGCATCGAAGAATCAATAACGGAAATAAAAAAAAGGTTCAAGAGTGGGAGTAAAATCCAGGGTGGAAGGACACCAATGCCAAGATTCACGAATGACATTATTATCTGCGGTGAAAGTGAAGAAGAATTACACGATCTGTTGAATGGAATGAACGGTGTAATGGGTACAAAATATGGACTGAGAGTAAACCGGGATACGATAAACTTAATGAGATGTAGCCGAAATTAGAACATCGAGAAATTTAATATCAGAATTGCTGACCACGAAGGTGATGAAGTTAAGGAATTCTGCTACCTTGGAAGCAAAATTACTCATTTCGGACGAAAAAAGGACGACACAAAGAGCAGACAAGCAGAAGCAAAGAGGGCGTTCCTGGCCAACTGAAGTCTGAACGTATTAAAAAGAAACTCAATTTGAGAACCAAATTTCTGAGAATATATCTTTGGAGCACAGTATTGTATGGTAGTGAATCATGGACTGTGGAAAAACCGGAAAAGAAGAGGATCGAAGGGTTTGAGTAGTGACGCTACAGAAGAATGTTGAAAATTAGGTGGGCGGATAAGATAAAGAATGAGTTCATCGCAGAATTGGCTAAAAAGGACCATATAGAAACCTCTGTCAAAAAAGGGGAAAGGATGATAGCACATATGTTAACGACATCAGGGAGTGACCTCTACGTACTAGACGGAGCTGCAGAAGGTAAAAACTGTAGAGGAGACAGATATTTGAATATATCCAACAAGTAGTGGAGGACATGGGGTGTACGTGCTACTGTGAGATGGAGAGTCATAATAAATGATTATAATATTTGTGATTAATAGTAAACGTAATATTTACGCAGTGTAATGAATAACAATCTGTATCAAATATCGAAAAAATGATTTATTTTTTGCAAACATCTATAGTATACACACATAAGCGCAAATGATCGTGCCAGTCCTGCGGTCCAAATGACACATAGAGAACAACATAGGCAGTGGAGCAGAGCATGGCCTTCGGAACTGGTCAAATACATGTCGAATGCTGATATAAGTTGAAGAAGAGATGTTTTTTTTTTTTTACGAAAAATCGACCTGGAGCACAACACGAAGGTATTTGGAGGGCGTCAGTCCATCTTTAACTCACACAAGAAAAGGAAATTGATGTGACCCCAGAGTCGTAACTCCTGCCAGTTAGACTTCCCTTCTGCAACGGACGGTGAACGGGTCAGCATACACGGTCAGGCGAAACCAGAACGTTAGTAAATTTTAGCGGAAGTCTGCAGAGGTTACTAACAGCACGGGACTATGTTTCACTCATTACGTGAAACAAATAGTGCGAAGCTGTGATATCATTGCACACCAATCTATAAGTAGCGCCCCGTTGTTTAAACGGCAGAGTTTCTACGAGTGTGTTCCTGCAGGATTTCTTGGAGAGTGTATAGTGACAAAAGGGATACCTCGGTGCTTGTTGCCAATATATATGTTTGGCGAAGAAGCACAGTTATAAGAGAAGTTTTCGGCTATTTCGTGTTGCTGGAGACATGCTTCGGCCTGACAGATAAAGATCAGCAATGGGGGCAGGATTTTAACTGCTCTAGAGGAATAACCATCCTCATAATTTGACCAAGAAGACCAAAATGTCTGGCAAGTGGAGGGTTTGTGGTATCTGTAAAAGGTTTCCAATATTGGAGTTGAGGTAACGCGTCCAGGATGTTCAATGTGGGCCCATCAACAGTGAGCGGTTATTGGTGAGGAGGAAAATGTCTATTTTGCAAAAACTGTGTCTAAAAGTTTTTTAATCATTTTATTATTTCTCGACAGTAATGTCGATTTTTTCTAGGAAAAAAATAATTCTAATATATAATTAATGTTTTGCTCTCAACATGTAATTTATACTGCAGACAAAGTCAGGTTTCTTTTTCGAAAGTAAAACTAATTTCGTCAATTTATTAAGCTCTTTTGTGCTATTTAGCCACTATGCCAGAAACCGTGGCACAATGGCCTCTTCAGTATTTTTCGGATTATTTATTCAAAATCTATATCTCGACATATAGTCCGTAAGCCGTTATGGGGTGTACGGTGAAGTTTACATTGTATCACCTTTCTTCCTTTACTCGGAAATAGTGAGGGAAAAACGACTGTCTGTACTAATTTTTCTTAACTTCTCTTCGTAGTAGTTATGTAAAATGTACGTTGGCTGTCGTAAAATTGTTCTACAGTCAGCTTCAAATGTTGATTTGATTATTTAGGTACATTACTTTTTCCAACGAGAATTAAAAAAAAACATCTGTTAGGTATGATAGTCTAACTGTACACTGTATGATTTGATATTTTTAGTTCAACTACAGAATCACTAAAAATATGTCGAAACCTATGTGGCCGTTAAGTCTGCCCTTCCTCTACCAAGCTCTGCAACCGATTATTGTAATTACAATGAAATGAATATTCATAGCTGCATACAGGCGTTGATATAAATCAACTAGGAGAGTTGAAAATGTGTGCCCCAACGAGGATTCGAACCCGGGATCTCCTGCTTACATGGCAGAGGCTCTAGCCATCTCAGCCACCGCGGACACATAGGATAGTGCGACTGCAGGGATTTATCTCTGGCACGCTTCCCGTGAGACCCACATTCCCAGCTTATTGTCGTGCACTATATTCACCATTATACTCATTACTCGGACATGTCCGAAAGAACAGATACCATCTTCATACATATATAGTTAAGGCTCACCGGCCATTTGATCATATTCTTCTGTGCTGATGCACAAACAGTGCCCGAACTCTTATGGGAATCGGCAAAAAGCCTTTTACGGAATAGGAGCACTTCTCAAGGAAACCTCTCAACTTGAATTTGAGTACTTCGCGTTTATCATTCAATTTTTTTTTCGTTCTTCTGGAAGCCTATTGAAAATGAAACCCGCCCAATAGTGCACACCTTTCGGTACAATGGTTACGGAAATGTTATCCAAGCGCATATTGTTTTGCCGTCTAGTCTTCAGTGAATGAATGTTAGTTTCTTTTGAATGAGTCAATATTATCAACAACAAATCCCATGATGGAAAATATGTAGAGGAATGGCAGGGATAGGATTTACCCTTGACCGACAGGGTACACGGAGCTCGCTAACAGACACGGCTGCTCGATCTGACCGTCTATTGCTGGCTGAGACTATTCTTGGAGAGTGCACACACTTGCTCCCAAATATAACACCATACGAGATAGTAGAGTGAAAGTGGGCAAAGTAGACAAACCTTCGTGTTTCAGTGTAAGAGCCTGTGGAAGACATTCTTAAAGTGAAGACAGCACCATTCAGTTCCTGCACAAGATCTTGAACCTGATGATTCCATGAAAGCCTTCCATCTACCCCATTTCAAAGAATTTAAAATGTCCGACTTCACCGACTATCTGATCGCGTTACGACAGTGAAATTTTAGGTTTACATGAGTTTCGCATCGGAAACTGTATGCATCGCGTTTTGTTACTATTTTGTAGTAATCTGTTCCTTGAAGTTCAGTGCTGATCTTACTGGCTACCCCGCTACCTGCGTCATTTATACCACGTTCAAAGTCTTCCACAATCAAATTTACGTCATCTGCAAAGAGAAAAAAAATGACGCATCTATCTCGTTTAACGGCAGGCCGTTGAGATCAAGAATTGCAGTGGATTTAGTTCTGAACCCTGTGGCGCCATTCACTTCAAATGACTCCACTCAGATTCAAACCTCTTTCCTGTTTATTAATACTGAAGGACAACACTGCTTCCTACTTTCCAGATATGAAGTAAGCCGTTCATATATTTTTTCCTAATCCCATAATGAAAAAGTACTGCACAGTCCAGACAATCAACTGCTCGTGTTAAATCAAAGAAAAAACGTACTGTCTTAATCTATCGTTATCCCTGAAAGTGCCTCACACACAAAAGAATAAGTTGCGTTTTCTGTGGATACTCGTTTGCTGAAGCCAAACTGTGAGTCCGACAGAAAATTATGTATACCGAGATGTGTTATTACTCTCCTATACAGTGATTTCTCAAAAACTTTTGAAAACACTGGTAACAAAGAATTTGGGCTGTAATTGTCTACAGTATCTCTTTCACTCTGTTGTAAAATGGTTTCGCTAACTAGTATTTCAACACATCGAGACAATGACAACACACATTTACACTACACTGGAGACTGGATTCAGAACTAACGTACTGTGCACGGGTCATAATCCCGATTGAAATTTCTTCATACTTATGAGAGACTTTTCTCTTTCATCAGGTAACAATTGATTCAGTGCCATCTTCGTTTGTTTGCTGTAGCTGCATGTGATGTAATTATCTCGGAACGGGGGAACGGGAGGGAGGGGGGGCGTAGATTTCAAGAATTTTGAATATTTACCTGTACTAATAAAAATTTTATTTAACTTCGCGACTATTGATCAATGCATATTTTGTATAACTCTGATGGATCACAAAGTTTCATTCTCACACAACAGACGTATAAAAGGCTGAACACAGGTAATCAGCCTGATACCTTTTTCCACAACTGATAACATAGTTTTAACCTTTTTTCTGAGAGATCTCTATTCCCTTCGAGTAGTCCATTGGTTTGACTTCTCTGATCACACAGTATTGTCTGCGGCAGAATCCTGTTACCGAGCTCTGAATTCCCTTCATAAACCTCTCTTCCAGACTTGAAGACATTCAGAGTTAATAGTGTTTACATGAAGATGTCATAGTACAAGTAGGTCTATTCCTTAACTATCGTATACTGACAATTTGTAACGTACAGGACGTGGTGAAAAATATGAAAATACCAAACATGACACACATCATCCTGCCTAATACGGTAAAGGAGAAACGGTGGCGTTAGAAACTAAACGATGGTGGAGAGGAATAGCAATCACGCACGTTACTTTCCGAAGTAGACCACGAACGGTCAATAATATTGAAATATAGTGACTTTGGTGGCCAGGGAAGATGCGACAATTCATCCTGGTGCTCACAAAACCAGGGCACGGGCGCTGTGTGAACAGCGTCTTAGAACACAAAATCATCCTTGGAAAAAACACTGTAGCACAGGATACACCCGATTAGTCAAAATGATCATATAACACATGGCAGTAACGTTAACTTGTAGTCATGGAGCCGCTGGAGTACCACGTTATGGCTACCGAAACCGAAGCCGAACACTAACATGTTTCACTTTTGGGGCGTAAATAATGTAAAGCAAGACTCATCTCACCAAATCACTTCCTTCCATTGCTCCATAGTCTAGGCTCTATGGCTTCGGCACCATGTTTTCCTGTTACGAGCATTTGATTCACTGAAAAGCGGGTTTTGGAATTCCAGCTGACCCTGCTGTTCCCTGATTATGGAGCTGTCTTCGTGTTGTTTTGATGCTGACAGCGTTCACGAGTGCAGCACTAGGTTTGCTGAGACTTTTGCAGATGTCCTATTATTTTCATCACAATCCTCTTGAACGAACGTCCTTCACGGTCACTTAACACACACTTTAGTCCCCACTGAGAGTTAGTGTCCCTTGTTTTTCCTCGTTTTCGATGCGATGCCTCCTGAAACACCAAACACTTCGGCTACTTTGTTTACAGAATCACGCACCATACAAACACCATCAATTTTTCCAAGTGACTTAACTACGACATAATCCACTCACCACTACATTGAGCACTGTTCTAACATGACTGAGACTTGCAACGTATTGAGGACGTTGTACAATTGCCGTTATTGGTCAAATACGACAGTGCAACAAACAAGATGGGCTAGCAACTGCATTCATTTTCAAGCATTAATATCTCGCGTTGTTTCTACATTTTTGTCCATCTCCTATGTTTCACAGGGTACGCACGTTTATTAATTCATACCTTAGGAGGGATAAGTTTCCATTTTTAAAGGCTAAAGGAAACATTTTATATTTTTATTGCTAATTGACGGTATAAAACACAGCAAAAATTGTTTATTTTCTTTCGATAGTTAAACAAAATTTGTTAGTGTGAGTGTTTGTTTCCAACTGCCATCAACTATCACGCAAGAGAACAGATTGGTAGAAGTTTCTTTAAAAAATTTGAGCAACGAGGTGCTGTCCACCATTAGCTAACAACCTTCATATCTCATCCATAATACCGATAAAGGCCATTACAATACTGGTCATAAAAATTGCTACACCACGAAGATGACGTGCTACAGACGCGAAATTTAACCGACACGAAGAAGATGCTATGATATGCAAATTATTAGCTTTTCAGAGCATTCACACAATGCTGGCGCCGGTGGCGACACCTACAATGTGCTGACATGAGGAAAGTTTCCAACCGATTTCTCATATAAAGCCCGGTCAAACGTTCTTGTGATGCCTCGTGTAAGGAGGAGAAACGCGTACCAACACGTTTCCGACTTTGATAAAGGTCGGATTGTAGCCTATTGCGATTGCGGTTTATCGTATCGCGACATTGCCGCTCGTGTTGGTCGAGATACAATGACTGTTAGCAGAATATGGAATCGGTGGATTCAGGAGGGTAATACGGAACGCCGTGCTGGATCCCAACGGCCTCGTATCACTAGCAGTCGAGATGACAGGCATCTTACCCGCTTGGCTGTAATGGATCGTGCAGCCACGTCTCGATCCCTGAGTCAACAGATGGGGACGTTTGCAAGACAACCATCTGCACAAACAGTTCGACGGCGTTTGCAGCAGCATGGACTATCAGCTCGGAGACCGTGGCTGCGGTTACTCTTGACGCTTCATCACAGACAGGAGCGCCTGCGATGGTGTACTCAACGACGAACCTGGGTGCACGAATGGTAAAACGTCATTTTTTCGGATGAATTGGAAGCGTGTATTCGTTATCGCCATACTGGCGTATCACCCGGCGTGATTGTATGGGGTGTCATTGGTTACACATCTCGGTCACTTCTTGTTCGCATTGACGGCACTTTGAAGAGTGGACGTTACATTTCAGATGTGTTACGACCCGTGGCTCTACCCTCCATTCGATTCTGCGAAACCCTAAATTTCAGCAGTATAATGCACGACCGCATGTTGCAGGTCCTGTACGGGCCTTTCTGGATACAGAAAATGTTAGACTGCTGCCCTGGCCAGCACATTCTCCAGATCTCTCACCAATTGAAAATGTCTGGTCAATGGTAGCCGAGCAACTGGCTCTTCACAATGCGCCAGTCACTACTCTTGATGAACTGTGGTATTGTGTTAAAGCTGCATGGGCAGCTGTACCTGTACATGCCATCCATGCTCTGTTTGACTCAATGCCCAGGCGTATCAAGGTCGCTATTACGGCCAGAGGTGGAAGTTCTGGATAGTGATTTCTCAGGATCTGTGCACCCAAATTGCGTGAAAATTAATCACATGTCAGTTCCAGTATAATATATTTGTCCAACGAATACCCGTTTAACATCTGCATTTCTTCTTGATGTAGCAATTTTAATGGCCAGGAGTGTAGATTATGTGCAACACCAAAGGTAGACGTGATGACTGGGTGTTGTGTGCTGTCCTTAGGTTAGTTAGGTTTAAGTAGTTCTAAGTTCTAGGGGACTGATGACCATAGATGTTAAGTCCCATAGTGCTCAGAGCCATTTGAACCATTTGAACCAAAGGTAGATCTTCAAATGTTGCTACTGCGCAGTGCATGGAATCCCGGTAAGACCGAGGAAAGGACGCATGTGATGACGCTATTTGATTACGCGAGAAATGTAGTAGAGAATATAAAGCGTGTAGCAGCAGGCTGTTTTACGACCAGTCGACGCGACATGAATGGAGCTGCGTCCGCATGGCGCTGCTCCAACACGCTGTTTCCGTCGTGTCCAGGCCGCTAACAGATGCCGAAGCGTCACTCGTCCATGGGGAACTGTAGCACAGTTCCTCAGACACCTATCTATTGTAATACAGGTTCACCACGCTTTTACGGTTGCTTTTTTTCTTTTAAATTACCGATCCTGACTGCAGGGATGAATTGTTGGTTTCCTTAGTAAGGCTATCAATGTATTTCTCACGCTTTTAAGAGTCTGGTTTACCACAAGACTAATTTACGAGCTGCAAATTTAGTTTGAAATGCAAATTGATGTTAACAGAGAGCTAGAATATTAGTGTGCTGAAAAGTTATGTCTATAATTTATGGATCCGTAATTTCTTAAGGACTGACGTGTGTGTGACTGCTACTCAAACCTGGAAAGGACGCTCAGTCTTAATCTAGCAGAAAGTTTCAGATCAGCGCACACTCCACTACGGAGTGAAAATTCATTCTGGACTGACGTATCGTCAAATGGAAGTGCGTAACATTATAATTAATGTTCAAAGAATAATTTATTACTTCGAGATCTCCACTAATTAGTGTAAACATTGACAATACAGGTTTCGGCACAATAACTGTCATATTCAGATGTGACAACGACCCACAAACCGTTTCGTCATAATCTGTAGATACTTGTTGCATGGATACAGAACATCGCGAAAATAGTATAAAGTATGTCAATATCGTTTGCATCCATCTTGCCGTCACCGGGTAAAAGAGAGGTTCTTCCACATCTGGCGGCAGTGTCGTTGAACAAATATGCACGGTGACAATTATTGAGCTATATGAAACAACCGTTCATTAGTTACAAACTACGGCGTGCACACACTTTAGTCAAAATGTAAACGTCACTACAGATTTTCCGATTTAGGTTATAACGTGTTCCATAAGCATGCCATCACTGGCGATGATGTGACGCAGAGGAATAGCGACATTCTGCAGGACCCGCTGAAGTGTTGGAACATCGATGCTGCCGATGACCTCCTGAATGGCTGTTTTCGGCTCAGCAATGGTTTCCAGGTTATTGCTGTACACCTTGTCTTTAATATAGCCCCACAAAAAGGATTCGCTTGTGCTTACATTCAAGTGGCCGAGTGGTTCTAGGCGCTACAGCCTGGAACCGCAGGACCGCTACGGTCGCAGGTTCGAATCCTGCCTCGGGCATGGATGTGTGTGATGTCCTTAGGTTAGTTAGGTTTAAGTAGTTCTAGGTTCTAGGAGACTGTACCTCAGAAGTTAAGTCCCATAGTTCTCAGAGCCATTTGAACCATTTCGTTTACATCCGGATAATATGGCGGCCTATCGAGACCCACGCCAATGCCCTCTGGTTACCTCAGAGGGAATGCGATTCCCAAAGTTCTCCTCCAGGACATCCGCCTTTCATCAATCACATCTTGTCGAACTGAGGGTCACTTTGGATAATGAGCATGCAATCATCTTCCAAAACCTTCGCGTACCGTTCAGTAGTCACTGTGCCATCAAGGAATATCGCACCGGTTATTCCGTGACTGGACATTGCACACCACACAGTCAACAGATGAGCATGAAGAGACTTCTGTCTCGAAAAGCGTGTTCTCAGTCCCCCAAATGCTCCAATTTCACTTACTGACGAACTCATCCAAATGAAAGTGGGCTTCGTCGCTAAACCGATATGCGCATAGTAATTAGTAATTCCCATCATCCCTCTGCGGCCAGTCATGCAGTTTGAATGTCCTAACACAAACCGTTCAGAATATATGAAGATTATAGTTCGTATAGTTCAATAATTGTCACCATGTAGCCTTATAAAATGCTTATATTATGTTCCATGCCATGTTAAATGAACATGAGTATTTTTAATTATTGCAAAGTTAGCTATCTTTATAGACAAAACTATAAATTGTTTAAATTAATTACGTGACTGGAGGGTGTTCCTTTAGGTTACAGTCATGCAGTTTGAATGTCCTAACACAAACCGTTCAGAATATATGAAGATTATAGTTCGTATAGTTCATTGTCACCATGTAGCCTTATAAAATGCTTATATTATGTTCCATGCCATGTTAAATGAACATGAGTATTTTTAATTATTGCAAAGTTAGCTATCTTTATAGACAAAACTATAAATTGTTTAAATTAATTACGTGACTGGAGGGTGTTCCTTTAGGTTACAATCGGTTCATATCCAATGTTGTATACCTCAGTATGCTGCAAGAGAAATTATTGTGAAAAATGTTTAACACAGGAGAAGACGTTACGGAGTAGTTTCAATAGGATAGCGCCCGTCCGCAGTATGCTAACTGGACGGGGCTTGATCTGTAGTTTGCGAGTCACTTTCCTGCTAAATTGTAAATGTCGTGTGACTAGGGCCTCCCGTCGGGTAGACCGTTCTCCGACTTTCCCGTCGATGGTAATGAAATGATGATGATTAGGACAACACAACACGCAGTCCCTGAGCGTAGAAATTCTCCGACCCAGCCGGGAATCGAACCCGGGCCCTTCGGATTGATATTCTTTTTTTATTTTTTTTAAAGATCTGCTTTTGTTCGTTTTCGTTCGTTGTATCTGCTCGGAGCGGAAGTCGTAAGACACCCGTTTAAGTTCGTTGTTTATCCATTAACTCAGTTTTTTTATTACAGAGGGCAGCTAACCCTCTGACCGAACACGCTGAGCTACCGTGCCGGCACATTCTGTCGCACTGACCACTCAGCTACCGGGGACGGACGCTTTCCTGCTGGGAGTTGTAGTTAACTTCTTTTCTTAGTTATAATAAAATCGAAAAGCCGTATCCAGAAGATCTTCCAGCAAATTCCTTTGGGTACTATAAAAAATATTTCGAGACCGTAATTAATATTTTCTACTACGTATGCAACGTAATGGAAAACGTTTTTAGCAAACAGTTTGACGGCGTTTTGTTATTCTATAATACGTTTCTAGCTATTTTACAGTGATAACAGGTCACCATTGTCTTCCTTGTTGTAGCCCTGAGAAGTTGGGTGACTTCCAGTTGGTTCGTTTCGTCACTGATTATTAAATTTTATTGAAATTATGATGACAGAAAGAATGAGAATTCAGATCTATTGGTCAGATAACTAGGCTGTCTAGAAGCCTCGAGGCAAGATATGCTGCTAATCTAGAGTCACGTCACCTTCGACAGGCGTTCTGTCATGGATATAAGGTCACAAGATGAGGAGCTTTGTGTCCACGCACAGGAAGGTGCTGTGGATATCGCTGTTCATGTAAGGCTTAATTTTGTAGTTAACAAAGGTCATAAATTCGCAATTTCTCCATACAGCAGCCGTATACGCTAACGTTGCCTCACACTTGCCCAATTTATGACTGTTGGAGTAGCCATCTTTTTCTTTCCTTGCTGCATACAGCTATATAAATAAATCCGCAAGTTTCCTTAAACTGAATAATTTATTTAATATCCACCACTCGATCCATAAGGGCTCTTGACCTTGTTTCGCCCCCTACACAGAATTATCCTGACTCTCATCCTAAGTTATGTCAGTACTTTATTTGCTTTTACCAATCGCTATCTGTGGCTGTGTTTTGCCATCAGGGTGTGATTTTCTTGCATTACACTGAAAGGTTTCCAAAAGCGGAAGAGTTGGTCCGAAAATGAAGCATTGAACTTTAGCATTATTCACAAACATTTTTTGTATACATTGAATAGTCTTCCTCCGATGGTGTGAGGCAAACCAACAACGAAACTTACCAGCCGATAATAGGCAACAGATTCATAAACCGGTTTCAATAGAAAAAAAAACACTAACTGATGTGTCGCTGAATAGTGAGATTTTCTGATCGAATAATTTATATTTCACAGACACAGATGAAACAGGACTTTTTTAAAAAAATGAACACACCTCCATTTGACTGTATTTTTGCTTAATTACGACCCAGGTTTCGACCTTTTATGCCATGTTCAAGTTATTAAGTTTATACGTATGATTAATATATATTGCAAGAGATCAAGCACAAAATTGGCCATAAATTAAGAAAAATATTCGCTCCCCATGAAATACTTTTCTTAATTTATGGCCAATTTTGAGCTTGATGTCCTGCAGTATACGTTTAATGACATAAACTCCGTCACTTGAAAATGGCATAAAAGGCCAGCAAGCTAGGTCGTAATTAGATAAACAACAATACAGTCAGATGTTGGTGTGTTCATTTAAAAACTATTATATGACTGTTGCTCAGCAACATCAAAAACAGGACATGGTTACTATTGAATTCGTCATGAATGAATTTTTTCGGCTGAATGATCAGATCATCGTAGCAGATATGTAAAATATCCAAACAGAAAACTCAGTTACCATCAGGCGAGTTGATAAAGAGATCCCTGGAAGCAGTCCTTACTTCTTTCTTAGCCTAAAAGTAACATGATGGGACTATGTTATGACGGTCCGCTTATATCGACCGTCCGTACACCTTCTTTATTCCATCCTACGAAGTAATAAGGCTAGACGAAATGGAAAAATGTTTGTGAGCGACAGGATTAAACTGCGAGTGGGGGATAAACGTTGCATTGCTATTTTTGAAAAATATTTTATTAAAACACCGCGCCGCCACGCAGTAACTCGAACGGATAGGGAAAGAAGTGCCTGGTCGCTGGAGCATGGCAGTGGGTCTGGAGACAGGGAGTCGACGAAAGATTTGAGTTAAACTCTGTTAAGCGCAGTCTTTACGTTGTGTAAGTACCATACATGGGTAATGATACTTGTTGCGCCAGACCACCTTACTCGAATGAACTTATTGTTAATTTCGACCGCAATTTTTAAAAGTTAGCCAGGGACTAAAATGCGTAATATTTTTACCGTAGGCTAACAGAAAACGTATTCTACTTTATTTTAAAGGAGGACTTTTATTTCAAGAGTATATTTGACTGATAACGTTGAATTGTGATCATTAACTTAGCAATATAAGGAGCAATGTAACATTGTTTTCCAGGGACTAATAATTCTTCCAGTAATCTCACGCAGATTCTTTCGACTTCATACTTCTACAAAGGGAAGAGCTTGAGATCCATTGTTCCGTATCGAATACGGTTGCTCCGTGTTTTCCTGTGTCCCGCAAATAGTGGGTAGATATTTCTTCAGTTCAGAAGATAAACAATAATTCATTATGAAAAGTAGTGTTTCTAAGATCATCTACTGGAAGTGTTAGTCCTGCTATACTGGACAGACTAGAAGAAGAAATTGAGCTACGTTCAGAGAAGACCTTAGAATGTGAGGTTAAAGAAGCCAAATTTGTCCTTTGCCGAACATTATGTAAACGAAAACCACAAATATGTTACAGATGTAGAAGTAATACACACAGAGGGAAAGGGTGCAAAGCTTACTCAGCTAGAAATGTCAGAAATTCAGAAACAAATGTTTGCATCCTAACATTTAGTATCGAATAAACAAACGCATTTCAGTTATTCACTCCTTTTAGACCATGTTACAACATCCACATAGGAGATAACGTTTGTGCATTCATTCGTAAATACACTGTGTAATCGAAAGTATCCGAACACATGGCTGACAATGACTTACAAATTCGTGGGACCCTCATCAGTAATGCAGGAATTCACTATGGTGTTGGCCCACCCTTAGCCATGATGACAGCTTCCACTCTCGCAGGCATACGTTCAATTAGATGCTGAGAGGTTTCATGGGAAATGGCAGCCCATTCTGAACGGAGTGCTGCACTGAGGAGAGATATCTATGTCGGTCGGTGAGGCCTGGCACGAATTCGGCGTTACAAAACATCCAAGAGGTGTTCTATAGGATTCAGGTCAGGACTCTGTGTAGGCCAGTCCATTTCAGGGAAGTCATTATCGTGTAACCACTCCGCCCTCCACCACAGGCCGTGCATTATGAACAGGTGCCCGCCGGAGTGGCCGAGCGGTTCTAGGCGCTACAGTCTGGAACCTCAGGACCGCTACGGTCGCAGGTTCGAATCATGCTCGAGCATGGATGTGTGTGATGTCCTAAGGTTAGTTAGGTTTAAGTAGATCTAAGTTCTAGGGGACTGATGACCTCAGACGTTAAGTCACATAGTGCTCAGAGCCATTTGAACCATTTGAACCAATAAACAGGTGCTCGATCGTGTTGAAAGATGCCATTGCAATCCCGGAATTGCTCTTCAACAGTGGGAAGCAAGAAGGTACTTAAAACATAAATGCAAGCCTGTGCTGTGATAGTGCCCCATGCAACAAGAAGGGTTGCAAGCCCACTTTATGAAAAACACGGCCACACAATAACACACCGCCTCCGAATTTTACTGTTGGCACTACACGCTCTGGCAGATGACGTTCGCCGGGCATTCGCCATACCCACACTCTGCCATCGGATCGCCACATTGTGTACCGTGATTCGTCACTCCACACAACGTTTTTCCACTGTTCATTCGTCCAATCTTTATACTTCTTGCGCCAAGCGAGGCGTCTTTTGGCATTTACCGGCGTGATGTGTGGCTTATGAGCAGCCGCTCGACCGTGAAATCCAAGTTTTCTCACCTCCCACCTAACTGCCATAGTACTTGCAGTGGATCCTGATGCAGTCTGGAATTCCTGTGTGATAGTCTGGATATATGTCTGCCTATTACACATTACGACCCTCTTACACTGTCGGCGGTCTCTGTCAGTCAACAGACGAGGTCGGCCTGCACGCTTTTGTACGAGTACTGTACGTCTGCCTTCACGTTTCCACTTCACTATCACATTGGAAACAGTGGACCTAGGGATGTTCAGGCGTGTGGAAATCTCGCGTACAGACGTATGACACAGGTGACACCCAATCACCTGACCACGTTCGAAGTCTGTGAGTTCCGTGGAGCGCCCCATTCTGCTCTCTCATGACGTCCAATGACTACTGAGGTCGCTGATATGGAATATCTGGTAGCAGTGGCAACACAATGCATATTATATGAAAAATGTAGTGCAGATAATGACAGCGATTTCCATTACTGAGCATATAAGTCTACTTTAGTGTATAGTTATTGTAAATGCTGTCCTACTGAGTTTTGTAAAATATGTTGTTAACTGTGTCCAAACTGTCAATAGAAATAAGTTTCGTAGTTTAAGTAAAGATACGATAAATTAAGAACTTGATGTGTTTGTCTTTCCTTGGTTCCTGTCTATGGCACCAGTTGTTTACTATGAAATTGGCTTATAACCCAAAACCTAGGTCGTACAGAAACAAAGTTCGTGAAACAATGAAAAAGATGTGTGTTGTTTAGTAAGTACAATATACGAATGTTCTAGCAAGAACCGAGACTTGACTCATTTTAAAATGAGCTTGGGTAATAGTAAAAATGGCTCTGAGCACTATGGGACTTAACTGCTGTGGCCATCAGTGCCCTAGAACTTAGAACCACTTAAACCTAACTAACCTAAGGACATCACACACATCCATGCCCGAGGCAGGATTCGAAACTGCGACCGTAGCAGTCGCGCGGTTCCGGACTGAGCGCCTAGAACCGCTAGACCACCGCGGCCGGCGGTAATAGTACTATCCAAAATCCTGCGTCAGTTGATGTCATTGGTAACTGTTTTCGAAGGAGTTCATATAGCATGCAGTGTTCAGAGAGAGCTCATCACGTTTCTTATATATATATATACACTCCTGGAAATGGAAAAAAGAACACATTTACACCGGTGTGTCAGACCCACCATACTTGCTCCGGACACTGCGAGAGGGCTGTACAAGCAATGATCACACGCACGGTACAGCGGACACACCAGGAACCGCGGTGTTGGCCGTCGAATGGCGCTAACTGCGCAGCATTTGTGCACCGTCGCCGTCAGTGTCAGCCAGTTTGCCGTGGCATACGGAGCTCCATCGCAGTCTTTAACACTGGTAGCATACCGCGACAGCGTGGACGTGAACCGTATGTGCAGTTGACGGACTTTGAGCGAGGGCGTATAGTGGGCATGCGGGAGGCCGGTTGGACGTACCGCCGAATTGCTCAACACATGGAGCGTGAGGTCTCCACAGTACATCGATGTTGTCGCCAGTGGTCGGCGGAAGGTGCACGTGCCCGTCGACCTGGGACCGGACCGCAGCGACGCACGGATGCACGCCAAGACCGTAGGATCCTACGCAGTGCCGTAGGGGACCGCACCGCCACTTCCCAGCAAATTAGGGACACTGTTGCTCCTGGGGTATCGGCGAGGACCATTCGCAACCGTCTCCATGAAGCTGGGCTACGGTCCCGCACACCGTTAGGCCGTCTTCCGCTCACGCCCCAACATCGTGCAGCCCGCCTCCAGTGGTGTCAAAATGGTTCAAATGGCTCTGAGCACTATGGGACTTAACATCTGTGGTCATCAGTCCCCTAGAACTTAGAACTACTTAAACCTAACTAACCTAAGGACATCACACACATCCATGCCCGAGGCAGGATTCGAACCTGCGACCGTAGCGGTCGCGCGGTTCCAGACTGTAGCGCCTAGAACCGCTCGGCCACTCCGGCCGGCTCCAGTGGTGTCGCGACAGGCGTGAATGGAGGGACGAATGGAGACGTGTCGTCTTCAGCGATGAGAGTCGCTTCTGCCTTGGTGCCAATGATGGTCGTATGCTTGTTTGGCGCCGTGCAGGTGAGCGCCACAATCAGGACTGCATACGACCGAGGCACACAGGGCCAACACCCGACATCATGGTGTGGGGAGCGATCTCCTACACTGGCCGTACACCACTGGTGATCGTCGAGGGGACACTGAATAGTGCACGGTACATCCAAACCGTCATCGAACCCATCGTTCTACCATTCCTAGACCGGCAAGGGATGCCGGCCGCGGTGGTCTCGCGGTTCTAGGCGCGCAGTCCGGAACCGTGGGACTGCTACGGTCGCAGGTTCGAATCCTGCCTCGGGCATGGATGTGTGTGATGTCCTTAGGTTAGTTAGGTTTAAGTAGTTCTAAGTTCTAGGGGACTGATAACCACAGCAGTTGAGTCCCATAGTGCTCAGAGCCAGAGAGCCCGGCAAGGGAACTTGCTGTTCCAACAGGACAATGCACGTCCGCATGTGTCCCGTGCCACCCAACGTGCTCTAGGAGGTGTACGTCAACTACCCTGGCCAGCAAGATCTCCGGATCTGTCCCCCATTGAGCATGTTTGGGACTGGATGAAGCGTCGTCTCACGCGGTCTGCACGTCCAGCACGAACGCTGGTCCAACTGAGGCGCCAGGTGGAAATGGCATGGCAAGCCGTTCCACAGGACTACATCCAGCATCTCTACGATCGTCTCCATGGGAGAATAGCAGCCTGCATTGCTGCGAAAGGTGGATATACACTGTACTAGTGCCGACATTGTGCATGCTCTGTTGCCTGTGTCTATGTGCCTGTGGTTCTGTCAGTGTGATCATGTGATGTATCTGGCCCCAGGAATGTGTCAATAAAGTTTCCCCTTCCTGGGACAATGAATTCACGGTGTTCTTATTTCAATTTCCAGGAGTGTATATATATATATATATATATATATATATATATATATATATATATATATATATATATATCACAGGAGCTTTCTCGTGCAGATGGACTACATAGCACTACTAACTATTGGAGGTTTATCTTTCTTGTTCTTGTTCCTCTGAAGACTTAGCAGGTCTCCCTCGGCCGTTCACAGAATAACTTTTGGCTTATGATATACAACGTGAAAGCTTAAAGGGGCTCTGACACACTCCATCTTTATTGCACAATAGTAAGTATTGCGCAATAATACTGACTGTGTGAGAGCTGTATTGATGATTTGCGGAATATATTGAAGGAGATTGTATATATTTAAAAATACTGACGCTCTCTTACTATATTGCGCAATGTATTGTACCGTGTCAGGGTTTGTTTATTTTGTTTTGCTTTGGGGCGCAAAAAACAAATGGTATCATACGCGCCCAAGTCAAAATTATAGCACACGAACACAAAGAGGAGGTAAACGACTATACGTCAGTCCCAATGGACAGAATAGGAGACAGCTAAAAACAGGCACGTGGGAAATGGGCTATAAAGCCATGCAGAAATGGAGGTCCAAAACTAAAAGTTAAATGGCCTTCGCCATACTGCTTCGGCAGATAAAAAGTAAAACGCGGTTGACAGCCCGCGCGTCATTCGCTAAAATGGCTAATAAATCAGACAGCAAACCCAAGCGTCAGGGTGATATTGTGCAACAGCCGATAGTTTCTGCAGAAACGTCTTGATTTGTGGACGTGTAAACAACTGATACACCACCACCAAATGAATATGAATTCATCATGAAAGACAGTTGAAATATATCACTTGCTGAAGTGCATTCAGGGTAGGAGGGTTGTTTGATTACATATTTAATGCTTATTTGGTAATTAGGTGAAGAAACATTCTACAAAAATGCAGGAGAATTATACTGCAAGTGCTTATGTGTTCGTTTCAGAATATTGAACTATTTACTGCAGAGGTACTGTACTACTGTACTACTTACCGAACTACCATACTCTTTTCAGCATTGTAGATTTGTCTCAGCACTGTGGAAAGTGGACTCCGAAGAGTATATTAACAGTATCATTTCTGTGAACATTAGGTGTAAAGCGTTCCACCAAACAGTTGGAAGATTCCTCGTTTACCCTTAAAAATTCCAGCTTACATCTGGCTCTGCTGAAAGTTCTCTTAGCATGTTAACACGTGTAAAACGCCTGTCAAGCTAGTTTTTCGCACATTGCCGCTTCCTGTCCTGTTTCGTTTTGCAGCACGTAGCGACTGCAATCGCAATATATACTAGTGCGACGTCATCGACCACCGACATGCTGGTACAAAGGCAGAATTCTAACTGACGCTTCCTGGTTATAAATATTGTGCAATAAATTATGTCGATCTTGGCCTCGCACATTTACCAAAATATTCACACAGTATTCTTCTTATGTGGCGCTACAGTTCAGGGTGAACCTTGGCCTTCACAACGATCCTTCGCCATCCATCGCGGTCACATGCTCCTCCAGTTACCGCATCTGAGATTTCGTAGGTCTTCTTCCACTCCATCCATTAAATTATTGTTATTTTGAAAATTATCATTCTTTGTAAATGTAGTGGATAAAACAAAAGAAAAGAAAACTGTAAAAAGATAAAAAACGAAAATTGTAAGATGTACGACCTGTTTTAGAACATCAAGTAACATGTCTATAATTTGCCAATAAATAAATAAAATAAATGAATAAAACTCCATCCAGCCATCTTGCTTGAGGTCGACCTCGCCCTCTCTGTCCTCCTGGATTACCAAAGAGACTCATCTTTATGACTTAAGTCTCCTCCATTCTTGCCACATGACCTGCCCATCTTATGTGACAGTGATGGAAATGTTACCGATGATGGTGCCACTAAAGCGGAGTTACTAAATACAGTTTTCCGTAATTCCTTCACAAAACAGATGAAATAAATATTCCAGAATACGAAAGCAGAACAGCTGTCAGCATGAGTGACATAAAAGTAGATATCTTAGGTGTTAGGAAACAACTAAAATCACTTAAGAAAGGCAAGTCTTCCGGTCCAAATAGTATACCAATCAGGTTCCTTTCGAGTATGCAGACACAATAGCGCCTTTCTTAGCAATCGTATACAACCGCTCACTTGACGAAAGGTCTGTTACTAAAGACTGAAAAGTTGCACAGGTCACACCAATAATCAAGAAAGGAAATAGGAGTTACCCATTGAATTACAAACCCATATCACTGACCTTAATTTGCAGAAGGATTTTGGAACATATACTGTACTCTAACATTATGAACGGCCTTGAAGTAAATGATTTATTGATACATAGCCAACACGGATTCAGAAAATATCGCCGGCCGGTGTGGCCGTGCGGTTCTAAGCGCTTCAGTTTGGAACCGCGTGACCGCTACGGTCGCAGGTTCGAATGCTGCCTCGGGCATGGATGTGTGTGATGTCCTTAGGTTAGTTAGGTTTAAGTAGTTCTAAGTTCTAGGGGACTGATGACCTCAGTAGTTAAGTCCCATACTGCTCAGAGCCATTTTTTTCAGAAAATATCGTTCTTGTGGAACACAGCTGGCTCTTTATTCCCATAAAGTAATGAGTGCTGTAGACAAAAGATTTCGGATCGATTCCGCGTTCCTAGATTTCCAGAAGGCTTTTGATATCGTTCCCCACAACCGACTATTAATCAGATTTCGTGCATATGGAGTATCGTCTCAGTTGTGTGACTGGATTCGTGATTTCCTCTCAGAGAGGTCACAGTTCGTAGTGACAGACAGTAAATCATTGAGTAGAACAGAAATGGTATCTGGCGTCCGCAAGATATTGTCATAGGCCCTCTGCTGTTTCTGATTTACATAAATGACCTAGGTGATAATCTGAGCAGCTGCCTTAGATTGTTTGCAGATGACGCTGTAATTTACTGTCTAGTAAAGTCATCAGACGATCAATTCCAATTATGAAATGATCTAGAGAGAATTTCTGTGTGGTGCGAAAAGTGGCAGTTGGCTCTAAACAAAGAAAAGTGCGAGGTCATCCACATGGGTACTAAAAGAAATCTCATAAATTTTGGGTATACGATAAATCGCACAAATCTAAGGGCTGTCAATTCGACTAAGTACCTACGAATTACAATTATGAGCAACTTAAATTTGAAAGACCACATAGATAATATTGACACTAGAGCAGGGCTTCACAACATACGTGCTCGCGGAGCAAGCTGTGAGCAGCAAGGCGCGAGCACGGAGCAGCGCGAGCACGCTACCCCCACTACCAGACCAGAGCGGAGAGTGGGGAGAGTCACGTGGGGTACACAAAAGCTGCCGCCAGTCAATGTAAATCCGCGGCCACGTGCAGGGATATCACTCACGAATTATTACTGCGACAAATGAAACAAATAAAGGAGAATGTACACGTGCCACATAATTTTATTAGCTTAGTGTACGCCTCTACCATCTGTAGACACTGAAACTAAAGAATTCCACGACAACCCTATATTTTCAACACTTTCTTCAACACTACTTAAAATATCACCTCCGGTTGTAGTGTTCTTCATGGCTACTACATCGAGGAGCTCCTCCCTCACCTGAAGATCTCTGTTAACACCTCTAATAAATATGGCAAGCTGCGCTGTTCCAGTGATATCAACACTTTCGTCCAGAGCTAGAGAATACGCCATAAAATCTTAACAGATATTTGCAAGCTGGCTCTGGACGTCGTCTGCCATGTCCTGTATGCGACGCATAATGGTCATGTTAGATAATGGCACAATCCGAAACTATACAACTTGAGATGGACACAAATGTTCCGCTGCAACTACCAAACATTCTTTTATTAAATCGCCATCAGTTAAGGGGCGCAGGGATTTTGCTAAAAGCAAAGCAATTTTGTAACCCACTCTGAGAGCTGCCTCAGTTGATTTTTCTTCGTCGTCCAGATCTTCTTCGGATAGCTTCCTTTTAAGTTTAATAACTTCCTGTGCACGATCTGGTCAATCACATTTTCCACGTCCGTAGTCTTTCGCGTGGTACGACATATAATGTCGCTGCAAATTAAATTTCGTAAAAGAATTCAGCGTTTTGTGACATACTAAACATTTTGCAACACCATCTTTTTCAGTAAACAGATACAATTCCTCCCAATGGGGGTTGAACTGCGAAAGCATGGTTGGGGTTACACAACGGCGACTTCACATGATTCTTAACCAGCGAAGTGACTGTTAAGAGCTGTTCGCAGTACTTCAAACGTTACACAGTCGGCGCGAGTTCAATAGGCACGCTGCAGCCCTATTCAAACGTGCGCGCGCATTTCCCCTCTCTCCCCTCCCACGTACTCCTCGAACTTGCAGCTGCTCGCGAGCACGTCCCTGAGCAGACGCGAGTACTCGCGCTCAAAACCGGCCAGTTGTTAAGCCCTGCACTAGAGCATATGTCAACCACTATTTTTTAACTCTTAGTCTTTTTAACAATATTACTTTTGTCGTGTTCTTCTTTTTATTGCTTTTTATTACTGTAAAACCTTTTATACTTTATAAGCTTATTGCAGGCTTTAACTATTGTATCCCCCTTTTATGTTCGCTGTTTCAATTAATTATTGAAAACTATTGTATGTCGACATTAGCGACATCTGGTCAACATACAACACAAACATCTTGTGGCTACTGTACGGCAGCTTGTTTTAAACAGTAGTTTTACTGACAAGATGACTGGTGCATGTGATGTGATTTATATGTATTCGACGATGCTGGTGCTGATTCCGCATTTAACATTTGACGATGCCACCATGGCTGCAGTACATTAGGACTTTGTTTTTATGAAACAGGTATGCCTCTTCATATTTAAAGCGCACAAATGTAAATTTTGTCAGTACTACTTTTCAATATGCTCTATGTATTGTTCTTAAGCTGTATACAGTTTGCGAGTGTATTTATATTTTACCCATTTTTGCTGCAGATCTGATTATGGCCATTAAAGACCGACACCGATAATCTGTTAAACAAAAAAGATTGTGACCATAGACTACATTAAAGGAAACTGAAGTGTGAATTGCAGAGTAACCATGTAGATAAAGATGTAGATGTTAGGCTGTTTGCTGTGGTGGGAGTTACGTACCTGTAGAGCAGGGCATCCATAACGTCCTGCATGGAGACTCCCGGCGGGAGTCCGTCCCTGACGGGCTCTCCAGGCGGAACACCCAGTCCGCCACTCGAGGCTGGGACGCCACCACCGGCAGCTCCAGGGCCGGAGGATGGCCGCCCACCGAACGCGGTCGGGCGCTCGCTGCCTTGCTGCCGAGTGCCCGGAGGCGACGCCTCACCTCCAAATGGGGCACCGGCGGTTCCAAATGGGGCACCAGCGGTCTGCTGCCCTGGCCGAGCGGAAGCTGGGCCTGTCGCCTGCTGGCCAGGAGCGCCGCCAACTCCCGAGGGCGTCTGTGCTGGGACGGTGAAGGGTCGCGCTCCGAACGCCGGCTGCTGCCCCACTGGTTGCGAAGGTCTGCCGGGCTGAGCTGCTGTGCCGACAGTTGGCTGCCCTGGCAGGCCAGGGCGCTGCCCTCCGAAGCCGCTCCCACCGCCTCCTCTGTCGACACTCCCAACACCTCCAGCACCGCCCCCAAGGCTACCGGCACTGCCACCTGCCACCGGAGCCCTAGTGATGCCGACGACACCGCCTACAGCACTTCCTGGAGCCCCACCTCCGAAGCTCCCACCAGTACGATCTGCGATTCCACCCCCAATGCGATCTCGGACGCCGCCTCCGGCTCCTCCGCCTTGGCCACCACCGAAGCCGCCGGCAGTTCTATCTCCAGTGCTGAAACCACCGCCGACGCCTCCAGGTTGTCCAACTGTTCCAACGGATGCGGGACTAGGCCTTCCAGGTGCTCCAGCGGATGGGGGACCTGTTACAAGAAAATAAAGTTCGTGTGTAGGTAGCATTCTGTACAAATGTGGGATTCGTTATAACTTAGCTACTCCCACGTGACAGGAGAGTATGGTATATCGATGACTAGCCGGCCGCCGTGGCGGAGCGGTTCTAGACGCTTCAGTTTGGAACCACGCGACCGCTACGGTCGCAGGTTCGAATCCTGCCTCGGGCATGGATGTGTGTGATGTCCTTAGGTTAGTTATGTTTAAGTAGTTCTAAGTTAAGTTGTAGGGGACTGATGATCTCTGGTGTTAAGTACCATAGTGCTCAGAGCCATTTGAACCATTTGACCCTAAAAATGAAGAACTGTAAGGTCATCGACATGAGTACTTAAAGGAATCTGTCAAATTTCGGTTACACAATGAATCACATATATCTAAAGGCTGTGAATTCAACTAAATACCTAGGAGTTAGAATTACGAATAACTTAAACTGGAACGATCATACAGACAGGGTGTCTCTGTCAAGTGTCGTGAGGCACATATTCTCTGGTTTTTCGGTGTACAACTGCAGTATCGTATTCGCAAAGTGTAGCTGGCGTTGTCCCAAGAGTCAACTATGCGACGTCCAGTGTCAACGGAAAGCGTCGGTTTGTTCCCCATCACGAATAAAATTGTTTTTAAAGCAGAATTTTACATGCCTGTGCGATAGAACGGACCAAAATTAGTCTGGTGTGATATTCGCTTTATCAATGTGCATTAACACGAACAGTAAAACACGAGGAATCACCAGTTGTCTAGAGGCGACGGCACCACAAGGGCCCGCGCTGACTGCTATAGCCACACAGCAGCGCTGCTCAGTCGCTTCTAGAGTACTGCTCATTTACTGTTCCTGTTCATTCATATCGATGAAACGAGTAACGCACGGGACTCATATGGGGCCGCTCTAGCGAATGGTCACATAAAATTTTCCTCTAAAATTTATTTTATTCGTAATAGGAACCAAACCGACGCTTTCCGACGACAACTGGCATCGCATGAAAGATGTGATGAGCAGTATTTGTTTGGTCTGACCCCAGCCAGCTACACGTTGCAAAAAGGATCTGCCTGAACGCCAGAGAATACGCATCTCACTACTGTTGGAAAAGACACTCTGTATAATGTTTTGGGGAGGGCAAATCAAAGACTATACAGGGTGGTCGGAAATTCCCGTTACTGAATTACAGCACTTGTAGAGGGGAGTAAGCACATAGTATTTTGAATAGGATCCGATGTCCGAAACATCGAACGAGACTACAGAGCGCCAAAGCTATAGGCATGGGTGTCTGTAAATGTACATGTATACGGGGAGATTCCGTGATGATGTTTCAGACTTTCTAGGATGATGGAGAACGATAAATTTATTAACTCGAATTAAGGAGCCCCGTACCGGAAACGAACGAGTAGAAAATTATAAACGAAAACCGTTATGATATCTCTGACAGTTGAATACATGTATCGGTTCTTGTGTTGCGAAGAGTGTAGGCCTGGTAACTTTCAGTGGTGGTAGTGTGGACAAAAACAAGAAAAAACGGCCAGTAAACGTCGGCTCTAAATTGCATACCTGAGGAGCCATGAGCACTTGTTCATCTTCGCTATTGTAAAACACATCTCCTCTATTGATAAAGTGTTCATAGCTGTTAAGGTACGCACTTTAGACCCCACGTTTACTGGACGTATTTTCTGGTTTTTGTCCACACTACCACCTCTGAAAGTTACCTAGCCTACACTCTTCGCAACACAACAACCGGTACATGTATTCAACTGTCACAGGTATCATAACGGTTTTCGTTTATGACTTTCGACTCGTTCGTTTCCGGTACAGAGATCCTTACTTCAAATTAATACGTTTATCCTTCTCCATCATCCTAGAAAGTCTGTAACATCATTACCGAATCACCCCGTATATACGTACATTTACAGACGCCCGCACCTTTAACTCTGACGCTCTGTAGTCTCTTTGGATGACGTTTGCGAACATCGGTTTCTATTCAAAATACAATGTATTCAGTCCCCTCTACAAGTGCTAGAATTCTGTAACGGGGATTTCCGACCACCCTGTACTTTATTGGCAGATCACTTACAAATTTCAACACGTCTGCTAAGGAGAACGCTTACGCTATGTCTTGTCCGTCCTCCGCTAGAGTGTTTCTGTGCTGTATGTGATCCGTAACAGACTGAATTAACAGGGGACACCGAAAAAGTCCGAAGACCCAGTTCGTTTGTAATATCGCGAAATGATACGCGAGTTGAGGTGATCATTAAAACAATGGCGTTTTTCGTTACGGCGAGATCTTGTCACTAAATTTCAGTCTCCAACATTCTCCTCCGAATGCGAAAATAGGGAGAAGTGATAAATTGTGGAATAGTGATGTAGATGTAGAAGCAAAGAGAGAGAAAAATAATAGTTTCCGATTACAGTATTAGTGTTAAAATTCTACAGCTATTTGTATTATTCTATGAAGCGAAATGAATTTGAACGCGATAATGAAATCAGTTTCAGGGGGGGGGGGGGGGGGGCGCGAATGGAAGGCATGGATTTGCTTGGAGATACGTGGGAAACAGCATTTTAATCTATGTAGATAGTACCATACAAAACTTATTCTACAGATAGTTCATCGTGCTGTAAATGCTCTGTGGGCGAATACACTAATGAACAGAGTTACCAACTACACTCATTCTCATAAATTAAGGATAATGCTGATACATGGTGAAACAACGCTCTGGTTGCCGGTTTCAATCACCTCAGGGTATGGCCATGCCGTGCATTTGACTTGCGGTCGTCGCACGGTGGCGCTGGCAGCAGTCCACATACGCAGAGGTGTGTTGGTGCATGTCAGAGTACGGTGCAGCGAGTAAGCGTACAGACGTTTTCAGACGTGCTAATAGTGACTGTGCGCTGAAAATGGCTCAAAGAGCACATAGTGATGACGTTATGAGAGGGAGAATACTAGGGCGACTGGAGGCTGGTCAAACACAGCAGGTCGTACCACGGGCCCTCCGTGTGCCACAACGTGTGATCTCAAGATTATGGCAACGATTCCAGCAGACAGGAAACGTGTCCAGGCGCTAAAGTACGGTACGTCCACAGTGTACAACACCACAAGAAGACCGATATCTCACCATCAGTGCTCGCAGACAGCCACGGAGTACTGCAGGTAGCATTGCTCGGGACCTTACCGCAGCCACTGGAACAGTTGTCTGCAGACACACATTCTACAGACGACTTAACAGACATGGTTTATTCGCCCAGAGGTCTGCAAGCTGCATTCCACTGATCCTTGGTCACAGGAGAGCCCGTAAAGCCTGGTGTCAAGAACACAGCACATGGTCATTGGAACAGTGGTCCCAGGTTAAGTTCACGGACGAGTTCAGGTGTAATCTGAACAGTGATTCTCGCCGGGTTTTCATCTGGCGTGAACCAGGAACCAGATACGAACCCCTTAATGTCCTTGAAAGGGATCTGTATGTAGGTCGTGGTTTGATGGTGTGGGGTGGGATTATGATTGGTGCATGTACACCCCTGCATGTCTTTGGCAGAGGAACTGTAACAAGTCAGGTGTATCGGGACGTCATTTTGCACCAATATGTCCGCCTTTTCAGGGGTGCAGTGGGTCCCACCTTCCTCCCGATGGACGATAACGCACGGCCCCATCGAGCTGCCATCGTTGAGGGTTACCTTGAAACAGAAGATATCAGGCGAATGGAGTGGCCTGCCTATTCTCCAGACCTAAACCCCATCGAGCATGTCTGCGATGTTCTCGGTCGACGTATCGCTGAAAGGCACTGGTGCAGGAATGGGAGGCTGTACCCCAGCAGCTGCTCGACCACCTGATCCAGAGCTTGTCAAGCCGATATGCGGCCTATGAATGCGTGCATGGTGATCATATCCCGTACTGATGTTGGCGTATATGCGCAGGAAACAGTGGCGTTTTGTGGCACATATGTTTTCTCAACTTATCACCAATACCGTGGACTTACAGATCTATGTCGTTTGTGTTCCCTATGTGTCTATGCTATTAGCGCCAGTTTTGTGTAGTTCCACGTGGTGTGGCACCACATTCTGCAATTATCCTTAATTTACGAGCATGAGTTTACATTCCTGTGTAATCGGTACACAGTGAGGCTATGATTAAGTTACATTAGATGTTTGGACCTGACCTCCAACGAACGGAGGCTGCAGCTCAGAGCCGATGGCCGGAGGGGTGGCAGCCGTGGTGGTGGGGATGAGGCAGCCGCTGCAACCGTTGACGCCGTCGAGTCTGACGGCCGTCCTGGTGGAGCCGGGGGCTGCGGGGGCCGTCGAGGTGCGCGCCGCTGCAGCCGGCGCCGGCGGCTGCGTCACAGGGCGCGTTGTCGTGCTGGTGCGCGGCGCCGTCCGCATCTGGTCCAGAGCTGGCGACACACAGCACAGCGGCACACTGTCACACATCTTTCCATGCTCACCTTACAGTTCGAAAAATATTCGTCTTCGACCGACAAGGAGCAGTTGCGAGACGTACCGTTGATTAATATACGCTGAAATGACAACGGTCATCGGATACCCTATAATATCGTGGCTGACCTTCTTTCGCCCAGCGTAGTGCAGCAGCTCGACCTGATATCGACTCAACAAGTCGTCGGAAGTATCCTGCAGAAATACTGAGCCGTCCATAAATGCGAAAGTGTTGTCGGTGTTGGAGTTTTCTCACTAACTGGTCTCACGTTCGATGCGATTCATATAGGACGATCTGGGTGGTCAGTTCATTCCCTCAAATTGTCCAGAACGTTCTACAAACCACGGGTTAGCAACTGTGGCTTAGTGAAATGGCGCACGGTCATCCATAAAAATTCTGTCGTTGTTTGGCAACATGAAGTCCATGAATAGCTGCAAATAACCATTTCCAGTCAATGATCGGTTCAGTTGGACCAGAGGACCCAGTCAATTCCATGTAAATACAGCCAAAACCATTGTGGAGCCATCATCAGCGCCGGCCGGTGTGGCCGAGTGGTTCTAGGCGCTACAGTCTGGAACCGCGCGACCGCTAAGGTTGCAGGTTCGAATCCTGCCTCGGGAATGGATGTGTGAAATGTCCTTAGGTTAGTTAGGTTTAAGTAGTTCTCAATTCTAGGGTACTGATGACCTCAGAAGTTATTCCCATAGTGCTCAGAGCCATTTTTTTTTCAGTGATCATACGCCCATTCTGTAGAATTAAAACGTCAGGTTTTGTTGAAATATATGTTAGAAACTGCAAAAACTGAGTCTTACTGTGATTTGGCCTTAGTTTATTTTCTACAAGCCCTGAACATATGTCATGAACTGCACTATTTGAAACTGAGCCTATGTTGCACACAACATCCTTTACTACCAAGCTTGTGTCATCAGCAAACAGAAATATTTTAGAGTTACCCAAGATACTAGAGGGCATATCTGTTATATAAATAAGGAACAAGAGTGGCCCCAACACTGGTCCCTGAGGTACCCCCCCCCCCCCCCCATCTGACTGTACCCCACTCATACCCAACTTCACAGCCATTCTCAACACTGTGAATATTGACCTTTTGCTGTCTATTGGTAAAGTAAAAGGTGAACCAACTGTGAGCTACTCCCCGTATTCTGTAATGGACCAATTTCTGGAGCAATGTTTCGCGATCAACACAGTCAAATGCCTTAGTTATCAGTTAATTCAAAAAATATGCCTAGCGTTCGAAACCTTTTGTTTAACCCATCAAGTATCTCACACAGGAAAGAGAATATAGCATGTTTAGTTGTTAAACGACTTCTAAAGCCGAAATCTACATTTGATAGCAAACTGTGCGATATAAAATGATCAATTATCCTTACATACAAAGCCTTTTTAATAACGTTAGCAAACACTGATGGCATAGAAATAGGCCTAAAATTGTCTGCATTATCCCTTTCTGCTTTTTTGTAAAGCGGCTTCACTACCGAGAACTTTAATCGTTCAGGAATCAGGAAACTGACCAGTCCTAAAGGAAAAATTACAAATATGGTTAAATACATGTCTAACATGTGCAGTACAGTACTTCAGTATTCTGGTAGGTACTCCATAGTATCCATGAGAGTCCTTAGTCTTCTGTGACTTAGTTGTTGACTGATTCTCCCCTTTGTCTGTATCAGAGAGGAGTATTTCAGATACCAATCTCGGAAAGGCATTTGCCAAGAGAGTTAAATGATTCCCTGTAGAAAATAAATTTTTATTTAATTCACCAGGAATGCTCAGAAAATGGTTGTTAAATTCTGTACGTATATCTGATTCATCAATAACAGAAATACTTTTACTACGAACTGACTTCATATTGTCGACCTTGCGCTGCTGACCAGACACTTCCTTCACAACCAACCATACGGTTTAATTTTATCCTGTTAATTAGGTATTCTACTTACGCACCACATACTCTTTGCCTTCCTAATAACATTTTTAAGCACCTTTCAGCACTGTTTGTAATGGGCTACTGTAACTTTATTGTGACTACTTCTAACATTCTGATATAATTCCCTCTTTGTTCTACACGATATCCTTATCCCACTAGTCAGTCATCCAGGCTGCCTTTTACTGCTGGTACCCCGTTTAGAACGTTCTAATGGAAAGCAACTCTCAATGAGCATGGGAAATGTGTTAAGGAAGGCATTATTTTTATCATCTATGTTTTCGGCACAATAAACATCCTGCCACTCTTGTTCTTTGATGAGGTTTAAAAAACTCTCTATTGCTGTTGGGTTAACTTTCCTACATAGTTTGTAATTGTATGTGACATTCGTTTGAGTACAAAAACCTTTTAATGTTAAAATTTGTGCATCATGGGTTGAAAAGCCATTCACCATTTTACTTTTCTGAGTAATTCAGTTCTTTTGTCAGACAGTAGATAATCAAGGAGGTGATATAAATGAATTTATGAACATCTAGTGATTACAGGCTTCCTTCTCAAATCCGCTTTTTACGACGTCATACCTAAAACCCACCACGAACGTTCCGGTATCAGAGCGCCAGCAAAACGTATGGATGACTACCGACCTCATGACTTAATGCGGAACTTCACCTCTTTCCCAATCACCAGGGACTCTCAGCTTCAGGCGCTTGACTTCCTTTCACTTGGTACGATTCCGGAAGATTAAAGATACTACGATCAAAGGATGAATAGCAGCGTTCAGAAAGACCGAGATACTTCGCCAGAAGATGGCAAGAAGGGAACGTGTCGAAACTACGCTCCAAAACGAAGATTTTACTCAGTTGAATTCCCGAGAAGAATTCATCAGTGCAAATCGCC
The DNA here is from genome assembly GCF_023898315.1 of Schistocerca nitens. NCBI lineage: Eukaryota > Metazoa > Arthropoda > Insecta > Orthoptera > Acrididae > Schistocerca > Schistocerca nitens. The sequence goes on along the minus strand of NC_064622.1, from coordinate 142,391,579 downwards.
TAGAAAGCCTGAGAATAACTTACGATGTGCGTAATTGCAGCTCTGATGTGAAGAGAGGAACTCACTTCAGTCTGTATCAAAGCAGGAATGTTGTGGTCGAAAGCTTGTTGGAGGTGCATGTCGCTGTCGATAAGAATCGCGAGGGGCTACAGGATTTGTCAGCGGGTGGAAGCAAATTTCTAATCCCCAAGATACAGGCTATCTCTAAAAGCTTCGGTTGGGAGCAGAAAACCATGGTACTAAGGACGATATCCGCGAACAGACCACACTGGCCGAGATTTGCCCACCACTCTTTAGTGAATGAGCTGTACTCCTGTCTAATATGCGTCGCTGTCCTTATTGAGTATTCATTTACTTTCTCATTCATCTTTACTTGTTAGTTTTACGATTTTAATTTTTAACAAACGAAGAAGAACAACGTCGTATTTAATGTAACTTGCGTCATTCAGTCATCTTCTTATAAATTTCAAAAATGTTTTTAGTACTGTATCCTTAAATCTTGTCATCTCTTTATTTTCACTGTAAATATTTTCGCAGAAGAGCAGGATATTATACCTCTGGCGGCCCCCATCTCGCTCATATGGGTCGAGGGGGATAAAATAACAACAAAGAAAAAACCCAATGTTCTTACTCATATATTTGTACAAAATATTTCTTTTGTAGAAGAATCTGATGGTGATCGTAATAATCGAAACTAGTAATTAAACTAAATAAAGACGTTTTCGGTCAAAAAATATTTTATTTTCTACGAATTTTATCGCTGCAATCTTCATCGTGATCATGTCATCCCTCATCAAGTATTTCCTCGATTCAATGACGTCATCAAGAAAACGTTCTTAAGAAGGTTAACAGTTCATTGTTTTAGCGTTATTGAAATGCGTATTGCAAATACTGCTCACCGTAATTTAATTTCCCCACTTCTTTGAAAAAGCGAAGTGTCTGTAGAGCTGGCAGGGGCCAGCGTCTTTACTAGATCCGGATTTTCATTTCATTGGATCTTAAAACAAACGAAAAGTTGCCTCGTCATGCAGAAGATATATATACTGTAAAAACCTGATCGAAAAAAAATTAGATACTAAGTTCGAAATCAAGGAAATGACTCAGATACTGTTATTTTGTAATGCTTTTTACAACATAATCTCATGAGCATTTCACATTTCTATAACCGGTTTTGACCGACTGGTGTTCACATTCAGCCAACAGAAACATGCTGCAAGAGGTTTCCATTAAGAACACGAAAACCGCTTACAACATGCGCCTTTATTTAATCTTGTGATGGGCACTGCCTAGTCGAAAATGTTTACGGAAATGTAAAATGCTCGTGTAATCGTGTCGTAAAAAAGGTGTTAGAAATAATACAAAACATAACTAACCATTAATCACACGATTATACGGTTAAAGATTTTGTGTTAACGGGTTCAACATAATTGTGTGTTTTGTTTGTAGGGGTAATTGTTGGTACTGCTTTAACACCAGTCACCAAGGTTTATTCCTATTTTTCGTACTCTTGTTTCACTCCTATTTCATTCTTTGTAGGCGCACCTGAAATTGACGATGCAGGCAAACAGTTCAACTGTGGCATATAAAAATTTTTGTAATAAAAAATGGCTTTTTAGGAGAAACCAGTTATTTAATAAATTTACTTTTGCCCATTCATAAACGAAAATGTTGAACCCATTGGTCATTACTTCTCCAGCAACTTCCAAGACGAGTCGACTCACATAAGCTGTCTCCGACGTACACATTACTCAGTTAAGAGGACAACAACATAGAAACTGTGCCTCGCGAAGAGGTATACAAGCTGTCTTTATTACTGGGCACAAGAAGATTACGAATGTTTGTGTAATACACAGCATTCACGACATTCAATGTTGTGGTTTCAAGGGAGTAAATTTGTTAGACGCCCTCCCACACTTCTTTTTTGCCACAGCAGTAGTTTGGTACTACTCTTAACGGATTTTTTGGAGGTAAATCACATAACTTCCAATCCTCGTCCGGCAATCATTGTTATTAGTTTACGTTCGAATTAAAATTTTGTTCATCTGTTTCAGCCGACATTACGTTCCTGTGCACCTATTTGGAAGTAACCGGAATGACTCCTGTCTTACGTGCCTCCGATGATATTAGGTCTCAATCTTTGTTTACATCTAATCTTTGTTTAGAATGACTTACGATAGAGTTTTCCCAAAAGTTGATGGGGCAAAGAAAGAAACGATGGTAACTCCGCCACGAAAAACACAGTGTTGTTTCCTTGAATGTGTTTCAGTCGGCTTGTTCATATTCTGTAGGTATTGCACTTTATCGTACTTACGCGGTCCGAGGCGTATGTTCTTCATGCTGATGATCTTGAAGTCCCCGTTCTCGTCCGTGGCGTACACAGTCACGTGGTAGACTCCGTCCGCCGTGATGAAGCCGAACTCCCCCATGATGATGCCTCTCTCATCTGTGGACATGTCGTTACAAATGATTCACTACTTACGTGGCCATTCTTCGCATAGTTATGAGACTGTAATAAAGTCTCGAGACACAATTACAATAATGGAAATTAAAATTGCTACACCACGAATATGACGTGCTACAGACGCGAAATTTAACCGACAGGAAGACAATGCTGTGATATTCAAATAATTAGCTTTTCAGTGCATTCACACAAGGTTGGCGCCGGTGGCGATACCTACAACGCGCTGACATGAGGAAAGTTTTCAACCGATTTCTCATACAGAAACAGCAGTTGACCGGCGTTGCCTGGTGAAACGTTGTTGTGATGCCTCGTGTAAGGAGGAGAAATGCGTACCATTACGTTTCCAACTTTGATAATGGTCAGATTGTAGCCTATCGCGATTGCGGTTTATCGTATCGCGACATTGCTGCTTGCGTTGGTCGAGATCCAATGACTGCTAGCAGAATATGGAATCGGTGGGTTCAGGAGGGTAATACGGAACGCCCTGCTGGATCCCAATGGCCTCGTATCACTAGCAGTCGAGATGACAGGCATCTTATTCGCATGGCTGTAACGGATCATGCAGCCATGTCTCGATCCCTGAGTCAACAGATGGGGACGTTTGCAAGACAACAATCATCTGCACGAACAGTCGACGACGTTTACAGCAGCATGCACTATCAGCTCGGAGACCATGGCTGCGATTACCCTTGATGCTACATCACAGACAGGAGCTCCTGCGATGGTGTACTCAGCGACGAACCTGGGTGCACGAATGGCAAAACGTCAATTTTCGGATGAAACCAGGTTCTGTTTACACCATCGTGATGGTCGCATGCGTGTTTGGCGACATCGCGGTGAACGCTCATTGGAAACGTGTATTCGTCATCGCCATACTGGCGTCTGACGCGGCGTGATGGTATGGGTTGCCATTGGTTACACGTCTCGGTCACCTCTTGTTCGCATTGACGGCACTTTTCAAAAGTGGACGTTACATTTCAGATATGTTACGACCCATGGCTCTACCCTTCATTCGATCCCTGAGAAACCCTACATTTCAGCAGGATAATGCACGACCGCATGTTGCAGGTCATGTACGGGCCTTTCTGGATACAGAAAATGTTCGACTCCTGCTCTGGCCAGCGCATTCTCCAGATCTCTCACCAATTGAAAATGTCTGGTCAACTGTGGCCGAGGAACTGGATCGTCACAATACGCCAGTCACTACTATTCATGAACTGTGGTATCATGTTGATGCTGCAAGGGCAACTGTACCTGTCTGTAAACGCCATCCAAGCTCTGTTTGACTCAATGCCCAGGTGTATCAAGGCCGTTATTACGGCAGTGGTGGTTGTTCTGGATACAGATTTCTCAGGATCTATGTACCCAAATTGCGTGAAAATGCGATCACATGTCAGCTCTAGTACAATATATTTGTCCAATGAATACCCCGTTTATCATCTTTATTTCTTCTTGGTGCAGCAATTTTAATGGTCAGTAGTGTATGATGGTAAATTGAAGACTGACTGTATAAACTGATTTATAGACGTGCATTTGTTATAGATACGTTTCTATCCCTTAGTTCTAGGACAATGATACGAAGAAAAGTGAAGCATCTATCAGCTGCAACGTAGACTTGAACGCCATTACACTCTTTTACGAGCTAAGGTCCGTTTCTTGCCGTCCAACTACCTGAAAACCATCTTTATCATTATTTCTTGGAAAGACCTACGGTTAACGTAGAAACCAAAGAACTGTTTAGCAGATATTAAACTTCTGTTAAAGACTACTGAAATGTTCAATGCTTATAGACAAGTAAATATTATGATTATGTTCTGACCTATCGCTCAGCTGGCAGTTACCAGAGACGCACTTGTCATAATGATGTAAAGTGGAATATCGACAAGAAATTCGTTAGTTTTATTGACGTGCCTTATTCTAGTCGATGTAAATAATGTTCAGCTCTCTGATACAATTACTGTTCATTTTTATGTCCGACTGCCGTATTACCGGATGTGTAATTATTTCTTTGTAAATAACAGGTAGTAGAAAACATCTGTCTTCGGATATTGATTGACGTCGTTCATAAAACAATATGTTCGACTTATTGTGTAGTAAAGTCGACGCACATATTAGGGTTTTCGAATGTAATACTATGTATGACAATTCACTGATTGGTTACACAGATTGCACACACGATTTTAAAATGTGCTATAGAGTTCTATTAACTGTTTTAACGTTGCTGCGGCATAGGTGTAAAATTAACATTGAGGTGTTGTAACCCATTCCGTTCATCAAATGGCGAGGAGAGAATGTTGCGTGTCTGGAAACGCTCCGGACAGCGGTCACAAATCAGCCTGGTTGTCGCCATCCATAGAGCCCGACTACCAGGAGTGATGTTCTAGTGTGCCATTTCTTTCCGTACCTTGATCCCTTTGGTAGTCATCCGCGCCTACCCTGCAACACAGCGGTGCATCGACGGTGTGCTACGCCCTGTTATTTTGCCTTCATGGCAAGCCATCTTGTGTTACATTTCCGCAAGATAATGCCCTCCGGCATATTGCGAGAAATTCTACTACTTGTCTTCGAGCTTGCCTATCCCTGGTGTGACCAAGAAGGTCGCCTAATTTCTCCCAAATTGAGAACATTTGGAGCATTATGGACGGGGCGCTCCAACCATTTTAGGATTTTGACGATCTAACGCGCCAAATGGATAACATTTTGCACCACATCCTTCATAAGGACATCCAGCAACTGTATCAATCAATGTCATGCCGAATGTCTTGTATAAGGGCCAAAGGAAGACCATCGCGTTATTGACTTGCTCACCTTCGTGAAGCGCTTTTTCTTGAATAAATCATCCAATTTTTTCTGAAATTGTAATAATTTGTTTGTCTGTACATGTAAATCACATCTGTCGATTTCCGTACCATTCGGATACTTCCTTCGTTGTGCGTCGATATTTTTTTTCGGTCTTTGGGTTCGTCCTGCTGATCGTCAATGTAGATGATTCATTAATATATGGCGTAGAATCCATTAGGATGAAGTCATCGGTTGACAGTACTTCGCAGGTGCACTGAAAACTATGATATATCGAGCGACAGTCAAGACGATCCCCTTGAAAATATCCGTCTACGCATTAGAGGCCATATGTGGGCGCAGCACGGTGGTCACCCAGCCCATACTGGACGTGACGTAGTGCAAGAACTGAACAACAGCTCCCCTGGAAGGTGGTTGGGGCGTCGTGGACCTCCCGAATGGTCCTCACGGTCACCCAATTTACCACTAGTGGGTTTCTTTTTGTGGGGATGCGTAAAGAATCGTGTTTTTGCCACTAAGCCCACAACCCCAGATGATCTAAAACGTCGCATCAACAAAGCAAGTCGCTCCTTGACCTCGGTGACATTAAATCTCGCCTGTAGATCCTTCAGAAGGAGCATTGCGTTGTGCATTCAGGAACGTGGACACACATTTGAACACCTCATTTATCAACATTTCGCCACCTGAACATCCATCTGCACACCGTCAAGTATTACGTACAGCATGTTGCATTCACCCCTAACACCATGAAGGGTTCTGGTTCCCAAACGAAACGTGACAGACATATGATATAATTGATTTGTACACAGATGCTTCAAATACATCAGTTACATGACAGACGAAACTTATGTTCTGTTAAAAAAATTGTTTCTTCTCTGGGAAAGAACTCAATAAACAGTGCTCATAAACCTGCAGGAAGTGTAACGTTTCTTATGTGGACCTGTCTCAGTAAATATTGCTTTCGTCTATTGTTTTGTACGATGCAGAGGCGTACATGTTATCTGAAACACCGTGTATACAATGATAATAACTATCTACCTATTTTTCTGTAGATACTTTTGGGTTTGCGAGAAGAGGAGTTGGTATACATGGTCGTTAGATGTCGTTATTAAAAACACTTCACCTTACAGCATAACATGTCGACCGCCTTGCTGCAATGCTGCTTCTGTAGTGTAGCTTACTATCTTAACAAATTATTCGCTTTACAGTGGCTTTAATGTATGTGATTTAATAGCTGGACTTTACTCAACAAACACAAAAGAAGAATTGCGTCTAACGAAACCAATTGTGAAGAGGAATTTTAAGTTTTCCTCGATTTGATAATTGAGCTTAAACAATTACATTGAGCTTAAACAATTACATTGAGATAATTTAACCATAACGGGAATAATCTGGGGGCACATTGCACGCGCTTTGCACACTCGTCACTGATTTACCGCCGTTTTATTGTTTCCCTATTTCCCTACTGTACATTGCCGAGCTATGCTTATGTGGCAAACGTTTTCGACTCGACGGCCGCTACCTGTTTCTGTCCTCGTCACCAGGCTTATGCTCTCCACCCTCTATAATCTGCGGGCTGAACTGACAAACGACCTCTTGTTGACGACGTCAGGCGAGAGCTCTGTTGATATTCAACTCAGATCTTACTTTGAGTAACGGTATAATACACTAGCGTACAGGTTTACGTGAACATGCAGTGTTATACGTCAGCCATTATCAAAAAACTGTTTTAAGGAGAGATTTCACCTTAAAACTTCAATTCTTTTTCGAAAACAAGAAAAAAAATGGCTACTTCACATCTGTGGAGCATTTACTCTTAGACGCCGAAACGTTTTAGATGTGTGAATTGCTAGTACCACTAAAAATAACTGAATTATGGACTGTGCGAAGAGCCGTGGCAAACTGACAACTGACAGTGTGGTATCGATAGTAACGATGCCACATAGTTCCAAAGGTTGGCACTACTACGAGACACCGACGGCAGCTCCCTCTAGCTGGTGCTGTGCAGCTCTACGAGCTCCGCTACAGATTCTGCCCATTTCATAAGGTGCAGCCAGCCAGGACACTTCGCTTCAGCATCGCACCTACGTACACAGTTATGTATTCTTATTGCTTGAGTAAAGGGGATTTAAATTCATACAGCAGTACCGACGTGTTTTACCTTTTCCTCATCCAACCCACGCGCCGCCTTCCAGGCGGGATACAAAAGACAGTGTGGTCGAGGTACCACCTGTCCATCAGAGACTCGCCCCAGATTCACTACTGGCAAAGGTCACGAATGACAAGACACAAACTGCAAATGAATGTGTAATTAGTGTCATTGGATCCAAGTGCCCCAAAGAAGAAAAAGGAAATAAAAGCTCATGCAGAAGCTGTTTCTCAGTTCAATGTGGGATATTTGCAGACTAAAGAAAGCATGGGTGGCAGTACCCCATCACCCTCCCAGGAGAAGGTCCTCCCGTAAAGAGATCAACGACGGATCAAGCAGTTCGCAAGATACTTCCCGGAGAAGGAAAAATTCAAGGAAAAACTTAACTTGGACCTGAAACCACAATAAGAAGCAGACTCAAAGGAACATGAAGGGAAAAGGTACGGTGGTGGCGAATTTTAATGAGTGTGTGTGTTGCAGTAGCATTCATTTTTCAACAAAATTTTAAATCCATTTCCCTGTAAGTTTGTCCGATGCCAAAGTTTTTGTTCTAAATATCAACCAATCTCAATGAAATTTTTGCAGGAAGTAGTCTTGAGGTATTTGCTTACTTTAAAGCATTAATATTACCTAAAATGGCATTTGTCTGTTTCATTATCACATTTATGTGCCGATAATTAGAGAAAATTTTAGTTTTAAAATTAAAAAAATACTGTAAGTAAAATAGTAACATTTACCCTAAGATGAATGCATAAATCTGTTGAACAACATGACGAATCTGAAATGTGAAAATTGAATTCTTAGTACCAAAAATGGTTTTCAAAAATACTGTTAAAATCATTTTAATAATTAAAAACTCAAAAACTCGAAGTTCTGGGCATGAAAGGTTATTCATACATCTTGACGTGACACAGATGATTTTAAAATTCGTTTCAAATCGGAAGCGTTGAAGACAAGTTAAATTTTTGGCTGGAGTCTCCCCTTAAGTGAGTGAGTGATAATACAGACATATTCGAATGTGCGACCTTTCTTCTCGTGGCGGTGCTGCTGCCCCTCGATGACGAATCCGAACTCGTAGGGCCTGTTCTCGTCCGTGTAGTCGTCGTCTGAGGCAGCGGGCGCTCCCACCACCAGGCCGCACAGAAGCGCCGCCGCCACCGCCCACACTACGGCCAGCCTCCTCGCTGACACCGCCTGCAACACGAGGAAGGCACACCGTGACAGCGAGGGAAGGGAGGGGCCAACCTCCACAGGCAAACCACTCACTGGAGCCAATATTGCCAAAACTTACTACACTACTGGCCATTAAAATTGCTACACCACGAACATGACGTGGTACAGGCGCGAAATTTAACCGACAGGAGGAAGATACTGTGATATGCAAATGATTAGCTCCTCAGAGCATTCACACAAGGTTGGCGCCGATGGTGACACCTACAACGTGCTGACATGAGGAAAGTTTCCAACCGATTTCTCGTACGCAAACAGCAGTTGACCGGCGTTGCCTGGTGAAACGTTGTTGTGATGCCTCGTGTATGGAGGAGAAATGCGTACCATCCTCTTTCCGACTTTGATAAAGGTCAGACTATAGCGATTTATCGTATCGCGACATTGCTGCTCACGTTGGTCGACATCCAATGACTGTTAGCAGAATATGGAATCGGTGGGTTCAGGAGGGTAATACGGAACGCCGTGCCGGATCCCAACGGCCTCGTATCACTAGCAGTCGAGATGACAGGCATCTTATCCGCATGGCTGTAACGGATCGTGCAGCCACGTCTCGATCCCTGAGTCAACAGATGGGGACGTTTGCAAGACAACAACCGTCTGCACGAACAGTTCGATGACGTTTGCAGCAGCGTGGACTATCAGCTCGGAGACCATGGCTGCGGTTACCCTCGACGCTGCATCACAGACAGGAGCGCCTGGATGGTGTACTCAACGCCGAACCTGTGTGCAAGAACGGCAAAACGTCATTTTTTCGGATGAATTCAGGTTCTGTTTACAGCTTCATGATGGTCGCATCCGTGTTTGGTGACATAGCGGTAAACGCACATTGGAAGCGTGTATTCGTTATCGCCATACTGGCGTATCACCCGGCGTGATGGAATGGGGTGCCGTTGGTTACAGGTCTCGGTCACCTCTTGTTCGCATTGACGGCACTTTCAACAGTGGACGTTACTTTTCAGATGTGTTACGACCAGTGGTTCTACCCTTCATTCGATCCCTGCGAAACCCTACATTCAGCAGGATGATGCACGACCGCATGTTGCAGGTCCTGTACGGGCCTTTCTGGATACAGAAAAAATGGTTCAAATGGCTCTGAGCACTATGGGACTCAACTGCTGAGGTCATAAGTCCCCTAGAACTTAGAACTACTTAAACCTAACTAACCTAAGGACAACACACACATCCATGCCCGAGGCAGGATTCGAACCTGCGACCGTAGCGGTCGCGCGGTTCTAGACTGTAGCGTCGGAACCGCTCGGCCACCAGCGGCCGGCCTTTCTGGATACAGAAAATGTTCGACTGCTGCCCTGGCCACCACATTCTCCTGATCTCTCACCAACTGGAAACGTCTGGTCAATGGTGGCCAAGCAACTGGCTCGTCACAATACGCCAGTCACTACTCTTGATGAACTGTGGTATCGTGTTGAAGCTGCATGGGCAGCTGTACCTGTACACGCCGTCGAAGCTCTGTTTGATTCAATGCCGAGGCGTATCAAGGCCGTTATTACCGCCAGAGGTGGTTGTTCTGGGTACTGATTTCTCAGGATCTATGCACCCAAATTGCGTGAAAATGTAATCACATGACAGTTCTCGTATAATATATTTGTCCAATGAGTACCCGTTTATCATCTGCATTTCTTCTTGGTGTAGCAATTTTAATGGCCAGTAGTGTACAATACATTGGTGTTTTTCTGTAAATTGTTTCTGTTCGGCAAATACCTGCAAAGTTCTCATAGTAAGTCATTGATTGAGAGAAAAGAAATGTTATTAACCTGACTGTTAAAAGTTTGGCGTCATTGCTCTCTGTACACTAAAAATTTAAAAGTAACACGAACACACACACATTTTTCACGCTGCTGTAATATTTACACCCGGCTATCTAACCATCAAACTTTGATTACCACGTTTGATTAGCAGAACAGCCGAAATCATTCGTTTCACTCAACGCAATATTTCAGAAAGCGTAAGCACAGCGTAACAACTCATGTAATGAGACCACTGATGGAGAGGATCTACAGGAATGAAGCATGTCTCTTGCACAGTAACATCATTCAATTAACAGCAATTTTCAAACAAACTCGTGTATTTAATAATGCACTAGCAAACCCGCTAAAGCTACGAAATTGTTAAATAAGTACTGGAATTTCCTTCTCTGGTTCTATCTTCCCATCTCCTTCTCCCCCTTTCTTTGTCGATTTCCTCTTCCTCTGCCCTCTCTTTGTCTACCATCTGCTTCCCCCTCTTCCCGTCCATTTCGTCCTGCCCCTATCTCTCTGCATCTCCTCCTGCCCCCTGTCTCTCTGTCCGTTTTATACTTCCTCTTGCCTTTATGTCCACCTCCTTCCACCTCTCTATCTTCACTTCCTCCACCCTCCTCTCTATCCACCTCCTCCATATCTTTGACCTTGATCCATTGATTATTATTATTGCAAACAAAACGCTGATTGGGAATTGACGACGCGTAAAATGATTTGGTAAATTGATTGGCAGCTCTATCTGTGTGGATAGTAGCTTCAATGACAGCATTTCGCATTGTTTTAATGAGTAAACGTGTAGGATTGCAAAGTTTCGGACGATTCAGATTCTGTAGTACTAAATGAAAGCCAATAAGCCAGAAATAGGACTTCCCTGTTCTCTGTTACAGCTGACTACGAAGAAGAAAAATGAAACAGTACATTGTTGTGTATACAATTCAAAAATTGTATACACAACAATGTACTACTGTTTGAAATTATATATATTACGCAATATTTATATGTATACAAAAAACGCAGTCTATATAAATATATATATGACAATCTGTTTCTTTGGGCCCCAGGTGACGTAGGATTAGTTTTACAACGACGACATCGATCGGATGGCAAAGGAGGCCAGTGTTTCTGTCCCTGTAATGAACTTCACACTACCGTCTGCCGATTCCAAGTTATGGATACGCAAAGAGCAAAGGAAGAATAGGCAGAGCAGTGGCGCATTGCAGTCTGCCGTAAGGGTCAATATTATTTTAGCTAGTGCTGGCATTGCCTGCAGCGGGAGCGACTGTTTTGGAAATAGCCGCAAGTCGCACTGTGTGTTTTTCATTTACCAGTTTCGCTCTTCACATAAACAAGAGCATTATCAGATTATACGGTTTTAAGTTGGCTGACAGCATTTAAGATTGCGTTTAAAGTTGTCTGACAGCTCTAAGGATTAAACTGACTGTACTATAATACTTAAACTTACGTTTCAAGTACGCTTAAAGTACAGTAGTAAAAGATGTCATTGACAGCGCCCAGTGTCATCATTTACTACCGTACTTTAAACGTAAGTTTAAGTACTATATTACAGCCAGTTTAATCTTTAGAGAAGCCAGACAACTTTAAACGCAATGTTTAATGCTTTCAGCCAACTTTAAAATGTATATTATGATGATGCTCTTGTTCATTTGAAGAATGAAACGGGTAAATGAAAATACAATCTGCTACTTGTGGCTGTTTTCAAAAACTTCACTTGGTCAATACTACGCTGCGATCCAACAAGTAATTAAAGGCTCCCACTGGTAGCCGGGATGACGGGAAAGACCTCAACGGCAGTGAAGGTGGAGGTGAAGATCATCAGAACGGTGGAACTGGCGGGTGGGGAGACCTTTACATAAAAGCACAACACTGTAGTCTCTGTTTCCACAATGGGCGGCTATGAAAGGCTTCTGTTCCACATCTTAGTGGCGGCCTCATTTATAGATCCAAGCTAAATGCTTGAATTTTAATGATGAAAAGATTAGACTCTCTTTCCCCAAACTAAACTGTAACTTAAGGCATGGCGGAAAATTTGAAAAGGAAAAATTCTCCAGGAAGTACCCAATCTTCCATCGCGAGTCGAGGTGGTGCAACTAGGCCTTTGGATTCTGGAGAGCCTAGAACATCGCGTAAGGAAGAATCGGAACTTCCTAGAACTTCTTCAAAGATAAGACACAAGATAAATCGTCTACTGGGCACTCTGAACATCAACGCACTTATGAAAGTGAGAAAACTAAAATACCTAACTGACACCCACAATAAACGCAAAACACTTATATTAGCACTTCAAGAAACAAGATATCTGGATGAAAATGGAAATGAGTCAGTTGGATACAGAATTTACCAAGGAAATCTAGCCATTAGAAATTTGAATAATATGGTTGTCTTAGGGACAGCATTTATGGTCAAACAACAATTTCCTAAATTAGTAACTAATTTTAGCTCCCCATCAGAACGAATTTCATTTCTGGCTTTTAGACCAGGCGATAAACGTGGCACCACTATAAATGCACATGCACCTATCAACCCACATAAAAGAAAAACAAGGGTAAGATTTTTGGGAAATGCTAGAATACGAGACATCCAAACTACCAAAATAACATACCAGAATCATAGCGGGAGGCTTTAATGCACAAGCTGGTAAGGAAAGAAAATTTAAATCAGTAGTTGGAGACTATCCAGCGCTTGAAAGAACAAAAAGAAATGGGGAAAGGCTCATAAAGTTTTACAAACAATTTAACTTACAATTAATGACAGCATTTATCAGGAAACTTGCAAGAAAGAAAAAGACTTAGATATCACCTAATCCAAATCAAGGTGAGTATCAAATAGACCATGTGGCACACCATTATCTAACAGATATAAAGACCTAGTTTCAACCGAACAAACCTAAACCAAAACCAAAATGATTTCCAATAGTAAACACTAAATTTCTCACGCAAATTCTGGTTAAATTCTGTGATATAGGAAACACACGAAGCATGAGAGATTGGTAAGAAATTAAAGCAACAATGATAGTCAGTTAAAGAAATGGGATAACCACGAAGAATATCAAGACACAGATGGCGGAATGAGTTATGTGATGAAGCAATTCACAATCGACTAAAGGCTTGGAAAAAATTAAACATATACGTATAAGAAACGTGAATATTGGGAAGAGTTTAAAGGAAAAAGATAAAAGCGGTACAATTCATCGGAAGAGAGAAATATAACAAAGACAGACTGGAAGAAATTGATCCAGACATTAAAAGGAACAACATTAGGGACTTCTATAAGACTTTAAAAGAGGTTTTAACGGGACCCCAGACAAGTTTACATTTTAAATAGAGAAATTGAAACATAATTTTCAGCAATAAAGGGAACTGCAAACTTATAACTGAATACTTTGAAAATCTATTAAATTGTGAAGATACTGTTGACGGATTACAACTTCAAAAATAACAATATGAAAATTCACCATTGGAGCCACTTACATCAGAAGGAATAGAAAAGATTATCAGGTCACTGAAGAATAACAAGGCAGCAGGAGAGGATGGGATAGTAGCAGAAATGTGGAAAGTAAGGGGCTTATCCGCAGGGAAGAAACTTTACAAGGTAATTAAAGATATTTGGACAAAAGGAATCATACCCAGCGACTGGAAACAAGTAGTGATCCATCTGCTCCACAAAAAGGAGATAAAACAGACACCAACTACTACAAGGGTATCTCCTTGTGACCCGAAAGACACAAAATAATTTCTAAAGCACTTCTAAATAGAATAGAGGAACAAGTAGGATATAATAGAGGAGAGTAACAAGCAGGACTTAGTAAATGCAGTTCATATGCAGCTACCAGGGGCGGACACCTCATAGGTACCTTGTATCATTTCGTTCTAGTGCACTTACCAAAACATATATCAGAAACATTCAAATAGTTGTATATAGAGTGTAAGGAAAAGATATGGCCACAGTTTAAGGAAACATTCCCTACCCACAGAGGAATAAAATGTGTTATATGGACATGGGACCGAAATGCTTTATTTCCATGTTAGAAATCATTTTCTACTTCTCTTCATAACCAAATTAGTCACAGGAAACGCACAGAAATAGAATACATCGGCATTACATGAAACGTTTCTTATATGAAATGTTCAAAACATTTGGTTAGAACGTACAGTAAGCTGTAATTTGTGGGTTCACTATCGGTGTATGTTGCTCCAATTGAACTAAGGTGTCGTTGATATGTGGCTCACTACGTTGCCTATATTGACACGTGACTAATTTCATTGCTCCACTAGTATCAAGAATGTAACATCAAATAGTTCATGTTCATTACGGACTTGGCTTCCGATTTAGTGGAGTGGAAGTTTACTCAAACGCGGAATTGGCAGTTGGCCATTTGATGTACGGATTATCAGACGGTAATAGCCGTGGTGCTCAACGTTTATATCGGGAGATATTTCCAGAACGACCGTTCCCCGACAGGAGGATGTTTAAGGCACTTGATCTTCTTCCTAGTGAGAATGGGACGTTTAAAGCCTACTATTCGCGACTTCCCAGGCCTAGAAGGACGAGGATACCTGAACTTCTTCGTGCATTTGACGACAGCGCTAGTGTCAGCGTAAGACAATTAGCTGCATCAAGTAATGTTGACCTCATGACTGTATCGAGAGTGCTCACAAGAAGCTGCTCGAAATAGATTTCATTCAGGATTCCAGTACACCATTTTGGCTACAAATCCCCATTACAGCATAATCTCCATTGTATGTCTGTATGGTACCACTGTCCGCCCCGATAGCTGAATGGTCAGCGCGACGGACGGCCGTCCTAAGGAGCCCGGGTCGATTCCCGGTTGGGTCGGGGATTTTCTCCGCTCAGTGACTGGGTGTTGTCTTCATCATCATTTCATCCCCATCCGGCGCTTAGGTCGGCCAATGTGGCGTCGAATGTAATAAGACCTGCACCAAGGCGGCCGGACCTGCCCTGTAAGGGGCCTTACGGCCAATGACGCCAAACGCTCATATCCATGGTATCACTCTTCTGGTCGACGTCAGAGCCAACATCTTGCTAGATCAGTAATATCCCCACCATCCACATATTGCTTCCCGTGAGCCCATCCTCCTTAAGACCCAACAGATGGAAGTCCGAAGGTGCGAGATCCGGGCTGTAGGGTGAACGAGGCAAAACAGTTCCAATGAACTTTTGTGAGCTCCTCTCGGATGCGCAGACTTGTTTGAGGCCTTGCGTTGTCATGTAAAAGGAGAAGTTCGTTTGCATTTTTGTGGCAAAGAACACACTGAAGTCAATTACTCAGTTTCCTAAGGGTAGTAAAATACACTTCAGAGTTGATGGTTACATCATCAGGGAGGACATCGAACAGAAGAACCCCTTCAGAGCCCCACGACATGACTCTACCGATTGAGGATACGGCTTTGAACTTTTCTTCAGAAGAGTAATAGTCTGGCGCCACTCCTTGGATTGCCGTTTTGTTTCTGGTTCGAAATGATGGACCCATGTGCCACAGCTTCTGACGATGTTCACTAAACAATTGTTCAGGACTGAAGCGCCTAGAGCCACTCGGTCACAGCGGCCGGCTCAGCACTACAAACAGAGACGTCCAGTTGCACAGCGAGGTGTTTGATTGTGATCTGTATATCATCCCGAATAAGAGTGTCCGCACGTTCGAACATTGGAGGAATCGCGTCTGTGTGCGGCCGGCCGCCAGGCGGGAGATCGCACAGGTTCTCGCGACCTTGTTGCCAAGATGACAGGCGCCCCACTGAATGACTAATTGTGCCTTTCACTGCCAGATCTCCCCAGACATTCTGCGAGCGCCTACGAATATTTGTGATTCTCTAGTTTTCTGCCAAAAGAAACTCAGTGATAACTCTGTGCCTGGAAAGCACCTCCTATACAAATGTCATTTTGAAGGCTAAGAGTAGCGCCGTCGCCTATCGGAACTTTATGAAGATATAGGGCTGGAGTGGGACATTCCAAGATATCCCACAACAAATTCCGCATTGTTTCAAACGAAATTGGCCGAAAAAAATGCATTACTAATTCAAAGCCCCCCCCCCCCCCCTCTATTTTCTTCCTGTGTGTGAGGAATGTTTCCTGAAGGTTGGCCATACCTTTTCCTTACAGTCTATATATGAAAGATGGAATTAGCTTTATAGTAAAACTTTCGCAATACACCGATGTTATTAGAGGCACTTGCCGTAGCCACTCTTTTTTAAATTTTTACTCATGTTATTTAGAAACGCACTGGTGTCCTCTTAGTTTACCACCTTATCTTTGAACGGTTTTCTATCTCGTTTTCATTATTAAATCGTTCCCCGTGACGAGTACACTTAGAAATGACATGTTTCGTGGAGCAGAGACTGCAGTAACTCTGAGTATAAACACACAAACAGATGAGGGAGAGCTGCCAAGGCATAAAGCGTATCCATAAGACCGGTACTTTACAGGCACATCGACACAGGTGGTCTTGGGAAAACATCAGGATCTTCGATTCTAACTGGTCATTATAGACTTGGAGAAATTAATATTGAATAAAATTAACTTCGCGTATAATATCCTGCGACATTCTACAACGCTCCCAGTCAGCCGATTGGTGCAGCCAATTATACCTGTATTGACCACCAGTCGACTGTGAATCCCCGTGAGCTTTCGGCAATATATAATTTTCACGAACACTGTAGGCTATAATTTGGCTCCGACTTGGATTTAGAGTCCTTATTGGCAGCAGCGGCGGCGACGATGTAAGAAATAAACGATGGCAGCAAGAGTGCCGTTCATCGACCTCGAAGGCAGTGCCGCTAGTTTTTGAGTCAATAAATCTCAGGCGATTGCTTCATCGGCACCTTACCGGCGGCTGCCACTTCCGAACGATTAAATAAATCACACGTGTGTGACGGACGTGCGCGGAAAGCTGTAGGGACGTGGGTGAGCGCTCAGCACGTGACACGGGGTCACCTCATTGGCGAGTCGTACTTTCTCCAAGCACGCGCATAATGAGTTAGCGAATCCCCGCCGTCGCCTAGGGCCGCTGTGCACGCGCAAAAAGGTCACGTGTGACAAACGCCAACGACTGGACGGTGCTCGGTACAGCTCGATTCGTATTTTTCGTAGGTTATTTTGTCTCATGCAGTGGATCTAAGGCCTTCTTTCATTGTTTTTATTTTTTTAATAGTATTTTAACCTTAAGCAACAGTGATCGCAAAAAAATTCTAACTAAATATGGTTAAGATAAAGTTAAGTTAAAGTAACCTGAAAAGGTGCTTAGTAGTCTGAACAGTACAATACGATTTTTAAAATGAAATAATTAAATGGATACCCTAGCTGCAAACAGGCGTTGATACACTTCATTGGGGACATGTTGAAAATGTGTGCCGTGACCGGGACTCGAACCCGGGATATCCTCCTTACATGGCAGACGCCTTGTCCAACTGAGCCACCGAAGGCACAGACGATAGTGCGCCTGGAGGGACTTCTCTTGCACGCTCCCCGTGAGACCCACATTCGCAACATGTCCTCACCACTACATTAGTAGTGCGCCCATGCCGGAACTCGTACGGGACTTGGTAGATTAATCTGCCACGAGTAATGAGTATATGGGCAAACATCTATTAGGCGCACTACGAATGTAGTGGTGTGGACATGTTGGGAATGTGGCTCTCACGGGGAGCGTGCAAGAGATAAGTGCCTGCAGGCGTACTATTCTCTGTGCCCTCGGGGGCGCAGATGCACAGAGCGTCTGCCATGTAGGCAGGAGATCTCGGCTTAGAGTCCCGGTCCGGGCACGCATTTTCAACACGTCCCCAATGAAGTATATCAACGCCTGTTTGCAGCTAGGGTGTCCATTTAATTATCATTTCATTCTAGCAAAGCTGCAACGTCATCAACGGTAACTGTTCTTTCGGGTACAGATACTACCGTCATATGTAACGATTTTTAGAAGAATCGAACTCTCGTTTGTACACTGGTGTGACCAAAGGTTATAGGACAGCGATATGCACATAAAACAAGGAGGTAGTATCGCGTATACTAGGTATAAAAGGGCAGTGCATTGGCGGAGCTGTCATTTGTACTCGGGTGATTTATGTGAAAAGGATTATGGCCGCACCACGAGAATTAACTGAGTCTGATCGTGGAACGGTAGCTGGAGCTAGACGCGTGGGACATACCGTTTCGGAAACATTTAGGGAGTTCAACATTCCGAGAACTACAGTGTCAAGAGTGTGCCCAGAATACCAAATGGTTCAAATGGTTCTGAGCACTATGGGACTTAACAGCTGAGGTCATCAGTCTCTAGAACGTAGAACTGCTTAAACCTAACTAACCTAAGGACATCACACATATCCATGCTCGAGGCAGGATTCGAACCTGCGACCGTAGCGGTCGCGCAGGTCCAGACTGAAGGGCCTAGAACCGCTCGGCCACACCGGCCTGCCCCAGACTACCAAATTTCAGACCTCTCACCATGGCCAACAGAGTGGCCGGCGGCTTTCACTTCATGACCGAGACCAGCGGCGTTTGCGTCGAGTTGTCAGTGCTAGGAGAGACGCGACATTGCGTGAAATAACCGCAGAAATCAATTAGGGACGTACGAGGAAATTGGCGTTAGTGGGCTATGGCAGTCTCTGCTAACAGCACAATGCCTGCAACGCCCGTCTTGGGCTCGTGTCCATATCGGTTGGATCCTAGACAACTGGAAACCCCTAGCCTGGTCAGGTGAGTCCCTATCTCAGCTGGTAAGAGCTAATGGTAGGGTTTGAGCGCAGTGCAGATTCCTGGAAGCCATAGACTCAATTTGCGAAAAAGGCACTGTGCAAGTTGGTGGCAGCTCCATAATGGTGTGGGCTGCGTTGACATGGCAGGACCGGCTCCTCTGGTCCAATTGAACCAACTGAAATCATTTATAGCCTGTCATGGACTTCATGTTCCCAAACAACGGAATTTTTATGGATAACAAGGTGCCATGTACTGGACCACAATTGTTCAATTCGACAATTCGAGCTAATGGTTTTACCACCCAGATCGCCAGACATAAATCCCATAGAACATTTACGGGATGTAATCGAGAGGTAAGTTGCTTGACAAAATCTTGCACCGGCAACACTTCCGCAATTATTGACGGCTATAAAGGAAGCATGGCTCAATATTTCTGCAGCTGACTTGCAACGACTTGTTGAGTCCATACCACGTCGAGCTGCCGCAGTACACCGCAAAAGAGGAGGTCCGACACGATATTAGAAGGTATGCCACGACTTTTGTGACCTCAGTGTAAAACAGCTTCAAACGTCCGATTATTCTACGATTGAGTTTACGTGTTACATATTTGACGTTAAGGGTGTGTGTGAGAAAAAGTTTGACATTATACTTAAAGTGATTTGGAAGTCGGTACTGCTTTCATTGTGAAATACAGTATGAATATAGTCTGGTCAATTTGTGATCCATTTTACACAAAAGCAAGTTTTTCGCCCATCTCGCTGTTCATGAGGTCTATCTCCTGAACTATGTGTCGTACACTGATATAATTTTGCAGGTGCATTCAGTGGCATATTTGGATACTCTCTTCAAACTGTGTTGCGAATAGAGTCAGTAGTAAAGGCGTAATAAATTAAAATGTCATGATGAAGTTTTACTGCATGAACAATGAAAATGTTGTAACCGATAACTTTTTTCCTTTCATCACTTTTTGGGGGATGTACGAGACAGAAAGGTTCGTAGAAGTTTCGTAAAAGTTTGACATTTCGTGTGAAGTTTGCTGGAAGTCGGCTAATTACTATCTTTTTCAAATACTCGATGGATAACGTCCGGGTATTTGCGTGTCGCCAGTTACGCTGCCGCAAGACAAACGATAGTACTTGTCTGTTCTGGTAAACTTTTAATGATCAGCTTATGACTGCATTTAAAATTTTTAAATTTCGTCAATAATTTCGCAAAATGTCGAAAATCAAATTCTTGTTGCAAGCCGTTAGATAGGAAACCTGCAACTAGTACCGAGTTACGGGCTCCCAGATAGTCTACTAGTAATATAAATACTAAGGATATTAGATTATAATCATAAGTACATTAGGTACAAGTGTCTTCAAAGAATAGTTTCATGTGGAGTATCTTACGCAAAATAATTTGAGTCTTCATATATAGCCTATACACAAGTGCTTTTAATGTGTACTACCTGAGTACTCGGCATTGCATTTATTCCAGTCTTCTATTAATCCGTCTCCTTCTTCCTCCATTCGCTGTTCATCTCCACTACCATCTCTCCCTGTCTATCTTCTCCTCCCCCCTCCAATTTCATCTCCTCCTCCCCATCTCATTGTCGATATTGATATCGTCCTCTCCTTGTCTTCGTCAACCTACTCCTCTCTCTCTCGCTCTGTCCATCTGCTTCCCCCCCCCCCCCCCCGCCTCTCTCTGTCCATATCCTTCTCCCCATCTCTCTGTCCATCTCTTTCTCCTCCCTCTAATTCCATCTCTTCTTCATCTTGTCTTCCTCAGTATCCCCCTCCTCCCTTCCTCTCTCTCTGTCCATGTTCTCCTCTTCCATTTCTCTGTCCATTTCCTACTTCCCTCTGTCTATTCACCGCCTCCTCACACATCTCTCTGCCTATTTCTATCTCTTCCTCCTCCTGTCTCCGTTCCAGTACAGGTTGTTTATCACCTTGCAGCAGCGAATGGCGCGAATTCTTCATTGTAAGTAATCGAAACATCTCCATTTAATAATAATAATTTGTTTACATCACTTAAAATCGTCGGGATGCACAATTAAAATTAAAAAGACATTGTCTCACGTTTCGTTTTGCTTGTAGGGCACCATCACTCCAAAGAAGTTTCGTCAAGTGGAGAAACAAAACACGAAATGTAATGTAAAACGTGAACTAGCCGTCTGAAGATGAACCTCTCGGTTCTAAACCGGTAACGGCGCTGTTTATGTAAATAAATAGCATTGTAAAAAGTGGTTGGTTGCTGTAATCTTTTGTGTAAGAGTCAACCTATATTTTGTACACATCCACGGGGTCAGTTTCTGACAAAATAGCGTAAAGCTTTGTGTCGTGCCGTCATCAAGAATACACGATAGCCCATATCTATGATTTTTCGTTAAATGGTTCGCACGCTGACACTTTTTGGCACTTTTGTCAACTTGAACGGTTCTCTTCAGTCGTCGTTGGTCCCGTTCTTGCGGGATCTTTCTCCGGTAGTAGATACGTCGGAGATTTGATGTTTTTCCGGATTCCTGATATTGACGGTACACTCGTGAAATGGTCGTACGGGAAAATCCCCACTTCATCGCTACCTCGGAGATACTGTGTCCCATCGCTCATGCGCCGACTATAACACCACGCTCAAACTCACATAAAATCTTGCTAGCCTGCCACTGTAGCAAAAGTAACCGATCTAATAAGTGCACCAAAGACTTGTTTTATGCAGGCATTGCCGACCGCAGCGCCGTATTCTGCCTGTTTACATTACAAAGTATTTGAATACGCATACCTATATCAGTTTCTTTGGCGCTGCATTGGACTTGTACAGATACAACTTAGTCTTGGGGCTGATGTTACGATTATTGAAGACCTTTTTTCGGAAGGAATCGAAAGCTGTGCCGACGCAGTTGAGGCGATGTCCAATGTTTCCACTCGATAATACCGCTGTAATGTACAATTCCACGGCAGTGTCAACGGAACGGACAGCAGGTGACGTCACAAGACGTACAGTATGATGGTGTCCTTGAATAATTTTAACTTCATTGTACAGCTTGTGACGTGCGGCTAGCCTACCATTCCACACTACTGCTTTCTTTCTCCATCTCACGCGTTCAGAGATGTGAGTACGCACTAATATGCCCACCTCACTCGCTCGCAGCCGCACAAGGAAAGGTTGCTACTGCGGCTGTAAAACGTCTGTTACGTATCATTACTGTGCAGTTTGAGAGTCAAACCGAGCTAATGAACGTCCACAGAGACATATTTACCCGTTTCCCTTCCCAGTAGTTCAAACAGTCACATTTCTCCTAGGGTCATCGCCTGGCATTACACAAGCATCTACATGCTACGTAGAGAGCCGACGGCCGCTTACTGCTACGTCCACGGCACACCTGGAGTGGGCGAGACGTAGTAAAATTGTTGTGTAAGGGCTCAAGTGCATGTTTAAAGACCCTAGTTATCAGTTTCAGGGTTCTTTTGCGGACCACATAGCGCCAGTGTCGAATGACATCGGCGAAACAGCTCTCCTTTTTCCTACTTGGTTGCGAAATATGTTAGCGGTGAGTGGTACTAAACTTATTAACACCAATTTCATCATCGTCGTGATTATCGCCACCACTACCATTACCATAGCCTTATCATGCTCCATGATGTTCGAAACGTTGCTACTACTGGTCTGATGTGGCGTCATCATGTCAACAGGACGCTAATTATACCCCTCCTTCAATAATGGACTAGTCGGAGAGATGCTAAGTCTTAATCCTAGATTACTAAAACCTCGTAAAATTTAGGATGGGAATTGATAGCAAGTCGCGATTCCCGCCAATATGATATCGTCAGTATAGGTTGTAAAAGAGGATATATTGTACTTATTTTGTATGTGACATATCATTGCAGACTTTATAATTGTGATCAACTAATGTATCAATAATAAATTATGAAGTCCTTTGAATAAAATATGGAGTAGTAAAATTTACGTTGGTTTAGTAACAATATAGCATTTTCCTTCCTTTAGGGTTCTTGTGATAAGTTTCTTTTCTTCTCTACGTCTTTCAAATTCGAAAAATGAAGCAATCAACCTAAGCACACAATGGGCGAATAACTTAAAACTTATATCACTTTTATTTCGTGAACTGCACAAGATATCGAAACGAAGTGTTTGGAAGATGATGGGAGGTGGAGGGGCACGTAATTTTGCTGCATGGCTAAACTATTAACTCTTACATAAGCAGGGATACTTGACAAAAGCGTGCTAAGGTTGAAAGGAAAAGCAGCTGGAATTTGATTATACGTTGAAAACACCCCCAGGTAGGATTGTCACACCCGACTACGTCGCTATATGGAGCAAGAAGATAGGAATGCGCTATTAGGATGAAACTAGTTTCCACGTTGCCCTACTACACTGAAACGCCAAAGAAACTGATATAGGTATGCGTATTCAAATACATAGATATGTAAACAAGCAGAATACGGCCCTGAGGTCGGCAAGGCCTGTATAAGGTAAGTGCCTGGCGCAGTTGTTATATCGGTTACTGCTGCTACAGTCCGCCCCCGGTAGTTGAGTGGTCAGCGCGACAGAATGTCAATCCTAAGGGCCCGGGTTCGATTCCCGGCTGGGTCGGAGATTTTCTCCACTCAGGGACTGGATGTTGTGTTGTTCTGATCATCATCATTTCATCCCCATCGACGCGCAAGTCACCGAAGTGGCGTCAAATCGAAAGACTTGCAACAGGCGAACGGTCTACCCGACGGGAGGCCCTAGCCACACGACATTTCATTCCACTGCTGCTACAATGGCAGGTTATCAAGATTTAAGTGAGTCTGAACGTGGAGTTATAGTCGTCGCACGAGCTATGGGACACAGCATCTCCGAGGTAGCGATCAAGTGGGGATTTTCCAGTACGACCATTTCACAGGTGTGCCTTGAATATCAGGCATCGGGTAAAATCCAAATCTCCGACTTCGCTGCGGGTGGATAAAGATCCTGCAAGAACGGGAACAACGACTACTGAAGAGAATCGTTCGACGTGAGAGAAGTGCAACACGTCCGCAATTTGCTGCAGATTTCAATGGTGGGCCATCAACAATTGTCCACGTGCGATCCATGCAACGAAACATCATTGATATGGGCTTTCGGAGACGAAGGCCCACTCGTGTACCCTTGATGACTGCACGACATAACGATTTACGCCTCACCTGGGCCCGTCAACTCCGACATTGAGCTATTGATGATTGGAAACATGTTACCTGGTCGGACGGGTCTCGTTTCAAATTATATTGAGCGGATGGACGTGTATGGGTATGGAGATAACTCCATGAATCCATGGACCTTGCATATCAGCGGGGGACTGCTCAAGTAGATGGAGGCTCTATAACGGTGTGGGGCTCGTACAGTTGGAGTGATATGGGACCCCTGATACGTCAAGGACGACTCTAAGAGGTGACACGTTCGTAAGCATCCTGTCTGGTTAGCTGCATCCATTCTTGTCCGTTGTGTATTCCGACAGACTTGGGAAGTTCCATTAGGACCATGTGACACCCCACACTTTCAGAATTACTACAGAGTGGCTCCAGGAATACTTTTCTGAGTTTAAACACTTCCACTCGTGGGCGCCCTTCCCGATATTAGACAGGTGTACCAGTGTCTTTGGCTCTTCAATGTGTGTAGGACGTAGATACCCGATTAACTGTGAGTGTTGCAAATTGAATGCTTAACGAACTTCTAGTGTGTCAGAATGGGCTTCTGAAATCTATTTAAAATGTACGTACGTACATGTGTGTAAGTGAACAGGTTTTATGGTAACAAGTAAAAAAGTGAAAGGCTTGTTCAGCGACGGAAGTTGTCATGAGATTCCTGCTTGGCAGCGTTTAGAACGCAGTAGCCGAAGAATTTCGGGACTCTTGAATGGAGTTAAAAGTCTGATAATCAGACGCTAAGGGTTGAAAGTAATCCGAGGAAAGAAGAAAGGAAAGCGCAGCAGCAGGAATGAGATTAGGGACAAACTTAACGCCAAAGATGGGGGCCACAAAGTAGACGAAATGAAAGAATTCTACTGACTTGGAATCATAATAATGTATGACAGAAGAAGCAAAGCTGAAGATTTGAGGCCGAAGTATGGAGCACGATATTGTACGGAAGTGTATCATGAACTGCCTGAAAACCAGAAAGGAAGAGAATCGAGACATGAGATGCGGTACTTTAGAAATACGTTGAAAATTGGAGTGACTGTCAAGAAAAGAAATGAGGTGCTTCTCCGCAGAATCGGCGAGGAAAGAAACATAAGGAACACATTGACAAAAAGAAGGTACAGTATTGCAGGACACGTGTTACGAGGGACTCAATTATTTGCTGGATATTGTAATGTTATGTGAGCCTCACTGTCCCTTTGTTTTTACCAATTTGTGTCTGATTTTATTCTGAGAAGCTCAGTAATGTATGTAAATACCATAAATGTAAATTTGATTCAAAAAGTACTTGAAGTGAAGTGCAGCTGGACAGCAACAAACTCTTTAGCGCGCAATCCCCGCAACGATAGTAGTTGTGAATCTTTGATTATGGACTCTTAAAAAAAAAGAAAAAAAGACAATTGATTTATTAAAAAAAAGAGAACTGTTAATCTGTATCTTGTGGGAAGAGGACGTGTTGCTGGGCCGTCGCTCAGAACGTATTGTTACATTTAATGAAAATTGATATTTTGGTGATAAAACAGAGTTAAGTATGTGTAAGAGTTGCCAAACATTTATGCATACAAATTTTCTGAAAGTGAAGAATAGAAATATCTTGGTTTTGTAAAAGGTGAACTTCATTGTCGTCGCCGTCTATCAATCGACAGAATTGTAAGTGTACAAAGTTCACTAAAAACAGGAAAAGAAATGCATTCTCTACAGTTTTCATTCAATAAGTAACAACCTCTCATAATTTCTTAATTACAGTAATTGGATTATGTTCTTGTACAACAGTATGGTACTGAACTCTACTGACCAATTTTGATGCAGCAGGACGTGTAGTTTGAAGGAAGTTTGTGTGCTAAGCAATCTCCTTTTCTCACGAAAAGCAGATTGCTGTTTGATCTTATTTACTTACAACAGTGGTCCCTTAGGTATGAAAAGCTACGACAACTTGGGCTCAAAGCTATCCGCAATACGGCCAAGTAGCTAACAGAGTCGTATTTTAAACCTTAAAGAACAATAACTTCCTCCAAATTGTAATACGGCACCAACTGGTGCAGAAGCTCTCTCTCCAAACACATATATAAATATTCATATTATTGTTAAAAAAAAGTCTTTTGTAATGTATTCCAACCTCTGTTTTCCTCCACAGTTTTTACCTTCTACAGCCGGCCGAAGTGGCCGTGCGGTTCTGGGCGCTGCAGTCTGGAACCGAGCGACCGCTACGTCGCAGGTTCGAATGCTGCCTCGGGCATGGATGTGTGTGATGTCCTTAGGTTAGTTAGGTTTAATTAGTTCTAAGTTCTAGGCGATTGATGACCTCAGAAGTTAAGTCGCATAGTGCTCAGAGCCATTTGAACCATTTTTTATCTTCTACACCTCTCTGTAGTATCACGGAAGTTATTCCCTGATCACTTAACGGATGTTCTACCATCCCGTCCCTTCTTCTTTTTCCTATGTTTTTATTTCCTTGTCGATGCTTTGTATAATCTCCTCATTCGTTACCTTATCAGTCCTAATTTCCAACATTTTTCTGTAGCACTACATCTCAAACGCTTCGATTATCTTCCTTTCTGGTTTTCCCACAGTCCATGAACTACCAAACTTACATTATCAGAAATTTGTTCCTCAAATTAAGGCCTTTGTTTGACGCTAGTAGACCTCTCTCGGCCAGGAATGCCCTTCTTACCAGGGCTAGTCTGCTTTAGAGTTCGTCCTTGCCACGATCGTCATAGGTTATTTTGCAGCCTAGGTAGCAGAATTCCTTCACTTCATCTGCTTCGTGATCACCAATCCAGATGTTAAGTTTGTCGCTGTTCTCTTTTCTGCTACTTCTCATTACTTTCGTCTTTCGTCGATGTACTCTCAATCCATATTATGTACTCATTAGACTGTTCATTCCATTCAGCGACGGCCTTATGCCACCTTGCAGGGAGGGCCTGTAGACCCCCATGGCACCACTGTCCTGATCGACGTCGGAGCCATCGTCTTGTTGCATCAGCAAACTCCCGTCATCCATGTACGGCTTCCCGCGGAATTGATCGTTCCTTGGGTCAAACAGATGGATGCTGGAAGAGGCGAGTTCCGGGCCAGTGGGTGGATGAGAACGAACACTCCAAGTTTTGTGAGCTCCTTTTGGTTAGGTGGACTTGTGTGAGGTCTTGCGCTGTCATGGAGAAGAACCCACGATTCATCACCAGTGACGATGTTAGATCAGCGCAGATGTTCCTTCGTTGCTCTTTATGGTCTTTTGTTAGGCTGCGAAGAACCCAGCGAGCACCCACCTTTGAGTGCCCCAACTGGTGGACGAGTACGTCGGCACTACCAACAGAGATGTCCAGTTGCGCAGCTAGACGTTTGATTGTGTTCCGTCGATCAACTAGAATGAGTGTGTCCGCACGTTCCATTACTGCAGGAGTCACAGTTGTGTGCGGGTAGGCGGCACGCGAGAGTTCGGACAGGTCTGCGTGACCTTATTAAGATGTTGACAGACGCCTGGTCCAGCGACACACCTTGCTTTTGTAAGCTAGACGGTGTCCGTAGATATTCTGCCAGCACCCATGGGTATCTGCTATACTCTGTTTTTCCACCAAAAGCAACTAAATGGAAGCTATAACGAAATTTTCATTCTATAGCGGAGTGTGCGTTGATATGAAACTTCCTGGCATATTAAAACTGTGTGCCGGACCGAGACACGAACTCGGGACCTTTGCCTTTCACAGGCAAGTGCTCTACCACCGAGCTACCCAAGCACGACTCACGACCCGTCCTCACAGCTATAATTCCGCCAGTAGCTCGTGTCCTACGTTCCAGACGTCACAGAAGCTGTGAGAACGGGTCGTGAGTCGTGCTTGGGTTGCTCAGCTGGTAGAGCACTTGCCCGCGAAAGGCAGTCCCGAGTTCGACTCTCGGTCTGGCACACAATTTTAATCTGCCAGGAAGTTTCATATCAGCGCACACTCCGCTGTAGAGCGAAAATTTCATTCCAGAAACATCCCCTAGGCTGTGGCTAAGCCATGTCTCCCCAAGTTCTCCAAGGTTCCCAGGAGAGCTTCTGTGAAGTTTGGAAGGCAGGAGACGAGGTACTGGCGTAATCAAAGCCGTGAGGACGGGTTGTGAGTCGCGCTTGAGTAGCTCAGTTGGTATACCACTTGCACGCGAAAGGCAAAGGTCCCGAGTTCGAGTCCCGGTCTGGCACACAGTTTTAATCTGCCAGGAAGTTTTAAATGGAAGCTCTCTGCTTGAAACGCATGTCCGTTACAGACGCTATGCTGGAGGCTAAATATGGCGCAGCCATTTATCGGAACCTCATGAAATTATAACACTGAAGCGGGAGTATTCCACGATGTCACACAACGAATTCCTCACTTTTTCAGTGGAAACAGGCCGAGAAAGAGAATATAGTCGATTACTTAAAGGATGCCCTTCGCAGACATAAAGAAATAAGTTTCATGGTAATTAAGTGAGCCGTAGAGAATAAAAAATGCTGAGAAAGATAGCAGTTAAGAACATTGGGTGTAACTGTTACTCTGAGATGTGGAGTTTGGCACAGGAGAGGATAATATGGCAGACCGCATCAAACCGGTCAGAAGAATGAAAACTCTAAAAACCCGCAAAAAATTAAAAATATAATCCCAGCCGCCTTGACCTCCAGCTTTAGAAGATGTTTAGGATATTTTTGTAAAGAAATGCCAATAAGATTGAATCACTGTGATTTCAAGTGCAGATACAAATATAGACCATTCCAGTTAAGAAAACATACTGATTTTGGTATGTCACTTGATACAAGAGTTAAGAGCATTGTCCCTACCACAGACCTATGTGCCCCTCTGCTTCAATCAGTTTCAGAAAACCTCGTCTCGAAGTCTTGAACTGTTTTACACTCCTGGATATTGAAATAAGAACACCGTGAATTCATTGTCCCAGGAAGGGGAAACTTTATTGACACATTCCTGGGGTCAGATACATCACATGATCACACTGACAGAACCACAGGCACATAGACACAGGCAACAGAGCATGCACAATGTCGGCACTAGTACAGTGTATATCCACCTTTCGCAGCAATGCAGGCTGCTATTCTCCCATGGAGACGATCGTAGAGATGCTGGATGTAGTCCTGTGGAACGGCTTGCCATGCCATTTCCACCTGGCGCCTAAGTTGGACCAGCGTTCGTGCTGGACGTGCAGACCGCGTGAGACGACGCTTCATCCAGTCCCAAACATGCTCAATGGGGGACAGATCCGGAGATCTTGCTGGCCAGGGTAGTTGACTTACAGCTTCTAGAGCACGTTGGGTGGCACGGGATACATGCGGACGGACGTGCATTGTCCTGTTGGAACAGCAAGTTCCCTTGCCGGTCTAGGAATGGTAGAACGATGGGTTCGATGACGGTTTGGATGTACCGTGCACTATTCAGTGTCCCCTCGACGATCACCAGTGGTGTACGGCCAGTGTAGGAGATCGCTCCCCACCGGGTGTTGGCCCTGTGTGCCTCGGTCGTATGCAGTCCTGATTGTGGCGCTCACCTGCACGGCGCCAAACACGCATACGACCATCATTGGCACCAAGGCAGAAGCGACTCTCATCGCTGAAGACGACACGTCTCCATTCGTCCCTCCATTCACGCCTGTCGCGACACCACTGGAGGCGGGCTGCACGATGTTGGGGCGTGAGCGGAAGACGGCCTAACGGTGTGCGGGACCGTAGCCCAGCTTCATGGAGACGGTTGCGAATGGTCCTCGCCGATACCCCAGGAGCAACAGTGTCCCTAATTTGCTGGGAAGTGGCGGTGCGGTCCCCTACGGCACTGCGTAGGATCCTACGGTCTTGGCGTGCATCCGTGCGTCGCTGCGGTCCGGTCCCAGGTCGACGGGCACGTGCACCTTCCGCCGACCACTGGCGACAACATCGATGTACTGTGGAGACCTCACGCCCCACGTGTTGAGCAATTCGGCGGTACGTCCACCCGGCCTCCCGCATGCCCACTATACGCCCTCGCTCAAAGTCCGTCAACTGCACATACGGTTCACGTCCACGCTGTCGCGGCATGCTACCAGTGTTAAAGACTGCGATGGAGCTCCGTATGCCACGGCAAACTGGCTGACACTGACGGCGGCGGTGCACAAATGCTGCGCAGCTAGCGCCATTCGACGGCCAACACCGCGGTTCCTGGTGTGTCCGCTGTGCCGTGCGTGTGATCATTGCTTGTACAGCCCTCTCGCAGTATCCGGAGCAAGTATGGTGGGTCTGACACACCGGTGTCAATGTGTTCTTTTTTCCATTTCCAGGAGTGTAGATGTTTCGCCCTTCGTCATTTGCAAAGCATGAGTCAGACGTTATCATCATGGGTTTTGTACCAACCGATTACCTCGTCTGCTTATTCGTGTCATGCTTTTCCTTTTGGAATCAAAGGCTTCCGCGGCTGGAATCAATTAAAATGAAAGTTTTCTGGGTATGATACCACGTACTGTGATAAATAACTATCATTGATAAAACCTATGTTCTGGCCACGTTTACAATGGCCTTCTTCTGGACCTACTGAAGTAAATGTACGGAAGTACTTAGCGACAAGATTTTCTCTCCAAGTAGTTGGCAAGTGAGGCTTGAGTTCTGCCGCTACTATGCTCCATAATATACTTTCTGAGACTAAGCTCAGCAGACAGAGTTCCTGTAATATTAATAACACACGCTTCAGGATGTGTACGGTATTCCTGTGCCTGCGATGAATTCATTTGTTTTATCGGCGTTACGGATAATGAACTGGGGCACTACACAGTGGCTTTTCGCCGTTTACGGAAAATACTTCCTGGCAATACAGTCTCACACAGTTATAAATACAGGTTGCTTTGTCTCACTTGCTATGAATAATATAGATGTTTCGGTAGAGATTCTGTCCCCATAACTTCAAATTTATTGTCTGTGATAAAGCAGTAACTAAGCGGAACGCTTAAGTGCGAGGTATGTGTTACATTACCCTCGTATTTTGATTTACGACTGCATACGGTTACGATCTTTGTGAGACACATTTCCAAAATATAAAGTATTTCATAGCGGTAGTGGGTCTCCTAGAACAGCCTTGTTTGAAACAGGGAAAGTATTGTCGTTGGAAAGTTGTCGATGAACAAGAGACAGTCACGTAATCGCTCACATAAAAGGAGTGAAGTAACAAGAGACGATGGGTGAGAGTGAAAAGTGGGGATAATAGGAGAATAACGGGCATAAGGGAAAGTTGGAACTACTTGTTGGCTTCTTTGGTGTCAGGACACGTACAGAAAGCAAGGAAAATTTCATCGTAGCTAATCACTTAGCGCGTACATAAGATCCATTTTCCACAGAGACGGATACTCATGGTCAAGGAATATTTTGTACGATTTCCACTCCCTCTCCATTCGAACATAAATTATGACCAGCGATACGAAGGTGTTAGACACTGTGCTTATAGAATGAGATTTTCAGTCTGAAACGGAGTGTGCGCTGATATGAAACTTCCTGAGAGATTAAAACTGTGTGCCGCACCGAGATTCGAACTTGGGACCTTTGCCTTTCTCGGAAAAGTGCTCTACCGTCTTTTTTATCTCATTATGTTCGCTTCCGTTCGTTGCATCTGCTCGGGGCGGACGTCGTAAGACATCCGTTTAAGTTCGTTGTTGATCGATTAACTCAGTTTTTGTTACAGAGGGCTGCTAACCCTATGACCGAACACGCTGAGCTACCGTGCCGGCACCCTGTGACCGAACACGCTCAGTTGCCGTGCCGGTACCGTCTGAGCTACCCAAGCGCGACGAATGCCCCGTTCTCACAGCCTTACTTCTGCCGGAGAAGGCAAACGTCCCGAGTTCGAGTCTCTATCCGGCACACAGTTTTAATCTGCCAGGAAGTCTTATATCAGCGCACACTCCGCTGCGGAGTGAAAATCTCATTCTGGAAACATCCCCCAGGCTGTGGCTAAGCCATGTGTCCGCAATATCCTTTCTTCCAGGAGTGCTACTTCTGCAAGGTTCGCAGAAGAGCTTCTGTGAAGTTTGGAAGCTAGGAGACGAGATACTGGCAGAAGTAAGGCTGTGAGGACGGGACGTGAGTCGTGCGTGGTTAGCTCAGACGGTAGAGCACTTGCCCACGAAAGGCAAAGGTCCCGAGTTCGAGTCTCGACCCGGCACACAGTTTTAATCTGCCAGGAAGTTTCACTGTGCTTTTAATTTCCTCACCCTCGTTACAATACTAACCTACGAAACGTTGGTTCCTTCCAAATCTTTTTGTAATGTTTATTGTTCATCGCATTATCCCACAAAGTAGTAGAAACGCATTCGATCAATATGAGCAGTCGTGATGATAGACTTCAGACGACAGCAAAACACAGGGGAACATCTTTCCGCAAAAATATTGTGGCGTTATAGATACCGGTTTACTCATTTCTCTCGCGCGATGCTCGATGATGCGGCGAATCACAGATATAGAGGATGATTGATGTACGCAACGGAATGAGCGCGAACTCGTCGCGATAGAACGGAGACCCCTTAAGAGTCCAGAAGAGTCGCTCCGTTGCATCATACTCTTACCAAATATGCACAGCGCTGGAGAAAACGATTTCCTCGCCGAAGTGCGCAAGGAGCAGTAAATCCTTATCATCATCGTCGCTTTCGAATACTGTTTGAGTACCAGAAAGCCAAGGGGAATACCGCACCCACAGTGTTACCCTCTTCCTCAGAAAGAGGCTGAGAGAGAAAGCAGGGCCATCCCACGCAGTGACGCAACGCGTTTTGACACCTTGCGCTGCAGGTGGGGTGCTACTGAATGGAAAACCTCGCCCGAGGGGCGGAAGTAGGCAGTTGGATGTATACACAGTGGTTTCGACTAACGCTAAAAGTCAAGGCGTTTACTCTGTACGATTGTACTATAGAGAAACGTTTACCTCTCATGCATTGTTCAGAAATTTCATCCAGAAACTTCCATTCGATACTTGGGAGTAAGTATACGCAACGATTAAAGTGGAACTGCCACGGAAAACTAACCGTAATATGGCGAACTGAGGATCTTTGGAAGAGCCCACGAGTGAGGCAGATTGCAAACCGGTCGTCTGACCAGTAATTGAAAACAGCTCTTCAGCCTGAGACACGTGCCAAATAGGTTTGATGGAGGAAATACAGAAGATTACGAAGAAGAATAAGACTTGCAGGCACGAGTTCGTTTCACAAGCGCGAAAGCCTCACGGAGATGCTCGCTCAAGGCCAGTGATGCTCTCTTCAGAATAGGCGTTGTGCATCACGGTGGGGTTTATTGTAAAAATTCCGAGTGCGCGCGTTCGTAAAAGAGTCGACCAACATTCTGCTTCCACCTACATACCGTATTCCCGTCAAATGACCATAAAGGTAAAATTAGTCTCTAGCTGACGGGGATGCTTAACAAAAAATCTGCCGTCTCGCCAGTAGTGACTGGAACACAAAACAACACTGGTTCAAGAAGTGCCCCACGCTTCACACACTGTAAGATGGCTTGCAGAGTATAAATGTAGAGGGAGAGGAAACTGTCGATGTAGACATATTTCACATTAATATTTGTTAGTATATATATCTCAATACTTTTCAGGGACAGGTATGGGCTTCATCAACGTCATGGCAAGAAATTGATGCTAGCAAGCACTTTGGAAGGCTTCTGAGAATCCCTGTGAATGTGCCTGGCGCAATCAGTCAGTGCAGCATCATCTCTAAATTTACTGTATGTCCACTATGGAAGTGTTACCAGCGATCCAAGTTAACTATGCAGTAGTCTCTGTAATAGTACTTGTCACTGAATTCAGCTTTACGACTGTTTTGAACATTTTACGACAAAGGTAAAAAAAGTACATTCTCCATTAGCACTTTAGATTGGTTGGTTGGTTAATATGGGGGAGGGCCCAGACTACGAGGTCATCGGTCCCATCGGATTAGGGAAGCAAGTCGGCTGTGCCCTTCCAAAGGAACCATCCCGGCATTTGTCTGATGCGATTTAGGGAAATCATGGAAAACCTAAATCAGGATGGCCGGACGCGGGTTTGAACCATCGTTCTCCCCAATACGAGTCCAGTGTGCTAACCACTGCTCCACCTGGATCGATAGTACTTTAGACTGTAAATCACGAAACAGCAGCAGATATCTACTAAACTGTTGGCGCGAAACCATTTTCGTAAATTTGTAACGAAAATTAAGAGAAAAAAATTTCTTACGTGACTAAAAATCTCTATATATGGCCCATATGAGCATTATACACATTTATAAGGTTTTCTTTGATTCATATCGACGACAAACTGGAGTGCGTACACAGCTACATAAACTTGTATACATAGGAAACGCTACTTTCGGTGTTGTAAAACTCGCAAATGTTAGGGTATTCGAAACTTTCACTGAAGACAGTTAAAATATTTGTAGACGTCTGTATTCCGTTCCATCTGCTTCATTTGGTACATTTTTGTATTTTACCCTATCATCAGTTTAATTCATTAACTCCTATTATATCCAAAGATTTCTACTAGGCCATGTCTTTCTACCTGTTTGAACCTCTGCTGCCTACACTATTCCATCTCTTAAAGCTACCCATTCGTCTTCTATTATATTCCTTTCCCCTGTTTTAGTCAATCATTGGCTAATGCTCCCTTCGAAGCTCTCAACAGCCTCTGGTTCTTCCAATTACCAAGGTCCTAAATTCTTAATTTCGTCTGGAATTTTTTCAGTTGTAATCTTCAGTTGATAGCAAATATATTATGACCAGAGTCCACGTCTACCGCCTGCCGAAGTGGCCGTGCGGTTAAGGGCGCTGCAGTCTGGACCCGCAAGACCTCTACGGTCGCAGGTTCGAATCCTGCCTCGGGCATGGATGTTTGTGATGTCCTTAGGTTAGTTAGGTTTAACTAGTTATAAGTTCTAGGGGGCTAATGACCTCAGCAGTTGAGTCCCATAGTGCTCAGAGCCATTTTTTTGAACCACGTCTACCCCAGAAATGTCTTACAATTTAAAATGTGGTTTCGAAATCTCTGTCTCGTCATTATATTTTCAGTCTGAAACCTTCCTCTGCCTCCAGGTGTCTGCTACGCATACAATCTTCGTTCTCGATCCGTAAACCAACACTTAGTGATAATTGAACTATGCTCTATGCAAAACTCTATCAGGTGCCTTCCTCTTTCGTTCCATAGTCCATATTCTCCAGCAACAGTTCTACTCTCCCATCTTTACCTACCCTCCTATTCTAGTCGACCACCACACTTAAGTGTTCATCTTCCTTAACTATCTGAATTATTTGTTGTATTTCATAGTACATTCTTTCAATCTCTTGCATATAAATTTTACTATTGTGGTATCTTCTGGCTTCGTAACTGCCATGACAACGATAATGTGTTCATTGTGCTGTTCATAGCAGCCTTCCCGCATTCCTTCTTTCTTAATTACTATTAGATCTACTCCTACAGTACCCATACTTGATTTTATAACCCTGTACTCATCTGACGAGAAGGCCTGTTCGTTCTGCCACCGAACTTCACTAAAACCCACTTCAATGTATCAACTTCCCTTCTTAAATTTTCTAGCCCACCTACCTAATTAAATGGTCTAACATTCCTCTCAACCACCCGTAGAATGCATGTTTTGTTTTTATTGATGGCATCCTACTGTGTAGTCCACACCTGGAGACCCGAATGATGCACTGTTCTACCTTCGGCATATTTTACTCAAGAGAATGCCATCACCATAAATCCATATAGTAAAGCTGCTTGCCTCATAAAGCCATACAGTAGAACTGCATGCATCACAAAGCCATACAGTGGAGGTTCGAGTCCTCCCTCGGGCATGGGTATGTGTGTTTGTCCTTAGGATAATTTAGATTAAGTAGTGTGTAAGCTTAGGGACTGATAACCTTGGCAGTCAAGTCCCATAAGATTTCACACACATTTGAACCATACAGTGGACGTGCGGCCCTTCGGGAAAAAATAACGGCTTTAGTTCTCCCTTGCTTCCAGCCGTTGTATAGTACCACCACAACAAGGCCATGTTGTTAGATAATGGTAGCAACATGTACTCACTAACTTATAGTCGTACTCTACACAGACAAGAAAATAGAAACTAAGGTACAAATTAACTGAGTTTAAGATCAATAATCGTCAGCAATGTGCTTTGGCGTGTATTCAAAACGTGTATATTACTTTAATCCACAAACAAACGCCAAACATTGAGTAATGAGAATCTTTGAGGGTAAACAGAAAAGTTCCTAGTGACTTTGAGACACAATTCCGGACGGATGAATGGAAAGAATCGAACAGTAACTTTAGCGAAAATGATTGAGAGAAATATCGAAAAATATTCTGGTTTATTTCGACGGAGTGGAGACCGTTGAGCAAGAACTCTGGGACAGAGTTCGGTAATCATTACCTGTGAGGAGGAGAAAAACTGTCAGAATTCAATAGGACTACTGTACCTTCAAGCGTGAAGCCTAAAGTTAACGTGATAGTGGTATGTTAAAAGCCTCCGAAAAACTAAACCCACGGCTAGTGCTTGGGGAAGCAGCAAATGCTCGCAGCGATAGGCCATCCTGTTCGCGATCGGAAAACCAAGAGAGAGCGCTACACTCGGTTGACTTCACAGAACAGCGTTCAGCCCTGTCACACTATTCAACAAGGTCTCACCTCTCCAGGTTGGTTGTCAGTAAAACCGCACAATCGGTACTGGCTAGGAACAAACCAGCCTTGGACGCTATTCGGACGTCCAATGCTCAGACTAACACGTGTCCGAACGCCAGGATTTACACCACAGAAACGTCCAGCAACGAACAAAATACAAAGAGAATATTTTATGCGGGGACCGGTTGCGACTTAGCGCAACAGAATTAATTACACTGGAAGGTGAGCCGTGGCGCTCGTTGCTGGCGCGCCAGTCTCTTGGATGTCCATTATCGATCCCTCGATGTTTCTTACCTTTGCTTGCTTTGTTGTTTTCCGCATTCGCATGGCGAGTAGCAGTTGACGTTTGCTCGGGCTACCATGCTAAGACGCCGCGAAGTACGAAGTACGAGGTACGAGGTGGGAAGCAACCACGTATATGTGGCGTTGGTTGTACGCGGTCTGCCGGTTCAGCATGGAGGATATGTGCTGGCTGCCTGCCTGTCTGCTCTCCTGATTTTGCTCGCCGTGCCTTGCGACCGCCTAGCTTGGATTGCTGCCTGCTGTATCCTACACGAGCCATACCGGACGTCCAGCAGAAGTTAAGCAGCCTTGTGTTTCTTTAAAGAAAAGGAACAAATGTATAAGACCTTTTGTAACCAATTTAGGTGGCCTCTTAAGCGTGGCCTTCGCGTTTACACTGCCTTTGGGGAGAGCTAATTCTTTTAAATTTAAATAGTTGGGGTTCCCTGTCCTTTATAATCTTTTGGGGGTGTTATTTGAATTTTCTCTTTGGGGTTCCTTCCTTGTGCTTGGTTAAATGTTTACTTGTATAGCGGGAAGTGACTCCTGGTTAAAACTCAGAGAAGGTGTTTGATGTTACTGCCGCTTCCGGCATTTGTCTTTTCGATTAAGTGTTGTCATCCCTTCGAGCGACCTGGTGTCACTCCTCGTTAATTAATGCTGGTTTATGTGTACTATATTTTGAATTGGCCATTTGAAGTAATATTTTGGAGCGCAAATAGCACTAAGGCAACCTCATTGTATACCACCTTGTGCCCCGGTCTTGTACCTTAATCTTTAGTGCCACGAGTTAGCTCCACTACCGGTTTTACTGATGTGCTCCCTTCAAAATCTTGTCTTGTATAAGTTTGCCCCATGTGTGTCTGGGAACACAGAGATGAACTTTAGTGTGACTTCAGTGCTAGTCAGTTAATGGAATCTTCATTTTGGCTTGGCTTCCACTGAAGAGTTTGAGTAGAGTGTAGTGTGTTTGATTTGTTATTCATTTAATTACTGTAAGTTTGTTTATTTAATGGGGAGCAAGACATTTAGAGACTGTTGGTGTTAAGTCCCCTAGTTGCGGGGTGTTGCTAATTCGTTCCAAATGGTTTACTACTTATTCAATGGCAAGGCTGTTGATTAGTTGGTTACAGTGAGTACAAATTCACGCTATTTAGTTGTTACCGAAATTGTTGAAGTGTCTGTGTCGCGATTCAATCACGAGCTACGTGTTTGAGCTAAAGTGATATAAACCTTACATTGCCTTTTTAAAATTTGTTGCCAGCAGAAACCCTTAAGACAACTAAGTTTTGTCACTGATTATGTTAACCTTTACTGGGAGCAATATTTCATGTAGTTAAATTTTGTCTTAAAAGTGTATTTCTCTGATGTAATAAACGAGTGATAAAAGAAAAAAGCAAAGGAGCCTCGTCCTTCCCGTTGTGTCCGGTTTGTAACACGTATCAGAAGGTTTTAGTGTTATATTGACTTGGAGAGAATCCAGCTTATTGTAGAATGAACACAAAGATAGACATGTTAAAAAGTGTTCATCTTCAGACTCGAGAGTGGTTCTAAATCAGTAACCAATGTCTGTGGGAGTACTGGTCATCGTGGTCAGCTTCTGACCAATTGCCGGACCGGAGTCCAGCGACGAGTCTCCATATTTGGCAGCTGGACGCAATTGTTACCTTCGGCAACTGAGCGTTGCGACAGCCAGGCCGAAGCAGCTGTGTCACGTCCCACTTGCTAACCGCCTCCGTCTTCATCTTTCTCTCTCTCTTCTCTCTCTGTAAGCAAGATCCGCAATCGGCAGCTGTGAGGGGGGTCATCCTTCTCTCACAGCAGGCCGTGCGTCACAGTATCTGGATGGAAGCCCTGCCAGGCGAGACGACTCCATCCGGGGACCTTGGCAGGGGCGTACACACGTGTAAGATTCAGCACGTCTCTCTGCGCCTCCACTCGTTTCCAGAACTTTTTCTTTGTGGTTACGTTGTGAGAATACCTTATGGGCTGCCCCCCGAGGCAAAAGACTAGCAGGTGCTTCGATATGTCGACTACTGGAATCTGGACTACAAGTTCCTTGATTTCCAGACAGAAAATTTATCGTCATCGATCCAGCATAAAAGTGATGGTGCAAAGCCGCCGTTTCGACAACACCTTGCTGTTTCTGAAGTTTCATTTGACCTTGCAAAATACACATAATCAGGATTTTTAATTTCTATTACCTGGGCCATTGAATATGAACGTGCACGGAGATACTTTTTCTACTTTTCACGTAATTTTATTGTATTCTCCACCCATTATTCACTTCCTTCAGTGGGTAAACAACTTATTAAGCTGTTTCATATTTTCATAAAAATTCGAAAGGTTTCTTTGAGCGGCTATTCCTACCAACAGTTCCTCATTTCTTTATTATTTCTTCACTTCCTTTTGAATTCTTTCTGTATTTCTTCATGTTACTACACTACTGGCCATTAAAATTGCTACAACACGAAGATGACGTGCTACAGACGCGAAATTTAACCGACAGGGAGACGATGGTGTGATATGCAAATGATTAGCTTTCCAGAGCATTCACACAAGGTTGGCGCCGGTGGCGACACCTACAACGGGCTGACATGAGGAAAGTTTCCAACCGATTTCTCATACACAAACAGCAGTTGACCGGCGTTGCCTGGTGAAACGTTATTGTGATGCCTCGTGTAAGGAGGAGAAATGTGTACCATCACGTTTCCGACTTTGATAAGGGTCGGATTGGAGCCTACCACGATTGCGGTTATCGTATCGCCACATTGCTGCTCGCGTTGGTCGAGATCCAATGACTGTTAGCAGAATATGGAATCGGTGGGTTCAGGAGGGTAATAAGGAACGTCGTGCTGGATCCCAACGGCCTCGTATCACTAGCAGTCGAGATGACAGGCATCTTATCCGCATGGCTGTAAAGGATAGTGCAGCCACGTCTGGATCCCAGAGTCAACAGATGGGGACGTTTGAAAGACAACAACCATCTGCACGAAGAGTTAGACGATGTTAGCAGCAGCATGGACTATCAGCTCGGAGACCGTGGCTGCGGTTACCCTTGACGCTGCATCACAGACAGGAGCGCCTGCGATGGTGCACTCAACGACGAACCTGGGTGCACGAATGGCAAAACATCATTTTTTCGGATGATTCCTGGTTCTGTTTACAGCATCACGATGATCGCATCCGTGTTTGGCGACATCGCGATGAACGCACATTGGAAGCGTGTATTCGTCATCGCCATACTGGCGTATCACCCGGCGTGATGGTATGGGGTGCCATTGGTTACACGTCTCGGTCACCTCTTGTTTGCATTGACGGTACTTTGAACAGTGGACGTTACATTTCAGATGTTTTACGACCTGTGTCTCTACCCTTCATTCGATCCCTGCGAAACCCTACATTTCAGCAGGATAATGCACGACCGCATGTTGCAGGTGCTGTGCGGGCCATTCTGTATACAGAAAATGTTCGACTGCTGCCCTGGCCAGCACATTCTCCAGATCTCTCACCAACTGAAAACGTCTGGTCAATGGTGGCCAAGAAACTGGTCCGTCACAATACGCCAGTCACTACTCTTGATGAACTGTGGTATCGTGTTGAAGCTGCGCGTTCAGCTGTACCTGTACACGACGTCCAAGCTCTGTTTGACTCAATGACCAGGCATATCAAACCCGTTATTAGGGCCAGAGGTGGTTGTTCTGGGTACTGATTTCTCAGGATCTATGCACCCAAATTGCGTGAAAATGTAATCACACGTCCATTCTAGTATAATATATTTGTCCAATGAATACTCCTTTATCATCTGCGTTTCTTCTTGGTGTAGTAATTTTAATGCCCAGTATTTTAGTTTTCAGATTTACAAGTTTCCTCTTCACCAGTTTTCATCGCTTAGAATGCTTTGCTCTAAGCATACAATTTCACAAACACCTCTTTCTATCCCGTATCAATAGAGATCTTCCGTTGATGGAAACTTCCTTCTCCAGCTGTGGTGTGCTTGCAACGCCTGCCATGCTTCAGCTATCCTATGTAATCTTACGATTATGTAATTGTTTACTTGTTCGACTGGGTGTTTTCGAATACTAATATCGAGTAAATCACGACTGAACTTGGTACGATTGCTAACCATATCGCCTAATCCCAACTGTAACCAGAGTTAAGACATTCGATTCTTGCAGTAATCCTTAGATTGAGATGTCACAGTAATATCTTGTATTAGAAGTTACACTCAAATACCTGGAAAATAAACTATTCTGAAACGCCTTCGACGTTGACATTTAAACATTCGTAATATCACTTGAACTCCTACCTTGTTTTCTAATTTATTTTCGTATTCCTACGACACGGTCTTGGAAGGAGATTTGGTCTTAATAGTAAAGACTGAAGGCTATGAATCTTAAGCAACTCAGAAAAGGGTCCTCGAATTAAGAAACTGCTTGATGTGATTTCCTCGTTGATGCCATACATAGTCACATCGTCCTGCGTGCACTTAAGAAGTTTTATTTGACGAGGTTTCTGTACATGATACAAAATACTGGTTGTCGCAACTGTGGTGTAAAAGTTGCTAAACATAACGTCGAGTTTCGGAGGATAATGGATAATATTTTATCAGTAATGAACATCGTAAATATCTGTATTCAGTATCAAGATTACGTTTGTTCGTATTAACTGTAAACGATAGTTTTAATAACATCATTATATTTTTAACAAACTATTCGTGTAGCACAGGATATTTCTATACGTCGACACTACGATTCCAGCTGTTTGATTGATAAAGTAGCAGTTGTTGGTTGTTCAACATGATGTCCAATAAGTAATAACATCACATGGCCAGGTTTAAAAAAAAAAATGGTTTAAATGGCTCTGAGCACTACGCGACTTAACTGCTGAGGTCATCAGTCCCCTAAACTTAGAACTACTTAAACCGAACTAACCTAAGGACATGACACACATCCATTCCCGAGGCAGGATTCGAACCTGCGACCGTGGCGTTCGCTCGGCTCCAGACTGTAGCGCCTAGAACCGCACGACCACTCCGGCCGGCTGGCCGGGTTTAAGGCTAAGGCTACAAACAACAGTAGACATCGGCTTTTGATTGTAGGATCACTTACTGTACCGTTTCTCAACTTTCTTATAGGTCAGTAACGGCAATGGCAGCACGTAGTATCCGATTTTACACTAGAAAGTGATTATGTCTACTACTAGGAAGTGATTATTACGACCTGGCGGCGGTATGCAGCGATATGAATGGAAAAAGATTACAATGACTGGCGTGACGCAGCTACTGTGGAGGCTGTTTACCCGCTGTTAGGACAGAGCCCCCCCACTTGCTTCCAGATGATAGCCAGTCAGTGCGAGGATGACGTTGATCACCACCTCATGCGGGTGAAAGCGCCAAGGGCCGCAACAGGCGGGAGGACGGGTTCCGTACAATCAGCTGCAGTGTCCTTTGCTGGCAGCTTCTCAGCGCTAAGTCGCTACGGAAGGTGCTGTTGAGTCACAGCGCTGTATTCGACTCCCCGCGTTGTTAAGTGACAAAACTCTTTAAACAAAACACTGTTTCACTTCATCTTCAACTCTGGAGCAGCGTGTCATTGCAGTTGATATCTCGACCACTTCCTTACTAACTAGAATGATTTCACATAGTTCTGCAACTCATAGTAATTGTTGTCCCACTTGCCTGTAGCTATATCCACAGTAGTGTTAGTCATGTCTCTTCG
Organism: Schistocerca nitens; assembly: GCF_023898315.1. Taxonomy (NCBI): domain Eukaryota; kingdom Metazoa; phylum Arthropoda; class Insecta; order Orthoptera; family Acrididae; genus Schistocerca; species Schistocerca nitens. The sequence continues at coordinate 142,348,669 of NC_064622.1, read as the reverse complement.
CTGATGACAGCAGTCTGGCAGTCACTGACAAAACAAGAGAACTCCTTGCTGAGAAAACAAATGAAACTCTCAAGGAAATTTAAGACTGGTCAATAAGCAATAAAGTGACATTGAACATAAAGAAAACTAATGCCATGAATTACAGTTTGAAGAGGAAAAATGACAATCTTAAATTAAATGTAGATGGCACCTCTATAGACTGTGTAACAAATGGAAAATTTCTAGGAATGGATATTGATTCTCAGTTGAAGTGGTGTGAACACACAAAGGTACTTGAAAACAGAATGTCATCAGCATGTTATGCTCTTAGAATCCTATCATCAGTGTGTAACATGCAGCGTATTTTAGTTACATATTATTCATATGTACACTCAATTCTTAGCTATGGTGCAGCGTATTTTAGTTACATATTATTCATATGTACACTCAATTCTTAGCTATGGTATTCTTTTCTGGGGAAAAAACGCACAAAACATGGACACAATTTTCAAACTCCAGAAAAGAGTCATAAGAATTATAACCAAAAATACTAGTCGAGCTCATTGTAAAGATCCATGTGAATACATTAACCAGTCAATTGTACACATCAAAAATAACATTGGTAATTACTGCACAGACAGCTCTGTGCGTGAGCATGCAACAAGAGAGAGACTCAACTTACATTTACCAACAAAAAATAAACATAAAACTCAAAACAGCATTTTCTACCAAGGAATAAAACTGTACAATAAATTACCAAAAGAGATTAAAGAAATTGCAAAAATAAACTTATTTAAAAAGGCAGCTAAAAAGTACCTATTATGCAATACATTTTATACATTGAAGGATTACTTAGATAAAACAGAGTAGAGGTTTGATAAAAAATGTTATACAAATAAATAATACTATAATAATAATAATAATAATAATAATAATAATAATAATAATAATAATAATAATTATTATTATTATAAAACATCCAACATTCCACATAACACCTTCACTTTAGGTTTTTCTTTCCTTTCTAGAAATACTTACCCCCAAGCTATGCATAGCACAATACCTACACCTCTTTCACTCAACATCTCACTCATTATGGAAGGATGCTGACTCAGTTTTTCAGGATAGAAAATGGGTAGTTGCGGTACAGAAAATGGCTCAGAGATCACCAGCGTGTCTGTGTGTGTGTGTGTGTGTGTGTGTGTGTGTGTGTGTGTGTGTGTGTGTGTGTGTGTGTGTAGTGTTGTGAAACAACGTGCGTATAGTGTGTGCAGTGACTGATAGTGAGATACGAGTTAACAGTATGGCATTACATTTTTTAATAAATTATCTGTAAAAAAAACTATTGTATACCAGGAGTAAATCTAATGATTGCCTGTAACTAGAAGTCTGTAAATACATGTGTATACGAATTAGCTTATTTTAAATTGATCTAAACTTGTAAATACTTTGACATGTCCTATATCCTTGTAAAAGAGAGGTCTACGGATGAATAAAGCTACTACTACTACTACTACTACTACTACTACTCCCAGGCAAAAAAGTGAAGGACCCAGAAGGAGAGGAGAAAACGAAATGAAACTTTGTGGGTTGAGAGGGTATGTGATGAAATATCACTGAAAAGAAATTCGAGTCAAATTTATAAAGAACTTGTAAGTATGAGGCCAGTTACCAACATGACGTCGTACCGCCTGTAGCCTGGATGCATCGACTGATACGGTCCGGAAGGGTGTCACAAAACAGTTGTATCCTCTCTGGAGGCAACGTAGGTCACAACTGCCATAAATGAATCTCGGTATCCCTGATACAGGCAGTGGGACGGAATTGACATACGAGCTGGAGACAGTCCTGCCCTCACTATCACTCGGATAGTTCATAGAGACACGTGCCGTGTGTGGAAGAGTATATTGGCCTGTTGAAAAACGGCACCACGATATTATCGCATGACAGGTAACATATTTACATTCGCATCTACATGGATACTCCTCAAGTCACACTTAACCCTGCGTTGCTACTGTGTTCGTTTCTACCACCGTTGCTACGAGGGGTCTCACACACCCGACCTGCATGTCAGTCTGATTTGTAAATGATAGGGAGCTTAAGAGGGCTTCACATTCACGTATGTTGTCTTGATGAAGTAAACAAACACGTTTTGCTTTGGGTTTGGGTAAATGGTTGTCCTTTATTACTACGTAAGCAAATTATACAGTGATTCTAACATTTACATACCGTACAGGACAAAAATGGTTACACAATGTGACTGTCATGTGTCATAGCACACAAAGTAGAACAATGAGAGCTAAGACACCAAACTCAGGTATGAACAGGTGAGTAGGAAACATGTTCGAAAACGTTGTAAGTAAACGGAGAGTCTACACAATGTCTTTTGATCGTACTGTTTTCACATGCCGTTTTACCACACCGGGCCACTACATGCAGTCTTTACAAATTAAACTTGAGTGTTTTTTGAGGCGCACAAACTCAGAGAATTTGTACCAAATATATAGCGTTTTGCTGTCTTCACACCTTCCTCTCTTAGGCGCCGTACTCTGTTTCACACTCCCATCGTCTTGCTGTTCGACCCCCGCCAGTCTGTTGACAGATCTTTTGAGAGGTCGGTTGATATACCTTCTGCCAGCCCTGTGTAGTAATTGGCCTCTGACAAGAGCCTTCCCAAGCGATTTCAGAAACTCTCTCTTCGTGGTCTCCCCATGGTTGTTAGCCCTGAGGATGACGAGACTATTTATGCCAGCTACATTCAGTAAGCAAAAGAATAAGGCCAACCGCCACCTTCTAGTTGTTCTTGCTACCTTACAGGTGCCACAAATCTAATCTGCTAAATCTACCCCACCCTTAGTAGCATTAAACAGAGTTATCATCTCCGGCTTCTTTTGTTCCCGAGTTGTTGCATGTATTTTGTTGGCATGGTACATAGTACTCATTAGAAGTAGGCACCTGTTTCTCTTTGGTACATACCTCATTAATGGCCACGTCTTCTGAAAGCCAAAGATACTTTTAAAAGCATTTCTACCTCTTGTGTTCACGAATTCTGGGGGAATTTCAGTCTTGTTCTTCCTTACTGTTCCCAAAAGTGTTAATTTATGGTCTTTCAGAAGTGACAGGGCCAGTTCATAGCTCGTAAATCGGTTATCCATCGTTATGTTCCTTGATGTTTTGGAAATACACTCCTGGAAATTGAAATAAGAACACCGTGAATTCATTGTCCCAGGAAGGGGAAACTTTATTGACACATTCCTGGGGTCAGATACATCACATGATCACACCGACAGAACCACAGGCACATAGACACAGGCAACAGAGCATGCACAATGTCGGCACTAGTACAGTGTATATCCACCTTTCGCAGCAATGCAGGCTGCTATTCTCCCATGGAGACGATCGTAGAGATGCTGGATGTAGTCCTGTGGAACGGCTTGCCATGCCATTTCCACCTGGCGCCTCAGTTGGACCAGCGTTCGTGCTGGACGTGCAGACCGCGTGAGACGACGCTTCATCCAGTCCCAAACATGCTCAATGGGGGACAGATCCGGAGATCTTGCTGGCCAGGGTAGTTGACTTACACCTTCTAGAGCACGTTGGGTGGCACGGGATACATGCGGACGTGCATTGTCCTGTTGGAACAGCAAGTTCCCTTGCCGGTCTAGGAATGGTAGAACGATGGGTTCGATGACGGTTTGGATGTACCGTGCACTATTCAGTGTCCCCTCGACGATCACCAGTGGTGTACGGCCAGTGTAGGAGATCGCTCCCCACACCATGATGCCGGGTGTTGGCCCTGTGTGCCTCGGTCGTATGCAGTCCTGATTGTGGCGCTCACCTGCACGGCGCCAAACACGCATACGACCATCATTGGCACCAAGGCAGAAGCGACTCTCATCGCTGAAGACGACACGTCTCCATTCGTCCCTCCATTCACGCCTGTCGCGACACCACTGGAGGCGGGCTGCACGATGTTGGGGCGTGAGCGGAAGACGGCCTAACGGTGTGCGGGACCGTAGCCCAGCTTCATGGAGACGGTTGCGAATGGTCCTCGCCGATACCCCAGGAGCAACAGTGTCCCTAATTTGCTGGGAAGTGGCGGTGCGGTCCCCTACGGCACTGCGTAGGATCCTACGGTCTTGGCGTGCATCCGTGCGTCGCTGCGGTCCGGTCCCAGGTCGACGGGCACGTGCACCTTCCGCCGACCACTGGCGACAACATCGATGTACTGTGGAGACCTCACGCCCCACGTGTTGAGCAATTCGGCGGTACGTCCACCCGGCCTCCCGCATGCCCACTATACGCCCTCGCTCAAAGTCCGTCAACTGCACATACGGTTCACGTCCACGCTGTCGCGGCATGCTACCAGTGTTAAAGACTGCGATGGAGCTCCGTATGCCACGGCAAACTGGCTGACACTGACGGCGGCGGTGCACAAATGCTGCGCAGCTAGCGCCATTCGACGGCCAACACCGCGGGTCCTGGTGTGTCCGCTGTGCCGTGCGTGTGATCATTGCTTGTACAGCCCTCTCGCAGTGTCCGGAGCAAGTATGGTGGGTCTGACACACCGGTGTCAATGTGTTCTTTTTGCCATTTCCAGGAGTGTATGATTACACAACCTTTTGACGACATCAGCTGCACGATTACTCAACTTATACGGTCCATCTGGCTGCTCACCTATATAGAATTCCAAATTTGATGTGTACGCCGTTCTTGCATCGGCTAGATTGAACACTTTTATTTCTTATTTGCCAGGTTTGGAAGGAATGTACATTCGAAAACCAAACCGTCCTCGAGATTTTGACAAGCATTTCAACTTCAGTGGCATATTCTCCAAGAGAATAGTGTGCTATGCAGTTTTTGGCGAACAAATCAAATTTGTTTAGTGTAGAACCCAATTTACCTCTTTTCGCCTGTCGGACATCGTTGACTTTTCGTTAGATCTCGGACACTGTGCCAGAAACCTGAATCTCTGTAGGGTCATTGTGGAGTAGAATAATTTCAATCCTGTTCCATCTCTGTCGTAGAGTTCAACCAAACTGTTAGATTCCTCCCAAATACAACAGACCAAGAAATGCTTCAATTTCACCTTTATCTGTCTCATGAATGAAGGTCTGAGACGAAGAGTATCTCGACTTAGCGCATTCGATACATAGGTTAATATGTATCACTACTTCAACCATTATTTCATCAGTGAAAAACAGCCGCCATATTTCTAGATGTGTCCTTTTATTCTTTGCCATTCCCCTCACACCAGGAATATGTGACACAATATTATGTGACCCCGTTCTGATACGAGGAGTAGGCATGTCTTTCATCCATTTAGTACGCTTGTCCTTTCCAACAAAACATTTCTTATTGTTCTGATACCGATCACCGTCATCCCCACTTCCGTCGCTTTCCGTATCTTGTTCACTACATAGTTCGACGTCTAGGTGTCCACCTTCGTCACCTGATTCGTCACTAACGATTTCATTTCGCAGTGCATCGTCACACAGATCTTCTCTTACATCCATTATAGATCTCGTGTGAAATAAATAAGCTGATTCAGCCATTTGAATGGTTGCTACAAACGTATTTGTGCTGGGGCGAACGATACCATCATTGCTACTCTGGGTCCTATAGCCCCAACAAGTACTTACCTACTTGCTACGGTCGGTTTTGCAGATCTGAACACGCTACAAGCAGTCCTAAATAGTGGACTTGCGCCGTCACTTGACGAGCAAATGGCACAGCTGTGTAAGGTGGAAAGGAACTCTGATCGTGTGCAGTGTTGTGAACCTAATGAAACCGAATCGCTCACACGAGTCAGGGTACGGGAGGCCCACCAGTAGCAATGCAGGGTTAAATGCCTGACAGAGGGTTACCTTCACAATAATTCTCTCTTATTCCAATCTCAAACAGCGCGCGGAAGAAACGAACACCTATATCTTTCGTGCGATCTACGATTTCCTTTATTTTATTATGATGATCATTTCTCGCTATGTCGGTCGGCGCCAACAAAATATTTTGGCATTCGGAGGAGAAAGTTGGTGATTGAAATTTCGTGACGAGATCCGCCGCTCGGAGAAACACCTTTGTTTTAATGATGTCCACACCAAATCCTGTATCATGTCCGTGACACTCTCCCCCCTGTTTCTCGATAGTACAAAATGTGCTGCCCTTCTCTGAACTTTCTCCGTGTACTCCGTTACTCCTATCTGGTAAGAATCCCGGAAAGAGCAGGAGTACTCCAAAAGATGATGGACAAGCGTATTGTAAGCAGTCTCTTTAGTAGATCTGTTGCATTATCTAAGTGTTCTGCCAATAAAACGCATTCTTTGGTTCGCCTACTCCACAACAATTTCTATGCGTTCTTTCCAGTTTAAGTTGTTCGTAATTGTAATTCCTAGGTATTAAGTTGAATTAACGGTCTTTATACTTGAGTAATATATAGCGTAACCAAAGTTTAACGGATTCCTTTTAGCATTCATGTGGATGACGCCACACTTACCATTATTTAGGAACAACTGCCAATTTTCGCACTATACAGATACGTTTCGAAATCGTTTTGCAATTTTTTTGATCTTCTGATGAGATTGCTAGACGATAAACGGCAGCATTATCTGCAAACAACGTAAAACGAATGCTTCGATTGTCTCCCAAATCGTTTATATAGACAAGGAACAGCAGAGAGCCTATAACACTACCTTGGGGAACGCCATAAATCACTTCTGTTTACTGGAAGACTTAATGTAAGTTACTACGAAGTGTGACCTCTCTGACAGAAAATCAAGAATCCTTCTGCATAAATGGGACGATATTTGGTAAGGACGCAATTGCACTACAAGCTGCTTCTGTGATGCTCGTACTGTGTTTAAAGCCTTCTGGAAATCTAGAAACACGCCATCAATTTGAAATCCCCACTCAACATTTCGTGTGAATAAAGAGTTAATTGTGTTTCACAAAACGATGTTTCTTAAATCCGTGTTGACTGTGTGTCAATAGACCGTTCTCTTCTAGGTAATTCATAATGTTCGACCACAATATATGTTCCAAGACGCAGCTGCATATCGACGTTAATGATATGGGTCTGTAATTTAGTGGATTACTTCTACGACCTTCCTTCAATATTGATGTGACATGTGCAACTTCCCCGTCTCTGGGTTCGATTCTTTCGCCGAACGATCAGTTGTATATGATTGTTAAGTATTATAACTATATTAACTGAAATGTTTAGGAATGTATTGCGCCCGCCAAGCAGTCACTGGTTAGCCTCAATTCGGTCATTATTTTTTTCATTTATTTTTCTGTTCACTTTGAACGCCTACGTCATTTAAATACAGAATTAATAAAATATATCGTAATTAACACATACCTAATTCATGAGATATGTTCGCAGTTCCCAATAAGAACAACCATGAGCTGTGTAATGGAATGAAGACTATGAACAGTTGTGCTAGATCGGGACTCGAACCCAGGTTTTCCGCTTTCCGCAAGCGGTCGCCTAACCGCTTTGGCTATCCGCGCACGACTCACAGCCAGACCTAAACTTTGATATGTCGTCTTTCCTGCGTCACAACCTGTACTCGTGCGCTAGTTTGTAATTCCCGTAAAGGGGAGGACATTGTAACTGAAAGTCCGTACCCGGTATCGGCGGATAAATACAGTATAGCAGTGCACTGCAATATCTTACATACTAAACTGTCATTTTTTATGAAAAATGAACGTCTTCCTATTTCTAACTGCTTACCAGATACAGAAGTCCAATTTTCATTGCAAAAATAAATTCTGAATTGCCGGTCTTTCGTAAAAGATATTAGTACAGATCGTTTAAATTTTAGAAAATTACAATTTTTTCGATTTTACGTATTTTACTCTCTCGGAAACGCTCGTAGAAAATGCAACATCGTTTAAAATTTACCACACATTGGAAACGAACCGGACCGCCCACCTGGCACGCAAGCGTCCTAACACATAGCCACACAGCCTCTCAAAAACCATATCCATCTTTTACGGTATTATGCTCGGAAAATTTCGAAGCTGAATTTTTTGGATAAGTTTTGACAGACGCATCGAAATACTTTGGAAGATTGATATTTCAGTTGTGAAATTTAGGTACGATATATATATATAAATAATATAAAAATCCACTTGTACACTCTAGGAAATACAGCAACAGGCAATTTTTTTTATTATTTCTTATACAATTACTAGTTTTGACCTGCGTCCATGGCCAGATGGTAGCGTTGACGTCCTAGCAAGTTTTACATCTATGTCCCAAAATATAATAAAATTTTCTTTGACGCATAATTAACATTAGAAATGTACAGCCACATTCACAACAAACCCGACTGCACACTGACTGATCACCTAGAATTAAAAAAATCAAATGTATGTCCAAAATTTCGTACAACTGCTACAATTTGAAACTAGAAAAACAATTATTAACTGACAGAGACAAAATTCTTCGTTGCCCCTTACCAGAATCTTTCACATAACACGTTCTTTGGCACATCAAATCAGCAGCCGATGTAAACAGAAGTATCCACCATCTTGCTTTTATTTCAGTTCACTGATCAGTATGGACTGTAATAGAAAATCAAACGACTCTCCTATACCATGTAAAAGAGGGCTTTTCATGAACTAAGTGTAGAAATACACTACTGGCCACTAAAATTGATACACCACGAAGATGACGTGCTACGGACGCGAAATTTAACCGACAGGACGAAGATGCAAATGATTACCTTTTAAGAGCATTCACACAAGGTTCGCGCTGGTGGCGACACCTACAACGTGCTGACATGAGGAAAGTTTCCAACCGATTTCTCATACACAAACAGCAGTTGACCGGCGTTGCCTGGTTCACGTTGTTGTGATGCCTCGAGTAAGGAATACAAATGCGTACCATCACGTTTCCGACTTTGATAAAGGTCGGATTGTAGCCTATCGCGATGGCGGTTTATCGTATTGCGACATTGCTGCTCGCGTTGGTCGAGATCCAACGACTATTAGCAGATTATGGAATCGGTGGGTTCAGGAGGGTAATACGGAACGCCGTGCTGGATCCCAACGGTCTCGTCTCCAGATGAGAGGCATCTTATCGGCATCGCTGTAACGGATCGTGCAGCCACGTCTGGATCCCTGAGTCAACAGATGGGGACGTTTGCAAGACAACAACCATCTGCACGAACAGTTCGACGACGTTTGCAGCAGCATGGACTATGAGCTCGGAGACCATGGCTGCGGTCACCCTTGTCGCTGCATCAAAGACAGGAGCCCCTGCGATAGTGTACTCAACGACGAGTCTGGGTGCAATACGTCATTTTTTCGGATGAATCCAGGTTCAGTTTACAGCATCAAGATGGTCGCATCCGTGTTTGGCGACATCGCGGTGCATCCACATTGGAAGCATGTATTCGTCATTGCCATACAGGCGTATCACCCGACGTGATGGTATGGGGTGCCATTGGTTACACGTCTCGGTCACCTCTTGTTCGCATTGACGGCACTTTGAACAGAGGACGTTACATTTCAGATATGTTAAGACCCGTGGCTCTACCGTTCATTCGATCCCTGCGAAACCCTACATTTCAGCAGGATAATGCACGACCGCTTGTTGCAGGTCCTGTACGGGCCTTCCTGGATACTGAAAATGTTAGATTGTTGCCCTGGCCAGCACATTCTCCAGATCTCTACCAACTGAAAACGTCTGGTGAGTGGTGGCCGAGCAACTGGTTCGCCACAATACGCCAGTCACTACTCTTGATGAACTGTGGTATCGTGTTGAAGCTGCATGGGCAGTTGTACCTGTACACGCCATGTTCTTGGTGTAGTGATTTTAATGGCCAGTAGTGCATATCAGAGTAAATAATATGACACTGCGACAACTGAAGTGTAAGAGGTAATTATCATGCATAAATTCAAGAAACTGTTGCAAAGGTTGAATGAAGGTGTTTCGTTTCAGTGGGTCTACCATTCCCAGAGAGAGAGGAATACAAACGCCCGCAGCGTGTCGGTGCCGCGGAGCTGTGTGTTTGTGCGCCCTACTGCGGCTGCAGAGGAGATGCTTGCAGGGACGCGACTCTAGGCTCTCTGTCCTCGAGTACTCGGCCGACAACCGTGACCCCGGCGCGACCCGCCTTCCCTGGAGAGTGGCGCAACGGACTGCCGCCCTCGGAGGATGCCCACATGCTCATCCCGTCACAAGCGGTGTCTCCAGGCTACAAGCTCTCAACAGCCCTAGTCCTGCTCGTTCACGAGTCGACTCAGCTACACTACCGTTCATTAACTTCAGTATACCCAGTCATTGACATCTAATTCCCTGTAGATATCATACCCTGAAGAGCCATAGAAAGTGGCACAATATCGTGTAGGTCTCCAGGCAGCACGCAGAACTGCCGCAACACGACGTGGCATGGACTCGATTAATGCCTGAAGTAGTGCTGGAGGCAATTGACACCATGAATCCTCCAGGGCTGTCCATAAATATGTAAGCGTACGAGGGGGCGGAGCACAGCACGTTGCAAGGCATCCCGGATACGCTCAATACTGTTCATATCTGCGGAGTTTGGTGGCCATCGGGAGAGTTTAAACTCAGAATACCGTTCCTGGAGCCACTCTGTAGCAATGTTGGACGTGGGAGGTGTCGCACTGCCCTGCTGGAATTGCCTTTGTCTGTTGAAGTGTACAATGGACATGAATGGATGCATGTGATCAGACAGGATGCTTCCGTACGTGTCACCTGTCAGAGTCGTATCAAGACGTATCAGAGGTCCCATATCACTCCATCTGTACACGCCCTACACCATTACAGAGCTTCCACCAGCTTGAACAGTCCCCTGCTCACATGCAGGGTCCATGGATTCATGGCTCCATACCCGTAAAAGTCCATCCAAGGATACCATTTAAAACGATACTCTTCCGCCCAGGGAACATGTTTCCTGTCATAAACAGTTCAATGTCGGTGTTGATGCGCCCAGGCGAGGTGTAACGCTTTGTGTCGTGCAGTCAGTTCTTGTTATCAGTATGTCAACGGTTCGTACGGGGTTGTAATATCTTCCAAAAATCATCGTTTAAAGCCGGTTCTTGAAACTTTCTAAATAAGCTTTCTCGGAATAACTTTTGTCAATCTTCAAAAGTCTACCCTTTCAGTTTCTCCATCATCTCTGTGACACTCTCTCACGGGCCAAACAAACTTGTGACCATTCATGTTGCCCTTCTCTGCGTATATTTAATATTCTCTATTAGACCTATTTGGTACGGGCCTCACACAATCCAGCAATACCCTGGGACGGTTCACAATAGTGATTTCTAACCAATCTCCTTTATAGACTGATTCTGTTTTCCCAGTGTCTCAATAAACAGAAGTCCACCACCTGCTTCACCCACGGCTGAATCTATGTGATCATTCCGCTACATATTTCTATGAAGTTTTACACCTAGGTACTTGTATGAGTTGCTCGATTCCAACTGTTATTCACTGATATTATAGTCGAAGGAAACTGCGGTTTTTTCCTTTATGAACATTTAAAGCAAGTTACCAATCTTTGCACCACATCGTAATTGTTAATACATTTATCCCTCTGTGAGAAAAGACGATCAATGCCTTCATGGAAAAACTTTTACGGTTGCCTACGGAACAGTGGTTAAACCCAGGCGAGCACCATTTCGTCCAGAGCAAATCGACGGCCACGAATGTCTTTCTTCAGGACTCCAAAAATATGGAAACTGCCCATTGTACATCGGCTGTCACAGTCTATAATGACGGGTCGGGCAAATGTTACACCATGGACATTTTAACCGAAACCTACGTAACTGATAGACCTACATTTAGGTGCCTTTGGGATATCTTTATGGAATATCTTATCCTTACCCGAGGCTACTTCTCTTTACAGTACAGAAAACAGCCATTCTTCCAGACGACGAGTGGTGTGAGTTCATGGTTTCTGCTGGGTGTCTATCGTTACTGGAACGTTTCAAGTGCAGACCGCAGCAAATTATGTCCAGAAGACGTGCAGGTGCAGCTAATTGTGGGAAAAGTCGAATAGTTGGATTTATCACACAGACAGATTGCACATATATTTGGCTGCAAAACAAAGGATGCAAGGTAGACTCAGGACAACCGTGTGGCAGGCAGATCAGGCACGGGCCCGTCCAGAAGGAATTCACCACGAGAAGATCACGGGGTTTTTCAACTGGATCTGACGAATAGGCGGATTTGGACGACGTTCCAACCTTGCCAGAGTCAGAACGGCGTGAGGCCGCCCGGCACACAGGAGATCGGACAGCTCTACGCGACCTTCTTGCGACGATGACAGATGCATTGCCCAACGACTCACCGTGCTTTTGTTCGCTGCCAGGTCTCCGTAGACGTTCTGAAAGCGCCTGTGAATATACACAATGATCTGATTTCTCGTCAACAGAAACTCAAACAGATGCGTTACAGATGCCACTCTTAAAACCGAGGTATAGCGACGCGACCTATTGGAACTTCATGAAAGTATAGGATCTCAAACGGGATATTCCACTATGTCCCGCAGCAGATTTCGCATTTTTTCCAACGGAAACTGGCCGAGAAAAAAAATGTGTTACCTTACTTATTGAACACCCTTCGTATAAAGGGTGTAAATTTTAAGTTGACGAACCAGAATAACTCCAAAAATAAGCTTCACACAAAAAATGTGTATAATCGAAAGTTGATTATTTTTGAGGGGGACATCTGCTGGTGCTAAAATTAGCCCCCTGGAAGTGGGGCGGGAGGCAACTTTAAAATTTCAAGTGGGAACCCACATTTTTTATTTTAGAATCAGATTCTACATAAAAACTACGTACATTTTGTCTTACACATTTGCTTTGATTCTTGGTAGTTCGCGCTGTAATTCAAGAAAATCCATGTTCTCATTTTTGCGTGGAATTTGGTTACCGATAAATAAAAAAATACTTTTTTAATTCGTAAATTTTGATTCGCTACAACTAAAATTCTCCCTCTCTCCCAATAGGATGGAGTTTGAGAGAGAGGAATAAGAGTTTACAAATTTTGACCCCAACTTATCCGAATCTGCGGAAAAAATTAATATTTGGTTCAACATTTGTAAACCTCTATTTCCTCTCTCTCAAACCCCACGCTACAGGGAGAGAGGGAGACTTTTAGAACCAAAATTTACCAATTAAATAAATATTTCTTATTTATCCGTAACCATTTTCCACGCAAAAATGAGAACATGGATTTTATTAAATTACAGCGCCAACTACCAAGAATCAAAACAAATGTTTAAGACAAAATGTACGTAGGTGTTTATGCAGAATCTGATTCTGCAATAAAAAATGGGAATTCCCATTTGAAACTTTAAAGTTGCCTCCCGCCTTACCCCCAGGGGGCTGGGGTGACGGGCTAATTATAGCACCAGCAGATGTCCCCCTCGAAAATAATGAACTTTGGATTCTACACACTTTTTCGGGTGAAGCTTATTTTTCGAGTTATTCTGGTTTGTCAACTTAAAATTTACACCCTGTATAAATGATCTGGTGTACAGGATCAATCTGCCGTTATTTGCTGATGATGCTGTGGCGTACAGGAAGGCGTCATCGTTGAGTGACTGTAGGAGGACACAAGATGACTTAGACAGAACGTCTGTTTGGTGTGATGAACTGCAGTTATGTAACTTAATTCAGATGACAAGGAAGGACAATCCTTTAATTTCGGAATACAGCATTGGTAGCATACCGTTTAAGACAGTCACGTGAATGAAATATCTAGGCGTAGCATTACAAAGCGATGTGAAATGGAGAGAGCGCGTAAGGATGGTAGTAAGAAGGCGAATGGTCGGTTTCGGTTTATTGGGCGAATTTTAGTAATTCATCTGTAAAATAGACTGCGTATAGAACACTAGTGCGGCAAATTCTCGAGTACTGCTCCAGTGTCTGGGATCCCCACAGAGTCGGATTAGAGGACGACATCGAAGCATTTCAGAGGCAGGCTGATAGATTTGTTACCGATATGTTCGATCAACAGGCGATTATCACGGAGATGCGTCGTGCACTCAGATGTGAATACCTGTAGGGGATTAAGAAAATTTAGAGGACCGGCATTTGAGATTGACTGCAACAGCACTATACAAGACCCCACATCACATTCGTCAGCTACGATCAGCTCGGATTCTGGAGATATGCAGCAATACGCGAGGCTATACTGACCTTAGAAGATAGACCGAAGAAACGCAAACCTGCCTTTACAGCATTTGCAGATTTAAAGAAAGCTTTTGACAACGTTGACTGGCACACACACTCTTTAAAGTTCTGAAGGAATAATGGGTAAAACAGAGGCAACGAAAATTTGTGGACAACTTGGGCAAGTACGCGACAGCAATAATAAGAGCGGAAGGACATGAAAAGGAAACCAAGGGAGTGGGACAGAGCTGTAGCCGCTCCCAGATGTCATTCAGTCTGTACATTGAACAAGTATGGAAGGAAACCACGGACAAGATTCGAAATGGCGTTGATGTTCACGGGAAGAAAAAGGAAAAACACTTTGGCGTTTGCTAGTGTCATTGTAATTTTGTCAAATACGGTAGTTGACCTGCAGGAGCAGTTGGAGTTTCCTTGACAGTGATTGTAAGATGGATATCTGCAAAACTAAAAGAAGAGTAATGGAAGTAGTAGAATGAAATCGTGCAGTTCAGAGGGAATTAGACTAGTAAATGAGGTACTAAAAGTTTCCGATGCGCCTTGCTATTTGGGCAGCAAAATAAGTGACGATGGCCGAAATAGAAGATATAAAATGCAGACTAGCAGTAGCAAGAAAATCGTTTCCGAACGAGAGAAATATGTTAACAAGGAATATAAATTTAAGTGTATGTAGCGTAGCCTTGTACAGAAGTGAAACGTGAAGGATATACGGGTCAGACAAGAAGAGAATAGAAGCTTTTGAAATGTGATTCTACAGGACAAGCTTCAGAATTAGTTGGCTAAATCGGATAACTAATAAGAAGATATTAAACTGAACTGAGAAAAAAGTTGTGGCACAACTGGACTAAAGAAGGGATCGATTATTAGAAAATGTTCTGAGGCATC
This sequence comes from Schistocerca nitens, assembly GCF_023898315.1. Lineage (NCBI taxonomy): Eukaryota > Metazoa > Arthropoda > Insecta > Orthoptera > Acrididae > Schistocerca > Schistocerca nitens. The sequence goes on along the minus strand of NC_064622.1, from coordinate 142,333,636 downwards.
AAGGAACTGGCCATTTGGTGAGGGAAAGAAATGTAGGGGGTCACAATTTTGGAAGGATATCAAGGCTTGAAAACAGTAAGCAATTTTAAATGGAGGTAAGTTACAGGAGATACGCAGAAGGGGACTGAAGACTACAGCAACAATAGATGGTGTCTGGGATGAGGTGAGAAGACGTACTTTCATCCCAGCCTAGAGCCAGAGATCTTCATTAACTGCTACTTTGTGTTTCGTCTATGGGGAGATATTACTGAATTTGACAATGGGAGACTGCTTCAACGCCACCTCAAATACAAGATGCATTCGTGTCTATGAGAGTCTCACGTCAGACTGACCTTGATGGAGGACAACGATCTCGAATACAATGTTAGTTTAATACTTTAATTCCCGTTGGTTGTGGAATATGTCCACAAAGTTTGATAACTGTCAGACTGATTCTTAATCGTGTAACTCATTCCATTTCGGACAGTTTACTTGCCATCATTTTGTCAACTTTTGGGTTGCATTTAATAATCGCAAATGGCGTCTGTAAATGACATACGATTTTCTTAAGTGCCTTGATAGTTCATCATGTAGAGTGACATCAATGGCAATCTATTGTACATTACTGGACAGTTATGATTTAGCGCAGCTATATGTAAGTGACGGAAAAAAATCAAAGTTATTGCAGGCCCCAAAATCTAAATCCTTACAAACGAAGGATTACTCGCACGGCGGTATAAAACTCACCGAAACTCAGAAATTATTCGATGGAAGAAGGAGTATTAGGTTTCTACGTTCGTCGACGACGAGGTCATTAGGCTGAGCACAGGGTAGTATTGGGGAAGTAAATCGTGCGTGACCTTCACAAACAAACTTTTCTTAATGAGAGACTTCACCATAAAACTTTTAATGGCTATTCCACTTTTTTGAAGTGCTTACTCTCAGACACCAAAACGATTTGTCTGTATTCGAATTACAAGTATGTCTTTCAGTTATTTGAAACATTGACTGTGTGAGAGGCCGTGACACACTGACTGCCGCCAAATTGGTCAAGATAGTACCTATTTATCAGAAACTTGCCTTTGATGCGCTATTGGCAGGATGCACTAATGGCAAGACAAAAAAATGCAAATGGAGGTTTGCACAACTTCATTTCGTCCAAGTGCCAAAAGAAAAAGGAAAAATAAAAGAAAAAGAAAATTTAGATCTAGTGGAAGCTGTTTGCTAATTCAATATAAGACGTTTTGAAGAAATCAGGAGTTCCAGCACTTCTTTATCACCCTCCCAGAAGAATAACTACTTACTAGAGATCAACAACCGATAAAGTAGTCCACAAGATGCTACATGGAGAAGTAAAAATTCAAGAGAAAGGGTTCTCCGGTAATGAAATTACAATAAAAGAAGACTTACCGGAGCAGGAAGAGAAAATGTATGATAGTGGCGCATTTTAATCGTTTTGTGTTGTATCAGCGTTCTATTTTCAATAAAATTAAAATTTTTTTCCTTCATAAGTTTGTTTTACTAACTTCAATGACAACTTTTTATTGTAAATATTAACCAGTCTCAATAAAATTTTTGCAGGAGGTAATCTTGACTTATTTGCATATTTATATGCATTAATATTTTCGTAAATGTAGTTTGTCTATTTTATTGTCACATTTATGTACCGACAATTAAAGGGAAATAGATTTTGAAATTAACATTTCTCATAAAATGAAATTGTGTGAATGTTGGACAGGATTTTGTAAATGCGCCCTGTAATGTTAAAATTGAGGTGTGAATACCAAAAGTTGGTTTTCAGTAGTATCACTACAATCATACTAAAAATTGAAAACTGGAAAACCAGTGAAATTTTGGACTTCAAAACTTTAATATTGGTACATCTTTACGTGACAGATATTACCTTAAATTCCCTTGAAACCGGGAAATCAGAAGTAAAGTTAAATTGTTGGGTGGACGAGGTTCCCCTTATGCGATTTAGCGAAATCACGGAAAACCAGCATTGGGTAGTGAGATATAATTTAAGTAATCGATTACCGATTATTGATGCAAAGCCATCCTGCAACAACTTGGAACGTACTCTTTGATCCTAACCTCTCTTTATATTACGTAAATGCTATTTTCTTCCACACAAGATATGTTTCTAACATCTACAGAACATTGCTGACTGTTTGCTGATGCCAAACAAGCTTTCATAAATTTAGTTTTCAGATCACTATCAGAAATCCATATATCGAGTGTTGAAACCAGATAAATCCATTACGCCATATTTTTCAACCATAAATTGAGGATCCATAACAAGTACAGATTGAGAAGAAAATACGTTTCATGGTGGCGTACGCTTTTGGTTAATTACGAAACTGTACCACTTATAAACAAAGGAACCTACTATGAAATATCAAAATCGATTTAAATGACTTTTTCAAATATATAGGTCATTCGGCTAATGTTAGAGGAAAAATATGTTACGAACCTCCTGTATGCTGGAGTAGCTTGGGTCAGCAACTTCTGTTAATCTGTAGAAGGAAAAACCAGTCCAAACTTGCAAATTTTTGCTTCTTATTCATTCGATGACTAGTTTAGGGCCGAGACGCATTTTCAAATCATCATAACACCGTGGAAAATGGCATTTCCAAAGATGTCAAAAGTGTCCAACGAACAATAATAATGCACTATAAATGTTTACTTCACATTTGTGACAGCTTCGGAAGTACCGTTTTCGGCTATGTTACAATGATTTGAAAATGGGTCTCAGCCCTAAACTATTCATCGAACGAATAAAAAGTAAAAACTTGCCATCTTGGACTGGTTTGTCGTCATACTTCAAAAGATGATGTCATACACCTACAATTGGATCCCAAACACATCAGATGAAATAACATTAACAAAATATTAAATTATCCGTAATTTCGGAAATATGGTTGGTATGCAAAATCTAAGAACAGTTTTGGAATCAGTACAACGAAGCATTACGATGAGACACTTAACACAACATTTTACAATCGTTTTAAATTTCGCAAGAATTACATTTTCTGTTGCTAATATGGCAGGACAAGTCATCGAAGGAACATGTGACTCAAATATTGTTACTGCCACGTTTGTTTTCATTACGACTGATTTAATTAGTAAGTAACAGTCTCTTTAGTGTTAAAAGTATTATAAATCAAGACAGCGCTTGTCACCAGGCACACATATCTTTACTTTGTATTTGTGACCAAATGTCCGTAAAACTGATGGGGAGAGGCAGGTATGCAAGTATGTTTTTGAGAGGCGAAAGGCAGCTCAAGATCAGATGTCATTAGGGTAGGTCGTGTGACCTATAATCGAGTATTTTATGTGACTGCCTGCCAAAATTAGATTGGCAACAGTGAAACAACATGACCAAAGTTTGTTATTGTGTATATTGTGAATTGTGATCTACCAGGTGCATTCAAGTTCTAAGGCCTCCGTTTTCTTTTCTCCGGACTGGAAAGAGATAGAAACATGCGCATTGTTTTAAAATAAGGCCGCGTTCATTGTCAATACGTCCCAGAGATGGCAGCACTGTACGGCAGATGGAATTTTACCGCCAGCGGCGAGAATGAGAACTGTTTTAAATACTTAAAATGGCGACTTTTCCTTACTTGAACAGCGTGCAATCATTAGTTTTCTGAATTTGCGTGGTGTGAAACCAATTGAAATTCATCGACAGTTGAAGGAGACATGTGGTGATGGAGTTATGGATGTGTCGAAAGTGCGTTCGTGGGTGCGACAGTTTAATGAAGGCAGAACATTGTGTGACAACAAACCGAAACAACCTCAGGCTCGCACAAGCCGGTCTGACGACATGATCGAGAAAGTGGAGAGAATTGTTTCGGGGGATCGCCGGATGACTGTTGAACAGATCGCGTCGAGAGTTGGCATTTCTGTGGGTTCTGTGCACACAATCCTGCATGACGACCTGAAAATGCGAAAAGTGTCATCCAGGTGGGTGCCACGAATGCTGACGGACGACCACATGGCTGCCCGTGTGGCATGTTGCCAAGCAATGTTGACGCGCAACGACAGCACGAATGGGACTTTCTTTTCGTCGGTTGTGACAATGGATGAGACGTGGATGCCATTTTTCAATCCAGAAACAAAGCGCCAGTCAGCTCAATGGAAGCACACAGATTCACCGCCACCAAAAAAATTTCGGGTAACCGCCAGTGCTGAAAAAATGATGGTGTACATGTTCTGGGACAGCGAGGGCGTAATCCTTACCCATTGCATTCCAAAGGGCACTACGGTAACAGGTGCATCCTACGAAAATGTTTCGAAGAACAAATTCCTTCCTGCACTGCAACAAAAACGTCTGGGAAGGGCTGTGCGTGTGCTGTTTCACCAAGACAACGCACCCGCACATCGAGCTAACGTTACGCAACAGTTTCTTCGTGATAACAACTTTGAAGTGATTCCTCATGCTCCCTACTCATCTCACCAGGCTCCTAGTGACTTTTGGCTTTTTCCAACAATGAAAGACACTCTCCGTGGCCGCGCATTCACCAGCCGTGCTGCTATTGCCTCAGCGATTTTCCAGTGGTCAAAACAGACTCCTAAAGAAGCCTTCGCCGCTGCCATGGAATCATGGCGTCAGCGTTGTGAAAAATGTGTACGTCTGCAGGGCGATTACGTCGAGAAGTAACGCCAGTTTCATCGATTTCGGGTGAGTAGTTAATTAAAAAAAAATCGGAGGCCTTAGAACTTGAATGCACCTCGTATGTGAGCTGTGTTTACTGATAAACCAAGTATTCTGGATTAACGTTTTTACTTAATATACTAACACGTGGAACATAGCACTATTAGCGCAAGTGAACCCAGGTACTCATCTCCTGGAATGGCCTGTAGTAAATATAGTTCATGGTTGTAATCTAGGAGATCAGTTAGATGGATCTGTAGTATTGTTTAATTTATGCGGGCTCATATTTAAATTTATTGTAGACATCCAGTGATGGTAAGTGCCAGAACGGACGGACGGGTGTTTCAGCCGCGGTCCTTCCGCGCCACCTCGCTCCGAAAAACTTCAGGTGCTGCAATAGTAGCCTCTACACGTCTTGGTGTCGAAGGAGACGTACTTTGAATGCCGCTCCCTAAGAATGACTTTCCAGATTGCTTCTGTACTAATCCAAAATTCATGTGTGTTGGCTGCTGTACTTGTGTCCTGAACGAGCGCGGACCGACGAAAACTCATACATGTTCCATGAGTGACATGTGAGGAGAATGGGGAGGCCAGGGAACAGGGAAAAGAGGTATCTACCTTATAGAGAAAAAGTCTTGAACGTAAGTTGCAAGATTTCGAACAGTGTGCACGCCTCATCAGCAAATGTCATTTCTCGCATATACAAACCTAGATCAGCTATACAAAGTACGATTCCAATTTATGGACAATGCAATTTTGCATCATATTTTCAAAGCTCCTTGGTGTGTAATGTACAGACAATCGAGCCCTGGAAAAAAAGTCCTTCACCATCTACAATGGGACGTCCCACGACCAAGAACTGATAATCTGCATCAGGAGGATTCTTAAGAAATACCCTATAAAGACGGGAACAGGAAAATGTTCTAGGTGCCAAATCTTACATTCCTCTAGAGAATCAAAAAACCATGTTTCTCTTTTTATGTATAACGGTTTTATATCCAAAAGATTGAGAAGGGCCGGCCGGAGCGGCCGAGCGGTTTTGGCGCTACAGTCTGGAACCGCTCGACAGCTACGGTCGCAGGTTCGAATCCTGCCTCGGGCATGGATGTGTGTGATGTCCTTAGCTTGGTTAGGTTTAAGTAGTTCTAAGTTCTAGGGGACTGATGACCTCAGAAGTTAAGTCCCATCTTGCTGAGAGCCATTTGAACCATTTTTTGATTGAGAAGGTATTCTGATACCACGGAACTATGCCGCATAACTCATCACTGCAAAATAAGTTTCACTGATTTTGAACGAAATCGTGTAACAGGGCTACGAGAAGCTGGACGTCATCGGACGACAGCTCCAGCGTCATCCAGAACCAGAATTAGCCGTGGAGGGGAGGAGGAGATTTGTGTTTAACGTCCCGTCGACAACGAGGTCATTAGAGACGGAGCGCAAGCACGGGTGAGGGAAGGCTGGGGAAGGAAATCGGCCGTGCCCTTTCAAAGGAACCATCCCGGCATTTGCCTGAAGCGATTTAGGGAAATCACGGAAAACCTAAATCAGGATGGCCGGAGACGGGATTGAACCCTCGTCCTCCCGAATGCGAGTCCAGTGTGCTAACCACTGCGCCACCTCGCTCGGTGACAATTATCCGTCCCTGTATTGACTGACCAAGTGCAATAGGCAAGGAATTGCATACCACAATCTGATATCCCCCACCTGTACAACACAATGCATTTAGTTCGCATGCTTGCATTCAACATTCCCGCTGCTACACTGCTTATTAATGTGGTAGCATTGTAACATTCGCAGCAGCTTGTCTCGAGCTTACATTAATCTATGATCTAGCATCACTTAAATATGTTGCCTAGACAAATGAAATCCGGAAATTTTATTACTCTTCATTAATTACTTTTCGGTGTTGCGTTTTTTTTTCTCGTCAGAGGTAACAATAATAATGAAATAACAAGAGAGAAATGTTCTGTTTATCAAGGGTGTGGGACAGGTATGCAATTCTTCTACCCTAATGTTGAATCTGTATATCGAAGAAGAAAAGACAGAGGTAGATGGAGGTTCAAGACTAGGATAACAATTCAAGGTGAATGGATATCAGTAAAATGAACACTCTAATGAGCACACGCACTATGCATTGAGATTAAACAGAAGAAACATGAAAGTAATGACGATAATCAGAAATAAATTTGAGATAAACTTAACATAAAAATTGTGGGCCACAAAGTAGACGAACTGAAACAATTCTGATAATGTGAAAGAAAAATAGCGCCTGACAGACGAAACACAGACGATATAAGGAGCAGACTAATACATGCAAAGATGTATTCCTCGAAAAAATAAGTCTATTTTTATTAAACATTAGCCTTAATTAGAGGAAGACATTTCTGAGAATGTACGTCTGTGGTACTTTTTGTATGGAACCGAGTCATGGACTGGGGGAAAAACGTGAAAGGAAGAAACCTCGAATAGTCCTTGGGCGTAGTATTATGGAAGGAAGCTGAAAATCATGTAGATTCAAAATAAAGAAATAGGTTATCTACAGAATCGGTGAGGAAAGATCTATATGGTATAAACTGACTAGGCGGAGGGACAGGATGATAAAACATGTGTTAAGCCATTGACTCATCAGGGATACCATAAAAATGTAAAAGTCATGTGACGAGGGCCACCCGTCGGGTAGGCTGTTCGCCGGGTGCAAGTCTTTCGATTTGACGCCACTTCCGCGTCGATGGGGATTAAATGATGATGATTAGGACAGCACTACACCCAGTCCCTGAGCAGAGAAAATCTCTGACCCAGCCGGGAATCGTACCCGGGCCCTTAGGATTGTCACGTTGACCTTTCCTTTTGTTCGGTATTGTTCATTGCGTTTGGTCTGGGTGGACGTCACGAGACATCTGTTCAAGTTGATCGTTGATTAGTCTATTCCGTTTCTTTATTACAGAGGGCGAGCAGCCCTCTGACCGAACACGCTGAGCTACCGTACCGGCAAGCATTCAGCTACCGGGACGGGCATAGCTACCATGACACTAAAGGAAACTGTAGAAGATTAAATCTCTAGAAGAAGATTAAATCTCTAGAAGAAGACAGAGATTAGAGTATATCAAACAAATAAAAACTGCTTCTTTGTGACGAACAGAACGGTTCATAAGAGGAAGTTGTGGAGAACTGCAGCAAATCCGCTGGAAAAAGAAACAGCATAAATCAGGCTTGTTCAAACAGTTATCGACGGCCATTTTTCGTGCGTATCTCTGTCGCGAATGGATTAGGAAAATGTGGTGGGATGCCAATAGTTCGCGGTTGAAAATGGTTCAAATGGCTCTGAGCACTATGGGACTTAACATCTGAGGTCATCAGTTCCCTAGAACTTACAACTTCTTAAACCTAACTAACCTAAGGACATCACGCACATCCATGCCCGAGGCAGGATTCGAACCTGCGACCGTAGCGGTCGCCTGGTTGCAGACTAAAGTGCCTAGAACCGCTCGGCCACTTCGGCTGGCACAGTTCGCGGAACCCACTGTATACACACTGTACAGTAAGCAGGTGGAAATACAACAGCACAGTGATCACATACTGTGTCGTAAAAGTGTGTTGAAAACAAAGCCTGATGTTTACCTGGGTGTAGTAAGACAAGGTAAGGTTTGTTTGTGCTAACGCCGCTGTTCGTTCGCCAGCTGGGGAATAATTCCGGCCCGCACCTTTCACTGTTTGCCTCCAGCGATGTGTACCGTCTCGAGCAGTGGCACCTAGCCGCGTTAGCGGTCGTACCCGTGGCGCTTCATTTGTCTTGCGCCTGACGGGACGAAGGCTGACGCGATTAGCATCTGCTTTCGTGGTCTCGCCTGCGCAATTACGGCGGTGCTGCGGGCAGCAGGAAGCGTCACCGCCGCACTGTAATACCGCGAGAGTAATTGTCGCGCACTACAGCTGCTAACGAGTCCTGCTACCTCGGTGGCTTACCGCACGTGGCGCACAGCTCTTCTCGCGTTCCTTCGCATACTTTTTCGTGTAATCTTCTCGACAGCCAGCGTCATCATATGCGTTTTTTTTTGTTGGCTGGGCACTTTCAGCCATTAGCTTATGATGTTTTTACGCTGAATGAGCAGCTTAAGACGTAACACCCATTTCATTTCTGCAACAAGTGAAGCTGTCGAAATGAGGTTTTCAGCGGATGACAGTGCACACGTAATTTAGTGAAAGGGCTAATACAACTCTTGTAACAACGGAAGTTATGAAGCAAGTACATTTCCTTCAATGTGCGATGTACTTTAAGGATTCAGATGCTCAAATGTGTATGAAATCCTATGGGACTTAACTGCTAAGGTCATCAGTTCCTAAGCTTACACACAACTTGTTGCTGTTGTTGTGGACTTCAGTCCTGAGACTGCTTTCATGCAGCTCTCCATGCTACTCTATCCTGTGCAAGCTTCTCCATCTCCCAGTACCTACTGCAGCCTACATCCTTCTGAATCTGCTTAGTGTATTCATCTCTTGGTCTCCCTCTACGATTTTTACCCTCCACGCTGCCCTCCAGTACTAAATTGGTGATCCCTTGATGCCTCAGAACAAGTCCTACCAACCTATCCCTTCTTCTAGTGAAGTTGTGCCACAAACTTCTCTTCTCCCCAATTCTGTTCAATACCTCCTCATTCATTATGTGATCTACCCATCTAATCTTCAGCATTCTTCTGTAGCATCACATTTCGAAAGCTTCTATTCTCTTCTTGTCTAAACTATTTATCGTTCACGTTTTACTTCCATAAATGGCTACACTCCATACAAATACTTTCAGAGACAACTTCCTGACACTTAAATCTATACTAGATGTTAACAAATTTCTCTTCTTCGTAAACGCTTTGCTTGCCATTGCCAGTCTACATTTTATATCCTCTCTACTTCCACCGTCATCAGTTTTTTGCTCCCCAAATAGCAAAACTTCTTTACTGCTTTAAGTGTCTCATTTCCTAATCTAATTCCCTCATCATCTCCCGACTTAATTCGACTCCATCCCATTATCCTCGTTTTGCTTTTGTCGATGTTCATCTTATACCCTACTTTCAAGACACTGTCCATTCAGTTCAACTGCTCTTCCAAGTCCTTTGCTGTCTATGACAGAATTACAATGTCGTCGGCGAACCTCAAAGTTTTTATTACTTCTCCATGGATTTTAATACCTACTCCGAATTTTTCCTTTGTTTCCTTTACTGCTTGCTCAATATACAGATTGAATAGCATCGGGGAGAGGCTACAACCCTGTCTCACTCCCTTCCCAACCACTGTTTCCCTTTCATGTCCCTCGACTCTTATAACTGCCATCTGCTTTCTGTACAAATTGTAAATAGCCTTTCGCTCCGTGTATTTTACCCCTGCCACCTTCAGAATTTGAAAGATACACCACTTCACCTAACTTATCCTAATGACAAGCCGTCCGAGGTGGCCGAGCGGTTCTAGGCGCTACAGTCTGGAACCGTGCGACCACTATGGTCGAAGGTTCGAATCCTGCCTCGGGCATGGATGTGTGTGATGTCCTTAGTTTAGTTAGGTTTAAGTAGTTCTAAGTTATAGGGGTCTGATGACCTCAGAAGTTAACTCCCACAGTGCTCAGAGCCATCTGAACCATTTGAACCTAATGACAAACACATACATCCATGCCCGAGGGAGGACTCGAACCTCCGCGGGGACCAGCCGCACAGTCCATGACTGCAGCGCCCAGACCGCTCGGCTAATCCCGCGCGGCTTTTAGGATTCAGTGTCTCAGTGTGTAAAAACAGAACCCTTATAGCATCGCTTGGTTGTCCGTAAGTCCGTAAGTCAGTCTGTCTGTCTGTTAAGAACTCTTCTTCTCACGAACGGGTAGACGTACCATTTCATATACAGGGTGTTACAAAAAGGTACGGCCAAACTTTCAGGAAACATTCCTCACACACAAAGAAAGAAAATATGTTATGTGGACATGTGTCCGGAAACGCTTACTTTCCATGTTAGAGCTCATTTTTTACTTCTCTTCAAATCACATTAAACGTACCAGCGTGACTTCAAACACTTTGTTACAGGAAATGTTCAAAATGTCCTCCGTTAGCGAGGATACATGCATTCACCCTCCGTTGCACGGAATCCCTGATGCGCTGATGCAGCCCTGGAGAATGGCGTATTGTATCACAGCCGTCCACAATACGAGCACGAAGAGTCCCTACATTTGGTACCGGGATTGCGTAGACAAGAGCTTTCAAATGCCCCCATAAATGAAAGTCAAGAGGGTTGAGGTCAGGAGAGCGTGGAGGCCATGGAATTGGTCCGCCTCTACCAATCCGTCGGTCACCGAATCTGTTGTTGAGAAGCGTACGAACACTTCGACTGAAATGTGCAGCAGCTCCATCGTGCATGAACCACATGTTGTGTCGTACGTGTAAAGGCACATGTTCTAGCAGCACAGGTAGAGTATCCCGTATGAAATCATGGCGGTGAATCGAGGAAGTACAGTACATACTGATGAAAGTAAAATGAGCTCTAACATGGAAATTAAGCGTTTCCGGACACATGTCAACATAACATCTTTTCTTTATATGTATGTGAGGAATGTTTCCTGAAAGTTTGGCCGTACCTTTTTGTAACACACTGTATTAAGGTCTATGGTTCCTTGTCGGTGTGAAAATTTTATGTTTCTAAGTCGGTTCAGTCAAAAGATACGGCTGTTTATCACAGGTATTTCGATACTTGATAACTCACTCCTCAAAATCTATAGTGTGGTTCCCGCTGACCTAGAATCACGAAATTTGGTAGGAAACAAGGTTTTACAGTACAAGTGAAAGGAAAAAATCCGGAAATGGTTGATTTCTAATTTATAACATTAACAAAAACTTTTTGGCCACTTTTTTTAACCGTCTATCTGTCTGTCCGTCTGGCTGTTAAGAACCGATTTCCTTAGGAACGGGTAGACGTATCGAGTTCAAACATATGAGACGTACTTAAGTTTTGGAAATTTGTGGTGAGTTCCTATGGGACTAAACTGCTAAGGTCATCAGTCCCTAGGCTTACACAATACTTATTCTAACTTAAGCCGGCCGGAGTGGCCGAGTGGTTCTAGGCGCTATACTGTCTGGAACCGCGCGACCGCTACGGTCGCAGGTTCGAATCCTGCCTCGGGCGTGGATGTGTGTGATGTCCTTAGGTTAGTTAGGTTTAAATAGTTCTAAGTTCTAGGGGACCGATGACCTTAGAAGTTAAGTGCCATAGTGCTCAGAGCCATTTGAACCATTCTAACTTAAACTAACTAAAGCTAAGAACAATACACACATATATACCCGAGGGAGGGCTCGAACCACCGACGGGGGGAGCCGCACGAACAAGGCGCCCTAGATTGCACGGCTGCCCCGCACGGCCCGTACTTAAGTTTATGGTTCCTTAGCGACGTAAAAAATTTAAGCTTCTAAGTCTGTACGATGAAAAGATTCAGCCATTTATATCACATATTTTGAAACTCCCCAACACACCCGTCAAAACATACAAGGTAATACCCGTTGACGTAGGATCATGAAATTCGGCGAGAAGTAAGGTCTCGCAGAACAAGTGAAGGAAAAAATCTTAAACTTATTCATTTTTAATTGTATCACACAAAAAACATCATGTTGCAGTTTGAATATATACTGCACTAATTATAAGTCAAATGCAAAATAGACGAACATTACTGCATGCAAACGTAAAATTTATGTTGCAGTCATGTTTTACTAAATACGTTCAGTTAAATCTTCTCTCTCAACATATAACCACCGTCACACTCTGTGTGATTTTAATTTGTTTTGTCTGATCTCTGTAGGAGTATTTCTTGTCCTGTGTCGTCTGACGTCTTTCCTGCTGTTGGTTTTTATTCTCTTTGGGTGGTTTTAATTTTTTTGGAAAACGGGACCGATGACCGTCGCAGTCTCGTCCCTTTAATTCCCCAAACCAACCAATCTCAACATATATAAACATAGGTCCCCTGTTCGCTTCTTTTTGTGTGACCGAGCTAGTCTGAGGAACTGCTATGAGATTCTGATACGTTCTTGGTGTTCCCGAGGCCATTGTTTTTCCAGTATCGATATCGATAACAGGCAAAAACCGTTGGGAGCCTTGAATCCAAAGATGAATGAACCATATATATATATATATATATATATATATATATATATATATATATATATATATATATATATATATATATATATATATATATATATAAGTTTGTACGGAACCCTCTGTAAGCGACCCATACAAGTACTTCGCCAATGTTTTAATAGCATTAGGTAAAGCAAAGCATAAATCCACGTCCTAGTCCAGACCGGCCAATGGGACCAACCGCCCACCGTATGGAAATGGAAATGCCGTGTGGCTAGGGCCTCCCGTCGGGTAGACCGTTCGTCTGGTACAAGTCTTTCAAGTTGATGCCACTTCGGCGATCTGCGTGTCAATGGGGATGAAAAGATGATGATAACGACAACAAAACACCCAGTCCCTGAGCGGAGAAATGCTCCGACCCAGCCGGGAATCGTACCCGGGCCGTTAGGCATGAGATTCTGTCGCGCTGACCAGTCAGCTACAAGGGGCGGACGCCCACCGTATCATCCTCGACCACTGGCGCCATTTTGATGCGATCTGCAGCGACGCGTGGTCAGCACTCCATTTTCCCAGGCGTTATCTCAGTCAAGCAGGTTCTCAGTTGACATCAGGAAGCTGAGTGTAGCCCGTTCCAGTCCCCTCAACAAGGAAAATTCCGTAGCAGTACTGGGAATCGAATCCGGGTCCTCCGCATAGCAACCAGGCACGCTGACCACTAAGTTACGGAGAGGGGCTATAGCATTAGGAAGGACCGTGATAGTGATATAATAGTTGTTGATTCTGGCGTTCAAACTTTTCGCTGAAGTAGCCGAGAGATATTACGGCAGTGTTGCTACTCAATTTCAGCACTTTCCTCAAATTTTTGAGAAAAGGTTCAACATTAAAATTAACATGCGTTATGTTACTGCACTCGTATTGCAAATGGTTCAGATGGCTCTGAGCACTATGGGACTTAACATCTGAGGTCACCAGTCCCCTAGAACTTAGAACTACTTAAACTTAGCTAACCTAAGGGCATCACACACACCCATGCCCGAGGCAGGACTGTACCGGTCGCGCGGTTGCAGACTGAAGTGCCTAGAACCGCTCGGCCACACCGGCCGGTCACTCGTATTTCCAAGAACTTTAGGAAGCCGCTCCACAGAAGAACCCTATTAGCCTTAAAAACTTGGTTAATTAAGGATTTATGGTTTTAACCGTACAACAGACTTACGTGCATACCATCGTACACAGTAATCCTCGTTTCAACATCTTCAGACAATCACGAAGTTAAAGGTGTTTCTGTATAGGTTAGGTAAATATACACGTGTGAACTTAAATCGTGGACGCCCATGCAAATTACTGTTCCCTGTGACATGTGTGTAACAGACATACATCACGGGAAGCAGAGTGGCCTGGACTGAAGCGCCTGGAACCACTCGGCCACAACGGCAGGCTGTTAACGCAGTATTTTATTGTAACTTATGATCACAACGGGTGAATCGCGTAAGACATAACGCTCGTTTTAATTCCAGAACGGTTAAAAATATCGAAACGAGATTTTCAGAAAACAGTAGTACACAGGGGGACACTTAATTTTTTGCGTGTCTGATCCTTTTAAGTCTTGTATCAAGCGAATTACTGGAGCATATGTAGATTTTTCGAAAGGATGGATATGTTTTTTAACCGCATTGGAAAGCTCTCAGAGCCGGCCGTAGTGGCCGAGCGGTTCTAGGCGCTACAGTCTGCAACCGCGCGACCACTACGGTCGCAGGTTCGAAGCCTGCCTTGGGCATGGATGTGTGTGATGTCGTTAGGTTAGCTAGGTTTAAGTAGTTCTAAGTTCTAGGGCACTGATGACCTCAGAAGTTAACTCCCATAGTGCTCAGAGCCATTTGAACCATTTTTGGAAGCTCTCAGAAACAAAAATACAGCGGCATCGCTTGTTAATGTTGACATGAAACTCTTTGCAAACACATCCAAGAAAAGTCCTAAAATAGAAAGGTAACGCGGTCGAGACCGATTGTTGCGCTCTAAATCCTGGTGAGTCGGGCCCTCATGCCAAGTTCCAGCGTTGTGTCAAGCCTTTCATTCGTTTACCTGATTCCACAAAAGGTGCTCACCTAAACATGAGCGGGTACACACATATGAAGTACACTGTCCATGTTAATGTGACCATCCGTCAATAGCTTAAATAACTGGATTTTGCAGCTCTGGCTGCTGCGAGACGTGCAAGGATAGTGTCTGTGGGGTTCTGGAAGGTACTGGAGGGATGTGGAGCCATGACGACTCCAGAGCCGCGGCCAGCTGCGCTAGGTTTCTCGGTTGACGATTCGTGGCGAAGAGTGGCTCTGAGCACTATGGGACTTAACATCTGAGATCATCAGTCCCTTCGTGGCGCAGACAGCCCGATCGAAGTGATCCCACAGATTCTCGATTGGGTTCTAATCCGACGAGTACGGTAAGCTCATTTTGGTGTTCTTCGAATCATACACGTACCCAGCGGGCTGTTTAGTCCATGTTGAATTCTTCTGCTGGTAGTTACGATTGTGTCAAGGAAAGGCAAACTGTATGCAGGTGTAGAGATGGTCCCCAAGGATAGATCTTGAGGTACTGTGCCTTCTAAGAATTACAAGATCACCTACGGAATGCCACGAAAATATTCCCATACAATAACGCTCCCTCCTGGTTGCAAGGTAATTGCTTTCAGACGTTTCACGCCGTACAGGCCAATAGTCATCTGTCCGATGCAGATGAAAAACGTGATCCATTTGAAAACGCCACCCATCGACACTCACA
Source organism: Schistocerca nitens (assembly GCF_023898315.1). Lineage (NCBI taxonomy): Eukaryota > Metazoa > Arthropoda > Insecta > Orthoptera > Acrididae > Schistocerca > Schistocerca nitens. The sequence goes on along the minus strand of NC_064622.1, from coordinate 142,318,128 downwards.
AGAGGAGGCCACGACGTTTGGAACGCGGATTTACTGTAAACTTCGTACACTCGTAGTACTCCACGACGACAACAAAATGTGTAAGCAGTAGCGCGTACTTCTCAAGCGTTACTGAGAAAATCGCAAGATAACTTCGGTCGTCGAATATATATCTGTGCGTGGCCATTTTACCCATGAAGCGGCGGCAGCCGAGTGGTGACGGCACGGTAGCTCAGCGTGTTCGGTCTGAGGGTTAGCTTCCCTTTATAACAAAAAGAACTGAGCGAACGGATGAACGAACAAACTGAACGGGTATCATCGGACTCCACCCTGAACAAATTCAGTGAACAATATAGAACAATAAAAAAAAGAAAGTTTTGGCGTTCAAGTCACTGGATCGAGTTCCGTTCTTCATTTTTTTTATTTTCAACACAGTCATTTTCCTTACTATTTATTTTACAACTGATATAATGGGAAAATACGCATAAAGTGATACTGAAAATGCATGCTTGTCTGTGTTTTCAAAACTGTTCATATTTAATCGAAAGCGAACGAGAAATTGCTTCTCGGAAGACCCTACTAAAATACACTCGACACTGCATAACCAATTATCAGCATCGATTTGTAAGGAAATACTGCGTTATGCATGGTTTGCTTCCAAACTATCGTCTGAAAGAGAGGTTTTTGAAAATTTTAACAAGGTTTGTTTTTCCACAGAAAACGTCAAAAGACCTTGCGTATGCGGTGCCGTTTAAATTTATGTTTTTACGAAAAATACGATCCTGCAACTTGTACTCGTAAAGTCGAAAGCGACGATTAACTGTACATCTTCCGAAAGCCGTCTGTGCCGGTCAAAACTTGGAGGTAACAAGTTGTTACGGGCTCTTTCCAGGCATGATGGATTTCTCAAATCACGGACAAGCATACATTTTCAGTATGAATTTATGCATTTGGTCGTTTACTAGTCGATAGTTATGATTATTACATTATTTGTGATAATAAAAATTAGTAGACTGCCAAATAACATTGTAACTTTAATAAAATTTCATCCGATTACACGTATTTTCCCCATTGTATCAATTGTAATATAAATAATAAAGAAAATGACTGTGTTGAAAATAAAAATAAAAACTGATGAACGGAACTCGATCCAACGATCCAGCTTCTTGAACGCTTAACACATTCTTTTAAAAAAAAAACATTTTGTTCTACACTCCTGGAAATGGAAAAAAGAACAAGTTGACACCGGTGTGTCAGACCCACCATACTTGCTCCGGACACTGCGAGAGGGCTTTACAAGCAATGATCACACGCACGGCACAGCGGACACACCAGGACCCGCGGTGTTGGCCGTCGAATGGCGCTAGCTGCGCAGCATTTGTGCACCGCCGCCGTCAGTGTCAGCCAGTTTGCCGTGGCATACGGAGCTCCATCGCAGTCTTTAACGCTGGTAGTATGCCGCGACAGCGTGGACGTGAACCGTATGTGCAGTTGACGGACTTTGAGCGAGGGCGTATAGTGGGCATGCGGGAGGCCGGGTGGACGTACCGCCGAATTGCTCAACACGTGGGGCGTGAGGTCTCCACAGTACATCGATGTTGTCGCCAGTGGTCGGCGGAAGGTGCACGTGCCCGTCGACCTGGGACCGGACCGCAGCGACGCACGGATGCACGCCAAGACCGTAGGATCCTACGCAGTGCCGTAGGGGACCGCACCGCCACTTCCCAGCAAATTAGGGACACTGTTGCTCCTGGGGTATCGGCGAGGACCATTCGCAACCGTCTCCATGAAGCTGGGCTACGGTCCCGCACACCGTTAGGCCGTCTTCCGCTCACGCCCCAACATCGTGCAGCCCGCCTCCAGTGGTGTCGCGACAGGCGTGAATGGAGGGACGAATGGAGACGTGTCGTCTTCAGCGATGAGAGTCGCTTCTGCCTCGGTGCCAATGATGGTCGTATGCGTGTTTGGCGCCGTGCAGGTGAGCGCCACAATCAGGACTGCATACGACCGAGGCACACAGGGCCAACACCCGGCATCATGGTGTGGGGAGCGATCTCCTACACTGGCCGTACACCACTGGTGATCGTCGAGGGGACACTGAATAGTGCACGGTACATCCAAACCGTCATCGAACCCATCGTTCTACCATTCCTAGACCGGCAAGGGAACTTGCTGTTCCAACAGGACAATGCACGTCCGCATGTATCCCGTGCCACCCAACGTGCTCTAGAAGGTGTAAGTCAACTACCCTGGCTAGCAAGATCTCCGGATCTGTCCCCCATTGAGCATGTTTGGGACTGGATGAAGCGTCGTCTCATGCGGTCTGCACGTCCAGCACGAACGCTGGTCCAACTGAGGCGCCAGGTGGAAATGGCATGGCAAGCCGTTCCACAGGACTACATCCAGCATCTCTACGATCGTCTCCATGGGAGAATAGCAGCCTGCATTGCTGCGAAAGGTGGATATACACTGTACTAGTGCCGACATTGTGCATGCTCTGTTGCCTGTGTCTATGTGCCTGTGGTTCTGTCGGTGTGATCATGTGATGTATCTGACCCCAGGAATGTGTCAATAAAGTTTCCCCTTCCTGGGACAATGAATTCACGGTGTTCTTATTTCAATTTCCAGGAGTGTATATTGTTCGTTGATTTTCTTCAGGGCGGACGTCCGATTACACCCATTCAGTTTGTACGATGATCCGTTCGCTCAGTTCTTTTATTGTAAAGGGTAACTAACGCTATGACCGAACACGCTTTTTTTTTAAAAAAAAATATCATTTTGTTCGCTTTGGTTCGTTGCATCTGCTCGGGGCGGACGTCGTGAGACATCCGTTTACGTTCGTTGTCGATCGATTAACTCAGTTTTTTTTATTATAGAGGGCAGATAACCCTCTGACCGAAAAATCTTATTTTTTGTTTTTTTCCATTTTGTTCAGTATAGTTCGTTGCGTTTGGTCTGTGCGGACGTCACATGGTGTCCGTTCAAGTTGATCGTTGATTCCTTTACTCGGTTTTTTTATTACAGAGGACAATCGGCCCTCTGACCGAACACGCTGAGCTACCGTGCCGGCAGATTTAACCAGTGGTGGGATTCACACCTGGGACCGAAGGAGTTTTGATTATGAATCAAAGACGTTACCCTAAGACCACGGGTGCGAACCCTATGATGAAATGAACGCCCTTAGCTACTTACAGGCGTTGACATACTTCAACGGGGACAGATGAAAATGTGTGCCCCGACCGGGACTCGAACCCGTGCTGAGCTACCGTGCCGGCACCGCTTCAATACCGCCGCTTCATGGTTAAAATGGCCACGCACAGATATGTATTCGACGACCGAAATTATCTTGCGATTTTCTCAATAACGTTTGAGAAGTACGCGCTACGGCTGACACATTTTGTTGTCTTCATGGAGTACTACGATTGTGCGAAGTTTGCAGTTAAATCCGCGTTCCAAACGTCATGGCCTCCCCTTGTCAGTAGACGACCAGTTACGGTACTGGCGTGCAAACCGCAGCCTTCATCGCAAATGACAGCAGTCAGTGGGGGCGTATGAACCAGGTTCCTGCTCTAGTGGCCCACAAGCAGCAACGTTCGCTGAGCGGTCGTTGAGGAGACACTGTTGATAGTCCCTTGCTTCATCTGGGCGATCAGTTGCTCAACAGTTTCACGTGTATTCGCCAGTATACATCTCTGCAGCCGTTGTTCACCTCTGTCATCTATAGCTTGTTCTACATCTACATCTACATTTATACTCCGCATGCCACCCAACGGTGTGTGGCGGAGGACACTTTACGTGCCACTGTCATTACCTCCCTTTCCTGTTCCAGTCGCGTATGGTTCGCGGAAGAACGACTGCCGGAAAGCCTCCGTGCGCGCTCGAATATATTCGTTACCTCATCCAGAAACGCACCCTCTCGAAACCTGGACAGCAAGCTACACCGCGATGCAGAGCGCCTCTCTTGCAGTGTCTGCCACTTGAGTTTGCTAAACATCTCCGTAATGCTATCACGCTTACCAAATAACCCTGTGACGAAACGCAGCGCTCTTCTTTGGATTTTCTCTATCTCCTCTGTCAACCCGACCTGGTACTGATCCCACACTGTTGAGCAATACTCAAGTATAGGTCGAACGAGTGTTTTGTAAGCCACCTTCTTTGTTGACGGACTAGATTTTCTAAGGACTCTCCCAATGAATCTCAACCTGGCACCCGCCTTACCAACAATTAATTTCATATGATCATTCCACTTCAAATCGTTCCGCACGCATACTCCCAGATATTTTACAGAAGTAACTGGTACCAGTGTTTGTTCCGCTATCATATAACCATACAATTAAGGACCCTTCTTTCTATGTATTCGCAATACATTACATTTGTCTATGTTAAGGGTCAGGTGCCACTCCCTGCACCAAGTGCCTATCCGCTGCACATCTTCCTGCAATTTGCTACAATTTTCTAATGCTCCAACTTTTCTGCATACTACAGCATCAACCGCGAAAAGCCGCATGGAACTTCCGACACGATCTACTAGGTCATTTATGTATATTGTAAAAAGCAATGGTCCAATAACACTCCCCTGTGGCAAGACAGAGGTTACTTTAACGCCTGTAGACGTCTCTCCATTGAGAACAACATGCTGTGTTCTGTTTGCTAAAAACTCTTCAATCCAGCCACACAGCTCGTCTGATATTCCGTAGGCTCTTACTTTGTTTATCAGGCGACAGTGCGGAAGGCCTTCCGGAAGTCAAGGTTCAAATGGCTCTGAGCACTATGGGACTCAACTGCTGAGGTCATTAGTCCCCTAGAACTTAGAACTAGTTAAACCTAACTAACCTAAGGACATCACAAACATCCATGCCCGAGGCAGGATTCGAACCTGCGACCGTAGCGGTCTTGCGGTTCCAGACTGCAGTGCCTTTAACCGCACAGCCACTTCGGCCGGCCCCGGAAGTCAAGGAAAATAGCATCTACCTGGGAGCCTGTATCTGATATTTTCTGGGTCTCATGTCGTGCACCACAGTTGTCTCGGCGCCAGTTTTATAAAGTGTCATTTAGCCATGCGCGGTATACATTAACCGCGGTGGCACGCGAGCCATTTACAGACTGAACTGTTTCGGAAATGCTTCCAACCTTGGCTTAAAAGCAAATGATTGTCCCCTTTTGGATGTCAGACAAATTGGTCCGTTTCCGCGTCGAGATAACGACTGCACTGTTATATATACCCTCTACTGCTAGTGCTGCAACCTCCAGTATGAGAGTGGTTATTTCATGCTGACGTCTAACATAGGCGGTGTTCACATTAATTTCACTGGATCGTGTAGTTTTCGTATGCTCCTTCATTTTTCCTATAAGTTAGTTAGCATTTAGCCCCATTTGAACAGTTATAACTGGCACTGTATCTGCACTATTGACCATTAAATTTGCTACACCACGAAGATGACATGCTACAGACGCGAAATTTAACCGACAGGAAGAAGATGCTCTGATATGCAAATGATTACTTTTTCAGAGCATTCACACAAGGTTGGCGCCGGTGGCGACACCTACAACGTGCTGACATGAGGAAAGTTTCCAACCGATTTCTCATACACAAACAGCAGTTGACCGGCGTTGCCTGGTGAAACGTTGTTGTGATGCCTCGTGTAAGGAAGAGAAATGCGTACCATCACGTTTCCGATTTTCATAGAGGTCGGATTGTAGCCTATCGCGATTGCGGTTTATCGTATTGCGATATAACTGCTCGCGTTGGTCGATATCCAATGACTGTTAGCAGAATATTGAATCGGTGGGTTCAGGAGGGTAATGCGGAACGCCGTGCTGCATCCCAACGGCCTCGTACCACTAGCAGTCGAGATGACAAGCATCTTATCCACATGGCTGTAACGGATCGTGCAGCCACGTCTGGATCCCTGAGTCAACAGATGGGGACGTTTGCAAGACAACAACCACCTGCACGAACAGTTCGACGACGTTTGCAGCAGCATGCACTATCAGCTCGGAGAACATGGCTGCGGTTACCCTTGACGCTGCATCACAGACAGGAGCGCCTGCGATGGTACTCAACGACGAACCTGGATGCACGAATGGCGAAACGTCATTTTTTCGGATGAATCCAGGTTATGTTTACAGCTTCATGATGGTCGCATCCGTGTTTGGTGACATCGCGGTGAACGCACATTGGAAGCGTGTATTCGTCATCGCCATACTGGCGTATCATCGGGCGTGATGGTGTGGGCTGCCATTGGTTACACGTCTCGGCCACCTCTTGTTCGCATTGACGGCACTTTGAACAGTGGACGATACATTTCAGATGTATTAAGACTCGTGGCTCTACCCTTCATTCCATCCCTGCGAAACCCTACATTTCAGCAGGATAATGCACGACCGCATGTTGCAGGTCCTGTACGGGCCTTTTTGGATACAGTAAATGTTCGACTGCTGCCCTGGTCAGCACATTCTCCAGATCTCTCACCAATTGAAAACGTCTGGTCAATGGTGGCCGAGCAACTGGTTCGTCACAATACGCCAGTCACTACTCTTGAGGAACTGTGGTATGGTGTTGAAGCTGCATGGGCAGCTGTACCTGTACACGCCATCCAAGCTCTGTTTGACTCAATATCCAGGCGTGTCAAGGCCGTTATTACGGCCAGAGGTGGTTGTTCTGGTTACTGATTCCTGAGGATCTATGCACCCAAATTGCGTGAAAATATAATCACATGTCAGTTCTAGTATAATATATTTGTCCAATGAATACCCGTTTATCATCTGCATTTCTTATTGGTGTAGCAATTTTAATGGCCAGTAGTGTGTGTCGTATAAAGCATGTGCTGAGGAAGCACGTTTCATTTTACTAGGGTTGGCTTAAGTTCTTGCCGCATATAACGGCGGGGCCTGTCACGAGATCAGCACTTGACGGATTTGCATGGCAACAGCCAGTTTCAGCCGTCTTGTCTTTCAGCTCTAGCACAGTGCTCCGACACGTTTGCGAAAAATGTCAGCACCAACGTTAACGAGTGGTATAGAGGATGTTTCATGATCTTTGTGTCAGACGTCGAGGGGAATAACTTTTGGTAGATATAAAATATCCGCTGGCGCTTCCAGGCCACTAGGCGTCATTTGGTGCTCACCGGTCCTGAGACGAGAAGATTTCACTGATCTATCCGGGTCGCTGCGAACTACCTACCCCAGTTCATTTGAGAGAATTATTTTCAAGAAGAAAACCTTATGAATCAGTGGCTAAACGGAAACATGTAGGTGGCTGGCTCTGAGCACTATGGGACTTGACGTCTGAGGTCATCAGTCCCTAGAACTTAGAACTACTTAAACCTAACTAACCTAAGGACATCACACACATCCATGCCCGAGGCAGGATTCGAACCTGCGACCGTAGTGGTTGCGCGGTTCGGTTCCAGACTGAAGTGCCTAGAACCGATCGGCCACACCGGCCGGCAGACATGTAGGTACTTCAGAACAGAATCAGGAAATTTTATTTTCCTGGGCCTTCCCCATTGCCGGCCGCTGTGGCCGAGCGGTTCTAGGCGCTTCAGTCCGGAACCGCGCGACTGCTACGGTCGCAGGTTCGAATCCTGCCTCGTGCATGGATGAGTGTGATGTCCTTAGGTAAGTTAGGTTTAAGTAGTTCTAAGGTCTAGGGTACTGATGACCTCAGATGTTAAGTCCCATAGTGCTCATAGCCATTTGAACCTTCCCCATTTCATACGGAGCACATGACTGAATTGTAGATAACACACAAGCCATACACACAAGTCGAGTGCCTATGCCCTGCCGCATCTCAGGCGCGTAATTAATACGAAAGGAAGTATAGCAACGCCAGGGAATGTCGGCAAACATTTTTCTCTAACAAACGTTTTTCCCAATGACGTTATTCACCACTCCCAGATATTTGTTAGAACGGCTTTCAAACACCCTGCATAATCGTACTCATCTTTTGAACAGCTTTCGAATTACGTTATAAAAGGTGCATCCTGCTATTAAAAAACATACTTGCTCCGTTTCACATGATGCAAGAAACAGAAAATTTACGACCTTTCCTTCGTGGCAGACCTCAGTCATATAAATTTTTTTCAAAAAATTTCCGCCATCAGTGATGAATACAGGTGACAGGAATATATTAGCTGCTAAATACGCCACACTGTATCTTAATGGTTTCTCGCATTGCCCAATGTCAGCTTTATTTTGTGTCTTGGATATGTACTTGTATCCCTTAATACAATTGGTCCGTAAGACCACACACACACACACACACACACACACACACACACACACACACACACTCACTGGTCATACCGGACTCTAGAGTCCATTACCGCAGCAACGTATTTTCGTAATAAGACCAGAAAGATGTATTTCGACATGAGATGTCACTGACACGTAAGACATTATTTAGTGTTAAAATGCACTTGAGAATGTCTACAAAGCCCAAATGGCAGTGAAAAACGACAGAATTTTTTTTTCAGAAAAGAAAAAATTACCTGTCCCTTTGCGCTCTATTATTTGCCGTAACACCTATTTCGATCTCTTAAGCCATTCGCGAAATAAAAGGAGTGTAATGTCTTAAGCGACTCACCCTATATACACTCTAAGAAAAAAAATTACGCACCGCCAAGGAATTACATTAATGGGACGGAAATCGGGGGATGTGATGTACATGTACAAACAAACGACTACAATTTCAGAAAAATCGGATGATTTATGAGAAAAAACTTCACAAATAGAGCAAGTCAATAACGCGTTGATCCACCACGGGCTCGTACGCAAGAGTAGTGTGTAAGCCTAGGGACCGATGACCTCAGCAGTTTGGTCCCATAGGAGCTTACCACGAATTTCCAATTTTTCCACATACAGGGAAAGTGGATAAAGGTCATCCGCTAAAGTCATTCGCTAAAGCGGACGATATTTCGTGTTGAGTGATCGTGACAGTCATTGGAGAGGATTTTGGAATAAAATAAGAGGACGACAGCTGCAAAAGTCACTGCAGAGCTGAATGTCGCTCCCGCGGAAGCTCTCCGAAAAAAAAGAATAAATAAAAAACAAAAAATTAAAAATCCAACTTCTAGCGGAATTTACATCCAGAGTTTGAAATATGGCGGGGTTTCGGTGATGTTTCGGTTATTCACACCATGGAATTCCATGGGCACAGTGGTTACTCTGCAAGGCCGCATTACTGCCAAGGATGGGGTTACTATTTTGGCTGATAAGGTCCTTCGCACAGTACAATGCTTGTTCCCAAATGAGGATGGTGTGTTCCGCCGCTGTTCACATAGCTCGCAACGTCCAGGACCGGTTTCGTGAGCACGAGGATGAATTCTCGTATCTGCCCTGACCAGTATAGCCACCAAATCTCAACAGTATTAAGCATTTATGGTCTACTTCGGGAGAGAAGGATCCACAATCACTATCCACTTCTATAATCGTTACCTAAACTGGAAACTCCCTGACAGATTAAAACTGTGTGCCAGACCGAGACTCGAACTCGGGACCTTTGCCTTTCGTGAGCAAGTGCTCTACCACCTCAGCTACCTAAACACGACTTACGACCCGTTCTCACAGCTTCAGTTCTGCCAGTACCTCGTCTCCTACCTTCGAAACTTCACAGGAGCTCTTCTGCGAAACTTGCAAAAGTAGCACTCCTGGAAGAAAGGATATTGCGAAGACATGGCTTAGCCACAGCTTGGGGGATGTTTCCAGATTGAGATTTTCACTCTGCTGCGGAGTGTGCGCTGATATGAAACTTCCTGGCAGATTAAAATGGTTCAAATGGCTCTGAGCACTATGGGACTCAACTGCTGAGGTCATTAGTCCCCTAGAACTTAGAACTAGTTAAACCTAACTAACCTAAGGACATCATAAACATCCATGCCCGAGGCAGGCTTCGAACCTGCGACCGTAGCCCTGGCAGATTAAAACTGTGTGCCGGACCGAGACTCGAACTCGGGAGGTTTGCCTTTCGTGAGCAAGTGCTCTACCACCTCAGCTACCTAATCACGACTTACGACCCGTTCTCACAGCTTCAGTTCTGCCAGTATCTCGTCTCCTACCTTCGAAACTTCACAGGAGCTCTTCTGCGAAACTTGCAGAAGTAGCGCTCCTGGAAGAAAGGATATTGCGAAGACATGGCTTAGCCACAGCTTGGGGGATGTTTCCAGATTGAGATTTTCACTCTGCCGCGAAGTGTGCGCTGATATGAAACTTCCTGGCAGATTAAAACTGTGTGCCGGACCGAGACTCTAACTCGGAACCTTCGCCTTTCGCGGGCAAGTGCTTTACCATTTCTGTTACCTGAACTTGCCACCATTTTCCTGGAAGAGTAGTATACGATTCCTCTGAAGAGCATACAGGTCTGTATTCATTCACTCCGAGACGACTGGAAGCTGTTTCGAGTTGCAAGCAGTTTCCTCTACCGTATTAAGCATGATAATGTGTTGTGTTTCCGGTGTTTCCGTATTTTTCTACACCACCTGTAAATTTCAGCTGTGCTAGTTACAGTGACATGGTGAGGTCCTACTGAACACCTGCGTGGTGTATGCAGGGAAGCGAAGCGACCGCTAAGTACAGAGGTCAGTCGCGGAGCGGCGGGTCAGTCGGGTTTGTGAGAACCTGTCGTAGAGACTAGTGGCTGGCTCACACTACGGTACGCAAGCGCGAGTACGCTCCACCAGTGGCCGCGCTTTCCCGCTACAAAGGGGAGATGATTCTCTCCGCTGTTACGCAACGACGCTGCTATGATGCAGCCGTTAAGTCCGCGGGGCGCACTTAACTCACGGTTGGCGGCATTCAAACGTCTACCGCCGGCTGTGGAGCCGTCTCACGCACCGAGTGAAGCAGCACGCGTCCCACTCAGTTACGTGGAAGTATGAATGTAAAGTAAGAGAGAGCAGGAATATTAAAAACAAGAAATATGCTAAGCAACCAAAACATTTTGACCACTACCTACTGTGAGAATTTGTGCCCCTGGTGGTTTTGTGGGCACCTGGCGGGGTTAAGGAAAGTTGTAAAGTCTCCTGGCAAAACACGTATTATATGTGGTAAACAAAAGAGAAAAGAATAATTGCACTGGATGATTGTTCAAATGGTTCAAATGGCTCTGAGCACTATGGGACTCAGCATCGGAGGTTATCAGTCCCCTAGAACTTAGAACTACTTAAACCTAACTAACCTAAGGACATCACACACATCCACGCCCGAGGCAGGATTCGAACCTGCGACCGTAGCGGTCGCGTGGTTCCAGACTGAAGCGCCTAGAACCACTTGGCCACTCCGGCCGGCCCATTAAATAACAGAATCACCATACTACATGCACATATTGCGGATCATCTGGATCCCTTAATCCTTTACAGTGTCCCCGACGGCGATGGCATCTTCCACCAGAAGAACTGTGCTTGTCACAAAGCCAGAATCGCGCTATAGAGGTTTGAGGAGCTTGATAGTGAACTCACATTGATGTCTTAGGCACCAGATTCGCCTGCTCTCACCCGGTGGAACAAATCTTGGACGCTATAGGGCGCCAGCTCCGCACCCGTAAACCATTTGCGCGTAATTTACGTAAATTGAGTGATCTGTGCTTAGAAATCTGGTGCCACATACGTCCGGCAATGTACCATGCCATACGCAATCATTGCCCCATCACGTTCTGAAGGTGAACCGACACGCTGTTTGGGATAATGTTTCGATTCATCAGTGGATGTTGGTTAATAATGGCGAGTGATAACAGTGCAAAATACACTCTAAGACAAAAAAGATCGGCACACCAGGAATGCATTATGTGAATGGGACAGAAACCAGTGGATGTGATGTACATGCACAGGCAAACAAATGATTGCAATTCCGAGAAACGATGGATGATTTATTCAAGAGAAATGGCTCAACAAAACGAGAAAGTCAAGTTTTTGTTTATATCTGGCCCTTATGCAGGTAGTTATTCGGCGTGGCATCGACTGACAGAGTTGTTGGATGTTCTCCTGAGGGACATCATGCCCAATTCTGTCCAACTAGTGCAATAGATCGTCAAAATCCCGAGATGGTTGGAGGGTTACACCCATAAGAGTCGACGTTCTCGGTTGGGGAGGGATCAAGTGATCTTGCTGCCCAAGGTAGGGTTTGGCAAGCACGGAGACAAGCAGTACTTTCGCGTGTGTGAGCGGGAATTATTTTGCTGAAATGTAAATCAACGCTGGCTTACCATGAAGGGCAACAATACGGGGCATAGAATATCGTCGACGTACCGCTGTGCTGTAAGGGTGCATGGGTGACAACCAAAGGGCTCGTGCTATGAAAAGAAATGGCACATCGGACCATCACGCCTGGTTGTCGGGCCGTATGGTAGGCAACATTCAGGATGGTATCTCATTGCTGTCTGGGGCGTCAATAGACACGTTTCGTCCAGCAATCTAATTGACTGAAGTAGACCTGTCTTCACTGAGAGCCCCTCTTCGAACTTGAGTCCCGACGATCAGCGAAGACGTGTCTCGAGACGCCCTGAAAAGTGCTGGGATACCAATCTGTTGCCTGCCATGCGTCCCGAAAACCAGAGTGACCGTAAGGGATACCATTTCTTTTCATAGCAGGACCCCTTTGGTTGTCATCCGCGGCAACCTTACAGCACAAAGGTATATCGACGATATCCTACGCTACGTTTCGTTGTTGTCCTTCATGACAAGCTATCCTGATCGCTACCTCCATAAGAACTCAAACCACCACCCTAGGCAAAAGAGGGGGTCATAAAAACACTAGTGGATAGGGCCAATAATATTTGTGAACCAGGCTACTTACAAGAAGAACTAAATTATTTACGAATGGCTTTTGCGAAAAATGGTTATACGAAAAACGAGATTAACCGAGCACTTCACCCAAGTAGAAAAATGCCTAAAATTAGGAGACAGCAACAACCATCAGCTGGAAAAGTATTTCTTCCGTTCATCCATAACATCACGGATCGCATTGGGAAAGTTCTAGCCAAGTTTCAGATGGAGACTATTTTCAGGCCTACCAAGAAAATTTGTGAATGCCTAAGATCAACAAAAGATGCTCGTCACCCCCTAGCCACCCAAGGGGTATATAAAATTCCGTGTAGTTATGGCAAGGTTTACATAGGAACTACAAAAAGAAGCATCAATACACGGTTGACGGAGCACAAAAGAAACTGTCGCTTGGGACATATCGACAAATCGGCAGTAGCGGAACATGTTTTTAAGGATGGAGATCACGAAGTAAAATTTGGTGAGACAAGCGTGCTAGCGAGGACGTCGCACTATTATACACGAAAGTATAGAGAAGCAATTGAAATCCACAAACATCAATACAATTTTAATCGTAAAGAAGAAGGATTAAAATTGGACAAGATATGGCGGTCGACGTTGCATCAATCACGTGACAGTCGATTGCCTGCAATCGAGAGAACAGGCGATAGCCAGAGATAGTTACACATCGACGCCACGTGACGTGTGGTGGCGCCCTCTACGATCTCCATATAAGCGGCAGCCCCAGCTCCTAGCAGCCAGTCGTCGACTCACCTCGGAAGATGTTCTCCGTAGTTGAGAACGAAACGTCAGGGGGAAGAAGTTTTACAGATCGACCACGGCAACTTAGCCCGGAAGTGTTTACTGATGAAGACGCCGGCCGTGAGAGCCTACATGGGATGAAGCTATCCTGGATTTACATTTAAACAAAATAATTTCATCCTGGACACGGTGACAGTTTCTAATACTTCTATTCGTGCTTGCCGAACCTTACTGTTGCCAGCAAGGTCGCCAGATCTCTCCCCAACTGAGAAGATTTCGACCATTATGGCCAGGGTTCTCCAACCATCTTGAGGTTTTGACGGTCTAAAGCGGAAATTGAACAGATTTTGGCACGATATTCCTCAGGAGGACGTCCAACGAATCTATCAATGAATGTCAAGCCGAATAACGGCTTGCATAAAGACTAGAGGTTCTAACAATACCACCACTTACAAAGTAGGTTAGAAATCAGATTAATAATGTTGCACACGCAGCATATGATCGCTTTATCGGGAAACAACAAAGTTATTGACTATGGATGGTATCGTAGGAATGGAAATAATGAAGTCACTGTAAAAAGGTCATTAATTTTGGCACTTATCTTGAGTGGATTCCCACGTAGATTTCGTCGAAGTTGTTATGGCTCATCTTGTTGATTCTAGAGTGATTCCACTTTGATTGCTAGAAGGTCCACACCTGTATTTTAGCAATATTTGAAGACCTAACAAATGCGTTTTTCAGGAAATTCTTAATGATCAAACAGTCCCAGATCAGAACAATGGTATGGTAGAAATAATTTTTGACTTGGTGTTCACGATCCACATTTTTATTAAACATCTTAAAAATTCAGATATACTTCTTCTGAATTGTCACATCATCAAGAAAACAGTTTTTTATCAATCTTCATATATTTAATTTCCACTTTAACCAAACACAAGACTTGACTGTTCTTTTACAAAGCGAAATAACAACTTAACTTCTGCAAAGTGAAACAAAGAGTGCTCTGTGCCAATTCGCGCCAAAATGGTTACAAGTAAGTCAAAGATTATGACAGTCTCAGAAATGAATACACACAAGAACCATATCACTGTAATATATCGATACATCGGAGTACCTACACATTAATAAAACCAAATGTGAATATTGTCACAAAAATATGTGTTACTTCGCAGAAAAGTAGTACGATATTACTGGTATCGAGAACTGGTGTTGGAGTGCCGTAATGGTCACGTAAATAAAGAACCATTACAAGGTGAACCGATACATTACTGTCTTGCTAAATTTGTGAAGCTCTTTCCATTGAATAAATAATCTATTTTGTCTGAAATTGTAATAATTTTTTGTCCGTACGTGTACATCAAATCTCTCGATTTCCGTCCCTTTCGACTAATTTCTTCGTGGCGCGTCTTTTTCTTTTGTTCAAAAATGGTTCAAATGGCTCTGAGCACTATCGGACTTAACATCCATGGTTATCAGTCCCCTAGAACTTAGAACTACTTAAACCTAACCAACCTAAGGACATCACACAACACCCAGTCATCTCGAGGCAGAGAAAATCCCTGACCCCGCCGGGAATCGAATCCGGGAACTCGGGCGCGGGAAGCGAGAACGCTACCGCACGACCACGAGCTGCGGACTTTTCCTTTGTCTTAGAGTGTATTTTATTACTGGTGTCCTCGTACACTACTTGATAATTACTGGACAACACCAAGATTTCCTCAAGTGACTCTGCGTCGCAGTAATGTCGTTGCATGAAGCTACTGGCAGAAGAAGCTGACAAGCGGTCTACCCCAGCAGTGCACACGCCAGTGTAATCACTGATAACTCGTAAGATAATGTCTGGTGCAGGTAGGTGGGAAAATCAGAGACCTGAAGACCATTGTAGGAGGATGCAATCAGTTGTAGCATGAAACTGATGGCTGCAATGAATAACATTGTTGAAGGAAGACCACAAGAGCATTCCATTGTCAGTACGATGTGTATCATCTCACAGCTGACGAAAGAAAGCCTGCAAGGGAATGGTACATTGGGTCACATGTTCACAGCGGGGCTCCTTGGCTGCATGGTGGTGATCAGTTCATATTACGTATACCATAAATGTAGAGGACCGCCGGTTCCTCTAAAATTACTCCAGACCCTTCCCGGACGGTTCTTCTACTACAGCTGTTCCCCCACTGCACCACTGCAGCAATAATTCAGGCCAGGTAATGTTCTCAAATGAAACCGAATTCAGTTTGACAACCACGTATGGGAATCTTCTTTTACGGCGAATGTGCGCATCTCGCCATGGTGCGCCAAAGATAGAGGGTCGTGATGATTACGATGGACATGGAGTCATTGCCTGGGCATCTGTGATGAGAAGTGCCCAAACACTGCTGCGTATCTTCGTAGCAGCTTTGGTGACTGGGCATGAAATTTGTCGAAAAAGTGGAAGGGCATATTCGAATTTTCCGTGATGTAGTGGAACTGCCTTCATTTTCATGGATCACAGGAGCATCTGAAGAGGACAGACAAAACTGCTCAAATACGGGAAGCAGTGAACATTGGGGTGTCTGGAGCCGGCTGTATATTCGTGTGATGTGAATGCCTTAAGGGGGGACAGGACTTCAAAAATTAAAAAAAAAATCGATTTTTCAAAAATATGGCTATTTTGTAGCTCACATCTTCCTGAATAGTTAGATGTATAAACCATATATATTCGAGAAACTATAAAGCGCGTTATTTGGTCTTAAGTGTACCAAGACGCAGTGCCACACACCTCTGCACAGCATTATTCTGTCATATGTAATTATATTTCGCTCTGTAGAATTCAAATGTTTATGTTTTATATTCAGAAATGTCTTCATGTTGGTACCCAAAACCCAAATGAAAGTATTAATCAATGTGTATCGTAAAGATCGCCAAAAACCATTTTTGTGGGAAGAAATGCACCTCCTATTAGTGTTTATGGTGCAGTTTCATATTTTAATCATGGTGTACAAAACAGGCATGTTTTAGAGAAAATGAGAATTAAGCCCGGAGTGAACTGCATCAAAGCTTTGTATGCGATCGACAGAGAGTGTATAGTGAAAGCAGATAAATCATTTTTGGAGGAGATAAAATCAAGAAGACTGCATCATAGGAATGTGAAAAGAAAGAAAACTGACTTAGAAATGAAAAAGAACCTAGTTATGGTGCTGGACAGTTCTAAAAGAATGCCAAATAGAAGCAGAAACTTTAAAAGCCATTTTCCACAGAACACAAATTTCTGTACTTAGGTACATGTAACATCCAAAATAAATATCCTATTACTTTCAAATTTGGCATGCTTATTAAACACAAACTCTTTAATGAAAAACGCTAGAAATTTCCAAATATATTAAAAACTGTGGTAAAAACTGAGATAATTATCTATAATATTTGAGTTTATTCTAAACATGAAGTTTAAAATGTAACAGCTCATTCATTTTTTCATATATTAAATAAAATTCTAGAGTTTCATACACCTGTAAGTATGGTTTGTAAGCTGTGCAAAATTCATAGAACAATCTCTCGTACTTATGAAGACAAGTGTGCCTATAGCAACAGATGCAGCCAATAGTAAGTGAAAAAATTATGAAATTCCACGTATAAAAAGATTTATTTTGTTGTGTTTTTGAACTTCCACTGCTCTGAGTCTGAATCCTGAATTCTTCCTGATCACACGGACATAGTTTTATTAATTTATTTGTAAAAGTATCGACAGAGGAAATTAATTTGACGTCCTACCCCCCTTAAGGCATATATTAACCGCTCTCGGGATAAGCATTGCTAACAGCATACCATCACTACAGCTCCTCCTCAGATCAAACAGATACCTGTATGTAACAGTCTGTATGGATATGAAATGGAATTTTCGCATTGGCTCAGTCGTAGGTAAAGCAGATGGCAGATTTAGATTCATTGGCATGAAGCTAGGAAAACGCATTCGATCTACAAAGAAGACGGCTTGCAAAGCATTCGCGCGACTTATTTTAGAACATTTCTAATGTGTATGGGATCCATACCATATATGACCAATAATAACGATTGCAAAAAGGACAGAATGAATGGTCACAAGTTTGTCACCTGACAGAGATGCTGAAAAGCATGAACTGCCAGACCCTTGAAGACAGACGCAAGCTATCCCGTGAAAGATAAAGTAATATGTGGTATAATGGTTTACTCTTCACTGTTTCTTGCAGAATATAGATGCGGACAGCCCTGACCAGATTTTAACGTCGACGATAATTTATTGTTGCCAATGTTCTACACACGCATTACTGATATGTTGGAGAGAGGGAAGTTGCTATTCGATACTGCTCTGGCTATTTGTTTCGGTTTTAAATTATTTTTTAATGTCCCATGTCTGTCCAAATCGTGGAATATTCAGCGTCTTGCGCGAAGAAAGTAGATTTATTAACGAGATCTTTCGATGTCTTAGTGCCCATACCAACAGAGTTACAACACAACATTCGAAAATTTCCTATCAGTTGACAAGGACTGCGCCAAACATTGGTACTGCAATATGTAAGTAAGTAACAGTGTAAGTGAAGATATTGAACAACAATATACAGACTACAAATTATGATTCGTGTTATGTTAGGAGAACCATAAACAATAACAGCAACATGTGTTTTGAGTATATTGAAAAGTAATGTCCTTTCAATGATTATGCACTTGTCCTAGACATCGAATAATTTTTATTCTTATTACCTCATGACGCATTTCAGGAGAATCCCGTTATCAGATCTGTTCAAATCAATGAAATGTATCTTGTCCGTTTCTACTACATTCAGTAACACCATAAGTGTCCAAACTCTTTGTTATTTTTTAATAGATCTGATGATTGGGTTCCCCGGAAACAAGTCATGAGATAATTAATAAAAAGAAACTATTTTGTGACCAAGACAAGTGTATTATGCTACAGTTTCAAGTATGGTGGCAGATCTCCTGAGAGATTTTTTGTTTAAAATGATGAAGTAATGTGATCTGCTGCGGTTATTATAGTGATAATAACAACCATAATAGTAAAGGACAGTGGACTCAAGCTACTCGCGCTATTAATCTCCGAGATATACACAGGACGTAAGAAAATGATATCAGCAAACTTCAAGAGCTTAGGGAACAAACTGAGAACTGGAGCCCTTATCAAGACACGTCATTCAACCACGCTACAGAGTGTCAAAGTTACAGTGACCAACGCCTGCCTCTAGGCTGCCCCTTCAGCAGTAAACGCGAGTTTGATTACCAGCACAGTATTGTTGAGTCCCGTGTGAACACCCTCGATTCTGTCTCACGTCTTGAATCCTGTCAAGCTTACTGCGAGGATAGATAACCTTGTAGGTAGGACAACCACAGCTATGAGCAGTCATCTTGGGTATTAATAAACTTAGTCCTTTTATTTTTATATATATGAAGATAGTAACTGTTCTCGAAAGAACAGGTACCATTGATGACCGTGCAGCTTCTCTAGAATAAATGATAATCAATTGAAACCCTCAGCTGCTGACAGGTGTTGTTGATATACCTCGATGGGGACAGCTGAAAATGTGTGCCCCGACCGGAACTCGAACCCTGGATATCCTGCTTACATGGCAGAGGCTCTATCCATCTGAGCCACTGAGGACACAGATGAATAGCGCGACTGCGCGCAGGTTTCCCAAACTCTTACGGGAATAGTCACCTTAGTGTGCGCGAGTAATGACTGGATGGGCAAACATCTATTAGGTACATTACGTATGTAGATTGTGGATAGTTGCGAATGTGGGTCTCACGGGAAGCGTGCAAGAGACAAGTCCCTGCAGTCGCGCTATTCATCTGTGTCCTCGGTGGCTCAGATGGACAGAGCGTCTGCCATGTAAGCAGGATATCCCGGGTTCGAGTCCCGGTCGGGGCACACATTTTCAGCTGTCCCCATCGAGGTATATCAGCACCTGTCGGCAGCTGAGGGTTTCAATTAATTATCTTTGATTTTTGGATCACTGCCGGTATCGCGCCAAAAAAGCCGCATTTTCAGCCGAAAATATGACTAAAAATTAGATCTACGAAACTCGGTACTTTGAACCCGAATTTCGCTGTCCGTCAGAACAAACGTAGCTAACTGGCGGTATGTCATGGAATAAAACAGCTGGATGGTTCCGCTTCTTCAGGACTCGGACGTAACTAGCACAAGTGTAAGGTTCCTGACAGTGGGTTCGTCCTGAACAGCTAATTTGTACATTGCTTAAGGGATTTAAAATAGTTGTTTATCAAGTATTTTGAAGCTACAGAGTGTCGCGCATCCGAAACGTTCACTTATTATGGACGATGTAGTATAGTAGCTAGATGCCTATTCGCCGAAGTAACGTTTTCGCATCCAACAGCGGGGTAATTAAATTGTGTAAATGAAGTGCAGACGCCAGATAACGTTCTTCGTCGACCCAAGAACATTTAAACAAATAAACTGCAATAGAAAGCCTCCTTACCAGATAAGTCTCGGATGGTCGCTCTGAAGGCTCCACCTCAAGGACCCAACGCCAAAAAGTCACGTACGTTGGTGGTATTTTACAAGTTTAGCACCGAAAGAACCGGAGATAGGAGGTGGGTTGTGACAGTTGCAGTATGTCATTTGAGTAAAAGATGATACAAGTACATGATAAGGAACGTAAATCGTAGTAGGAGGTGTCAAGGACGCAACTATGATCAGACGTTTTGTAAAAGTACCCAGGCGCCGTGCTTAGCGTAATGACTTTACTCCAGCATGGCTGGTCAGAAGGACATCTACTGTAACGCCGTAATTGAGGTGGAAATCGTTTGGTCCATTCATTACGCCACTTCCTGTTCATGACGCGAGGGAGTAACATATTTCAACAGCCCGCAGTAAAGTGTACGGTGGGAGGCGGCTCTGGCAGTCACAGGTAGCTGGAGATTACATCTGCGACGCGGGACGCAATTACGGCAGGCTGACCGGGCTGACCCCGTGGGTCGATCGCTGCCGCTGATCGGTTTCTCCTGAGACCTTCCTTTCACTGTCCTGCCGTCTCCGTGGGCCCAGGAACCGGCTGACTCGACACCTGTCCACATATAGGTAGCCTTTTATACAGGTACTCACCTCAATCCCATGTTGTAGCTAGGTGTCACTGTACGTCTATATACACTGAAGAGCCAAAGAAACTGGTACACCTGCCTAATATCGTGTAGGGCACCCGCGAGGGCGCAGAAGTGCCCCAACACGACGTGGCATGTACTCGACTGAAGCAGTGCCGGAGGGAACTGACACCATGAATCCTGCAGGGCTGTCCATAAATCTGTGAGAGTACGAGAGGATGGAGATCTCTTCTGAACAGCACGCTGCTACGCATCCCAGATATGCTCAATAATGTTCATGTCTGGGGAGTTTGGTGGCCAGCGGAAGTGTATAAACTCAGAAGAGTGCTCCTGGAGCCACTCGTTAGCAATTCTGGACGTGTGGGGTGTCGCATTGTCCTTCTGGAATTGCCCAAGTCCGTCGGAATGCACAATGGACATAAATAGATGCACGGGGTCAGACAGGATGCTTATGTACGTGTCACCTGTCAGTCCACACACTATTACAGAGCCTCCACCAGCTTGAAAATTCCACTGCTAACATTCAGGGTCCAAGGATTCATGAAGTTGTCTCCATAGTCGTACACATCCATCCGCTCGATACAATTTGAAACGAGACTCGTCCGACTAGGCGACATGTTTCCAGTCATCAAATGACTCTGAGCACTATGTGACTTAACTTCTGAGGTCATCAGTCGCGTAGAACTTAGAACTAATTAAACCTAACTAACCTAAGGACATCACACACATCCATGTCCGAGGCAGGATTCGAAACTGCGATCTTAGCGGTCGCTCGGCTCCAGACTGTAGCGCTTAGAACCGCACGGCCACTCCGGCCGGCGTTTCCAGTCATCAACACTCCAGTGTCGGTGTTGAAGGAGCCAGGCGAGTCGTAAAGCGTTGTGTCGTGCTGTCATCAAGGGTACACGAGTGGGCCTTTGGTCAGGATGCCCGTATCGATGATGTTTCTTTGAATGGTTCGCAACCTCTTGTTTATGGCCCACCATCGAAATCTGCAGCAATTTGCGGAAGGGTTGCACCTCTGTTACATTGAGCGATTGTCTTCAGTCATCATTGGTCCCGTTAATGGTAAAGTGTTTTACGGGATTCGTGACATACATGATACACTCATGAAATGGTTGTTCGGGAAAAATCTCCACTTCATCGCTAACTCAGTGATACTGTATCCCACTACTCATGCACCGCGTACACCACCACATCAAAATTCACTTGAATCTTGACAACCTTCTGTTGTAGCAGCAGTAACCGATCTCAGAACTGCGCCAACACTTATTGCCTTATATAAGCGTTGCCGACGGCACCGCCGTCTTGTGCCTGTTTACATATCCCTGTATTTGAATACGCATCCCTATACCAGTTTCTTTGGCGCTTCAGTATATATAGCCTCCGTAAGTCACTGCACGGTGTGTGGTGGAGAGTAGTTCACATCAATATTATTGATTTTTCTTCCAATATCATTTTCGATTGAACGAGGGTAAAATGACTGTACGCCTGTGCTTGTGCCTTAATACACTACTGGCCATTAAAATTGCTACACCAAGAAGAAATGAAGATGATAAACGGGTATTCACTGGACAAATATATTATACTAGAACCGACATGTGATTACATTTTCACGTGATTTGGGTGCATAGATCCTGAGAAATCAGTACTCAGAACCACCACCTCTGGACGTAATAACGGCCTTGATACGCCTGGGCATTGAGTCAAACAGAGCTTGGATGGCGTGTACAGGTACAGCTGCCCATGCAGCTTCAACAAGATACCACAGTTCATCAAGAGTAGTGACTGGCGTATTGTGACGAGCCAGTTGCTCGGCCACCATTGACCAGACGTTTTCAATTGGTGAGAGATCTGGAGAATGTGCTGGCCTTTCTGCATCCAGAAAGGCCCGTACAGGAACTGCAACATGCGGTCGTGCATTATCCTGCTGAAATATATGGTTCCGCAGGGATCGAATGAAGGGTAGAGCCACGGGTCGTAACACATCTGAAATGTATCGTCCACTGTTCAAAGTGCCGTCAATGCGAACAAGAGGCGACCGAGACGAGTAACCAATGGCACCCCATACCATCACGCCGGGTGATACGCCAGTATGGCGATGACTAATACACGCTTCCAATGTCGTCAAACACGGATGCGACCATCAAGATGCTGTAAACAGAACCTGGATTCATCCGAAAAAATGACGTTTCGCCATTCGTGCACCCAGGTTCGTCGTTGAATACAGCATCGCAGGCGCTCCTATCTGTGATGCAGCGTCAAGGGTAACCGCAGCCATGTTCTCCGAGCTGATAGTCCATGCTGCTGCAAACGTCGTCGAACTGTTCGTGCAGATGGTTGTTGTCTTGCAAACGTCCCCATCTGTTGACTCAGGGATCGAGACGTGGCTGCACGATCCGTTACAGCCATGCGGTGATACGAGGCTGTTGGGATCCAGCACGGCGTTCCGTATTACCCTCCTGAACCATTGATTCCATATTCTAACAGTCATTGGATCTCGACCAACGCGAGCAGCAGTGTCGCGATACGATAAACCACAATCGCGATACGCTACAATCCGACCTTTATCAAAGTCGGAAACGTGATGGTACGCATTTCTCCTCCTGAAACGAGGCATCACAACAATGTTTCACCAGGCAACGCCGTTCAACTGCTGTTTGTGTATAAGAAATATGTTGGAAACTTTCCTAATGTCAGCACGTTGTAGGTGTCGCCACCGGCGCCAACCTTGTGTGAATGCTCTGAAAAGGTAATCATTTGCATATCACAGCAGCTTCTTGCTGTCGGTTAAATTTCGCGTCTGCAGCACATCATCTTCGTGGTGTAGCAATGTTAATGGCCAGTATTGTATTTTATGTCATATTATTATAATCACTACGTCAGACGTGCTGCCGCGCGGGATAGCCGCACTGTCTGAGGCGTCTTGTCACGACCCGCGTGGCTTCCCCCGTCGTAGGTTCGAGTCCCTCCTCGGTCATGGGTGCGTATGTCTTCCTTAGCGTAAGTTAGTTTAAGTTAGATTAAATAGTGTGTAAGCTTAGGGAGCCATGACCTCAGCAGTTTGATCCCATAAGACCTTACCACAAATTTCCAAAACTTTTTTCAGACGTGCTATTATGCGTACATAATGTTCTTACAGTATTCGCCTATGTATACAGATTCGCTATGTGTATTGTAACGGAGTTTCACAAGACCTGCACATATTTCTTCCAACGATTCCCAACAACGTTCCCCGAGCATTTCTGTTAAACATTCGTATGGGCTATAACGGCCGAAAATGATATTAGCAGCGATTTGCGTATATTTCCTAAGCTATTCGATGCCATACCAAGTTGTCGACTAGAGAAGATAAATTAAAACCATTATCTCCGATAGTGACTTTTCATTTATTTATAAGACGTGTTTTGAAGGCTTACACCACCATTTCAAGTGGATCAATGGATTATATAACATTTTTGTTTGCTGGAGGCAGCCAGTTGTCAGTTTTGAATTCTGTTGAGGTACACGTTAGGTATATTCAGCTGTTGTTAATGTAATATGGGAATAGAATTACACATGTAAACAATTATGATACAGCTACTTACCTATGTTACAGTAGAAAGAAAACAATGTTCGTCGTCAATATACATTTTATCTTTAGTTGCTACACAAACACGTGTCAACAACTGGATCAGACCGTAGGTTCTATAACTGTACAAAAACAGCGCCTTGTAAGATAAGGAGCAACCATTACTAACTTACACTGCGAATCAAAAATATAGGGAACAAATACATTAGTGCTTAATTCTTTGGAATATCATTATTGTAAAAAATAAAAAAAAGGTAAACAGGAAAAGAAAAATTAAACCTATTTGCAGAGTATTACTTTGTTAATGTTTCGCTTTGGTGATTTGAGAATTGTCTTATGGTTTAAGTCAGTCAAAAACAGATAGCAGCAAAAGCTACTGTGCGTCGTCCGATATACCTGAGAATCTCCTAAAAAAGTTCATTGGCATTGTCTCACTTTTGTTACTGGGTTCTGCCCATGGTTCCTGTTGGGCATAAGAATTTCGTGTTCTTGATAGAGGCTCAGTTTGTGGCCATTGTTTAGTCTGTATAATATTATTACATTACTAGCTGACAAAGACAGCACTGACCGGACATTCATTGTGCCATTTTTCTATTAGAAACCAAAACAAAAAATTTACCTAGTTTGTGGTTTAATATCAAAGAAATAAGCATGATGTACAAATGTGTAAGAACAGTACATGAGGCAGTTTCTGTATGCTTGGCGCAGCTCCTTCGCGTATCGACTACGACATTATGTAAACGGCTTTCATGGTAACGCCTCTTCATAGCTCTACAGACGTCTATAGCTTTCGTCTACAACGGTTTTCGCTTCGCAGTTGAAACTTGTGAAAAGCGCATGCACGTGTCAGGGATTTCCACAAGTCAACTCGACTGTAGCAGTGTCTTATTAGTTAAGAACACATGTACACTCCTGGAAATGGAAAAAAGAACACATTGACACTGGTGTGTCAAACCCACCATACTTGCTCCGGACACTGCGAGAGGGCTGTACAAGCAATGATCACACGCACGGCACAGCGGACACACCAGGAACCGCGGTGTTGGCCGTCGAATGGCGCTAGCTGCGCAGCATTTGTGCACCGCCGCCGTCAGTGTCAGCCAGTTTGCCGTGGCATACGGAGCTCCATCGCATTCTTTAACACTGGTAGCATGCCGCGACAGCGTGGACGTGAACCGTATGTGCAGTTGACGGACTTTGAGCGAGGGCGTATAGTGGGCATGCGGGAGGCCGGGTGGACGTACCGCCGAATTGCTCAACACGTGGGGCGTGAGGTCTCCACAGTACATCGATGTTGTCGCCAGTGGTCGGCGGAAGGTGCACGTGCCCGTCGACCTGGGACCGGACCGCAGCGACGCACGGATGCACGCCAAGACCGTAGGATCCTACGTAGTGCCGTAGGGGACCGCACCGCCACTTCCCAGCAAATTAGGGACACTGTTGCTCCTGGGGTATCGGCGAGGACCATTCGCAACCGTCTCCATGAAGCTGGGCTACGGTCCCGCACACCGTTAGGCCGTCTTCCGCTCACGCCCCAACATCGTGCAGCCCGCCTCCAGTGGTGTCGCGACAGGCGTGAATGGACGAATGGAGACGTGTCGTCTTCAGCGATGAGAGTCGCTTCTGCCTTGGTGCCAATGATGGTCGTATGCGTGTTTGGCGCCGTGCAGGTGAGCGCCACAATCAGGGCTGCATACGACCGAGGCACACAGGGCCAACACCCGGCATCATGGTGTGGGGAGCGATCTCCTACACTGGCCGTACACCACTGGTGATCGTCGAGGGGACACTGAATAGTGCACGGTACATCCAAACCGTCATCGAACCCATCGTTCTACCATTCCTAGACCGGCAAGGGAACTTGCTGTTCCAACAGGACAATGCACGTCCGCATGTATCCCGTGCCACCCAACGTGCTCTAGAAGGTGTAAGTGAACTACCCTGGCCAGCAAGATCTCCGGATCTGTCCCCCATTGAGCATGTTTGGGACTGGATGAAGCGTCGTCTCACGCGGTCTGCACGTCCAGCACGAACGCTGGTCCAACTGAGGCGCCAGGTGGAAATGGCATGGCAAGCCGTTCCACAGGACTACATCCAGCATCTCTACGATCGTCTCCATGGGAGAATAGCAGCCTGCATTGCTGCGAAAGGTGGATATACACTGTACTAGTGCCGACATTGTGCATGCTCTGTTGCCTGTGTCTATGTGCCTGTGGTTCTGTCAGTGTGATCATGTGATGTATCTGACCCCAGGAATGTGTCAATAAAGTTTCCCCTTCCTGGGACAATGAATTCACGGTGTTCTTATTTCAATTTCCAGGAGTGTATTAAATCTTCACGCATGATGCGCCATTTTTCATGCATCTCACTATTTATGGCGTCATATCTTGTGACCTATGTATCATACTGCCATACAATTTTGTCGGTAAACTCAGCGGCATATGTGGATACTGTTTACAAAGTATTTTCAAAAATGGTTCAAATGGCTCTGAGCACTGTGGGACTTAACAGCTGAGGTCATCAGTCCCCTAGAACTTAGAACTACTTAAACCTTACTAACCTAAGGACATCACACACATCCATGCCCAAGGCAGGATTCGAACCTGCGACCGTAGCGGTCGCGCGGTTCAGACTGAAGCGCCTAGAACAGCTCGGCCACACCGGCCGGCCAAAGTATTTTGTGAATGGTGTTAGTAGCAAAGAAGTAATACATTTAAACTTTATATACAATGCGACCGTTTTTCATGCTTCTCAGTGTTTATGACATAATATCTCCTGAACTGCCGTAGGTAGTTGGTTCTTATCCCCACAGCGAGAAAGAGATGTGGAGCACACACACACACACACACACACACACACACACACACACACACACACACACACACACACATTTTTATAATACATATGGGTTTTCCATGTTGTCAAAGGCATGTCATGTATCGTTAATGGGAGTAGCTATCACAGATTTATTAGGCATGCTATTCCTGAATCCATTTTTATGTTTTTTAAATCTGTTTCGGAAAGTGAGTCCAGTATCGCTCAAATGCTGTGCTTGGTGTTCATTGCACTCGTAAACATCTGAGTTATAGAATTTGTCTTTGTTAGATATAACGTTGTGTGACAGACTATTAGATATTTATTGGCCGGAGGAGAAAGCAGTTCTTACAGATTATTGTCTCAATACATTAGTAGTTTTCTATGAGATGCTACCGAAGAAGGGAAGGCCTACTGTCTTGGTGTCTGCCTAACTGTTGTTCTTATTTTTGTTTCTATTTATTCTTTTCATAACTTTCTGAGGTCTTTCGTGTACGCGTGCAAGGTTAAAAACATTTAAAAATGTTATTTGTTTAGTTATTCCAGTTAGCAGCATGTAGATGCAAGTTGCACGGAGCATATAAAATGCCACTCAGCATTGAAATGCTACAAAATGTAGCAATAATCGCTACGCTGACTCGGGCTGGCACGTAGAGTGCGAACAGGTGCAATAGCGGGCAACCAACTGCTTCCTCTTTGTCTAAGGTAAACGTTTAAAATGTGCGTTCCAACTGAAATTCCTGAGAAATGTGAAATCCGTTCCGTAAGTCTAAGTTCAGAGGCAATAAATCACATTCCGTGTGTGTAAGATGTAAATGTGTTGAGTGAAGGTGTTGGCTATTAACAGCGCAGAAGAACTAACTTTTATGATCATGACATACGTGGCAGTTCGTCTACAGTCATCAATAAACCGGTTTAGAAAGCAGACGAAACTAACGTGAAAGCTACCGTTTAACGTTACCAAGTACGTGAAATCGTGACGCAACAATTATGTTACCAAATTTTCTGTGCTCACTGAGTTCGAAAACTTATTTCTGATAATTTCATAACTCAGTTGATGTTCTCTTGACTGAACAGAACTGTGGACGTTGGCGAGATATTTGTCTTCTAAGCCAACATGGAGGCAGAGCACCAGTCAGTGATGTGGGGTAATACCGTCTGCCGTTTGTTTCAAACTGTCTAGGACATTGTTACTGTTACTCATCTTCGATGGACTACAGTAATTCAGCAGTGCTCCGTTACGTTTCTCACAGATTATTGTCAGTTCTCGTTAATATTGTTCAGAGATATAGTTCAGCAAGGCCTATCTAAAATTACTTTTTAATTCTTGCGATAAATGGAATGGCGTAGTTTTTATATTTAGTGCCAACTCGCCCCTGAATTACTAAGTTTTAACACAATTTCGTAGATCAGTAAGGTGTTGGTATATGTCAACTGACTGCTGTAAGAAATTAAAAGGGAGCATTCCTCAGAATAGCAGTACGTCCCATAAACTCACACGCTAATGGCTCACGACGCTGAAAGTCAAATGTGTGATCAGGCAAACAGGTACTTCAGATTTCGCATAAGCGATTACTGAGTCTCGATCCTGCAGTCATAAATAGAACGAACTAAATCGAGAGTGAATCACACTTTCCGAGAAGCGCATATGTAACCACCATGCGCTGAAAGCAGCCTTTCTTCAACTGCTACAGGACGTGGTTGACGTATCGCAGGTTTTGCAGCCGCCGTTCTTGGAAGGTCGCGAAGAGTGAACCGGAGACGTGCAGCTTTCGATTGCAGATGTATCGGGATCTCCTGCCAGGACAACGGACGTGACTGCAGTGCAAGAACGTTTTGCCGAGCGCACTTCTTGACGGCGTGCCAGATGCGTGAAAGGTCGCAGCTAATCCCAGCGTGATGATTGAAAATACAGCGTCTAATTATTCCACGCATCGCTTGTAAGTGGAGAACGCACCGATGGAACACGCTCCCAGAGTTGAAGTATGTCTCGTCTGGTACCAGCCGTTTAACTACGAGGACGGATTGAGAGACTGCAATTACGTATAACAGCTTTGAAGTGCGTGGCTTTACTAATGGCAATATTTTTTTAACGGTTGTCACTTTGCTTTTCCAACGAAAACGGCTGAGCGCAGCAGGATAAAGAAATGTAAAGACTTAGACATGGAACTGACAAATTAACACAGACGTTCAAACTTTTACGAAACTTTTTCCCGCTGACACCCGCCACAAAATAATGAACGGGAAAAAGTTTATCGCTCTACTACATTTTCGCTATTCAAGTAGTAGTTCATCAGGCTTAATGTTTCAGTTTATTACTTACATACAACTATCTCTATTCGCGACACATTTTGCATACGGTATGCACTGGATGCATCTGCAAAATTATGTCATTGTATGCCACATAATTCAGGAGATACAACGTCGTAGAAATTGACATGCATGAAAAATTTTTGCTTAAAATGGTGCCAAAATTACCCAGAATATACTCATCCAGTGTTTGACAATGACAGCGATTAGCGACGACCAACAAACTTTGAACTTTATTCCAAACTTTTCTTAACGTATCTCGCTCACATGTTTAACGTCAGACGTATAACACATTAAGTCATTTGAGAAGTAACTTAGTGTTTGAAGGCGTTTTATACGTGGGAGCTCGATTCCTTGAATAACTGGATGCGGAGGATTCACTGATCTTAAAATAAAGACTAAGAACTCATTTTGGCAGCAGTGGAACTTCACGGATGCTTGTGAATATGTCGATGTCATGTGTGGTACTATTTCCCGCTACCATGTGCCTCACTGTTTTCTAGATCGTGACTTCCATTGCCAAGATGCGCAAAATCTTCCCATAGTTGTTCTTACTACTTCGTTTTGATGAATTTTTCTTCAGCATTTAATTTCTCTATATCGATCGGTAGCGTGCGAAAACGAATGTTTGAGAAAAACTGTCATTAATTTTATTGTGAAAACAAAAAACTGCCTGAAAAAAAGGCTCTGAGCACTATGGGACTCAACTGCTGAGGTCATTAGTCCCCTAGAACTTAGAACTAGTTAAACCTAACTAACCTAAGGACATCACAAACATCCATGCCCGAGGCAGGATTCGAACCTGTGACCGTAGCGGTCTTGCGGTTCCAGACTGCAGCGCCTTTAACCGCACGGCCACTTCGGCCGGCAAAACTGCCTGAGAGCAGGCTCTAATTCGATGTTCATTTACACATTTAATGTTTGAAAAGCGCTGGTTATAGCTAAATATGCCCTACTAGTATCTCCTCTGTCGTAATTTCGGTTGAGTCAGGTGAAGATCAGAGGGGAGAATCGGTCAGTTTATTTATACAGGCCGTCTTTTAAAAGCGTCCATTCGAAAGTACGTGCGAGGTGCCTCTTCTAATTAGCGCCTGTTGATTCGGCAACCGTCTTCACACTTTCACCGCCACAACGCTGCCAGCGCCAACACGCAGCGACCCGATAGTCACATTAGTCGGTCTCTCATCCCTTCTACTGGTATCTGATGGAGATCAGCGTTGATGCTAGAAGAACTAAGCCAAGACAATTTATAAATGAAATGATCTTCTAGGAATGAATAAGGTACGCATAAAGCATTAAAATTTTCGGAAAGACTTGAAGCTTGAAGATAATGTTTTGATAACACCTTTTGTAAACCTATGAGAGATTCATGAGTATATCCAACATTGCGACAGAGTTAAAAAAAATATATCCCCAAGGAGAGGACAAAAAATAAACTGGATCCTCGTTCCAGATGCCATATACGTCACACATTGTGGCAACGAATGAGTTGGTTGGTTGATCTGGGGTAGTGAGCCAAACACATCGGTCCCATCGGATTAGGCAAGGACGGGGAAGGAAATCGACCGTCCACTTTCGAAGGAACCATGCCAGCATTTGCCAGAAGCTATTTAGGGAAATCAATGAAAATCTAAATCAGGATGGAAGGACGCGGGTTTGAAGCGTCGTCCTCAAGAATGTGAGTCCAGTGTGCTAACCACTGCGCCGCTTCGCTCGGTAACTAAAGAGTGTTACAAGTAGATGAAGAATGTTATGCAGGCTGTTCAAAAAATAACACTTGCGTCGTGCCTGTACAATGAATGTAGCACTCTCAACGAATTCTATCAGTCAGGCGTCCACTCATGATTGGTTTCTTTTTCACCCAGTACCATAAAAGAAGTGTTTCAGAATGATTCTTTCTTCTTCTTGTCATATCAGTGCGTAACAAACAGATGCGTCAGCCAGAGACAAAGAATGTGTACCATGAACACATATAAAGTATAGAAAAATTGTTAATTTTATCATCATAACACATTAGTAACAAGCATGGTCCTTTCCAGACGCAACTCCTAGCCTTTTCCTATGAACAATCTTGGCTAACCAGTCCCACTAAGGTTTACAGCCGCACATTGAATGCATAGCAAAAAGCTGCGTGGTTATGTAGATTTACAGCGCAGAATATGTTTCTAATTATTAACCGTAGATTAAATAACATATTTTTCTGTCTATATCTATATCATTACTCTACTCTGAAAATTCTCTTGAAGCCTGTGTCAGCGAGTACTTCAGATACTACTTCCATTTCCTACAAAAAATTTAACGTGGGTCACGCCCTCTGTTTTAACAGATGACAAGACGCGTATAAAAACTTAAATTTGGATCACAAAAAAATGGTTCAAATGGCTCTGAGCACTATGGGACTTAACATCTGAGGTCATCAGTCCCCTAGACTTACAACTACTTAAACCTAACTAACCTAAGGAATCACACACATCCATGCCCGAGGCAAGATTCGAACCTGCGACCGTAGCATCCGCGCGGTTCCGGACTGAAGCGCCTAGAACCTCTCGGCCACAGCGATAGATCACAGGAAGGTGATTTAAATCCACCATCTTCAATCGGTGATTAAGTCCCATACTCCGTAACAGAGCCTAGGGGTCGATACGAGAGACCCGCACCGCCGTACTAGGCAAGTTTCTAGTGGAGGTGGTTTGCCATTGCCTTCCTCCAACCGTAATTGGAATAATGATGATGATGAAAACGACACCACAACACCCAGTCTTCTCGAGGCAGGTGAAAATCCCTGACCTCGCCGGGAATCGAGCCTGGGAAGCGAGAACGCTACCGCGATACCACGAGCTGCGGACTATCATTACATGGGTAATCAATTAAATAGTGTGCTAATTATTCCCGGAGATGAGGCACACATAAAATGTGTGATATCTACGTATCACGGAGAGTACTTTCCCACTGATGCCCAACATCTGATTTAGCCACATACGCTGAAGTCGTTTCTCCAATTTAATGAGGATAGGTAACACACTTCAGAGATGATCGTTGCATCATGAGGGAGGTCATAGTCCCAGTAGACCACCGCCATGAACTTACCGGCTGGGGGTGCGGCTTTCAACTTTTTATTCCGAAGAGAGGTGGTGTGGCGCCATTCCAGGGGTTGCCATTTTTTTCCGGTTCGAAGTGATAAACAGATGTTTCATAGCTTATGACGATGTTCGACAAAAAATTGCCACGATCAGCTTCATAACGCACAAGTAACCCTGCACGGATGGTGCTTCGTTGATCTTTATGGTTTTCTGATAGGAAGAGAGGAACCCAACGGGAACACTGCTTTGAGTACCCCAACTGGTGGATGAGTTTGATAGAGCTACCAACGGAGACGTCCAGGTGAGCAGTGAGATGTTTGATTGTGATTCATCGATCACCTCTAATGAGTGTGTCCACGCGTTCCAACAATGCAGGAGACACAGCTGTGTTAGGATGGATTACACGCGGGAGATCGGAAAGGTTTGTGTGACCTTGTTGCGATGATGAAGCCGCTTCGCCCAACGACTCACCGTGCTTTTGTTCACTGCCAGGTTGTCGAAGACATTCTACGAATCCTTGCGAATATCTGCGATGCTCTGGTTTTCCGCCAAGCAAATTCAATGTCAGCTCCCTGCTTGGAACGCACTTCCGATAAAGACGCCATTTTGAAGGCCACGTATAGCGCCGCCACCTATCGGAACTTCATGATACTACAGGGACTGAAACGGGAATGTTCCACGATGTCCCACAACAAATTCCACGTTGTTCAACAGAATTTTCCCGAGATAAAAAATATGTTGCTTTACTTATTGGACCTCAGCCGTATAAGATATAAGGAAATGACTTTAATAGCTGGTTCCCATAAACGACTCCCGATTCATTTAAGGTGTTTCAATTTCGTTTACTCGTCGCCGTTCTTAAGTCATGACCAGGTGTCCAATCTTCTTCCACATGTTTACTCCGCAGGCCCATACACAACGTGTGGCGGAGACTGCTTTCTGTTAACGAATGGTTCAAATGGCTCTGAGCACTATGGGACTTAACTACTGAGGTCATCAGTCCCCTAGAACTTAGAACTACTTAAACCTAACTAACCTAAGGACATCACACACATCCATTCCCGAGGCAGGATTCGAACATGCGACCGGCTTCTGTTAACAGATTACCGATATTTTGTCCTATTCCAGTCGCGTATAGAGTGAGAGCAAATTGAGACGTGCCTGTGTAAGCGTGCTATTTTCTCTCATCTTATCCTCGGGATTCCTACGCAAGATATACGATCGTGGCATCAGAATGGTCGCACAGTCTTCTTCAATGCATGTAGCTTCTCCACATTTACGCAACAGAGTTTTGCAAAAACTACGTCGGTTTTCATCGAAAGATCCCTATCTAAGTTCCCCGGACAACATTTTTGCCCTATTTTACAGAATTATACTGATCTGTTGCGATCCTGGTAGCACGTCTCTGATTTCGATCGACATCAGCTGATATTCCACTGCCGCGCGGAGTGGCCGCGCGGTTTAAGGCGACACGTCTGGGATCGCGCAGCCCCTCCCGCCGGAGGTTCGAGTCCTCCTTCGGGCATGGGTGTGTGTGTGTTGGTCTTACCATAAGTTAGTTTAGGTTAGTTCAAGTAGTTTGTAAGTCTAGGGACCGATGACCCCAGCAGTTTGGTCCCTTAGGAATTCACACACATTTGAACATTTTGATATTCCACTTCATAAATGTACCTCCACATCTATACGAATACTCTACAGTTCACGTATAACAGACTGGCAGAGGGTTCATCGAACTATCTTCGGACTATTTCTGTGCCGTTCTACTCCCCAAAAGCGGTTGGGAAAACGGACACTTAAATCTTCCTGTGTATGCTCTGGTTTCTTATTTTATTACGATGATTATTTCTCCCTGTTTAGGTGGACTCAGCAAAATATTTTCGCATACGGAGGAGGACGTTGGTGATTGAAATTTCGTAAAAAGATCTTGCCGCAACGAAAACCACCTTTGTTTAAATGATTTCCACCCCAATTCGCGTGTTATACGTGTGGCATTATCTCTCCTATTTCGCGATAATGCAAAACGAGCTGCCCTTCTTTGAACTTTTTCGATATCCTGCGTCAATCCTATCTGGTAAGGATCCCATACCGAACGTCAATACTCCAGAAGAGTGCGGACAAGACTAGTGTAGGCAGTCTGTTTAGAAGACCTGCCATTAAAACGCAGTCTGTGGTCCGACTTTCCTGCAAAATTTTCCATACGATCGTTCCGGTATAAATTGTTCGTAACTGTGCACCCTTGGCATAAGGGGCGATCAAGAAGTTTCCGTTAGGAGGCCCCATTTCGATATGCCCGTCAGCCAAAATCACCATGAGCATTGAGGCAATCATCCCACCCACGCACCTGGTTGAAGATACCCATTTGCTAAAACACATTGTTCTACTGCGTGAAGAAGTCAGTAACTGCCCGCTGCACATCTTCGAACGACAGGAATCTTCGACCCTTCAAGGCACTTTTTCAGGGACCGAAAACATAATAGGGCAGCTGCTCGAGTTCTACCAATTGAGGTGGCGCAACTTCTGTGTTACGATATTTGAGATGTGGCGACGTGTGTTATCATGAAGCAGCTGCGTCCCTTGTCGCGCGCCATTCAATAACGGTGGTTTTCGATAGACATGCTGGTCCATACTCATTCTTCTTCCTCTGATGGATATCTTTCGGTGTTTCTCCCCCGGCAGCCAAGAAAAGAATAACAGCACACATTTGGTAATAACGTCTCCATAGTTCACGTTTCCGCATTTACCGCACCCACGTCGGAAAGATACGAATTCCACACTAATCCCTTGCCTAAATGTAGGTGCTTGTTTACCAGCATCGGAGTCTCTCTCTACGTTGTACGTAACTGCAACAACGTCCTCGAGTGGACACTTTTTGATAGTTCCTTATATCTCGCTGGATTGACAGCCTTCAGACGAGTCTGATTTGTCACGTAACCGAAATTAACAGATTCATTTTAGCATTCGTGTGTATGACTTCACGCTTTTCAATGTTTAAGAGACGATTGCCAATTTTCGCACAATAAAGTTATCTTGTCTAAACCATATTTGAATTTGTTTTCACCTCAGATTCTGGAACAATGATCAACAACTGGTTGCATTAGCTTTTTGTATGTAATTTCTGATACTGTTGCATTGTACCTTCATTGAACCCTTCGAACAAATGTAAGTCTTCCATTTATTTTTCGTACTACAGAGACTACGTACTTTTACTCACGGCCTCGTTGCTTAGGGTCACCCGTTAATACTTAAACGTCGTAACGTGCCCCAGGTGCTCAACACTTATCTTTTAAATGGATACTATCAGGTTATTTCCCTTTGGTCTGGCATTATCTTTCATATATTCACATTTAAAGAAACGTGTCATTCGTTACACCAAGCAGAAATTTTGGTCAGGCCTTTCTGCGTTTTAAGGACAGATATAATGTCTGATACATATTCAGCCTGCTGGAAACTTATAACTGATCGTTTACTGCAGCTCCAGTTGCGATTTCATTTAGGCGATTGCCGGTTACTACTGTTGTGAGTCATCTTTAAATGTTGTCAGCATAATCCTGTTGCCGGCCGGAGTGGCAGAGCGGTTCTAGGCTCTACAGTCTGGAACCGCGCCACCGCTACGGTCGCAGGTTCGAATCCTGCCTCGGGCATGGATGTGTGTGATGTCCTTAGGTTAGTTAGGTTTAAGTAGTTCTAAGTTCTAGGGGACTGATGACCACAGCAGTTAAGTCCCATAGTGCTCAGAGCCATTTGAACCATAACCCTGTTTTGCCAAAAATTTACGTGGTGAGACAGTGAATACATGAAAATACAAGTCAATTTTTACCATAAGACAGAGACGGCAACCAGTCACTGTCAATAATACTGTTTACGAAGAACACATAGCACGGACATTTTCATTCATAGTTAGGCCCTATTACAGCACAGAACTCCTTGTTGTGAGGCAACATCATCATACAGAACTTTCGTCAGAACTAAACTCAGAGAACACAGCTAATTCCATGTAATTTTAAACGTAAACAGGCCTCTTAGGTTGAACTTGGCGGTTCTAAACCGACCGCTCCTAACTAACGGTATTATCCTGACAGCGTTACACGCACTTCCTCGACTTGTATAGCTGCTCCAGCATTAAAATACTGTTATAATGTTGCGGCAGCTATATGCGGTAGCAAAGACAGTGTATGACGCTGTAACTAAGCTGAAAATGTTTGACGATGGTCCGACCTGGCCGAATGCGGAAAACGGCCACATTACCAACAGTTCCTTACAATCGTCCAATGTCTTTACTTGACTATGAGATATCGTCTTTGCTCTGCGACATGAGTCACGGTTTCCTGTCAGGGGGGTCACAGTTCGCAGTAATTGATGGAAACCCGTATACTGATGCCGAAGTAACATCTGGAGATCCAGAAGCAAGCGTTAGAGGTCATCTGCTGCTCATAGTCTATGTAATCGATTTAGGGTTTGTTTGCAGATGTGCAACAGAAAATATTGTTTACAGATGAAAAGAAAAGTTGTTGTTGGGGAGGCAAACAAAGAGTACATTTTATTGACAGAACGCAGAAGATGAAAGAAATCTACTAAGGAGACTTCTTACGGTACGCTAATTTGTCCATTTGTGGAGCATTACTGTGAGGTGTGGGATCCTTACCTCATAGGATTGACGGAGAACTGTGAAAAACTTCAAAGGGCAAGTCATTACGTCTTATCACGAAAGTGTCCTGGATATGCCAAGGAAGCTGTAGTGGCAATAATTAAAACAGAGGTGTCTTTCGTTGGGGTGAGGTACTTACACGAAATTTCAATCACGAAGTTTCTCCTTCGAGGACGAAAATATTTTTTAAATTTCGACCTAAGGGTGGGAAATGAGTATCGTGTTCAAATATGAGAAATCAAATTTCCTACGGAAAGATTTAGGTGTTCACTTTTCTTACGGGCGATTCGAGAGTAGAACCGTCATTCTAACACGTAAGTGTGAATTGAATAACAACCGTGTACATGTACATACTGGTAGCCAGCAGCGTCGTTTGCGAACTGTCTGACAGTGCTGCAGCCCTACCTCCGAGAGTTATAAATGTTCTACGGTTAGCACTGCGAAAGAAAAATGTTTGCAGGTCGGCATGGACGAGTCAGGGAGTCTGTGTGTCATCTGGCGGATCACTGCATGGCGGAACTGCATAGGAGCGGCTGTGAAAGTAGCCATACCTGCGTGAGAGCCATTGCTGCCGTCGCTTGTGGAGTCCCCGAGCGCAGTGGCTACGGGCTGTCGGCGGACGGGAGAAACGGTCCGCGAGTGGTGAGGCGATGTGACGTAGCGCGGTGCGCTGCGCTGTGACAGACACCGGAGAACCGCCACTGCGGGGGCAGGGCGCCTCTTGCCGCCTTTAAACGCCCCCCACCCCCACGCCACTCAGCACAGTCGCGGCCGCCGCCTCCGGAGTAGCCCGGCGTCGGGACGCTCCGGAGATGCTCCTCCTTCTTCGGCGCAAGCTTCCCCCTTCCTCACGCAGTGACCTTTCTCTGCCTTGGCACCGTGACCGTCCAGTCAGGAAACAATGGAAGATGCGTACTCGTAGATTACGGTGCGAGTGCTTCTCTGTTCTGCGGCAGCGTCTAGAATACCGCGCCTCAGTGGACACTGCACGTCCGGCAGCCAGATGCATATGACTGTTTTATATGTGGTAGGAGTGACATCATCATCTGTATTTGTTGATGTTGCTGCTGTAAAGGGTGGGAGAAGTCCCCATGCCCCCTAACGTCTACAGACGTTAAAGTAATATATATATATATATATATATATATATATATATATATATATATATATATATATATATATGACCTAGTAGATAGTGTCGGAATTTCCATGCGGCTTTTCGCGGATGATGCTGTCGTATACGGAGAAGTTGCAGCATTAGACAACTGCAGCGAAATACAGGACGATCTGCAGCGGATAGGCACTTGGTGCAGGGAGTGACCACTGACCCTTAACATAGACAAATGCAATGTATTGCGAATACATAGAACGAAGGATCCTTTATTGCATGATTATATCATAGCGGAACAAACACTGGTAGCAGTTACTTCTGTAAAATATCTGGGAGTATGCGTACGGAACTATTTGAAGTGGAATGATCATATAACATTAATTGTTGGTAAGGCAGGTACCAGGTTGAGATTTATTGGGAGAGTCCTTAGAAAATGTAGTCCATCAACAAAGGAGGTGGCTTACAAAACACTCGTTCGACCTATACTTGAGTATTGCTTATCAGTGTGGGTTCCGTACCAGGTCGGGTCGACGGAGCAGATAGAGAAGATCCAAAGAAGAGCGGCGCGTTTCGTCACAGGGTTATTTGGTAACCGTGGTAGCGTTACGGAGATGTTTAGCAAACTCAAGTGGCAGATTCTGCAAGAGAGGCGCTCTGCATCGCGGTGTAGCTTGCTGTCCAGGTTCCGAGAGGGTGCGTTTCTGGATGAGTTATGGAATATATTGCTTTCCCCTACTTATACCTCTCGAGGAGATCACGAATGTAAAATTAGAGAGATTCGAGAGCGCACGGAGGCTTTCCGGCAGTCGTTCTTCCCGCGAACCATACGCGACTGGAACAGGAAAGGGAGGTAATGACAGTGGCACGTTAAGTTCCATCCGACACACACCATTGGGTGGCTTGTGGAGTATAAATGTAGATGTAGATGTATCGAATGCTATTGATTCGATTTTAGAACAAGTATTTACTTATTTATCAAGTGTCCAATATATCGGCATGTTCCCAATCATGCTGTAAACAAATTTCCATAGTCCTCCATGTTCTCGTTGACATATCTTTGAGCATGCCCGGTGTTGTACTGCGAAATTCGTCCTCAAAATGGTTCAAATGGCTCTGAGCACTATGTTACTTTTGAGGTCATCAGTCGCCTAGAACTTAGAACTAATTAAACCTAACTAACCTAAGGACATCACACACATCCATGTCCGAGGCAGGATTCGAACCTGCGACCATAGCGGTTGCTCGGTTCCAGACTGTAGCGCCTAGAACCGCACGGCCACTCCGGCCGGCAAATTGGTCCTCATAGCATTGCACTGTTCTTCGTTTGTAGCACAACGACGTGCAGATACGTGCGTGTTAATGACTCTTCATAACAAGTTTTCAGGTGTGATGAGGTTAGGACTTCATCGTCATTTCAAGGGAGCTGGTGTTGCTGTTAAACCACGACCTATTCACCGTCCTGGAGAGTGTCTCGCGCACTGCAAGAGCGTAGCGTGGAGGCGCTGCATCATGGCCGGCCTGTGTGGCCGAGCGGTTCTAGGCTTCGCAGGTTCGAATCTTGCCTCGGGCTTGGATGTGTGTGATGTCCTTGGGTTAGTTAGGTTTAAGTAGTTCAAAGTTCTAGGGGACTGATCACCTCAGATGTTAAGTCCCATAATGCTCAGAGCCATTTGAACCATTCGCTCCATCATGCTGCAACTGTGTGCATGTTGTGAGGTCCTTTCCTCAAGCTGAGGTATTAACCATGTTTGTAAAATATGTAAATAACTTGCACCACTCACAGTCCCTTCAACTGAGTAATGAGGATTCTCTCAGGCTCAAACGACAATATTTTTAACTCGTGAGATGCGATAAATGACACGTTCACCTGAAAACATAACTCTGGCACGGTTCACTGCATTTGGAAATTCAGTTAACAAACCGCGGCATGCTAAAACACTCTCATTCTGATCTGTATCCGATAACTCTTCTACGAACGTCGGTTGCAAATGTCTGACCATAAGGTCTTTTTTTTTTTCGTGCGATATCGCACTGTCGCCCACGGTATACCGACTTCCAAAGCACGTTTACGTGTAGACTTAATAGGAGGTTGTTCAGTCGAAGCAAGGACTCCGGCCCATGATTCTCCTCGTGTCTTCTTCCTTCCACGTCGCAGCCTGTCTTTATCACTGCCAAAAACAAAAGCACGTCTTTCTCAATCCTGATGTGTTGCCTTGCGCGGTGGAGCCTTATTAAATCTCTTCTAAAATACCATTCATAATCAGTCTCATCGTCTGCCTTGTGTGTTGTCATTCGTGCACCCACACACTTGTCACTAAGTGCTTCTCGTCCGCAGCTCGTGGTCTAGTAGCTAGCGTTGCTGCCTTTGCATCGCAGGGTCCCGGGTTCGATTCCCGGCCGGACTGGGGATTTTCTCTGCCTCGGGACTGGGTGTTTGTGTTGTCCTCATCATTTCATCACCTTTATCATAGTTCGTGACAGTGGCTCGATTCGATTGCGTGAAAAATTGGACTGTGTAAAAATTGGGAATTTGTACGGGCGCTGATGACCGAGCAGTTGAGCGGCCTACAAACCAAACATCATCACTAAGCGATGCTCAATAGTATAACTATGACAGCTCACATCTACCACAGCTACAAACCGACTGCGACTGCAACAATATGTAAACATATATTCCAACAACTGATAAGAAGTAACATAGCTACCAACTTGCAGCCGCGCGGGATTAGCCGAGCGGTCTCGGTCGCTGCAGTCATGGACTGTGCGGCTGGTCCCGAGTCCTCCCTCGGGCATGGGTGTGTGTGTTTGTCCTTGGGATAATTTAGGTTAAGTAATGTGTAACCTTAGGGACTGATGACCTTAGCAGTTAAGTCCCATAAGATTTCACACACATTTGAACATTTATCAACTTGCGTAACAACATTTGGTACTAAACATCGGTTACACGGGTATGGGCATTTCTCACCCACCGTGCAGTAGAGTCCAGCACGAAGACCGGTTTGATAAAGCTCTTCACACTAGTCTATCCTGTGCAAGCTTCCTCATCTCCAAATAACTACTGCAATCTGCAACTTCCTTATTGTGTTCATCCCTTGGTCTCCCTCTACAGGTTTTATCGACTCACACTTCCCTTCCCTCACAAACTGACAGTTCCTCTATGTGTCAAAATGAGTTCCGTGAACCGATCCCTACAGGTACGTTGAGCCATAAATTTCTTTTCCTACTAGTTCGATTCAGTATCTGCTCATTAGTGACGCGAACTCCGCATCTAATCTACAGCGTTCTTACACAGGGTGTTCCCGTAAGAGCATGCAAAAATTTAACAAGACATCGAGCATGCTCCACTTAACGATTTCAGGAACGGAACCTGGGATCGTGGAAGCCAGCTGAAGGAGACAATATGAATGAAATCACATTAGGAATAAAATCAAATCACTGTGTACTTTTTTATTTATATTAGTTACAGTTAACTGCAAGTACCATCATTGACACAGTCAAAGTACCTTTTGTACTGTATATTACAAAATATGCTGAAACTGACGGCCATAAACTCCAATACAAGCATGACATCGGCGAACAAGATTCTGACGCACCCTTACAAATAGCCCTGGTGTGTTTCGAGTCACATCAGACAGCTGTAGTTGTGGCAACTAATTCCGTCCCCGTACCCACTGAGTTCTCATACACAAGTGACTTTAGATATCCCCATAGAAAATAATCAAGGGGTTCCGGCTATGGAATACGGCGTCACTTTCCAATCCAGCGATCAGAAAATTCAACATTGAGATTGTTGCGGACATCCACACTGAAGTGAGGGGGTGCAGTGCCAAGCTGCGCCAACATCCTCTCATGAACAGCCAAGGGTCCGTCCTTCAACAACTCAGGCAGAATTATTTGCACGACCTTCAAGTAAACAAAATCTGCAACATGACTACCCAGTAATCAGGCTCGTCGTCCTTGTTTCCTTGCAGCAAATACGGAATATACATTAAATAAATAGCACAGTACGTTTAAACTTGTACGCATGTTAGCTGTAAATAAACTGGGAAACGTAATGCTAGACAAAGCGGTATT
Source organism: Schistocerca nitens (assembly GCF_023898315.1). Lineage (NCBI taxonomy): Eukaryota > Metazoa > Arthropoda > Insecta > Orthoptera > Acrididae > Schistocerca > Schistocerca nitens. Next base: position 142,275,941 of record NC_064622.1, on the reverse strand, counting down.
CATGTTTACTTCCGTATCTCCTTAAGCTGGCTTCTCCGACCCTAGGTTCCCTACCTCAAGTTGTTCAGCGGAGCATTGTCTACGCCCTGCTACATTTAGCACGCTCTTACGGAAACACCATGTACAGGACTACGTTTGAGAAGCTTCTGTTCACCTATTGACTGAACTGGTTATCGTAGACGTTTCACCTCCATACAAGGCTACACTCTACACAAATACCTTCAGATAAGACTTCCCCAGACCTCAATTTCTATTCTATATTGACAGATTCCTCTTTTTCAGAAAATGTTTCCTTGCTGTAATCAGTCTGCATTTTATCTTCTTTCACTTCGGCCATTATCACTTACGTAGGCACCTAAGTAGAAAAACTCAGCTACTACATTTAGTCTCTCATTTCCTAATGTTATTTGTTCAGCAACTTTGATTTATTTCAACTAAGTTACATTCCATTACCTTTGTTTTACTTTTGTTGATATTAATCTTATACCCTCTTTTCACTACATTGTTCATTCTTCTCAAAGTCCCTTGCAAGTCTTTTGTCGTCCCTGACAGACTTACATGGTCATCGTCTAACGCCGAAGCTTTTATTTCTACTCCCTGAACTTTGATGCATTTTTCAAATTTTTCATTGGTTTCCTGTACTGCTTCTTCAATGCACACACTGAATGGCATTAGGTATAGGAGACAACCCTATCTCATTTCCTTCTCAGCTAATACTTCTCTTTCATGGTCTTCGATTCTTATAACTGTAGTCTGGTTTCTGTACAAGATGTATGTAACGTTTGGCTCCCTGTATTTTATTTGTGATACCGTCGGAATTTCAAAGTTCTTATTTTGTTTGCAATCGATTTCGAGGGCCCATTACATTATTCTCTGACCCCTCTATGATACCATGTATTATATGGTTTGGTTGATGTGCTGCCGCCGCTTGCACAATAAGTAGGAAAGAAGGTTCAGCATAGTAGACATCGATTGTTTCGTAGCTCCTCTGAGGTGTATGCTGATCATTACGCGGAATCCACATGATCGCCTAATACTACAGAGAGGCTTGAAGACGATTAATGTAACACGGAAATCGACTGCAACTGAAATAAAACCTATAAATACAGCTGAAGATGTCATACCTACTACAATTGTTATTTGTCAAAGGGCGATTCAGAACTAATACAGTGACTATAAATAGTACAACTGTTGAATGCATAGCGCCATACTGATAAGAATCACAGTGGATGTACCAGGAAGTTAATTTGTTCTTACTTTGCAGGTGTTGTATACGACTCCCGTTGGACACACAGACAACGTTTAATGTATGTTGCGTGGTCCTATAGGCTATTATAAGCTCAGAAATTACAACAACCGTGTCTCAAACGTTATGCACGGGTTCGGAGAAACACACGAACTTGAAACATCGCTTGTTTTACTCATACGGGACATCTTGCAAACAACAGAAGCAGATGAACAAGTATTTTCTATGTACCTAGGCTTCTATAAACCGTTTAACATCGCACCACATCATAAATTATTAACCAAAAAACGACCAGACTGAGTATCTTCGGAAGTACACTCCTGGAAATTGAAATAAGAACACCGTGAATTCATTGTCCCAGGAAGGGGAAACTTTATTGACACATTCCTGGGGTCAGATACATCACATGATCACACTGACAGAACCACAGGCACATAGACACAGGCAACAGAGCATGAACAATGTCGGCACTAGTACAGTGTATATCCACCTTTCGCAGCAATGCAGGCTGCTATTCTCCCATGGAGACGATCGTAGAGATGCTGGATGTAGTCCTGTGGAACGGCTTGCCATGCCATTTCCACCTGGCGCCTCAGTTGGACCAGCGTTCGTGCTGGACGTGCAGACCGCGTGAGACGACGCTTCATCCAGTCCCAAACATGCTCAATGGGGGACAGATCCGGAGATCTTGCTGGCCAGGGTAGTTGACTTACACCTTCTAGAGCACGTTGGGTGGCACGGGATACATGCGGACGTGCATTGTCCTGTTGGAACAGCAAGTTCCCTTGCCGGTCTAGGAATGGTAGAACAATGGGTTCGATGACGGTTTGGATGTACCGTGCACTATTCAATGTCCCCTCGACGATCACCAGTGGTGTACGGCCAGTGTAGGAGATCGCTCCCCACACCATGATGCCGGGTGTTGGCCCTGTGTGCCTCGGTCGTATGCAGTCCTGATTGTGGCGCTCACCTGCACGGCGCCAAACACGCATACGACCATCATTGGCACCAAGGCAGAAGCGACTCTCATCGCTGAAGACGACACGTCTCCATTCGTCCCTCCATTCACGCCTGTCGCGACACCACTGGAGGCGGGCTGCACGATGTTGGGGCGTGAGCGGAAGACGGCCTAACGGTGTGCGGGACCGTAGCCCAGCTTCATGGAGACGGTTGCGAATGGTCCTCGCCGATACCCCAGGAGCAACAGTGTCCCTAATTTGCTGGGAAGTGGCGGTGCGGTCCCCTACGGCACTGCGTAGGATCCTACGGTCTTGGCGTGCATCCGTGCGTCGCTGCGGTCCGGTCCCAGGTCGACGGGCACGTGCACCTTCCGCCGACCACTGGCGACAACATCGATGTACTGTGGAGACCTCACGCCCCACGTGTTGAGCAATTCGGCGGTACGTCCACCCGGCCTCCCGCATGCCCACTATACGCCCTCGCTCAAAGTCCGTCAACTGCACATACGGTTCACGTCCACGCTGTCGCGGCATGCTACCAGTGTTAAAGACTGCGATGGAGCTCCGTATGCCACGGCAAACTGGCTGACACTGACGGCGGCGGTGCACAAATGCTGCGCAGCTAGCGCCATTCGACGGCCAACACCGCGGTTCCTGGCGTGTCCGCTGTGCCGTGCGTGTGATCATTGCTTGTACAGCCCTCTCGCAGTGTCCGGAGCAAGTATGGTGGGTCTGACACACCGGTGTCAATGTGTTCTTTTTTCCATTTCCAGGAGTGTATGTTACTGGGTCGAAGGATATTTGATTGACAAGCCAACTGCGGTACAGTGGACGATAAATATTCCACATAATCGAAAGTAGCTCCTTGTCCAGTTCTATTGATGTTACCAAAGTTTTCCAGTTACCGGCGTCTCTTTAATTCACTTTCTAAACACAGGCAAGGTTATCAGTTCTTAAGTGTTATTCTTTAATTATGATCTGTTTATCGGGCGTGGCCGGCACTTGGATGGGTGACCATCCAGGCCGCCATGAGCTGTTGCCATTTTTCGGGATGCACTCAGCCTCGTGATGCCAATTGAGGAGCTGCTCGACCGATTAGTAGCGGCTTCGGTCAAGAAAACCATCATATCGACCGCGAGAGCGATGTTCTGACCCCACGCCCTTTCTATCCGCATCCTCGACTGAGGATGACACGGCGGTCGGAAGGTACGGTAGGCCACTCATGGCCTGAAGACGGAATGCTTTTTTATTCATCCCATCAAGATTAGGGCCATCAGGTCCTGCTTGACACCTAACAATGCAATCTGTATATATTATTACATTCACACAACGTCAAAGATGCTATGAAAAGATGCACATTTCATATGGGGTACAACACGTAGAAATAACTGCAATATAAACAGAGGAAAACAGTGGTAGCCACAGGACAAAAAAGCAGAGTTCATATTAGTTCATGAAAAGTAGAACCACAATGGCACGATAGAATCAAGTGGATGTAAACGCAGATACTGGTAGCAGTATACGCGAGACAAGGTGTGCCAGGGGCAGAGAGAGATAGAAACACATGTTCTGTTAAGAAATGCACAGAATGAGGCGTGAATGGGAACCGAAAACCGAAGGAAAGATAACTGGGAGGAGGTCTAATCATTTTCTTCAGTGTGTGATAGAGATAAAACTAGCCAAATGTGTTGATTTTCAGCAACAGTCGGAGTTTGTTTAGCGTTACTACTGAAGTGTTACTGGATGGAACGCGCCATGTCTATTTCTATTGGCCGGCAGGATTCCGGCTCTGGCAGAAACAGCCAAATCTGAGAGTTTTAAGACAGATGAGACATGCAGCTATGATATCGTTGAGTAAGCACTTGTTGCTAGGAGATGGAGGAGGAAAAACTTGCCGCTAGACTATTGATGAGACGAGCCCTGCTGCCGTATAGAAGGATGTCTCCACTCGAGTACTGAGTACAGAGAACAGGATGGAGTCCAGCCGGTACCGCAGCCATCCGCTGCATGCACGGTACCCATGTTTGGTGAGATGGGCAGTATTGCAAACACCGATGCCATTAGGGGCTAGTTGTATAACTGTAACGTTTTGCAGCTATCTACATTCTCTCGTTATGCATTTTGGTGAGCTTTCTGGTGTTCCTGTTCATTTTTCCGTGGTATTTCTGTAATTCACCAACCACTCTTACAGTCAGTGGCCATATCTCATAACTATGCTTTTATCGCGGGCACCCACCTGTGCCAAAGTTACATTTTACAATTGTAATCCCCTGTCCGGTTATAAAACGTTCATTCAGCTATATCAATAGGTAACTCATTTGTTAATGCTTACGATAACACGCCTAATTCTTACAGTGAACACTTGTTTCTTTTATAGTTAGATGATCCCCCCGCCCCTCTTATTAATGTGTCTGGAGGATGGCACAAACAGTCTGAAAAGCTTCTAACGTTGTTGCAGGTTAGTTTGTGTTGATAAGTAAGTGTTATGAAAGAAATTCGATATGTTGCGCCGTTTCCAAGTTAATCAGCATTGAAATTAGCCAGTCAGGCCATAGTGAGCACAATTTCATGTGGTCCGCCAAACGTGTTCCTCGTTCGCTTTCCTAAAACCAGAAAAGACTGAGGGGTCTCGTGCCCTATCATGCACGCTATAACAACTGACACTAACTGTATCTGGCAGTCCGCTTGAATTCGTGCAAGCAAAGGCCTGGTTGGCTATCTTCTATGACAATAAAATCAGCAACGGCGTAGCGTATCGAAATTTTTTCGTAAATTTTTTTCTTAACAAGTACTTCTACCCTGTAACACTAACACCGACTCAAAGCAAGGTCTCGGCGCTTGTTGGTGACGTCACGTCAGCTAGGCACGGCGAACACCAGGTCTGTTGCAGGCAGAAACGCCTGGGCGTGCTTATCACTATAAATCTCTTATTTTTGGACAAAATGTTTGGTATTGTTTTGGATTATGCAGTTTTATTTAGATGAAAGATTTTCTTACTATCGTAAAGCTACAAATGAAGATCATAGTTCTGTATTAATGAATCCTGTTCGAAACAAACGTAGATCAATATGAGAAGATGCTTTGCCCCATTGCAAGCTTCGGAAATTTGACATTCAAGTAACTACATTTACTTGATCCATTTTGTTATCGAAACTTACCCCAACCCCCTTACAATGTACTCGTTTATTTTATTTATTTATTTTCATTTGACATCGTCACTGGAAATGTGAACTAATTTACATGTGTAAATGTCCAACTGTTGCCAGTCATTAGATTACAGACGTTTTCGACTAAAGGAATTCTAAACAGGAAACAAAATAGCTTCATACACCGAAAATACTGCTGAGCTTAAACTTTTTGAACACGCACATTAGAAAAGATAAATATTCCCCTCTTGCAACTGAAAGGCAAAACTTTATAAGATAAAAAAATTTTATTTGATAAAACAAGTATCTCTATTTTGCCTCTTCTCCCCCAACGTGTACAATCGCAAGGTCTTCCATTAACATTCAGTGCTCCTCACCCCATAGTCAACCAAGACTCCTAAAGAAGAGCACCAATATGTTCACAGTTTCTTGTAAAAACAACCCAGTACAAACGTAGCTTCCTTAGATTTACAAATATGGTAAAGAAGCACGAATTCTGTTGCTGCTGGACCATGAAGTTGTTTTTGTATGTCAATCCTTAAAACAGGTGGAAATTTAAGTTCAGGGGTACACTATTTGTTAAGAAGTGTAATGAATTGCACAATTACTTGATTGCAGAAATCTCTCAGAACAATGTGTGTTGGTCAACTACCGCCAATAGTTTCACATTTTCCTGTGTCAGAGAGGGAGACACCACCATTATGAGCATTCCTGCAACAGACCTGGCGTTCACCGTGCCTAGCTGACGTGACGTCACGAACAAGCGCCGAGGCCTGCCTTTGAGTCGGTGTTGGTAACACCCTTATAAACTTTTCAGACCGTTCCTAATCACTGTGTATGGGCGTGGTATGGAATCTGCAGTGCACAACAAAATTAAAGGATCACTTTTTCGAAACCCCTTAACTGCCTCCTGCTCCAACGCAAAGATTTTAAATTTACTTCACAGGTGCCTATAACCTGTCTCTGTAATGGTGCACAAAAGCGTGGCGACCTGTGGCGTCACACTCGGGCTCGGTGACGTTTCAAACTGCAAAGTGTTGACACATCCCAAAAAAAAAACAAAAAAAAAACTCTGAAGTTCACGCCAGTTGTAAGGTGGGTTAATAATGTCACATTGGTACCAAATTTTATCACAGTTCTGTCCAAAGCCACCGTAGACGCGCCACACAATGGGGAGGTCTTCATACTCATCCGAATTTCACCCCTTGTTGGGTCGGCTCTGTGATGGGATGTCAGCACCATGACACCCAGGGTGGAAATCAAGCGGTTCTCTTGTGTGTGGCCGAGGAAAACATTTCAGACACATCTCCGCTCACAAGGGAACCTCCCCATCGCACCCCCCTCAGATTTAGTTATAAGTTGGCACAGTGCATAGGCCTTGAAAAACTGAACACAGATCAATCGAGAAAACAGGAAGAAGTTGTGTGAAACTATGAAAAAAATAAGCGAAATATACAAACTGAGTAGTCCATGCGCAAGATATGCAACATCAAGGAGAATGTGAGCACTGGAGCGCCGTGTTCCCGTGGTTAGCGAGAGCAGCTGCGCAACGAAAGGTCCGTGGTCCAAGTCTTCCCTCGAGTGAAAAGTTCACTTTCTTTATTTTCGCAAAGTTATGATCTGTCCGTTCGTTCATTGACGTCTCTGTTCACTGTAATAAGTTTAGTGTCTGTGTTTTGCGACCGCACCGCAAAACCGTGCGATTAGTAGACGAAAGGACGTGCCTCTCCAATGGGAACCGAAAACATTTGATCGCAAGGTCATAGGTCAACCGATTCCTCCACAGGAAAACACGTCTGATATGTTCTATGCGACACTGGTGACGGCATGTGCGTCACATGACAGGAATATGTTGTCGACCCACCTAACTTGTACACTTGGCGAATGGGTAAAAAGATTCTTGTACCTTGCCCGATTTAGGTTTTCTTGTGGATGTGATAATCACTCCCAAAAAGTGATGAAAACATAAGAGTTTGTCACATAAACTGCAACAAATGAATGCAACAGTTTCACAGTCGCACAGTTTTCCCTCTGCTCTGTCAAAACATATGTTTTTAACGTTTTCAAATTTTTACTTGTGTAGACCGTCAAACCCTGCATATGTCCAATCAAATCTGAACATGTCCTGGAATTTTGGAGAGCGAAGTTGATTATGTGTGAGTGCCTGAACTTTGATAATTGACACACGATCACGTAAACAATACTGCTTTGTGTACCTGTGCAGCTTCGCAACATCATAGAATATTTTCACAAAGTATTTCACTTGCCGAAAACCAAACACATCTAACGGTTGCACAAGAGGTGTACAGCCTGGAGGAATGGTAATCACATCTACTCCCACACTAAAATTGTCTGAAAATAAAAAATTAAATTTTTCACTCGTGGGAAGACTTGAACCAAGGACCTATCGTTCCGCAGCTGCTCACACTTACCACGGGACCACAGCGCTTAAGCCCTCTCATTTTCATTGATGTTGCCTATCTTACGCATGGACTACTCAGTTTGTATATTTTGCTTATTTTTTTCATAGTTCCACACAACTTCTTCCTGTTTTCTCGATTGATCTGTGTTCAGTTTTTCAAGGCCTATCCATTGTGCCAACTTATGACTAAATCTGAGGGGGGTGCGATGGGGAGGTTTCCTTGTCAGAATCGCCACGAAGAGACCTCACGCTATGACATAAATGGTGTCAGTGAAACCACCGCTTCCCTTGCGGCGCTGATTCCAACACGTTTCGCTGTCGAACACGACAGTTCACAGTGTGAGGACCACCAGAACGACGTTTCTGACCTCGTTAGACACTGCTGGAACTCCCTGCGCGTTTCAACCCTACTCTGAGGACATCATCATGGGACTCTAACCACACTGAACGTGATCTGATCTTTTTGAAGTATAGTGCGACAGCAGTTTTTGTACGGTACGTATGGTGAAACCACTAGGGACCGTTCCAAAACATTCGACGAAATCTGTACGCGATCCGAACCAAAGCAGCAAAGGGTGTTTATGGTTTTTCATCCCTCCTGTTTCGCAACCTACTGTGGCGGTAATATTTTTTTTACCGTATTTTGATTACCAAAACAAGCGGTGAAAGTGATGACTTACGTCTGTGTGACATTCTTTGTAACGGAAAAGGCACAATACCTTATATAGTCAAAAAGACATCTGCAATGCAAGAGAAGCAGAAAATCTAAGATGCAAACTTCACCAAAACTATTCACTTAAAGAAATGCACTTGAAGATGAGAATAAATTCTCTAAATGTGCCGTACTAAGAATGAAAAAATGAGTAACTGGCGCAGTTTTTCATTATTCAAATCTTGTTAATCTTTGTGTTTCACTATTGCTATTCCGCCATTTGTACCATTTTCAAGCACAATATTTGATGTTATATCACAGAAATACGTTAAAATTAATGTTGTAGGACTGCGTTTCTTTTGAAGGCAGGTGTACCAGCTTCCTTGGCTCTTTAGTGCCGTAGTACAAATACTGCCAGCATTAACTTTATTAGTTCATGATCAGTATTATTTACTCACACTGCCACTGCAAACACTCAAATCACTTTAATACTATTTGTCATATTAAATTTGTTATTTTTTAGGAAAATATGATGTAAAGAAGATACTGTATGTGTGAAAACCTGATCCGATGTAAGAGATGATCAGGTTAAATTAATAAACAAACACAAGCACAGGCGCTTTTTTTAAATGGATTCAGCAGTGGGGCTAACTGTACTGGACTGTACATGTCCATTTTTCTTGTGTTGCGTTTCCCCGCTTCGTTGTCATATACCGGGCGAGATGGTGTAGTGGTTAGCTCAGTGGACTCGCATTCGGGAGGACAATGGTTCAAATCTGTGTCGGCCTCCCTGATATAGGTTTTCTGTGATTCCCCTAAATCGCTCCAGGCAAATGACAGGATGGTTCCTTTGAAAGACAAAGCCAATCATCCTCCTCACCCTCGAAACAATCCGACCTTGTTCTCCGTCTCGAATGACCATGATGTCGCTTGGACGTTAAACCCCAATCTTCCTGCAGCCTTATTTAGGATCTATAAGGTTCGCGACCTCACGGTCATTGTAATTTAGCCGATCAGGTTTACTTCCAGAACCATGAGACCCTAATCAGAACAACGAATATCCACTCGATCAGGTTTACTTCCAGAATTGTGACACCCTAGTCAAAATGACGAATATTCGCTCACAGAACGACGTATGAACATAGGAAAAACGTAAATGAGTAAATTACAATACCCTGTCGTTGTTGAAACCAAGTTTTGTCCACCTTAGATATAACGAATACCGTCTAGTGATCCTTTGACTTCTACTTTTTTCTCAAACCTAAAAGGTGGAAGAGTGTCCTGGCTACAGAATGACATCAGAAGCGAATACAGATGCACAACCTCGGTAAATCAACTGCTAACACACCCACTCATACGAGAGGTGATAATCAAGCTTGCCCTTCCTTGATGATCTTATTTGTAAAAAATTAGCCTCAGGAATGCCACTGAAAGGCCGCCTCTGCTGCTGACGTAATGCGTACGTGTTATGGTAAGCGTGCGGTGTCCTGGTCCAAGGCATTCATCACAGGCCGCCCGTGAGCGAAGGGACTGTTGTCTTTAGTATTCATCACTAATAGGAAATGCAAACTCCACGGCGGGCTAGCAGCAGTTTCTTTCTTTCTTTATTCATTGTCCATGTAAAACTGCTATTTTGGAAGTAACTGGAATTTCTGAGCCTGCGTGTCGTTCTCATGTCACCAATTCCTTATTTTCTGTACACAAGAAATGCCATTTTGCGAACATAAATTATTATTAATCCCTTTAAATTCTGCACTAAAGTTGTAGGAACAACCCGTTACATACTATATATCAGCAGTCTGTAGTCTCTGCAGTTTACGTCTAATGAAAGACACTCACAATTTAATGCCCCATTGAGATAATTAATGCCCCATTGAGATAATCAGAGACGGATGACAGTCTTACATTTCACAAACTTGTGAGAGTAAGTCAGCTGTTGCCTTGGTTAAGGAAGCGTACCTGAATGCGCCTCATATGACTAGACGGAAACTGTGTAATATCAAAGTCATGATGTCTGGATGGACATCTCCGTGCGTCAATTTGCACATATTTGCTGGCGTAAGGTTCCTCGCAAGCCTTATATATACGCAAATACTTTTTTAAAATTTATTTGCACACAGCAGTACACCTGTAAGAATTGTACACGTGTGGTATGGTACTATCAGCTACAATGGTGCCTTTATGAAAATCGGAAAATAAATCTCGGGTGTTTCTCTTAGAAACCAATGTTACAGGTTTAGGCTAATAAATGTATGTTTTCTCTGTGATTCTGTCGCCTAAATTTGCATTTCAGATGTGATTATTAATGTGTGGCACCTCCAAAAAACGCAGGTTAGCTGGTGATGGCCCACGGAACTATTTATCTTTGCGTATTCCTAAATCATGCCATTGATACATAAATTACCTATGACAACCCGAAGAGCTGTCTTAAGTAATGACCTATTTGATAACACCCTCTTCCAAAATGAAGAACTAAGTCCTCATTTTACATGCAACGTGCTAGTAAAACATTACCCTTATCAGAGGGGAAAAAGGGCTTAAAATCTCCGTTAAGCACTCTTGATCTAACTTTAAATGCGAACATTTTAGGTTAGGCTTTACCGTGACTGTTATTGACATTAAATAAAACAGTAAGTTTACTGTTACCAGTCACCGTTTTACTTATCTCCATGACGCGTTTCAAAGGTTTAAACCTCCATCTTCAGGTGGATTTACATTAATTAGTATGACATTTGTGTGTGTGTGTGTGTGTGTGTGTGTGTGTGTGTTGTGTTGCGATATTTTGAAGGAACTTGCGGCACTGACTAGTGGAGAAACAAGACACTATTTCAGAGCATGGCTTTGGGTTTATTCTGACAAAAAATTAAACTTATATCTAACGGTAAACATAAAATAAGTAAAATAGAGTACCTCCAGTGGTCAAAGGGTTCCTTTCGCTGTCATAACACATGACACGTATACTGTCATGATTGTAAACAAAAATGGCGTCTGGAAACTGCTGGGTACAAGGTTCGTATAGCAGAAGAGAAGACATTATCGCAAAGTACAAAGAATATACATCGTAACAACATTATTACAGAATAATTTTTTAAAGGGTTTGGAGGCGTTTGTTTTGAGGTGTCGAATAAATTTGTTGGAATAAATACTTCAGGTGGCATATAAATACGATCTAGGCGGAGGGAATAAATATCGCCGAATCTTGGCACACTTCTTTCAGCCTTATTATGGTATGATTGTATTGAACTCGCTGTTGTTTCAATGAATCCGAGATTGACTGGGATTACCCGATCTGCTCGTAACGGCTGCTTTAGATAAAAACTGCTTTGTAAACTACAACATTAAATTTTAACTAATAAATGCTGGTTCTGATGTAACACAACAGACACTTTCGACCACTACATAAAATGCTTGAAATTATCCGCCCCCTTCCATATTATTCTGATAACCCATAAAATGTACGTTGAACAGTTCAACAGAACAGTTCGATATCTGAGTAACAACAATAGCTCTATGGCCGGCTTCTCTGGAGATTTCCGCCAAATCTTACCCGTAATCGCAAACGAAGTAAACGCATCTAAAATCGCCAATTAGCATAGCACGTTAATATACGCTAATAAACCAAAACATTATAACCACCTGCTTAATAGTGTGATGGTCCACCCTAGGAAAGCAATACAGCAATGATTCTACGTGACTTGGATTCGACAAGTCCTTGGCAGATTTCTTAAGACATGTGCTACCAGATGTGTACGCGCAGGTCACGCAGTGACAGCAAATTACGGATAGGTTTTGTAAGGGGTTCACCACCCTGCTGGACCAAATGTAATCTCGATGTATTGCTCACTTGCTAGAACGACAATTCACAGGCGCTGCCTGAGACATAAAATATCTTTGCCCATGTCAAAAGAGAGCTGCAATATAGTCGCAGGTCAGAGCAGTCTCTACCGCAGTTGCAGTCGCTCGCTGCTACAGGATAGTTGTAGTTTGTCGCTGGCACAGCGCAGCTTGTAGTTAGTAGTTGTCAAAGTCACAGTGTAGAACAAATTGTAAAATTTTATTATATGGAACTCAATAATAATTGTGGTCAGCCGCAGAGCTAAATGATACCATGGAATGAGATAATGATGAACAAATGAGTAATTATTAATATAACGAAAAGTCAACAGTGTAATTAAGCAAACATCTATTGCAAGGTAAATTTTATTATTTTTTTTAATTGGCATGCGCGTTGTTAAATCACTTGTCTGAGATGTTAATATGAATTTGTTTCAATCTTTTCTTGTGTGATTCGTCAGCACCAGTTGACCCAGATGTGTAATACATTCAATTTTCCCGTGTAATGGATTGTAGATCTTCATCAATAACGTAAAAAATTTTCTGAATATCATTGTTTTTAGCAGTCAACTATAAAAGTATAATTTCTCCTTAAGTCATTGCCAGTCCCGATCCAGTCATTTATCTAAATTAAAATATTCCAGAATTTCTGTCAGATCTTAGTCATGTGCTCTTAAGTAATCAAACGACCAGCTGTGCAGCTGTGTCACTAAGTAAATGTCAGTTTTTCTAGTAATACAGATCTCAGACAAATGTTATCCAGTATTAGTAGATAGGCCAGCATTGCATTAAGCTGTGCCATTTACGAGCAGATATACAGACAGCTTTATACGGCGACACCATCACGACGTAAGAGTTTTTCAGTTCATTTCTCACGGACAGATTCAGATTGATTTCACAGGGCCATGGCGTAGCGCTGCTTACGTCAAAATTTATCAGTTTTTCATGAGTTAAGATTTATCAGCTATCATGTTAAAGCGGCCGGCCGGACTATCTGAACGGTTCTAGGTGCTACAGTCTGGAACCGCGCGACCGCTACGTCGCAGTTTCGAATCCTGCCTCGGGCATGGATGTTATAGTTAAATTTGGATAAGTAAATTCTGACGTATGAAAACTGATAAATAACTCATGAAAAACTGATAAATTTTGACGTAAGCAGCGCTACGCCATGGCCCTGTGAAATCAATCTGAATCTGTCCGTGGGAAATGAGCTGAAAAATTCTTACCTCGTGATGGTGTCGCCGGAAACGCTGTCTATATATCTGCTCGTAAGTCGCACAATCTGGCCTATCTACTAATAATGGATAACTTTTGTCTGAGTCTGAATTACTATATATATGTATATATACACGGGAAGGTTACAATTTGTTGGCGTGAAGCTGGCAGCCGATAGCCTACCATATAGCTTCAGATTTGGCGAATTGGTGGCAAAGAAGCAACCTGAGTTCACTATAATATTCCTCAAACGACTTCAACAAAAATGGTTCAAATGGCTCTGAGCACTATGGGACTTAACTTCTGAGGTCATCAGTCCCCCAGAACTTAGAACTACTTAAACCTACCTAAGGACATCACTCACATCCATGCCAGAGGCAGGATTCGAACCTGCGACCGTAGCGGTAGCACGGTTCCGGAGTGTAGCGCCTACAACCGCTCGGATACTCCGACCGGCCACTTTAACATGATCCTGGGCTTGCGATATTAACTGTTATCATGTCTGAAGGTGCCGTCGCCGTTGGGGAAGACTTCAGGTAAGATGGGATACCCCGGGTCCGCTGTAACGTTCACGTGTTCCACAGCTGACACGGTGCCGTAGATTATTCAAAAATGGTTCAAATGGCTCTGAGCACTATGGGACTCAACTGCTGAGGTCATTAGTCCCCTAGAACTTAGAACTAGTTAAACCTAACTAACCTAAGGACATCACAAACATCCATGCCCGAGGCAGGATTCGAACCTGCGACCGTAGCGGTCTTGCGGTTCCAGACTGCAGCGCCTTTAACCGCACGGCCACTTCGGCCGGCCCGTAGATTATTGCCGCGAGACCTGTGGAAGACCAAGTGAATGTCCTCAATAGCACAATAATGTCCCGAAGGGCCTGCGTCCGTGGCGAATTGCACGTTTCTAACAGCCGTTCGTCTGGACGACTGAATAACTGCACACGTCCGTCGACCTGGTGTAACAGGATGCGTGACCACGAAACAAACAAAACTTAACGAATCTGCGGAAAAAATTAATATGTGGTTCAACATTTGTATAACTCTAATTCCTCTCTCTCAAACCCTACCGCATGGGGAGAGAGGGAGAGTTTTAGTTTTAGCGAATCAAAATTTACGAAGTAAATAAGTATTTTTTATTTATCCGTAATCATATTCCACGCAAAAATGAGAACATGGATTTTCTTGAATTACAGCGCCAACTACCAAGAATAAAAACAAATGTTTAAGACAAAATGTACGTAGGTTTTTATGTAGAATCTGATTCTGCAATAAAAAATGGGAGTTCCTATTTGAAATTTTAAAGTTGCCTCCCGCCCCAATCGCAGGGGGCTTGGGTGGCGGGCTAATTTTAGCACCATCAGATGTCCCCCTCGAAAATAATCAACTTTGGATTCCACACATTTTTTCGTGTGAAGCTTATTTTTCGAGTTATTCTGGTTTTGTCAAATTAAAATTTACACCCTGTTTACTCTCCTCATTGCGTCACGCGCTCGCTGTGTTACCAAGCGGCATTTAATCTCGTAGTGGGTACTGGTAATAATGTTTAGGCTCTTCAGTGTAAAATAAAGGAAGAAATATGAGGCATCTGAACAACTGCGGTTTGTAATACCAGCATCAGACTCTGATTCACTTCCGCCTGAACATGAAAAAATTACTGCAGAATTATGGGAATTTTACCCCAAAGACATAAAACAAAAAATCACAGAATAATATCAGAAATCTGAAGAACAGAAAATCCCACAATACTGGAAGAGCGCCTTGATACACCTGCTCCACAAGAAAGAAGACAAAACAATTTCGAATAATTACAGAGGAATCTCGCATCTTCCAGTAACTTATAAAAGCCTCTTTAAAGCTTTGCTCAAGCGACTTGAGTCGCAAGAGGGCCCACAGACTAGCGAGAAACAGGCGGGAGGCAGGAAAGAGAGATCCTGTATGAAACACATCTGGAACCTCAGAAACATACAACACGTCACACGGTGCCGGAATATTGCAGCCCATTTTTGAATTTCAAAAACGGTTACTATTCTGTTGAGAGACAAACGCTGTTTCATAGCCTAAAAGAATTAGGTGTCTATAGAAAGATCAGGGCCATCATCCAGGAAAATACACCAGAGACCACTTCAAAAGTGAAATTCATGGGAAAAATCTCAAGCCTATTCGAAATTCACAAAGGAGTCCCACAAGGAGATGACTTATAGCCACAGTTGTTCAACATTGTACTGAAAAACATAACCCTAAAATGAGAAAAGCATGTCAAAAGTATCGAAATTGGAACATAGAAAGGAAAAAGAGTCGCTGTGAAATTCGTGGCCTTTGCTGATGACCTGGCTATATTAACAAGCAACAAAGATTAAGCCAAGCAGAAGCTAGCTAAATTGTATGTAATCTCCTGTAAAACTGGACTCCGTATTTCCTATGAAAAATCTCAGTATATGGACACCAAATCAAATGAAAACTTCCACTGCAAACACAGTATGGAAAAATCTGACAGGTTACTCACTTCAAGTATTTAATGAAACACAATCTCCAACACAGAAATAATATTCAAACTGCAAAAGGCATACAAGCTGATATGGTATCACTTTAAAAAGAGCTATATCTCGTAATGCAAAACTACGGCACTACACCACGGTTGTTTTACCAGACACCTTGTAAGCAGCAGAAAGCACAGGTATTAGAGGCAGGACAGAAATTAATGAAATAAGAAACAAGAACGAAAAATTCTTAGATAAATCTGTGGCGCTGTACTCCGAGACGGGACTTCGATCAGACGTTCTGCCTAAAAAGGAACACTATGAACACACAGACAACATTATAGATAAATTCAGAAAAAGACACTTTCAGTTCTATGTACACCTATGTAGAAGCGATGGAAACAGGTTCACTAAGAACATTTTTAACATCGTTAATGCAAGCAAAGTAAGGACTAATTGGATAAAAGAGAGACAATGAGATCTGTGACAATTGAAAATTTAAGAAGAAGAAATTGAAGTCAGATGACAGTTCAGAAGTAAAATCAAAAATAAAAAACTTGAACTACGCCCAGCCAATAAAGAAGAGGAGAAAATCGACAAACGAAAGGAATAAAAAGCACAATGAACTACTGTTGAGGTCTTGGGAAGAAAAGAAAAGAAGGAAAAGAAGTGAAACTGTGATTGACTCAAGTTCACACGTTCTCCTAAAAGGGAATAATGATCCAAAATAGTAGCAATAAATGAAAAATAAAATAGCGAATATTAAATTACACAATAAATTAAACCTAAAAATAAAAATAAAAACATTCTCGAAAGTCTTGCAATTCCCATGACCGATATCTTGCCCGTATCGATATCGATAACAGGTAAAAATGGTCAATATTCTCCATTCCCGGGGTGGATGAACGAGATATCGTGTCAAATTCTGCCCAATTGGCGCGTTAGATCGTCAAAATGCCGAGCTGGTTGGAGGTCTCTGTCCACAATGCTCCAGCCGTTCTCAGTTGGGCAGAGATCCGGCGACCATGCTGGCCAAGGTAGGGATTCGCAGGCAGAAAACAAGCAGTAGAAAGTCTCACGGAGAGCGGGCGGGCGGACATTATCTTGCTAAAAGGTAAGCACAGGATGGCTGGGGCAACAAAACGGGGCGTAGAATATCGTCGACTTACCGCTCTGACGTAACGGTGCCGCAGATAACAACCAAAGAAGTTCTGCTACGAAATTAAATGGCATCCACGACCGTCAGTCCTGGTTTTCAGCCCGCATGACGGATGAGAGTCAGATTGTTGTTTCACCATTGTTACAGACGTATCCAGACACGTCTTCCGCCTGGAGAATTGACTGGGGAATTGTCTATAGTGATAAGGCACGCTCTAACTGAGTCCCAATGAGTAGCTTACTGTTGTCCATCGGCAATGAATTTGCACTTCAGTACCGCAAATGGACGTCCATTGAGTGTCGGCAGGTGGTCTCTTCAGATGGGTCACGTTTTATGCTCCATCGGAGGGGGGGCCGTTGGCGTGTACAGCGTGAAACTTCTGAAAGCAAACATCCTGCAACAACTGTCGGAAGAGTTCAGGCCAGAGGGCATTCCGCTAGTGACGTTCTCATCCTGGAAGGCATAATGGATCAACACAAGCATGCATCTGTTCTTGGGGACCATGTCCAAACCTCTGATGGCGCCTACTAGGAGCACATTTCGACGTGTCGTACAGGCCGCAGTGTATGTGCTCGGTTCTAACAAGGGAACCTCCCCATCGCATCCCCTTCAGATTTAGTTATAAGTTGGCACAGTGGATAGACCTTGAAAAACTGAACACAAAATGGTTCAAATGGCTCTGAGCACTATGGGACTCAACTGCTGTGGTCATCAATCCCCTAGAACTTAGAACTACTTAAACCTAACTAACCTAAGGACATCACACACATCCATGCCCGAGGCAGGATTCGAACCTGCGACCGTAGCAGTCGCACGGTTCCGGACTGCGCGCCTAGAACCACGAGACCACCGCGGCCGGCAACTGAACACAGATCAATCTAGAAAACAGGAAGAAGTTGTGTGGAACTATAAAAAAAATAAGCAAAATATACAAACTGAGTAGTCCATGTGCAGGATATAAAACATCAACCATAGTATGACCGCAGGAGCGCCGTGGCCCCGTGGTTAGCGTGAGCAGCTGCGGAAGGAGAGGTCCTTAGTTCAAGTCTTCCCTCGACTGAAAAGTTCATTTTTCTTTATTTTCGCAAAGTTATGATTTGTCCGTTCATTGACGTCTTTGTGCACTGTGATAAGTTTAGTGTCTGTGTTTTGCGACCCCACCGTAAAACCGTGCGATTAGTAGACGGAAGGACGTACCTCTCCAATGGGAACCGAAAACATTTGATCGCAAGGTCATAGGTCCACAGGAAAAACCATCTGATATATTATATACGACACTGGTGACGGCATGTGCGTCACATGACAGGAATATGTTGTCGACCCACCTAACTTGTACACTTGGCGAAAGGGTAAAAAGATTCTTCTACCTTGCCCGATTTTGGTTTGCTTGTGGATGTGATAATCACTCCCAGAAAAGTGATGAAAACATTTGAGTTTGTCACCTAAACTGCAACAAATGAATGCAACAGTTTCTCAGTCGCACAGTTTTCCATGTGCTCTGTCAAAACATATGTTTTTAACGTTTTCAAATTTTTCCGTGTATAGGCCGTCAAATCCTGCACATGTCCAATCAAATCTGAACATGTCCTGGAATTTTGGAGAGCGAAGTTGATTATGTGTGAGTGCCTGAACTTTGATAATTGATACACGATCACGTAAATAATACTGCTCTGTGTACCTGTGCAGCTTCGCAAAATCATAGAATTTTTTCACAAAGTATCTCACTTGCCGAAAACCAAACACATCTAACGGATGCACAAGAGGTGTTCAACCAGGAGGAATGGTAATCACATCTACTCCCACACTAAAATTGTCTGAAAATAAAAAATTAAACTTTTTACTCGAGGTAAGACTTGAACCAAGGACCTCTCGTTCCGCAGCTGCTCACGCTAACCACGGGACCACGGCGCTCCTGCGCTGACATTCTCCTTGATGTTGCATATCTTGTGCATGGACTACTCAGTTTGTATATTTTGCTTGTTTTCTTCATAGTTCCACACAACTTCTTCCTGTTTTCTCGATTGATCTGTGTTCAGTTTTTCAAGGCCTATCCACTGTGCCAGCTTACAACTAAATCTGAGGGGGGTGCGATGGGGAGGTTCCCTTGTATGAGCACCAGGATGAGTTTGCCGTACTTTCCTGGGAACCAATCTCTCCGAATTTAAACCCAATTGGTAATCTGTGGGATCATTCCGAAAGGGCTGTTCGTGCTATGGATCTTCAACCGAGGATCCTATCACAGCTGACCACGGCTCTGCAGTCGGCACGGCTCCACATCCCTGGCGGTATTTTCCAGAACATCACTGTGGTGCCACCGTCAGACACCACACTTGCTAGGTGGTAGCCTTTAAATCGGCCGCGGTCCGTTAGTATACGTCGGACCCGCGTGTCGCCACTGTCAGTGATTGCAGACCGAGCGCCGCCACACGGCAGGTCTAGAGAGGCGTCCTAGCACTCGCCCCAGTTGTACAGCAGACTTTGCCAGAGATGGATCAATGACAAATACGCTCTCATTTGCCGAGACGATAGTTAGCATAGCCTTCAGCTACGTCATTTGCTTCGACCTAGCAAGGCGCCATTACCAGTTTATATTGAGATTGTAATTAATGTATCATCAAGAGCGATGTTCTCCAATTATGGATTAAACTTAAGTATTCCAGAAGCTATGTACTATTTTTGGCTACTATAACTCCTTTAACTGTTCCAGACCTCACGCCAGCCTGCGTGAGCTTAAACGCGTGCATTTCGGCCTCCTCTAGCAACACGGTGTTGGCTCTTCTGCCAACACATCAATCACTCTGCCTGCACTTCTCGCGCCGCAAAAGGTGATAATTCAGGCTTTTCACAGGTGGTCACTCTAATGTGACTGGATAGTGTATACGAGGTGCGACAATAAAGTAATGAGGCTGATTTTCTTTGCAAGATGTGGCAACCTTGCAGGCTTGCGTAGGCACAATATCTTTGACCTTGGTCTATAAGCTGCTTCTAGTCCAAGCGGCACATCGATGCAACTGCTCAGTCGTGAGTTGTGCTGTAATAAGTTAACACGTGTTTGTGTCTCTCGTCACAGAAATGGAACCACATAATATTGCGGAATGGTATGCCATTTCTTTTTGCGTTCAACTGGGTGAAAACGCGACGACAACTTATGGTAAGCTTCAGAAGGCTTTTGGAGAGGAGGTCATGTCAAGAGCTCACGTTTTTCGTTGGCATAAAATGTTTAGTGAAGCCAGAAAGAATATTGAAGATGAAGACCGCAGGGATGACCATCAACCTGACAGACAGATGTCAACTTGGCCAGGGTGCGTGAAATCGTATGAGCTGATCGAAGATTATCCGTGAGAATGATTGCAGAAGAACTGAACATCAGTCGAGAAACGGTTCGTCTAATAATAACTGAAGATCTTGGTGTGAGAAATATTTGTCCAGAAATGGTCCCCAAAAATCCAACAACACAACAGTGAGAAACACGGAAAAATGTGGCAGCCGATCTGTTAGAGCAAACGGAAATCAGTCGAGAATTGCTGAGCCGTGTTATCACTGGTGATGAAAGTTGGTTTTTTCAGTACGATTCAGTGACAAAACGCCAAAGTTCGCATTGGTGCTCAAAGGGATCACCCAGACCAAAAAAAAGCTCGCATGTCAAAGTCAAAAGTGAAATGCATGCTTGTGTGCTTCTTTGATTCAAAGGGAATTGTTCATAAAGAGTGGGTGCCTACTGGACGAACAGTTAACCAGTATCACTACAAAGAAATTTTAGAAAGACTTCGTAAAAGAGTTCTTCGTGTCCGTGCCAACATTGATGATAATTGGATTCTGCATCACGATAATGCGCCATCCCATACTGCTCCGTCAGTACAGCAATTTTTAGCCTCAAAACAAATTTGAGTACTACTGCAGCCACTTTATTCACCAGATATCGCTCCGTGTGACTTTTTTCTATTTCCAAGAGTCAAGACGACGGTCAAGGGAGACCATTTTCAAACAACACAAGATGTCCAAAATGCTGTGACAAGCGTCTTGGGGGATATTACAGAAGATGAGTTCCAGAAACGTAACCATCAGTGGTAGAGGCGCTGGAAAAAGTGTGTGCAATCAGAAGGGAACTACTTTGAAGGAGACAACACTAAACTTGACTAAAACGGTAAGCAACATTTTTTTTCACATCAGTCTCATTACTTTATTGTCGTACCTCGTATTTTATGTACACATATAAAAAACCTGATTATCTCGTGTATTCTCCAAAAGTAGTTGCTGGATATGAATGTCGAACTACGAATATGACATACGTAGTTCTGGTTTCGTTAATCACAAAACTGACGCAGTCTCCAGTGTTTCACGGCATGCATAGATTTCACCCACTGTTTTACTTTTGCATGAAGAAAGTATTTCCTACACTCATTTATTTGTTAGAATTTAATATAAGCCTGATAATTTTCTTTCGTGTTTCTTTAAGCTGACTGAGGTAGAGGCCTGAAACAACTGCACTACATATCTCGTTTCCCATTTTAGATTTTACTTCCAGGTCGAATCCTGATCTTCCTTGTTGTTATTGCAGGTTCGGTAAAATCGGTATTAGTGACTCCAACGCTAGTCACAAAGACAACAGATATTTTCACTTACGAAATACGAGAATCCTTTACAATAATTTGGGTTAGAATATTTTCCCATTACGTTCTTTGCAGTTGAAGTCATCCCACTGTCGTAGGTCCCCATATGAAGAGTATACTAAGTTCAGAAATTTTCGGCGCCTCAGTTAACGTAATATCATAGGAAGTTGCAATAATACCACTTGGCCTTCCAAGAGAAATCTTAGTCGCGTTGCAGTTTCTCATCATTTCTCTAGAGAGTAACCATGCCCGTCTACAAACATGTTTAAATCCAGTTATCAGCTGCAGTAGATCTAGAAGCTGAGGCGGTTAAAAGGTTAGATGGTAACTGTTGGCAGAAGCGTCTTTCAGACAGATGCTAAATCACAGTTATATGTACAGAAACAGGTAAGGCAATTGATGCACAAAATGTCCATAGTAGACATGTTGCTGTACTCAGCCTCTATTACAAGTTACTTAAAACAAAAAAGAATACCGATGTAAGTGCGAAGCATTCTATAGCCACTGGCAATTTGAATAAAATCCTTTTGGGCATTGGGTTGTGTCATTTTGAAAGTAAAGCAAATACTGACCCTACAAAGTGAGATAGGTCCGCGCTCCGTGGATCATTTGTCATATTATGTTCAGATCACGTTACATGTAAATACGGCTACATGCTGATTCTTCTTCAGTGCTGCTGTAAGTTAATAATTCCTACACATCAACTTTTACACATTACAAAATTATAAATTTAGAAATTCTTCTACGTAACAGAGGGAGTGGTCAAGGAGAAAGTTTTTCAGTTTGTTATCAAATTTAGCTTTGTTGCCTATCAGACATTTCACCTCATTGGGCAAATGATAAAAAATTTCGGTGTCAGCATTGTGTATCCCTTTTTGTACTGAAGGTGGCCTGAATGCGGAGTAATGAACTTCATTTTTTCTTCTGGTATTTTATTGATGAGCGTCATTGTGCCTTTTGACCTGCAATTGATTATTTACAACAAACTTCACGAGGGAATATATATACTGCGAAGCAGTAATCAACATGCCTAAATCCTTAAATCGATGTTTACAAGATGAGCGTGGGTGAGAACCAATATTATTCTGACAGCACATTTTTGAGTGACGAACAATTCCTTTCTTAAACGTGAGTTACCCCAGAACATCATTCCATGTGAGATTACTGGACAAAAATATGCAAAATATGCCAGCTTACTGATTTGTCTCTCCACAAGATTTTCAATGATTCTGATTGTAAAAATGACTGGACCAAGTTGTTTTGGAAGTTCCAAAATGTGCTTTTCCCAGTTTAAATCCTCATCAATATGGATAACCGAAGCTTTGTTTTCACCATACTCTGTTTCTGCTCACCATGTGTTACCCTATCATTCATTTATTACCTCTAGATGTACAGAACTGAATATGTTGTATCTTTTTAAAATTGAGAACCAGTGATACTTTTAAGAACATTTTTGCCATTTCTTCTGTTGCTATATGTATGCTTGGGTGGATTATAATGCTAGTATCAACCGCAAAAAGAACTAATTCTGTTTGTTGTATGCTAGACTGAAGGTATTTTACACACACACTGATGAGCCAAAACATTGTGACTACTGCCCACCGCGAGGCTTGATGCCTCCTAGTGGTGCTTACAAGCAAGGTTTTAATTCTTCGGTCTTTCATCTTGCTCTTTAAGCCCAACTTGAAAGGAACGAAAATTATTATTTTCTTAGTTCATACTTTCTGACTTCCTTCTACTGGCCTTTCACTTCTTGGTAATGTGAGAGAAAGATAGCCTCTCAGTTACGATTAGAGCCCTTTTACCTCGACGAAGTTGTAATATTTATATGTATGATCTACTATTGTTCGGGCCGGCCGAAGTGGCCGTGCGGTTAAAGGCGCTGCAGTCTGGAACCGCAAGACCGCTACGGTCGCAGGTTCGAATCCTGCCTCGGGCATGGATGTTTGTGATGTCCTTAGGTTAGTTAGGTTTAACTAGTTCTAAGTTCTAGGGGACTAATGACCTCATAAGTTGAGTCCCATAGTGCTCAGAGCCATTTGAACCATTTTTTACTATTGTTCCTAACACGGCGTGTGAGCGGTTTTAATTGAATTCTCTGAGGGATTTGCTTCCATAAGGACGTGATGGTATTTTAGTATGTTTTAGTGTTGTCCGCAGAGCCCACCATGTCTAAGGTTAGTCCTACGTATTTGTGCTGTTTTGCTGGTTGGCTACCAAGTCGTGTTATTTACCTGTCTCCTTACTGATGGGAGAGAGGCAAACTGTAAGCTGGTAGAGTTTTTCACTACTCCTGGTTTTTAAATTTTACTGAGTGGTAGTTAGTGGAGGAGGCGCCTCAGGGCCCTCAGTTATTAGTAATATTCTATTAATGAAGCTGACTAAATATTGTTATTGTAATACACTACTGGCCATTAAAATTGCTACACCACGAGGATGACATGCTGCATACGCGAAATTTAACCGACACTAAGAAGTTGCTGTGATATGCAAATGATTAGCTTTTCAGAGCATTCACACAAGGTTGGCGCCGGTGGCGACACCTACAACGTGCTGACATGAGGAAATTTTCCAACCGATTTCTCGTACACAAACAGCAATTGACCGGCGTTGCCTGGTGAAATGTTGTTGTGATGCCTCGTGTAAGGAGGAGAAATGCGTACCATCACGTTTCCGACTTTGATAAAGGTCGGATTATACCCAATCGCGATTGCGGTTTATCGTATCACGACACTGCTGCTCGCGTTGGTCGAGATCCAACGACTGTTAGCAGAATATGGAATCGGTGGGTTCAGGAGGGTAATACCGAACGCCGTGCTGCATCCCAACGGCGTCTTATTACTAGCAGTTGAGACGATAGGCATCTTATCCGCACGGTTGTAACGGATCATGCAGCCACGTCTCGACCCCTGAGTCAACAGATGGGGACGTTTGCAAGACAACAACCATCTGCACGAACAGTTCGACGACGTTTGCAGCAGCATGGACTATCAGCTCGGAGACTATGGCTGCGGTTACCCTTGACGCTGCATCACAGACAGGAGCGCCTGCGAAGGTGTACTCAACGACGAACCTTGGTGCACGAATGTCGGAACGTCATTTTTTCGAAATAATCCAGGTTCCGTTTACAGCATCATGATCGTCGCATCCGTGTTTGACGACATCGTGGTGAACGCACATTGGAAACGTGTACGACACTGGTGTATCACCCGGCGTGATGGTATGGGGTCCCATTGGTTACACGTTTTGGTCACCTCTTGTTCGCATTGACGGCACTTTGAACAGTGGTCGTTGCATTTCAGATGTGTTACGCGCCGTGGCCCTACCCTTCATTCGATCCCTGCGAAACCCTACATTTCAGCAGGATAATGCACGACCGCATGTTTTAGGTCCTGCACGGGCCTTTCTGGATACAGAAAATGTTTGACTGCTGCCCTGGCCAGCACATTCTCCAGATCTCTCACCAATTGAAAACGTCTGGTCAATTGTGGCCGAGCAACTCACTCGTCACAATACGCCAGTCACTACTCTTGATGAACTGTGGTAGCGTGTTGAAGCTGCATGGGAGCTGTACCTGTACACGCCATCCAAGCTCTGTTTGACTCAATGCCCAGGCGTATCAAGGCCGTTATTACGGCCAGAGGTTTTTCTTGTGGGTACTTATTTCTCAGGATCTATGCTCCTAATTGCGTGAAAGTGTAATCACATGTCAGTTCTAGTATAATATATTTGTCCAATGAATACCCGTTTATCATGTGCATTTCTTCTTGGTGTAGCAATTTCAATGGCCAGTAGTGTAGAACACCATTTGCATATATTCATATTTGTGGTGTCGCCTATGGCGAAAGTTGTTTAATGGGTCTAGTTACCCTATACTTGTTAGTCGGCACTTGCTACTAAGGCGACTGAATTTGATGCGCCCTTGCATTTTATACATACACTGATGAGCCAAAACATCATGACTCGATGCCTCCTGGTGGTGGTGCGGGCAAGTGACGCAGTAAGGGCAGGATGTAAGCGGAAGAGAGATGAATGGGCAGTCATTAACGCGAAGATACGGACGCAGATGCGGAAATGCACTGATATAAGCTGTTGACAAAGGCACATTGTTGTGACTATGCGGCTGGAAACGGGAATCTATGAAACGGGGAAGCTGTTGGCGTACTATTGCCGGCAGTACCTATGGAAAGTGTTTGAAAAACAGTAAAATAACGAGTAGGCCGTTTGTTATTGGAAAGCCATGTCTCATCACAAAACCTAGGGGTTGGAGGTTCCCCCACTGTGTAATCCAGGATAGGCAGCGATCTGTCGGAGGTCTGACCACAGAATACAATGCTGGTGCACTCACAAGTTTTTCGGAGTACTCCGTTCAAAGGTTAATGTTGAACACGGAGCTCCACATCACACGACCCCTGCGTGTTCGTGTGTCGCCCCAACGAAATCGTCAGTGGTGATTTCAGTGTGAGCGCAGCATCAGGACGTTTTCACTGTGGATCAATAGAAACGAGTCTCCTGGCGAATTAATCGCATTTCTTGTTACACCGGATCGTTGGTTGGGTTCTTACACTGGATGGCTGCACGAAACGTGCTACTGGGAACACTGAGTTGGGCTTCCTTGGGATCTGTGGCAGTAATCGAATGCATCATGACAGCAGTCAACTACTAGAACCTTACTGCGGACCACCTGCATCCCTTCATGACTGAAGACTCCCCTTACGACGATAGCGGGATAATTGTCCGCATTGCAAGGTCAGACTCGGGCTGCAGTGATTTGACGGGCATTATAGTGAACTGACACTGATGTCTTGGTTGGTTGGTTTGTGGGAGTAAAGGGACCAGACTGCTACGGTCATCGGTCCCCACTGATGTCTTGGGCAGCAATTGTGCTTGATCTGTACGTATTGGAACACATATCAGATGCCAGATCCGTAGAACCCCGCCCCGTAATAAGAGGGAATTGCTTGACCTCTGCTTAGACATCTGGTGTCGTATACCTCTGTGATCCTGTCAAGGACTTGTAGAATCCACACCAAGTTGAATCTGTGTTGTACTGTGTTTGAAAAGTGGAACAACACGCTACACGCTATTAAATAGGTGGTCATAATTTTTCGAATCATCGGTGTACACTCTAAGCAAAAAAAAAAACGCACAAAGAAGAAATTATCCAAGTTAACCAAATTGGACAGAGATAAGAGATCAGTAGATGTGATATACATGTACAGACAAACAAATAATTACGATTACAGAAACAATTGCATGATTTAGTCAAGCTTCACAAATTCAGGAAGTCAATTTCTTGGTTCAAAATGGTTCAAATGGCTCTGAGCGCTATGGGACTTAACATCTGTGGTCATCAGTCCCCTAGAACTGCGGTTCCAGACTGAAGCACCTAGAACTGCTCAGCCACACCGGCCGGCAGTCAATTACTTGCTGGTCTTTATATGGTTCTGATGTCAGCAGTTATTTGGCTTGACATTGTTTGATGGAGTTTTTGGATATCGTCCTGAGGGATATTGTGGACCATTCTGTCCAATTGGTGCGTCTGATCGTCAAAATCCAAGATGGCTGCAGGATCTTGTCCATAATGCTCTAAACGTTCACGATTTGGAGGGGGGGGGGGGAGGGAGGGGGAGATCTGGCGACCTTGCTGATCAATGTAGGAGTTGGTAAGAAGGAAGAGAAGCAATAGAAACTCTCGCCATCTGCCGGCTGGCATTATGTTGCTGAAATGTAAACCCAGGACGGCTTGCCATGAAGGGCAATAAAATGGGGCGTAGAAAGTTCGTTGACTTACCACTTTGCTGTAATGGTGCCGCAGATGACAACTAAAGTGTCCTGCTACGAAAAGAAATGTCACACCAGACCATCATTCTTGGTTGTCGGGCCGCGTGGCAGGCGTCAGACTGGTATCCCACCGCTGTCCGGGACGTCTTAACCCTTTGTTTCCTGACATAACAAAAAATTTACCTTTTAACATTTTCTTTGCAGAATTTATGCTATTGTGGCCTCAAATGACGGTAGGATTTTTTGTAAAATTTTATTTTATTTTTCACAACTTTTTTCTCTCCTGGTATTTAGAAGTACCGTCAGACTCACAACATGCGCAGGAAAATGCTCCAATTTTTATAACTTGTACCTTATTCCACATAAATATTAAATATTTTTACATTAGAAAATTAATTAACCGAAATACGATATTTCTCATTTTTTTTTAAATTTCGCATTAATTTATTCTAGAGCAACTTCACAATACATAGTAACTTAGCTATACATTTTTGACAGTATATACATATCACATATTTAGTGATACCTTATGAAATTGTAGGAAACACTTCTTTTTCTCATTGCAGCACAAATACACTTTACATGTACTACATTGTGAATGTGGTCTCGACTGAATTTTATTTTTCGCACACATTTCGCATCGTCCTCTTTTACAACTGAACACTACAAAATGGTTTCCTCGGTTGCCAAGACGTACATCCTTCGGAACAGAAAACTTATCCTTCCTTCTCTTTGGGAGAGTTATTTCATCTTTACCAGAGTTTTTTTTTTTTTTAGATTTGGTACTTGCTGTTCATTCATTAGCCCTAGTGCCACAGCACACCTGAATTCCAGCAGTGGCAGTGCCCCATGTAGGTCACTGAAAATGACGTAAGCAGTGACAAAAGCAATTTCTATTGCTCCCCAGAACAGACGGTGCCACCATTTCTTTGATCGGTTGTCAAGACCATAAGTTGAATGTAATCTGTCTGCATGATCCACACCACC
This sequence comes from Schistocerca nitens, assembly GCF_023898315.1. NCBI lineage: Eukaryota > Metazoa > Arthropoda > Insecta > Orthoptera > Acrididae > Schistocerca > Schistocerca nitens. Next base: position 142,247,445 of record NC_064622.1, on the reverse strand, counting down.
CATGTTTTTATTGTAATCACATACAATAACTGGACATGGTATAGACATACTAGTTCCATCTTTCTGTTTTCTTGTCACTACGCTCTGTTCAATGACATGGAAGTTTGACGCAAAATATACTACTTTATTTTCCTTCCATTGAAATACTGTTAGGTGGTGGTGGTTAGTGTTTAACGTCCCGTCGACAACGAGGTCATTAGAGACGGAGCGCAAGCTCGGGTTAGGGAAGGATTGGGAAGGAAATCGGCCGTGCCCTTTCAAAGGAACCATCCCGGCATTTGCCTGAAACGAGTTAGGGAAATCACGGAAAACCTAAATCAGGATGGCCGGAGACGGGATTGAACCGTCGTCCTCCCGAATGCGAGTCCAGTGTGCTAACCACTGCGCCACCTCGCTCGGTACTGTTAGGTGTAAAGATGACTCTCTGTGATTTGATTTAGACATTTTTCTTTAGGTAAATTCCCTGGCAAACCTTTCCTGTTTGTTCTAATTGTTCCACAGGCAAATGTATTTACCGATGCCGGCCGCGGTGGTCTAGCGGTTCTGGCGCTGCAGTCCGGAACCGCGAGTCTGCTACGGTCGCAGGTTCGAATCCTGCCTCGGGCATGGGTGTGTGTGATGTCCTTAGGTTAGTTAGGTTTAAGTAGTTCTAGGTTCTAGGGGACTTATGACCTAAGATGTTGAGTCCCATAGTGCTCAGAGCCATTTGAGCCATATTTACCGATTTCTGTGTGAGAAAAAGTGGACAGAACGACTACTGAGAGGTAACGCACTGTTGCTACAATTAAGTGTTCGCACAACCTGACGGTACTAATAAGTCCGCCTTATATCTTCCACTTTATCTCATTCACTTGTAACGTAATGCTTCAAACTATTATAAAAAAAAAACAAAGAAGGTAAGTACGTACAATGGAAAACTCAACGGAAGTTTCAATAAACTGCGCACAAATTCAGGCAACACCATGAAAACAAGCACATAAAATCTTCTGTTTTCACAGCAGCACGCGAAAAACAATTTCAAGCTCTGACCGCCAGAGAGGTCTATGTATTGCACAATAACATTTATGAAACAGTAGAGCAGAGTTACTGTTACGTACCGACAGGCTCTCAGATCACGAAACTGCACCACGAGAAAATAATTAGAGCCAAAACTTACTGGTACTTTTAAGTACCGTCAGGCAACAAAGGGTTAAAACGCGTCCTCGACATACAATCTCATTGACTGGAGTAGAATTGTCGTCAGTGATGAGTCCCTCTTAGAAGCGAGCCCAGGTGATCAGCAAAGACAGTCAGGATAGCAACCTAACTGTCGCCTGCCATACGGTCCGACAAGCGGGCGTGATGATCTCAGAAAACATTTAATTTCCTAGCAGGAGCCCTTTGGTTGCAATCTGCGGCAGCCTTACGGCGCAGTTGTAGGTCGACGATATTCTACTCCCCGTAATGCGTCCCTTCATCGAAACCCTTACTGAGCTTACATTTCACTTCAGCAAGATAGTGTCTGCCCGAACACGGCTAGAGTTTCTAATGCTTGTCTTCTTGCTTGTCAAACCCTACTTTCACCAGCAGGGTCACCGTATCTTTCCTCAATTGTGAACGTTTGGACCATGCGGAGATCCCTCTCACCATAACTGGATTTTGACGATCTAACGCGCGAGTATGTTGTCTTCCAAAAATGAGCAGCATAGAGACAGAACTGATGACACTTCCTGCAGCACCTGACCATCATTTTGCAGGGCAGTGCTCAAGCACGTACAGTGCAAGCTGTTACTGATTTGTCTGACTGCTGGGGCTGCTAAGTGCTATACTATCTACTGCACTCCCCATACTTAAACCCTCGCAAGTTCAACTCGATTACTAAACTGAAGGAAAAACTTCACAGCATTCGCTTCAGAACTGCTACAAATTCCTCTGGCAATAGACCACGCCGCTCGAATTGTCTAAACGACTGGCAATGCTAAGAGTATCCTACGACTTCCACATCGCTGGCAACGGCGGTTATACACAGTGCTGGTGACTACTTTGAAGGTCAGTAACACTTTGAAACACGTATCTATTTTGGACGAGCTGTAAATAAATAGTTGCCACTATTGCAGTTCCAACCCTCGTATAAGACTGAACAAACTACACTCCTGGAAATGGAAAAAAGAACACATTGACACCGGTGTGTCAGACCCACCATACTTGCTCCGGACACTGCGAGAGGGCTGTACAAGCAATGATCACACGCACGGCACAGCGGACACACCAGGAACCGCGGTGTTGGCCGTCGAATGGCGCTAGCTGCGCAGCATTTGTGCACCGCCGCCGTCAGTGTCAGCCAGTTTGCCGTGGCATACGGAGCTCCATCGCAGTCTTTAACACTGGTAGCATGCCGCGACAGCGTGGACGTGAACCGTACGTGCAGTTGACGGACTTTGAGCGAGGGTGTATAGTGGGCATGCGGGAGGCCGGGTGGACGTACCGCCGAATTGCTCAACACGTGGGGCGTGAGGTCTCCACAGTACATCGATGTTGTCGCCAGTGGTCGGCGGAAGGTGCACGTGCCCGTCGACCTGGGACCGGACCGCAGCGACGCACGGATGCACGCCAAGACCGTAGGATCCTACGCAGTGCCGTAGGGGACCGCACCGCCACTTCCCAGCAAATTAGGGACACTGTTGCTCCTGGGGTATCGGCGAGGACCATTCGCAACCGTCTCCATGAAGCTGGGCTACGGTCCCGCACACCGTTAGGCCGTCTTCCGCTCACGCCCCAACATCGTGCAGCCCGCCTCCAGTGGTGTCGCGGCAGGCGTGAATGGAGGGACGAATGGAGACGTGTCGTCTTAAGCGAAGAGAGTCGCTTCTGCCTTGGTGCCAATGATGGTCGTATGCGTGTTTGGCGCCGTGCAGGTGAGCGCCACATTCAGGACTGCGTACGACCGAGGCACACAGGGCCAACACCCGGCATCATGGTGTGGGGAGCGATCTCCTACACTGGCCGTACACCACTGGTGATCGTCGAGGGGACACTGAATAGTGCACGGTACATCCAAACCATCATCGAACCCATCGTTCTACCATTCCTAGACCGGCAAGGGAACTTGCTGTTCCAACAGGACAATGCACGTCCGCATGTATCCCGTGCCACCCAACGTGCTCTAGAAGGTGTAAGTCAACTACCCTGGCCAGCAAGATCTCCGGATCTGTCCCCCATTGAGCATGTTTGGGACTGGAAGAAGCGTCGTCTCACGCGGTCTGCACGTCCAGCACGAACGCTGGTCCAACTGAGGCGCCAGGTGGAAATGGCATGGCAAGCCGTTCCACAGGACTACATCCAGCATCTCTACGATCGTCTCCATGGGAGAATAGCAGCCTGCATTGCTGCGAAAGGTGGATATACACTGTACTAGTGCCGACATTGTGCATGCTCTGTTGCCTGTGTCTATGTGCCTGTTGTTATGTCAGTGTGATCATGTGATGTATCTGACCCCAGGAATGTGTCAATAAAGTTTCCCCTTCCTGGGACAATGAATTCACGGTGTTCTTATTTCAATTTCCAGGAGTGAATAATACAAAACTAAAAAACGACACACCACAACGGAATTATCCGAATGGGAGGGAAGTCGGTAGATGTCATGTATAACTACAGTGAAACAAATGATTACAATTAAATACAAAATTTGGTGATTTATGTAAGAGAAACAGCTTCACAAATTGAATAAGTTAAATAACGCATTGTTCCACCACTTGCCCTCGTGTCAACAATTACTGGGGTTGGCGTTGATTGGTTGCGTTGTTGTATCCCTTCCTGAGATATATCGTGCCAAATTCTGTCCAGTTGGCTGGTTGCTTCGGAAACATCCTGAGCTAGTTGGAGGGTCCTGCCCGTACTGCTCAATCCGATCTGAACTGGGGAGAGATCCGATGACCTTGATGGCCAAGGTAGTGTTTGAAGACAAGCAGCAGAAATCTCGCCGTATCCCGGCGGACATTACCTTGCTGAAATATAAGCACAGGATGGCTTGCCATGGTCAACAGCCGGCCGAACTGGCCGAGCGGTTCTAGGCGCTACATTCTGGAACCGCGCGACCGCTACGGTCTCAGGTTCGATTCCTGCCTCGGGCATGTATGTGTGTGATGTCCTTAGCTTAGTTATGTTTAAGTAGTTCTAAGTTCTAGTGGACTGATGACCTCAGAAGTTAAGTGCCATAGTGTTCAGAGCCATTTGAACCATGGTCAACAAAACGGGGCGTAGAATATGTCGACGTACCGTTGTGCTGCAAGGGTACCGAGGATAACAACCAAACTGGTCCTACTATGAAACTAAATGGCACTCCAGGCCATCACTCCCGGTTGTCGGGACGCATGCCGAGGGACAATCAGGTTGGTGGTATTCCACCGCTGTCCGGGCGTCTCCAGACACGCCTTCGCTGGGCATTTGGGCTCAGTTCGGAGCGGGGCTCATCAATGAAGACAATTCTACTCCAGTAATGAGATTCGAGGCCGAATGTACCCGACACCGCTGCAAACGGGCTTGTTCGTGTGTAGAGGTCAATGCTAGTCGGCACATTGGACTCCGTGAGCTCAACCATCATACTGTGAGCCGCCTATTAAATGTCCTTCTGTTCACTGAAGCACCAGCTGCACGTCGGATAGATCATAATGTTGTATCCGGAGATCTGAGTGCCTCTTTGACAATTGCTCGGTCTTCACTTTCAGTAATCCATCCAGGTCGACCACTCCCTTCTCGATGCTGTGATCGGCCTTGATTCACCCATTTCTGCCATATCGTCGAACAGTAGCATCTCTACTATTCAAATGACGAGCGATTCGTCGATTACTCCATCCGGATTCTTTGACCCCAACTACACGTTCTCTCAAATGCTGACATCTGCGTATATTGTTCACGTGGATGTCTGCGAAGCGTAGTTACTGTCCAAAGGAGTAGAGGGAATGAAATTCGCAAATACTTTATGTCCTGGTAACTACATGACCCCTGTTTGCTATCCTTACCAGCTGCGTGGCGAGATTGCGCTGCAACGTCACACATTCGCCCATCGACCGCCAAAGTTTACAGTTGTCTGTCGATACCTGTACGAAGATCAGTTTGCGACTATTGTACGTAACTAGTTCGTGATGCATCGTTCTACACGATAGTAATATTAAAAACCGTCGCTTTTCATGAGTTTTATGAATACAAAAACGAAGCAGCATTACATTTACACTACTGGCCATTAAAATTGCTACACTAAGAAGAAGTGCACATGATAAACGGGTATTCATTGGACAAATATATTATACTAGAACTGACATGTGATTACATTTTCACGCAATTTGGGTGCATAGATCCAGAGAAATCAGTACCCAGAACAAACACTGCTGGCCGTAATAACGGCCTTGATACGCCTGAGCATTGAGTCAAACAGAGCTTGGATGGCGTGTACAGGTACAACTGCCCATGCAGCTTCAACACGATACCATAGTTCATCAAGAGTAGTGACTGGCGTATTGTGACGAGCCAGTTGTTCGGCCACCATTGACCAGACGTTTTCATCTGGTGATAGATATGGAGAATGTGCTGGCTACGGCAGCAGTCGAACATGTTCTGTGTCCAGAAAGGCCCGTAAAGGACCTGAACCATGCGGTCGTGCATTATCGTGCTGAAATGTAGGGTTTCGCAGGGATCGAATGAAGGGTAGAGCCACGGGTCGTAACACATCTGAAATGTAATGTCCACTGTTCAAAGTGCCGTCAGTGCGAACAAGAGGTGACCGAGACGTGTAACCAATGGTACCCCATACTATCACGCCGGGTGATACGGCAGTATGGCGATGACGAATACACGCTTCCAATGTGAATTCACCGCGATGTCGCCAAACACGGATGCAACCATCATGATGCTATAAACAGAACCTGGATTCATCCGAAAAAATGACGTTTTACCATTCGTACACCCAGGTTCGTCGTTGAGTACACCATCGCAGGTGCTCCTGTCTGTGATGCAGCGTCAAGGATAACCGCAGCCATAGTCTCCGAGCTGATAGTCCATGCAAACGTCGTCGAACTGTTCATGGAGATGGTTGTTGCCTTGCAAACGTTCCCATGTGTTGACTCAGGGATCGAGACGTGGCTGCATGATCCGTTTCAGCCATGCGGATAAGATGCCTGTCATCTCGACTGCTAGTGATACGAGGCCGTTGGGATCCAGTACGGCGTTCCGCACCACCCTCCTGAACCCACCGATTCCATATTCTGTTAACAGTCATTGGATCTCGACCAACGCGAGCAGCAGTGTCGCGATACGATAAACCGCAATCGCGATAGGCTACAATCCGAGTTTTATCAAAGTCGGAAACGTGATGGTACGCATTTCTCCTCCTTACACGAGGCATCACAACAACGTTTCACCAGGCAACGGCGGTCAACTGCTGTTTGTGTATGAGAAATCGGTTGGAAACTTTCCACATGTCAGCACGTTGTAGGTGTCGCCCCCGGAGCCAACCTTGTATGAATGCTCTGAAAAGGTAATCATTTGCATATCACAGCATCTTCTTCCTGTCGGTTAAGTTTCGCGTCTGTAGCACGTCATCTTCGTGGTGTAGCAATTTTAGTGGCCAGTAGTGTATTATTTGTTCAGTCATGCAACGCTTATATTAGTAACAGAACTATCTTTAGTTTTGATTACACTGCTGAAGGCATGATTTCTACTATCTGTTGTGATTTTTTAATTTATGTTTCATGCTTCCCCTGAGCTCGAAATATTACAGGAGAGAAGAGTTCGCTTGAAGCTAGGAATACCGATCTGATGATAGACGGGCCGTAACGGCAGACGACGTAAAAAGGAGTTGCTTTTGTAGTGGTTGGCTCCTGACATCCAGTGAGCAGTCTCGATTTCTTAGCCTTTAGTACAACGTGCGGTTTCAGGTAAGCCACGTCACTGTTGTCACGAACGAAACTCGTCAGGTGCGGAAGCAGCCGAATCTCGGGGTTGCGTCCTTGTGCGGAGTCCCTAATTTGCGCTTGCGAAATATAATAAACATAAGCCATTCATTTCGCCCCGAGGAGCGGCATCGTGCGACCGTCCTTCAGAAGTGAAAGGTGGCGACGCGTCGGGCCGCTGCTATCTCTGCGGCGGGCCGCCTCCGCTCCGTGCTTTCTACGCCTGCCTGTCTGCGTTACGTAACGGTCACGGTCGGCGGGCGAGTCGCAGCACGCGACTTCTGTGGACTGCACGCTTCAGCGTTCTCACGTGTATCGCTTTGATAGCAATATTCGCAACAATATACTTGCAAAGCTCACAGAAAAGCGCTTTTAGAAAATCTTTTAATGAATAGTAAATCGAGAACCAATTTCAAACATTGCGGGGACCAGGTCATGAACGACAGCTATCGCGAACAGGAAGGAAGGGAACACGAAAACAAAAGAAAAAGGTCACCGGGCAAAAGACAGTGAAGCGCCGCAGAAGCTGGTACAGGCATGCTTATTCAAATACACAGCTATGTAAACATGCAGAATACGACGCTGCGGTCGGCAACGCCTAAATAAGACAAGTGCCTGTCGATTGTTTACTGCTGCTACGATGGCACGTTATCAAGATCTGAGTGAGTTTGAACGTGCTGTTATAGCCAGCGCACGAGCGATGGGACACAGCATCTCCTAGGTAGCGCTGAAGTGGGGATTTTCCCGTTCGACCATTTCACGAGTACACAGTGAATATCTGGAATCCGGTAAAACATCAAATCTCCGATATCGCTGCGGCCGGAAAAAGATCGTGCAAGAACGGTACCAACAACGACTGAAGAGAATCCTTCAACGTTACAGAAGCGCAACCCTTTCGGAAATTGCTGCAGATTTCAAAGCTGGGTCATCAACAAGTGTCAGCGTGCGAACCGTTTAACGAGACATCATCTATATGTGCTTTCAGATCCGAAGGCCCACACGTCTACCGTTGATGATTGGACAACACGAATCTTCACGCCTCGCCTGGACACGTCAACACCGACATTGGGCTGTCGGTGACTGGGGTGATTTCCCTAAATCGTTTCAGGCAAATGCCGGGATGGTTCCTTTGAAAGGGCACGGCCGATTCGTAAGCTTCTCATCTGACCACCTGCATCCATTCATGTCTATTGTGCTAGCCGGCCGGAGTGGCCGAGCGGTTCTAGGCGCTACAGTTGGAACCGCGCGGCCGATACGGTCGCAGGTTCGAATCCTGCCTCGGGCATGGATGTGTGTGATGTCCTTAGGTTAGTTAGGTTTAAGTAGTTCTAAGTTCTAGGGGACTGATGACCTCAGAAGTTTAGTCCCATAGTTCTCAGAGCCATTTGAACCATTTGAACTGTACGTCTCGGACGGGGTATTTTTTTTTTTTTTTTTCATGGCTCCATTGGTGTGACAGTCCGATGAAGTTTTGCGCAGGAGTGTTGCGCAGTGTTTTTAATATGCCCGTCGATGTCGTCATCTCACACTGTTCAGTTCTCTGCGCACAGTGAGCACATAAAGATGCTTAGATTGAAGAATAGAATCTCCAGCCAAGTCTGTAGTGCGTGCTGTCATTCGATATCCTCATGTGTTCCTGCTGATGTGTTCCTCTGCAATTCGTGTATCCTTCCCCCTCCCTTCCCTAAAATAACTGTCCGTGCGTGCCAGCAAAGTGCGGCAATTGTGCAGGAACTTTGAAGCAGGACGTACACAGTTCATGATGCATGCGGTCATGATCTTGTTCAATGCTTCGAGAGAATCGTGTACGAATGGCAATTCAGAACAAGCGAAGAGGAACGTTGTCATTAGGCATTGTCCTGCTTGACACAAATGCTCGACCGCTAATAGCAGCTGCAACAAAGACGCTTCTGCCGCGTTTTCGATGGAAAGTGTTTGATCACCCACCACACAGTCCGGATTCGGCTCCCTCTGATTTTCAATTTATTTGCTTAAATGTACCGCTGTCTACGAGGATAGCATTTTGGCACAAACAACAAGCAGCAGAATTAGCTGAAAGATAGACAGATGACTTCTATCACGAGGGTGTTCTAATGTTGGCACCACGCTACGACATATGTCTATCTCGGAGCGACGACTATGTACAGAAGTAGCAGAGAAGTAGCTGGAAGGCGTAGCGAAATCCTGCAGATAAAATATTTTTGATTTTCACTGTGGTTTCCATTTCGTGACCTTGAAAAATAATAGCCGCAGTAGAACTGGTACCAGGCGTTTACGATCGTATAACGCAGTGCACATTTAGAGTCTGGTACCCCACAAAACCCGAAGCGACGCAGACGCTGGACAGGAGAGAACTTGAGAGGTGTAGTGTCATCCGACGAGTCGCGATTTCGCCTTTTTCTTAGTTATGCGAGGCGTCGAGTGAACAGACGGCCCTGTGAGGCATTCTAACTGCATTCTGCGGAGGCTGCAGTTTACGACAGAGGTACTTCTCTGATGTTTTGAGGCTGCTCTCCATACCATGAACGAGCGAGGTGGGGCAGTGGTTAGCACACTGGACTCGCATTCGGGAGGACGACGGTTCAATCCCGCGTCCGGCCATCCTGATTTAGGTTTTCCGTGATTTCCCTAAAATCGCTCCAGGCAAATGCCGGGATGGTTCCTTTGAAAGGGCAAGGCCGACTTCCTTCCCCATCCTTCCCTAATCCGATGAGACCGATGACGTCGCTGTTTGGTCTCTTTCGCCAAAAAACCCAACCCAACTCCATACCATGACTTGAACACACTCATTCAGGTTACCGTGAACATTCTCCGCGACCAGCTGCTACCCTCCGTTTACACCTTGATCACGTGTGTGCTGTGAACTCTCCTGTCTAGCAAGACGGCAACAGCAGTGTTCACAGGGTCTGGTTTAACAGTCTATTAGGAATCCCATCTTACCTTGGCGTGCTCGCAAAATCACCCACCTGGCCTTGCCACGGTAATAACACCGATTCCTGTCAGGTCACCGAAGTTAAGGCACTGTCGGACTTGGCGAACACTTAGATGGGTCACCGTCTGGGGCTGCAGAGAGCTGCTGGCAATCTGGGTGCACTGAGCCCTTGTGAGACCAAGTGAGGAGCTAGTGGGGGTGGTGGTTATTACTGAAACTACAGATTTTTGGTACGGTCTTTTTTTTCACGTCACTTTAACCCGACCGGTTTTTATTCCTATTATTTCCCGTAGTAAACCTAGAAACTGAACAAACTTTTGATTCATTCAGTTTCAAGATAGAATCAAAATATTAAACAGGCGAATAAAAGGAAACTTAGTACGTACACCGTTCGCTACTCTTCTCTAAAAGTGGTAAGCGGTAGAATGCTACAAAAAGTCACCAGTGTTCTTCTATTGACTGTAATCTCTTGAAACTCTGCTCGAAAATCATATTGTAATTGGGGATCATACCACTGTTTGGATATTACGAATAGTCAATGTTAAAGGGCGAAAACTGAATTTGAAGAACTCTCTGTTTCGTGATAATTTGTACGTTTCCAAGGACTACAAGCAGATAAAGGCAGCAGATCAACTACTTTCTATTTTTGTTGCATACTATGAATGAACTGTTGTTAAGTTTCTAATTAATTACTCTTAGCATCATTTCCGTCCTCTCTTATTATTTAATAAAAATGGCAGACAACTCTTTAATGTTTCAAAGCAAATGAAGCATTGTACTTCATTGCTACCTCACTTCGCAAAAATATTTCCAGGCCAGGATTGGTGTCACTCTGCAATACGACGGAAGACTGGCGGCTACAGCTAGAAACTACCGTACAGAGCTTGTGTGCAAGTCTTGCACGTACATGGGCACCGTAAGCCACGACACACGGCCCATTGCTGGTTCAGCAATGCTGTACTAATTCTTACGCCACACGTCTGTTGCTCGTTTCTGTCGGCACTGTTATTAACTCATCCTTTTCCCATTTTCTACAATAACTTAATGTATCAAACCAATGCAAATTTAATGAATGAATGTTTTTCCTCTTTTGAAAAGGGGCTATTTAAAAATGAAAAATTTTAACACTCCTGATATTGCTAATTGATAATTCGGTTTTTAAATCGGTTATTAGTAAAAAATGAAAAGAAGTGTTATACCGAGACCAAAGAAATGCCGAAAAATACTGGTTATTCAGAACTAAGATACCGACGTCGGTTTTAACCGGAAGGTGTTTTCCATCCCTAGGAGCTGCCTGATTGAAAACTAACTGCTCCGCTCACGAAAACTGACAACGGCAGAGAGAGCGGTGTGCTGACCACACCTCCGTATCCTCATCCAGTGACGCCTGTCGGTTAGGGTGACACGGCGATCGGTCGCTACCATTAGACCTTCCGTGGCCTGCCCGGGTGGAGTTAAGTTTTAGTTAAACACAACGAACATGTCTGGAAGTATTTGCAAGTGCGATGAAACGTGCAAATCAACATATCCACAATTTGAAAGTTGTGCAGTATGTAATCGTCATTGAGTGGGAGTGGATTCAGCTGCACGTGACATTCCTGAAGAAACTCTTTGACTGTCTTCCTCTCAGAATTCACGGCACTGTTAAGATTGCAAAGGTGATATCTCCTGGGGAGAGACAGTTTTTCTCAGTCTGATGTGCTTATCTCTCGACGATATCCTTGTGTAAAATTTTCTCGAGCTGCTTGTCGCGTCTTATTAGAGTAAAAAATGAGCTGTCGACGATAGCCTACATAATCTTTGTCAAGAGCAAAGGACCATCGTAATGTTATTGCTCATTTCATTCCTCTACTCTCCCATCGTCTTTAACTTAACAAAGCTCTATACTGGATGACATATGGTACAAGTTCCTCCAGAAAATATCGCAAGTCGTTTAAGAACTTTCTGAGTGTATCACGGTTGTACCACGGGCTGAACATGAACCAAAGCCGAATTAATTTTCTTCGGCTTTATAGTTTCCGTTATTTTGATACGCACATGGGAAAAGCAAATTGTCGTTTCATGAAATTGCCACCATTTCATCAAGAAAAAACGTATCTATGGTTTTACCGTCCGACCCGTTCACGATATGATTTTGTCTTCATCAATGGGGGCAAAAGTTTTATTTAAGCCAGTATAATATTGCCAGTCTTGCTAATTCCTATGTTTTCTGTGTGAAGACGACACCAATAAAGTTCAAGTGGTTCAAATGGCTCTAAGCACTATGCGACTTAACATCTGAGGTCATCAGTCCCTTAGAACTTACAACTGCTTAAACCTAACTAACCTAAGGACATCACACACATCCATGCCCGAGGCAGGATTCGAACCTGCGACCGTAGCCTACAACCGCTAGGCCACTGCGGTCGGCACCAATAAGGAAAAGATACATTTTTAGTACGTGAGGAAATAACCAAGAAATATATCTGATTAGAATTTGCTAAAGTGGGTCGACTGGAAGGATATCCAAATGAAGAACGATAAGCCAAATCTCTGGTAATGTACACTAAAATCAGTTTCATATTCGTCAATGGGTCCTGGAGTCAATTACCGCCCTGGCCACAATGGAGATGGTTCGCCGTTAGTATTCATCGATATGAATGTGAGGTGTTAGACGTATCATGTTCTTGGGTGAGTTGAGTCTTTGTGTAGAGCAACGGTGCGTCATTATTGATAATTATTGAATGATACCTCATTCTAGGACACTTGCTGGAGCTGACAACGTGAATTGGCAAGACACCTCTTGGCAAGAGCTACGCGTCGTTCCTGACCTGCAGACAATTACGGAGAGATGAACTATGGAGAAACTCGTGTCACAGGCCTTCGTTTAATTATCTGCGACAACTTATGCATGCTGTTATTTTTCGTTTCTGAATGACGAAGCCACGGAGGCACTTATTTTCAACTTCGAAATTACTGTCACCAAATGATTTGAAGATTCTCTTTTGTCTTGTCACTAAAACGTTCATTATTTTCTATGATGCAAGTGACGGTGCCATTTATTTCATGGAAAATCCTTGCGATGGTGAAGTGACATAAATCTGTGAGAGAGTGCGTAGCATAGAGATACGCCATAAAAATGAGTCACGGCCAAGTCGGATACGCTATGTTGTTACAGGTGTTCTGAATATTTAGCGACCTGAATCACAGTTTTTATGAATTATTTTAATTATGTAGATACGAGTATAGAAATTAATGATATCCTTATTTACTCGTACATAAGCAGAATTCTGCAATGCTTAGCAGCTTTTAATTAACCGTGGAGACCTAACAATAATTTGTGAGAAGTTCTTTGTGTTAGCCTCAAGCAGGAAAAGCGCAAAATACTCCAAAAATAATGCCTTCGCGTTTACCACACGTTCTTCTGGAGGCAACACAATTTGTCGTTTTTGGTGGCTAAAATACACGCTCAATAAATATTCCAGGTCCTAAAATACCACACAACTTGATTTTCGGGTCATTAGGCAATCGTTGTGGAAAACTTGATCATGTAAACATTGTTTGAGAAATAAAGAACAAACATAACGCCTATACAAGATAGAGATAAAACGCAACCAAATAAAAAGTGTTGTTGAACTAGACAAAAAACAGTGAGTGAAGTGTGACTGTACATCTACAAAAGAAAAGGTTACCCTTTTTTTATTTACAAGAAGAAGACAGAATTCTTTAAGCCCTGTCGACGACGAGGTCATTAGAGACGGCGTACAAGTTCGGATTGGACAAGGATGGGCAAGGAATTCGTCAGCGTCCTTTTACAAAGGCAAACCAAAATCCAGAGAGGTGGATGGGAATTAGAACATCGTCCACTTATTTTCCTTATAATCGTGGAGAAGCTGATTTTTCAGAGTAAGTGCTACCAGTGTTGCAGACTTTCAGCGCGAAATGGATACAGAAATTACTATAGTCTAGTTTTCAAATTCAACACAGAATGGAGGATTAGAAGTGTTCCTATTGTGCCGTAAGCCAGGATGCCTGGATTTGAATCTTAGCTCATTGGCAGGCCGCATTTCAAGCAATAATTGATTACATCAGATACAAGCCAGTCGGCAACAGGTATGCAGAAAATAAGCACGTAGATTAAAGTTTATTCTAAAAAAAAAGTGTTGATGCCGTCAGCTGTGCAGCTGTATGTTTATTCTCTACAGGTTTCAGTTATTACGACCTTCTTCACAGGAGCCAATTGTAGGGTCAAAAAAGATGAACATACAATGTTGTTGTTGTGGTCTTCAGTCCTGAGACTGGTTTGATGCAGCTCTCCATGCTACTCTATCCTGTGCAAGCTTCTTCATCTCCCAGTACCTACTGCAACCTACATCCTTCTGAATCTGCATAGTGTATGCATCTCTTGGTCTCCCCCTACGATTTTTACCCTCCACGCTGCCCTCCAATACTAAATTGGTGATCCCTTGATGCCTCAGAACATGTCCTACCAACCGATCCCTTCTTCTGGTCAAGTTGTGCCACAAATTCCTCTTTTCCCCAATCCTATTCAGTACCTCCTCATTAGTTATGTGATCTACCCATCTAATCTTCAGCATTCTTCTGTAGCACCACATTTCGAAAGCTTCTATTCTCTTCTTGTCCAAACTATTTATCGTCCATGCTACACTCCATACAAATACTTTCAGAAATGACTTCCTGACACTTAAATCTATACTCGATGTTAACAAATTTCTCTTCTTCAGAAACTCTTTCCTTGCCATTGCCAGTCTACATTTGATATACTCTCTACTTCGACCATCATCAGTTATTTTGCTCCCCAAATAGCAAAACTTCTTTACTACTTTAAGTGTCTCATTTCCTAATCTAATACCCTCAACATCACCCGACTTAATTCGACTACATTCCATTATCCTCGTTTTGCTTTTGTTGATGTTCATCTTATATCCTCCCTTCAAGACACCATCCATTCCGTTCAACTGCTCTGAAACGTCCCCTTAGAACAATTATACACGAGACTGTGCTTAAACTGACACACAATATTTTTAGCGCAACGCAATCTTTCAGAAATCCCTACAAAAGAATGGCCCTGACTAACATTAACCTATGCATTTCACAAATCGCTTACCTCACAAAAATCTTCGTTACTCGAACTACTGCAGTACAGCGAGCGCCACTACTGCCAGCTAAATAAAAGATTCAAACTACGGAAGGCACTAACTACTGATAGGCATAGTTAGCAAATGAAAGATTTTAATAGAGAACAATGTATTTACCTTAATATCATATATATATATATATATATATATATATATATATATATATATATATATATATATACGAGGGCGGTTCAGAAAGTAACCTCCGATTGGTCACAGTGCGGGTTGTGGGGGGAGTAGCGACGCCATCTGTGCGTTCACGCACTCAACAGGTCAGTCGGCATCAAGCGGTGGTCGAGTGAACGTCGTACCTGCGCTAGTTTAGTTTTTGTGGCAGTTTGAAATGTGTGCTGCAATAGAAAACCCCGCCAAATGTGAAGTGCGTGCTGTCATAAGGTTTTTTACAGCCAAAGGATATTCTGCAGCAGCTATTCATCGTGAGCTTTGTGCCGTGTACGGACCAAGAGTTATGAGTGAAGGAGTTGTCCGTGAATGGGTACGTTTATTTAAAAGTGGACGAGAAAACGTTCATGATGAAGAGAGGAGTGGTAGACCATCATTGGTGACTGACGAACTCGTTCAGACAGTTGATGCAAAAGTTCGTGAAAATCGACGTTTCTCAATGTCGGAGTTGTCTACTGGTTTTCCACAGATTTCTAAGACTCTCTTGTACGAGATAGTGACAGCAAGATTGGGTTACCGTAAGTTCAGTGCACGATGGGTGCCCAAAATTCTTACCGAACACCACAAAACTCGAAGAATGGCCTCTGCATTAGACTTTCTGTCACGTTATGAGGACGAAGGAGAACCATTGTTAAACAGAATCGTGACCGGTGACGAAACCTGGATTAAGTACGTGAACCCTGAGACAAAAGAACAATCAAAGATGCGGGCACATTCAAATTCGCCTACCAAACCAAGAAAAGCCTCGCAAGATTTTTCTGCCAGAAAACTGATGGCAACGGTGTTTTGGGATGCCAAAGGGGTGTTGTTGGTTGAATTCATGGAACGTGGTACGACCATTAATCAAGACGTGTACTGTGAAACAATAAAAAAGTTACGACGGGCTATACAGAACAAACGCCGTGATATGCTGACTTCCGGCATCGTTTTTTTGCACGATAACGCCCGTCCTCACTCTGCTCGCAGAACAACGGCCCTTCTTGAGTCCTTAAAGTGGGACGTTATCAACCATCCACCTTACAGCCCAGACCTGGCGTCAAGTGATTATCACCTCTTCATGCATTTGAAGAAATGGCTCGGGTCACAGCGGTTTGATGACGACGAAGAGCTCAAAGATGCGGTCACAGGCTGGCTCCAGGCACAAGCGGGTGATTTTTATGCAGAAGGAATTTCAAAGCTTGTGAAGAGATACGATAAGTGCCTCAATCGCTATGGAGACTATGTAGAAAAATAGTGCAAAGATGTAGTTGTAAGATGTATATATTAAAATATTTTTATTTAACTTGGTGTATTTTTTTAAATCAACCGGAGGTTACTTTCTGAACGGCCCTCGTATATATATATATATATATATATATATATATATATATATATAGCAGTTCATGACAAATTACAAAACTCCGCCATCTCTCTCCCCACATCCACCACTGCTGGCGGCTCACCTCCAACTGCGCAACGCTACACGCTGTTCACAGCCAGCTGCCTAACACTACAATGGCAGACAACAATGCAAACTAGACACAGACTGCACACAGCACAGCCAGTGATTTTTATACAGAGGTGGCGTTACCAATAAAAAAACCTAAACAGCCTACTTACATAGCCCCCATGCTCCCCACAAAAATTTTACAAATTATTTTGGGCACTGGGCAATACATATTTGTTAAAATTTTTCATAATCGTAATTACAATAACAAAGAAATCAAATGCACACACTTACTGATACAATGTTGGTCAAAAGCTAAAATTTTCTCACAGTCCATAAAGATAGTTCTGATTATTCATCATAATAGTAATTACAGTTTTTTTTCACAAAGTCTCATTAGTAAAAGAAATTGCACACAGAAGTAGTGGATTTCCATGCAGTCTTGAAGAAGTAGTGTTGTCCTTCCAATGGAAAGACAGTGCTGACTCTTGACATGCTGACAGGTAATGGGCCACAACAGAGCAAACCCACAGCAGAGTCAGTCGAAGTTTTGAAGAGTATTGGTAGGTAGGTCATCACAGAGCAGACCCACTGTAGTCCTGGTAGAGATTACGGTACTGGCGGGCCACCAGAGGTGCAGACCCACTGCAGTCCTTGTAGAAATAATGGTACTGGTGAGTCAGCAAAGGTGTAGACCCACTGTAGTCCTTGTAGAAATGGCCAGCAGCCATCTGTTGTGACTGTGCAGGTGCACAATCACCATTGAAGGGTCTTGCGGACAATATAGCAAGTCCATAAACCACCACTTGTGCACTCACAAAGTTTTTGGAATTGTCCTTAGAACCAGCAATGCTGTTATCCAGTCCCTTGCTGAATTATTAACACACGTGCAAACACTAACAGTCCCTACTTCTCACATATTGTCCATATACTATGACCAACAGAAATGTGTGCAGTGAAATGGAACTTACAAGTTAATAATATGATGAACTGGTGTCAATTACAATTTTATAACATAAGAATACAATTACAAAGGTACAAAATACATCATTAAAGGACATAACAATACAGATAACATTTGTAGTAACAAACTTTACAAAAGAATCGAAATAACATATACATCAGTGTTACAGGAATTATGACATAAGTAAATATATAAAATAATGAGAATAGTTTTCGAAACATTAATTTCACACATGAGCATTAAAACGGAACAGAATAAATAATGTCTAAACATCTTTACAAAGAAAATAACATAGTATTTGAAAAATTCTACAACATAAATCTTATTATCTAAACACATCAAGACAGGAAAAACACAAATACACAAGGGAACACAGACACATAGTGGGATAACCCAAGGAAAGGACAGGGTTTCTTTTACTGCAGTATTTTGCAAACAAAACTTTCTTTACTTCTCGGAGATCTCCCTTCATTCGTCATTATTCCCAAAAAGGCGTATCTATACCTGCTTTCTGTATTCTATTCATATTTCTTTCAAAATAATTATTTCTCAGTGTAAAATACTCATTTTGGCCCAAATCTTTTTCATATAACTTCTCAATGCATTTTTTTCCTATTGTCCATAGTTTCTTATATAGTCTACCCCCTCTTAAGCTAACTTAAATCTACTGAGCTCAGATGCTAAACTAAGGGACGAGGCAATGCAGCAGCACAAAACAATTAACACAAACAGCAATGACAAAAAATACAAAAGGCACAGCAAGCAGCATAAATTACAACTAATATAAGGCAATGAGCAGCAAACAAGAAAAATAAATCACTAGTAAAACTGGCTTAGCAGAGTAAGACAAATTAAAATTCAGTAGCACTATGCCTGGCAAACAGCAGCAGAAAATGAAAAACTTATACCTAAACATGACAAAGTTCAAGCAGAAAAAATACTACACTAAAGACAACAATGCAGATAAGGGAAATGTCTATTCATATCTTAATGTCTATGTAATTAAAGTGGTGCACCACAACACCTTATTGTAAAAAAAATATTACCATGTACTTGAAAAGAAAATTATGTGTACAGTTACTGTTACTAGTCCCTTCTTATTGTTCTTTCCTTTCCAAGTGCTCCTTTTTTTAAGAATGTGGATTACAAAATTATTATTTAATACATCTGTTGACAGAAAGTATTCACATTAGCAAATGCATTTTATTTTATTAAAGCAATGCTGCAACACAGCTGGAAACTAGATGTCAAATGAAATAAGCAACTATGAAAAGCAAAGCATAAAAATATCATTCAATAGTCATGTGACATTTCATAAGTAGTAAAAAAAATATCTCATCTAGAAAGACAGTAGTCATAATCAGGTGTGTAGACAAACTATTTCTTGTCATTTCATTAGGCATTTCAGTAAATATCAGAAAGTACGATATGTTTCCAAGTAATGAGCGTGTCGTATTTGCGATGCTTTCTACAAAGGAATGTCAGAAGCGAGGTTAATGGCCTCTTTTTTTTCCCACCTAATGGCTTTTTCTCCAGGCGGCTGGCCCAGCTGGCCGCTCACAGCGCATTACGTCACGGTCACTTACCTTTCTTACCGAAATATTTACGACAGCAGTTTCTGCTACAGTGACAGTCTCATACAAAAAATTCACAGGTCAAGAATTTGCGTTAGAAATGTGTAGAAACAAAATTCTATAAATATAACAGTGCCCAAAAAATTTTCGCCGGCATTGTGATACATTCACGCAGGTACATACATTTCATAAACCTTAAAGTACGATCCTTGGTTTCCAACAACCTTTTTCACAAACCAGAGGCCCTAACCACTACTCATTATTCCTTACCTTATTCATCGACACTTCTTCAATATTTTATGATAACAGATACGTAGCATACTCAAATAACTCATATAGCATCAGCTTATTGATCATAAACATACCGCAACAGCATAATACACATAGTCATCGTAATAATAACATCATAACACCTCAGTCAAATCTCAAAAACGTCGTAGCTTCCTCCAATAATGTCAAAACCTAAAAAAAATTCTCTGCTCATTTCAATAGTGTCATTTACCTCAAACGTACTTTAAAATCATGATCTCATACCAAATACATCATTCAAAGCTCTCACAGTATCACAATGGTTCCGAAAAAATATGCACAGTTCACAAAGTACAGACGAAATACAATTTCATAAGTGTGAAGTTATCCAAATGTGTAATTGCGTAAACATCTGTCACTGACGTAGTAAAAAAAATATTTCTTTCTCTGTTAAATAATCAGATAGCTGTGTAATTTATGTGTTAGAGAAATATGGTACCGATGTGTAAAGTTGTATAAGCAAATACCATATTAGCTAGGGCTCCTTGTGCTTGCCAAACACATGGTACACAAAGTAAGCGTGTACCCACCTGAGGATAAATGTAATTATATCCTCAAGTGTTACAGATTACAGCAATGGAATGAAATGTATCACGGAAAACTTTCTTTGTAATTCAAAAATCTTGAAAAATAAATGGTTTAAGTACAAAATTGATCACTCAAATGCGTGTCCTGTAGCGCTAAATGTGCGTCTTGCTGTAAGATAATTCTGTGCAAGTGTCGTAGTTATCGTCCTCTGTAAGCAAAGTTCTGCTGAAGTCAATGTACTTACCTCATGATAAACAAAAGTGAAATGCTTTGCGTATAGATATCGTAGTTATTACGTACAGTACCGTAATCAAGAAAGTACTACACTGTAACGTATTGTTGTGCTAATAAAAAAAGGCTGTCTTATTGTAGCTATACCACGAAGACACTATTAAACATGTTTTACTTTCCAGAAGAATTCAGAAAAACTGTGCAGATATAAAGCAGATACAGCACAAAAGCAACAATGTAAATTGTGTCACACATTAGTAGCATCGTGATATAATTGTGTAGCTGTCAAAGAAACCAAGTGCTAAGTCATCTTTAATCCCACAGAAAGTACTTCAAATAAAGAATGTCTTTTCAAGTAAACCAAAATGTTGCATGAAAATCTCATTAGCAGTACCAGTATGTGTCCTAAGTATGTAAGCCTGATAGTCGTTACGTAATCGTGCAACTAACAAGCAAGAATGTACAAATACAACACTGTGTAGTCTGTTCACTATAACAATGCATTCGTAATTTCTGTTTAAAAATGTTCCCTAGGTTCTAGGCTGGATATTTAACTTCAAACATTGTTGCATGTTAACAGTTTCTTAAGTCTGACAAAGCGTACTAGAAATGTGAAGTGAAAAGTTTTGGTAAAGACGAAGTTAAAAAGCAGATTATCTCTCAATAAGCAGTTTTATATGTGAAATGAGGTGCAATCTTTTACTCTTCATAGTACTCAGATTTTCAACTTGAACGCAATTATCATGCAGTATACGTCGGTAAGGAATACTGGAATTTTTCTCAAGGTTAGCGTCTATGTTATTTTTCTCTGAGCCAGCCGGCGCATGCGGCTGCCTGCGGTGCGAGTCATTGTCTGTCCCTTTGTTGGCGCGCGTCGTTATTGGGATTAGGAGACCTAACTTCTACAAATTCACCTTGCCGAGAAGGCGCTGCCCTGTTTAAATCCCGCCAGTTCTGATGCATTTCAGGTCTGTCGTTACGATCATATCGTCTGTCGTCGTGTCGGTAGATTCCATAGTTTCTTTCTTGTCGGTCACGAGGTGGAGAATTTCTCCCTGAATCATAACTGCGCGCTGGACCGTTGCGTCTAAAGTTATTCTGTCTCCCATGATAACAATTGTTTTGGTTCCCATATTGTCTGTTTATGTGGTTATCTCTGTCATATTCATTACTATGGAAATGTGATCTTTCTATGGTTCAAATGGCTCTGAGCACTATGGGACTTAACATCTGTGGTCATCAGTCCCCTAGAACTTAGAACTACTTAAACCTAACTAACCTAAGGACATCACACACACCCATGCCCGAGGCAGGATTCGAACCTGCGACCGTAGCAGTCGCGCGGTTCCGGACTGAGCGCCTCAACCGCGAGACCACCGCGGCCGGCTGCGATCTTTCTCTGTAACTATTATTCTGCCAACGGTTGTCATACGGGTGATGTCTGTTTTGGTCACGATTTCCGTTTTAAGAATAGCCTTGTCGTGCCCAGTTATTGTTTCTGTCGTCACGGAATTGTGACGTATGTGACCTGTAGTGATTGTTTTCCTGTTTTCGCATCCCGCGACTGTCTGTGTCAATTTCTAATTCTTGTAACAGTCCCTGAAAACCTTCAATGTCGTCTTTGCAACGTCCTGCTAAAATAATATGCCGTAAATGTTCAGGCAATTTGATTAAGCAAATGCGGATGAGTTCTGAGGTGCTGTATGGGTTTGAAAGATACTGATTCTTGTGCAACATGTCTTCAAAATATTTCACTAGACTGGAAAATTCAGATTGTTCAAAGTATTTCATCATCATGGTGCTATGTTTTACTCGGTCTTGTGTAGCTTGAGACCAATATTCTGAGAGGAAGGCATGGTAAAATTCTCCTTCACTGTGACAATCGTGAATGACCGATCGCATTCTTACAGCTGGTTCATTCTCTAAATAGCCACACATAAATTCTAATCTGTGTTCTAACGACCAGTTGGGAGGAAAACAATGAGAGAATTGATGGAGCCATGCTTGTGGATGAATGTCGTTGCCAGAATTCTTAAATGCTTTGAATTTACGTGTTGTAATGAACAGCGTATAGTCAAAGTCATCATGTCGGCGAGTCGCATATTGTTCATTGTTACGTCGTTTCCGCGGTTCCATTTCAAAATTCGGTGCACCTTGCCAATTTCTTTCATAATTTCCGA
Organism: Schistocerca nitens; assembly: GCF_023898315.1. Lineage (NCBI taxonomy): Eukaryota > Metazoa > Arthropoda > Insecta > Orthoptera > Acrididae > Schistocerca > Schistocerca nitens. The sequence continues at coordinate 142,225,057 of NC_064622.1, read as the reverse complement.
AATGCCCTGTGTTATAATTTTGCGTCTTTTCCGTATTTCTAAGTCCCTCTTCCCGTGTTGGAGCGCGAGTGTCCTCTGAAATACGTAATTCTTGTATTACCTGTGTCAGCTGATCTTGTACTTCCCGGATTTCTCTTTGGTGTTGCGTATTAATTTGATTCAGATTTTGTTTCAGTTTCCTAATTTGTTCGCACTCTTCTGTCTCATTAAAGACTACCGGTTTTGTGTCATTCAGATTATCATCTACCTTCGTAGATAAATCATTTAGCTGATCCGAAAGTTCAACTACTTTCTCTGATAATGAACTGATTTCCTCCATGTTTCTTTCTGAACCAATTTTCATTGTATCTACTGTGTCCTTTAAGTTTTACTGAGTATTTGCAAGTTGCGTAACCGAATCGGTAGATGCAACTAAGTCAATTTTAGCCGACAAGGTCTCATGATTTTCATGAACAATGGTTTGCAGTTCTTTTATGGCTGCTTCGTGATTCTGTAATGCATTTTCATGCCGCGAAAAAATAGGTTGAAAATGCTCACAAATTTGTGTTTTTACGTCATTACAGACTTTTTGACATTTCGATTCAATGTTATCTAACTCAGTAGTTAAATCTTCACGTGTTTGTTCAAGTGTGGTGTCTAACTTCCGAAGATTTTGTTCCATTGTATCTAACTTTTGAAGCTTTTGCTGTGTTTGTCTCTGATTATGTTCCATTGTGTCTAACTTTTGAAGATTTTGTTCCATTGTGTCTAACTTTTGAAGATTTTGTTCCATTTGTTTCTGATTTTGTTCAAGTGTTGTGTCTAACTTTTGTAGCTTTTGTCCCATTTGTTGCATTAACTGTAATAACAATGCACTGGTGTCTGAAACATGTTCCTCAGTGCTTTTCGGCAGCGAATTTGCACCGGCAACATTCACATTTTGACAGGCGGAAAATGTGTCTTGACTCATTTGAGTAAACGGTGAGAACCCAAAACCTGAGTCTACAGTATTTGCAAGATTGTGTCCTGTCATTCCCGATTCCTGAGGCGAGCTGTTGCCGACCGATCGATCGATAATGCTTCCCTGTTCACTATTTGTTTCACTGTCTACGTCACTGTTTGCCGCCCGCTCCATTTCCCTATGCACTATTACCAAATTACTACTTTGAATGTCTGTTACTTCATTACACAGTGGTGCTGATAAGCTACGCTCGTCATCACTATTATTTCTCAGTTTACTTTGTAGCCTAGTGTTACGTTTTTCACACGCCATTATTGTCACAATATTTCACACGATAACACAGGAAAGCACAATTTGAAAAGCAAAAATAAGAGAACACATTAACATAACACTGAAAATAATATCTAGTTAATTGCAACTGCGAAATACTTGGTCCAAATCCACATGCATACCACAACTGTTTTACTGCACAACAATGAAAGACTGCAACTACAAAGGAGATTTTCTCTACAATTACGCGCTAGCAATAAACAAAAGCTACACTAATTACACATACTACAAGAAAAAATCAGAAGATTCCAGTGAGGTATCCTCGGCTAAGTGTCGACATATGAAACGTCCCCTTAGAACAATTATACACAAGACTGTGCTTAAACTGACACACAATGTTTTTAGCGCAACGCAATCTGACTTTCAGAAATCCCTACAAAAGAATGGCCCTGACTAACATTAACCTATGCATTTCACAAATCGCTTACCTCACAAAAATCTTCGTTACTCGAACTACTGCAGTACAGCGAGCGCCACTACTGCCAGCTAAATAAAAGATTCAAACTACGGAAGGCACTAACTACTGATAGGCATAGTTAGCAAATGAAAGATTTTAATAGAGAACAAACAATGTATTTACCTTAATAGTCATAATATATATAGCAGTTCATGACAAATTACAAAACTCCGCCATCTCTCGCCCCACATCCACCACTGCTGGCGGCTCACCTCCAACTGCGCAACGCTACGCGCTGTTCACAGCCAGCTGCCTAACACTACAATGGCAGACAACAATGCAAACTAGACACAGACTGACACAGCACAGCCAGTGATTTTTATACAGAGGTGGCGTTACCAATAAAAAAAACCTAAACAGCCTACTTACAGCTCTTCCAAGTCCTTTGCTGTCTCTGACAGAATTACAATGTCATCGGCGAACCTCAAGGTTTTTATTTCTTCTCCATGGATTTTAATACCTACTCCAAATTTTTCTTTTGTTTCCTTTACTGCTTGCTCAATATACAGATTGAATAACATCGGGGAGAGGCTACAACCCTGTCTTACTCCCTTCCCAACCACTGCTTCCCTTTCATGTCCCTCGACTCTTATAACTGCCATCTGGTTTCTGTACAAATTTTAAATAGCCTTTCGCTCCCTGTATTTTACCCCTGCCACCTTTAGAATTTCAAAGTGAGTATTCCAGTCAACATTGCCAAAAGCTTTCTCTAAGTCTACAAATGCTAGAAACGTAGGTTTGCCTTTCCTTAATCTTTCTTCTAAGGTAAGTCGTAAGGTCAGTATTGCCTCACGTGTTCCAGTATTTCTACGGAATCCAAACTGATCTTCCCCGAGGTCGGCTTCTACTAGTTTTTCCATTCGTCTGTAAAGAATTCGTGTTAGTATTTTGCAGCTGTGGCTTATTAAACTGATTGTTCGGCAATTCTCACATCTGTCAACACCTGTTTTCTTTGGGATTGGAATTATTATATTCTTCTTGAAGTCTGAGGGTATTTCGCCTGTTTCATACATCTTGCTCACCAGATGGTAGAGTTTTGTCAGGACTGGCTCTCCCAAGGCCGTCAGTAGTTCCAATGGAATGTTGTCTACTCCGGGGGCCTTGTTTCGACTCAGGTCTTTCAGTGCTCTGTCAAACTCTTCACGCAGTATCGTATCTCCCATTTTATCTTCATCTACATCCTCTTCCATTTCCATAATATTGTCCTCAAGTACATCGCCCTTGTATAGACCCTCTATATACTCCTTCCACCTTTCTGCTTTCCCTTCTTTGCTTAGAACTGGGTTTCCATCTGAGCTCTTGATGTTCATACAAGTGGTTCTCTTATCTCCAAAGGTCTCTTTAATTTTCCTGTAGGCAGTATCTATTTTACCCCTAGTGAGATAAGCCTCTACATCCTTACATTTGTCCTCTAGCCATCCCTGCTTAGCCATTTTGCACTTCCTGTCGATCTCATTTTTGAGACGTTTGTATTCCTTTTTGCCTGCTTCATTTACTGCATTTTTATATTTTCTCCTTTCATCAATTAAATTCAATATTTCTTCTGTTACCCAAGGATTTCTACTATCAGTCGTCTTTTTACCTACTTGATCCTCTGCTGCCTTCACTACTTCATCCCTCAAAGCTACCCATTTTTCTTCTACTGTATTTCTTTCCCCCATTCCTGTCAATTGTTCCCTTATGCTCTCCCTGAAACTCTGTACAACCTCTGGTTCTTTCAGTTTATCCAGGTCCCATCTCCTTAAATTCCCACCTTTTTGCAGTTTCTTCAGTTTTAATCTACAGGTCATAACCAATAGATTGTGGTCAGAGTCCACATCTGCCCCTGGAAATGTCTTACAATTTAAAACCTGGTTCCTAAATCTCTGTCTTACCATTATATACTATATCTGATACCTTTTAGTATCTCCAGGGTTCTTCCATGTATACAACCTTCTATCATGATTACAATACCAGCAGAAAAATGCTCCTATCGGAGCACCAAAACGGTGAATATTCTTCTCTTTATAAAGACTCGGACTGAAAAGTGGGATACCAGCTGCCTCATTCTGTTTTTCTCAGCACCTTTAAGGGGCTCCGGAAAGGCTCAAAATCATGAAAAGTTCAATTTTTATTTTTTTGCGTTTTCTGAATCCGCAGACTATTACCTTTTAATAGATATATAATTTATTGAATTCCGAGGACTACAACTATTTTTAAATTTTTTTTGAAATGTGTTCTACATGGGCGTGACCCACTGTGGCGCTGTTAAACTGCTGTCAAATGGTGTTATTATTAACGTCCGTGTTCATCAGGTACATTTTAGTGATGTGAGATAAAGTATGTGTTGTGGCTAACCTGTGATGGTTCAATATATATCGCTGGTGTGATTGTCGATTGTTTCATGTTTATTTACTCCGGCGTTATCTCGAAAATATTCGTAATTAATTCTGTTTCTTGAGTCTCTGTTTTGTTGAAGTATAATAATGAGTAAAAGTAAAGTTATTAGAAATCCTCTGAAGGCTTTTAAGAAAAGGAGAAATGTTGGAAAGCCAAAGGTATGTGTTATTACTGTAAACAATAAAGACGATAACCAAGTGAGTGAACCTATAATCTGAAGTACACCTGCCCATAGCAGTCAAAGTGGGAAAGAAAATACTTCACAGAAGAAGCTTGGTTCAATGAGTGAAAACTATGAATGTTTTATGGGCGAATCGGATGTGAATGAAATATTTGATATTTCGGTTCTCAAAGGAATTTTTTCAAACTGTGTAAGATGTATTCATTGTAGTGAAGTTGGTCTGGAACTCTCCATAATAAAGTACATAGGACTTGCTAGTGAAATACAACTGAAATGTGATAAGTGTTCATACATGACCACCTTTTGGAACAGTGTTGCAGTAACTGCAACTGAAGAAAATGGTAGCAAAATCTACGAACACAACATCAGATTTGTTTATTCCTTGCGTTCAGTTGGTAAGGGTGCTACTGCAGGTGCAATTTTCTGTGGCATCATGAATCTTCCAAATCCCCCAACCAACTTTACGACCTATAATAAATTAATAGGGTCTAAAGTAGAAGATGTCTATATAGAATCTATGAAGAACGCTGTGGAAGAGGCAGTAATGGAAAATAATGGTAACAGAGATTTGACTGCAGCGTTCGATGGTACCTGGCATAAACGGGGACACACATCTCTTCATGGTGTAGTATCTGCCACCAGTATGTATACAGGGAAAGTTTCAGATGTAGCAGTAATATCAAAGTATTGTAGATGTCCACAAAAATATAAAGGTACACATGAAAATAATTGCAAAGCTAACTATAGTGGCAGTAGTGGAGGAATGGAAGTGGCTGGTGTTGCCAGTATATTCCAGCGTTCTGAGGCTTGTGATAAAGTGCGATATGTTAATTACCTTGGTGACGGTGATTCTAAAAGTTTCAAACATGTTCAAGGACTGAAGCCCTATGGTGATGATGTTGTAGTGCAGAAATTTGAGTGTATTGGACACGTACAGAAGCGAATGGGAACAAGACTTCGGCGACTGAAAGCTTCGTACAAAAAACAAAAACTCAGTGATGGTAAAGGATTGGATGGGAAGGGAAGGTTAACTGACAGTGTAATTGACAAAATACAGAACTATTATGGAATGGCTATTAGGCAAAATACACAAAGTGTCGACGAAATGAAGAGGGCTGTTTGGGCTCTTTTTTTTTCATACTTCTTCAACCGATGAAAATCCCCAACATAGCTTGTGTCCCAAAGAAGAAGACAGTTGGTGTAAATATAACAAAGGATTGCTAACTGGTGAAGCGTACACTCATAAGCATAGTCTGCCTCATGCAATAATGGAGGTGACAAAACCTATTTTCAGAGACTTAGCAGCACCTGAACTGTTGAAAAAGTGTATTCACGGAAAAACTCAAAACCCCAATGAAAGTGTAAATAGTGTTATATGGTCGAGAATCCCCAAGACTGTATTTGTTGGAATAGAAACACTTCACTTTGGTGTGTATGATGCTGTTGCGACTTTCAATGATGGCAACATTGTAAGGTGCAAGGTATTTAGAAATATGGGAATGAAGATAGGTTCTAACATGGTACGAGCGATGCTTGCTTTAGACAAGGAACGCCTTCCGGCTGCAGACAGGGCTGTAAAGAGTCTAGAAATACAAGCAAGAGTAAACAGGAGGAGGAACAAGAGGAAGCTGGAGGAGGAGTTTGCAGAGGATGAAGATAATCCATCCTATGGACGTGGAATGCACTAAAAAGTTAATCCAATCTTTGTCGCTTGATTCCCAAAACTTTTATTTTCTCATACTAATTACATGTTTTCTAAGGATCTTCCAAACATATTTGTTTCAAACTTTCAGTAAATGTTACACAGTACCTTGTGCATAATTTAACACAGCCTTTTTCCAAAAAACTGTATATTTTTGAATATATAAATAAAAAATTGCAAAAAAATGTTGTGAATTTTCATTACAATTGAAAAAAAATCTATAATAACTGAACTAAAATTTTGTAAAATCCCTGTGTTAAGTTGTAGCCCATATTCCAATAAATAATCTGTAAAAAGTTCAACTTCCTACCTCAAATACTTTGTGAGGAAAGATGTAATTTATAAGCGTTATTTTAACATTGCAAGTATAGGGCGTTCCGGAGCCCTTTAAAAATGTTCGCAAAAATATTTGTCATGGGAATATATTCACACTTTTTTTAACATGCAACTCACCTCTCACTCTCCCCCAAGCTGCCTTACCTGTACCTCGCTGACAACCACTAGTCTATCCCTATATGCCTCTCATACCCATACACTGGAAATTTCTCTTTGTCACTCACTCATTCAGCACAACTCATTGTCATTATCTCTTTGCGTCTCTCTGTCACTGTCGTCTGTCTCAGACCGTCGCCTCTGTTTTGTCCTGCTACTACTGTTTCCTCTCCCTGTCACTGTCTCTCTCTTGTTCTCTGTTGCTGCTACTACCTCATCCATTCGCCCCCACTGCTGCTATCTCTCCTCACTTTCACCATATATCACTTCCTCGTTGTCTTTGTCACAGACTCTGTCTCTCATTCTCATTGGCTATCATCCACTTTAACTTTCTCTTTGTTCCTACCCCCCTCCTACAACCTTCCCTCCCCCAACCACCTCGGTGAGCACTCTTCCCTTCACTCTTCTGCAACACTTCTCTCACTGTCAGATGTGTTCCACTGCCACTGTGTCCCTCTCCTTGTCTCACACCGCCATTGTCCTCTTCGCTCTTCCTGTACTAGAATCACTGTCTACAGTCTTCCAGTATTTATTACTTCTCTGTCTCTCTCCTGCTGTCACTATCTCCTCCTCTCTATATTCGGTTGCTAATATTTTTGCGGAAATTTTTGAAGATGCTGAGGAAGGTGGAATGAGGCAGTTGGTAGCCCATATTTCAGTCAGTGTCTTTTAACGAAGGTAAACATATTCGCCTTTTTGTACTCTGACAGAAGCATTTTTCTGCTGGTCCCCTCCTTTTCCCTGTCACAGCAGGGCATGTCACTCATATGGAACCTGATGGGTCGGTAGAATTTTGTCAGCTTACGTATGTAAAAATGAAATAACGCAAAACTAATTTCACACCTGAGATAGAATTTTACCTGCGCAAAAGGTTTGGATGTGCTTCAGTACTATATCGTGGAGGTTGCAGAACCTTTCTGACGATAACAGAGACTCTTTAAATCGTTTTTCTCTGTGCTACGTTACTTTATAAACAACGTTTTCGCGTCCTACGCAGCACTTTATTTGCATATTTTACGTGCACATGTTGGATGGATTTGTACCTCCGTATCTCGGAATCGGATGAAGATATCTAGAAAATTTTGAGGGTTGTTCTAGACTGAAATCTTAGTAATGTATCGTAAAAGTTACAGCCTTTTACTGTGCTTAGCTTTCTTGGTGTCTGGGATTCTGAAGGCAAAAAAATAGCGAAGAACTCTTTTTGGAGTTTCTTGAGAAGCCACCAATGAATTTACGCAAATGCATCATTCATTCATTCGTTCATTCACACGTATATCCGTCAGTTTAATCATCCATGGGTTTATCACAAGTATAACCGCCAGCAATCATTTAATTTAATTTTTACTTGCGTATTTTACGTGTACGAGCAGGGTAACTTTGAACCTCTGTATCTGAGAAAGGGATAAAGGTTTCAAGAAAATTTCTAAGGTTGTTCGAGATTGGGATCTTAGGAATATGTCGTAAAAATGTTAGCCATTTGACGTGCATAGCCACATTGGAATCATCGGCTGGGTTTTGATTCGCTGGTGACGGCAAAAATATAGTAAATTTCTTTGCATGAGTTTTTCCGAGGAGCCACCCGATAACTAATGGTTCCTCCATAAGTCTCATCAGACTCAACGTAGATCACATCACATGTAAAAAGAATCAACCGATTTGCTCCTTTTGCCTAAGCAGGAGAAAGTGTGCAATATTCATACCCTGACCCTGTTCTCTAGGATACTGACACAAAGACGATCCTTCTGTTGGTTATATAAAAGGTCCCTAGTCCAAGGACTATCCAAAACATTTGACCCTACCTTTTTATCTCCAAACCGAGATATGAGCAAAGGAAAATCCCGTTTTAATGCGTGGCGTTGTGAAACGTGTTAGGTAGGGCATGCTGATGCATGAGTACACATACACAAGCATCGTAGAAAACTGGGGAAATGAAAAACTTCATTTTAAAACCATAGTACTGTAATATCAACGCCTATATTTTATTCAGAATCATATTCGCGACAGCGTTGTGTGTGGAGTGCGAATGAACATTCTCGTGATATTAATGAAAAGGACTTCATTGATAGTAAAATAAATAATTATTGACAATGACATAGTTAAATATTATGTAAGAAATTGTGTCTCAGACAGTACCCATGGAAAAAGATAGTGAAAATCTCAATCTTTTGTTATCTATTATTCTTCTAGAATAATTCTTCGCCGCGCGGGATTAGCCGAGCGGTCTAGGCGCTGCAGTCATGGACTGTGCGGCTGGTCACGGCGGAGGTTCGAGTCCTCCCTCGGGCATGGATGTGTGTGTTTGTCCTTAGGATAATTTAGGTTAAGTAGTGTGTAAGCTTAGGGACTGATGAATGGCCGGCACGGTAGCTCAGCGTGCTCGGTCAGAGGGTTAGCAGCCGTCTGTAATAAAAAAACTGAGTTAAGCGATCAAAAAACGAAATTAAACGGATGTCTTACGACGTCCACCCCGACCATATACAACGAACTAAAACGAACAAAATGAGGAAAAAAAAGTCTCATAAGATTTCACACACATTTTAATAATTCTTCGTTTTGTTCGACCTGTTGTACTGATCGGATGTGACTGATGCCTCCTAATACAGAGGTCTGTAAAATGGTGTATTATGTTGTTAGTTGATATTTGAAAAATAGAGTTTCTTCTGTCATTGAAATGAATCTTCTTTGTTTGGAGTTTTAATTCATTATTATTCTCGTCCTATATAAATGTTAAGTTTTTCTGATCAGCTACAAAGGAGCGCAGCCATTAGCGCTATTGATCTACAGTGCGGTTTGTTGGTAAATGCTGAGTAATAAGCAATTAACATTGAGAAATATTTTCAAATGTTAATGCATAAAGGTACAAAAAAGATTTAATATATATTATTTGTTAACTGTAAAACAGTGCCTGAAGGAAATTCGATAAGTGATTGTCTAATATTTGCGCCATCTTGGTGAAATATTGCAGCGGCAATTTTAAATTGAATTTTTAAACAGACATAAATGTTGTTGGTTATTATTGCGATAATAATTGTGTGTTGGTGGCCCGGAACCCACTCAGAGCTAATAAATTCCAGTTAGAGTGTGAATAATCTTTAAATATAGTGAACTTCTAAGAATGCAAACAGCATTTTACGTGATATAAATTATTATATGCTGATGTATGAAGTCCTGTACTTCGTAACGACTTTTATGAAACATTTTGTCAGGAAAAAATACATTAGTGTTGTGTGAGTGTGGTAATGTGTGACAAAACTGTTTATTTTGCTTAAAGAAAAGTGTTACCACCTCGAATAACAGTACCGGTAAATTCGATAGACGATCTGCAACTAGTAATGAGACTATTACGCAACAGCACTGAAAATTACTAAAAATCATTACTATTGTATAGCTGAGATTATTTATCATACATTTAGCATGTTTGCTGGTTATATGTGATTACTTTTGTGAATGAACGTAGTGCTAGATACACTGCTTGACACACGACATTGCTACACGCCCCCAGATGGAGATTTCTTTAACAAAATACCGACCGAGCTGTTCTAGGTGCTTCAGTCTGGAACCGCACTACTGATACATTCGCAGGTTCGAATCCTGCCTCGGGCATGGATGTGTGTGATGTTCTTATGTTAGTTAGGCTTATGTAGTTCTAAGTCTAGGGGACTGATGACCTCAGATGGTAAGTCCCATAGTGCTTAGCGCCATTTGAACCATTTAACAAAATAACAATCATTAGCCGGGAAAAGCAGCATGCAGTTGCCTTCGCAACGTTCGATTGGAAACTGGTTGAGGTGGACGAGCATTCGCTGAAAATGGGAACCCATTACCGAGTTTGAAACTACTTATTGACAAGGCATCACACTCGTCTCCGGCCTTTATCGACCTGGATGTTTTCACGACCAGTGCTCTTACGCCGCGTTACATGCCGACGTGTGGTACACCATTCCCTGTGGACACGTTGTACAGTTAGCGGTGATACATCGACCAATCGGGCAACTTAATTCGGTATGTGAGCGTCGGGGATATCCAAACATGATAGCACTTTCCTGCCATTCTGTAAAGTTTTCACACCGACCACTCAATCAAGTGGCACACATACACCACTTCACTGCCATGACTTACTTCAACGTTGGTAGGTAACAGTGCTATTCACAAATTTCAACAACATGGTCTAGAGGAGTAACAGCGATCTGATGTTACAATTGGATTAAAACCACAGTCTAGATGGCAATAATATTTTATTAATGATCGGTTTCGTCTTCATGTGGAAGTCATCGTCAGTGAACGAGCACAACCTGGCTGCTACTGGCGATTCCTCGAATGCTCACTCGTCAACACGATCATGGTTGGTTGGTTGGTTGGTTTGGGGAAGGAGACCAGACAGCGTGGTCATCGGTCTCATCGGATTAGGGAAGGATGGGGAAGGAAGTCGGCCGTGCCCTTTCAGAGGAACCATCCCGGCATTTGCCTGGAGTGATTTAGGGAAATCACAACACGATCATGCTGGCGCTCAGTATTCGACGAGCGGCCAGCAGCGGACAGGTTGTGCTCGTTCACTGACGATGACTTCTACATGAAGTCGAAACCGATCATTAATAAAATATTATTACCATTTACACTGTGTCTTAACCTACGATAACAGAACTACATGGTATCTGTTTTACGTCATCTACAGGGCTCCAAAGCGACCAGACTGCTCTTTTAAGAGTGTGACTAATATTTAATATTGTGAGCTTATAAAAAAGGTGTGTCTGATGGGAAAGAGTTCAAGGTTCGGCGATATGTGTTTTCACACAGTTCAATAGTTCTGGGGAAAAATTGACCTTGGTCTGAACAACTTGTATCAGACGTTAGTCGTTCCAAGAAATTGAGGATCTTTCCTCCTAGTTGAGTAACCCTGCCACTGGGAAACTTTGGAGCCCAAAAGCACAAATTTTGACGTGTTTTCTACACTAAATAGGCGAAGAGATTGGAAGTTTTCTTTGTTTTTTGTTTTTTCTGTAATCATTATTTAGGCCACACGTGAAACGAATGAATTTGAAGTTACACTTTTCTCAACATAAATGCTACACAGCAGAATATTATAAATCGACTAATAAGGTGTTCGCAGGGGAGCTTCTGTGAAGTTTGGAAGGTAGGAGACGAGGTACTGGCAGAAGTGAAACTGTGAGGACGGGGCGTGAGTCGCGCCTGGGTAGCTCAGATGGTAGAGCACTTGCCCGAGAAAGGCACAGGTTCCGAGTTCGAGTCTCGGTCCGGAACACAGTTTTAATGTGCCAGGAAGTTTCATATCGGCGCAGAGGAAAAATCTCATTCTGGTGGTAAGGTGTACTTTCTCGCAAGTCCTTTGAAAATCAAGAACCACACATGTAAAACTGTTAAAACCAAAAAGATATCAGTGTTACTGCTGTATGACCAACACGAAAAAATAAAAATAATGAAGAAGAAAGCACTTGACAATATTTAGCATTGCAAAAATTAAATAACGCACAAAAGCTAACGCACATTGTCATGAACGTAATGCACCACCGGTACGGAAAAATGTGATTACTTAAACACCTTCCTTCCCTGTTTTACATTCTTGTCGTTACTCGACTCATCTGGAATCATTTTAACTGCAAAGCTCCTACTGACGACCACCAGCTGAAATCAAAAGTAATGAATGGCGTCCGTGTTTGTACTGGGACGTGCAATGAGCATTTCACTTCTCTCTTTCAGTAACACAGACCGCAGTGTCTCGAAGTGAAGGCAGTTTCACACTTAGTTAATTAAATGAATACACAAGACCTAGCATCCATTGAAAATACTGCAAAAGAGGTAACATTTCTGGTTAATGAATTACAGGATTGTCAAGGAGAACTGGTGTAGTCGAACCGACAGATTTTATGTAATACCGATACATTCAATAGGCCATCCAAAGCTTTTAGATAAAGTGATTTCACAAAATCAGTTGTTATTAATATTAAATAAGAAACACTTCCCAATGATCCGAAAAATATTATTTATGTGATCACGAATAAGCTTTCGGCTTCTTATGCAATCGTCAGGTGACAAGTGCACTTAGGAAAATGTTTCTGTTTCATATTGTTCTCATGTTCTGTCAAGCACTGACGGAAAATAAACTTAACTATTTGTTACTGATTGGGAACAAGAGCGAACAGTACAGATAGACACTGACTACAAAATATTAATGCCACCAGGACGTATGGAACGAAGAAACGTCATATTCACCAACAAATTGGCAAATCCACCAAAACAGCTCAACGATCTGTTTGCTATTATGAAACAAACGGTGCCATGATAGACACAGTACCTTTCGAGTAGTAATACAAACCTTCACTTGCTTAGAAAGAATATTAGTTTTACGTAAGAAACTATTTCCAGTTAATTTCAAAAGCACAAGCCGAATGGACAAAGGCCGAATAGGAAACTGCCCATAAAAAAAAAAAAATGGTTCAAATGGCTCTCAGAACTATGGGACTTAACATCTGAGGTCATCAGTCCCCTATAACTTAGAACTACTTAAACCTAACTAACCTAAGGACATCACACACATCCATGCCCGAGGCAGGATTCGAATCTGCGACCGTAGCGGTCGCGCGGTTCCAGACTCAAGCGCCTAGAACCGCTCGGCCACCCCGGCCGGCAAACTGCCTATAAATCAAAGGACGAATAAAATTCACTTCCACCAGCTCTCCTAAGCTCCAACATGTTTAGAACATTTACCAGATACGTAAAAGCGTAAACATATATAGTATGAATGCGAAATGCAGAACCCACGCGTTCGAGACAAAGATCATATGAGCCCACGCAAAGCAACTCTGTGAGAAGTAAAGTATTAAACATGTAGATGGTATTAAATAATATACACAGAAGCGCCAAGGAAGCTTGTATGGACAAGCGTATTCAAATACAGAGATACGTTAACAGGCAGAACACGGGACTAAGGTCGGCAACGTCTATATAGGACAACAAGTGCCTGTCAAAGTGTTAGTTCGGTTACTGCTGCTGCAATGGTAGGTTACCAAGATTTAAGAGAGTTTGAACGCGCTGTTTTAGTCGGCGCACGAGCGATGGGACACAGGTTCAAATGGTTCAAGTGGCTCTGAGCACTGTGGGACTCAACATCTTAGGTCATAAGTCCCCTAGAACTTAGAACTACTTAAACCTAACTAACCTAAGGACATCACACACACCCATGCCAGAGGCAGGATTCGAACCTGCGACCGTAGCAGTCCCGCGGTTCCGGACTGCAGCGCCAGAACCGCACGGCCACCGCGGCCGTCTGGGACACAGGATCTCCGAGGTAGCGATGAAGTGGGAATTTTCCCGTACGACCATTTCACGAGTGCACCGTGAATAGTAGGAATCCGGTGAAACATCAAATCTCCGACATCGGAAAAAGATCCTGCAAGAACAGGACCAACAACGACTGAGGAGAATCGTTCAGCGTGACAGAAGCGCAACTTTTCCGCACATTGCTGCAGATTTCAATGCTCGGCCATAAACAAGTGTCAGCGTGCGAACCATTCAGTGAAATATAATCGATATGGGCTTTCGGAGCCGAAGGTCCACGCGTGTACCCTTGATGGCTGCACGACACGAAGTTTTACGCCTCGCCTGCGTCCGTCAACACCGACATTGGACTGTTGGTGACTGGAAACGTGTTGCCTGACCGGATGAGTCTCGTTTGACATTGTTTCGAGCGGATTGACGTGTACAGGTATGGAGACAACTTCAAGAACCCATGCATCTTGCATGTCAGCAGGAGACTGTTCAAGCTTGTGGAGGCTCTGTAATGGTGTGGGGCGTGTGCAGTTGGAGTGGTATGGTATCCCTCATACGTCTGAATACGACTCCGACAGGTGACACGTACGTAAGCATCCCGCCTGACCACCTGGATCCACTCATGTCCATTGCGCATTCCGACGGACTTGGGCAATTCCAGCAGGACAATGCGACACTACACACGTCCAGAATTGCTACAGAGTGGCTCCATGAAAACTCTTCTGTGGTTAAATTCTTCCGCTGGCCACGAAACTCGCCAGACATGAACATTATTGAGCATATCTGGGATGCCTTGCAACGTGCTGTTCAGAAGAGATCTCCACTCCTTCGTACTGTTACGGATTTGTGGACAGCCCTGTAGGATTCATGGTGTCAGTTCCCTCCAGCACTACTTCAGACATTAGTTGAGTCCATGCCACGTCTTGTTGCGGCACTTCTGCGTGCTCGTCTGCGCCCTACACGATATAAGGTAGGTGTACCAGTTTCTTTGGCTCTCCAGTGTACAATAGGGAGCGGATTTACAATGCGTAGCATTAATGAAGAGCTGAATAATGGGGAAATTGTTTGCTTCAGTAACACCACGTTTAGAATTCTCACTGTCATTTAGTGTTAAAGGATAATTAAAAGCAAGGAATCATAGCAGAAGAGATTCCCAAATGCAAAATATGAAAAGTAGACATTGAACACCGCTATGACGCAAGCTATGCTGCATTGGAACGATCTCACCACACCAAATGTAGGTCTGCGTCACTACAATCAAGTTGACTGCCCGTCGTTCCCCAGATGAATGTCAGTACATGACTCAGCCTCCATCGGACGGGTAGCGTTTCCTCTTTCCCTTCCTTCGAAGCGCCAATGGTCAGTACTTGCGGAAGAGGTTTCGCAGACCTCACAGATGATTTAACGCGCACAGGGAGCTTCTACTATTAGTCGGCAATTTGTGTAATGCAGTAGCCATGAATTCGAGACAAAGGCGCCTGAAAGACAGATACGGAGAAAACAAGAAATAATTAAAAAGGAAAGATTAAACGTAGACATCTGTAAAATTGTTCAGTCATGTGAAGTTGTTCTCTGTGTTAACCTAATTAGAATTGGTTTTGGAAATCCTTCATAGGTAGCGTTATGTGAATCATTTACCTCATTCACCCACATCAAACGTCAATCTGCATTAGGCTTCGTACACCAACCAATTATTACATCTATAGATGAGAAAAAATGTTGTGTCTAAGACTATGACAGAATTGAGGCCTTCAAGAAGTGTTTGCGGAATTTAGATACGAAGGATCCACATAACACATTTTGGAACACCATAGTAAGATGATATGTAAATTTTTTCTTCTGATTAACTATGCTTTGCATAAAGTGTATTTTCTTTAACATGTGCTCTTTGATGTGTTGTTCTATGTTTTCTCTCTACTAATTCCTTTGGTCGTATTTAGAAATGGATGATTTTTGGTTAAATAATGTTGTATTGATTTGTTAACATTGGCTAATGGAATGTTTGCTTAAAAATGTTTACTTGCTACTGTGCAACTGCTGATCCACACTTAGGGCTCTTGGTTCATGTTATGGTAAAAGATAGTGCTGTTCCCCTCTAAAACGGGAGTTATTTAGCGCGCGCAAATTGCGGTTGCTGCGAGTGAAAAGGTGGACATGAGAGTCAGTCGGAAACTAGCTACCGTAAAGTTGGCAGTTAGTGATTCGAAAATGCATTGCGCAGGTGCCGAGTGAGGCTTTTAGTGCTTGGATTTATTACGCCAAAGCCTTGGGTGGATGAATGGAATTAATAGAATGCTCTGTTGCCTGAAATTATTATAAAATCTGACGATCGTGGCCATGAAGAAAATAACAAAGTATATCAATTACAACTGCAAGTCCATCTGCCATCATATACTCGCGACCAATATTGCGCAATCACTGTAACAGAGAGAAGGAATCATAGATTTGTAAAGTGATGGATCAGCACATTTAGTACGTGCAAATACAAGATAACTCATACCAAATGTTATGTACCTACCATGAATTTTTCTCTATCATAACATATATCAGGATGCTTCCTTTTGAACTATGATTTCCGAGTGTCCAGATTGTGAGAAATGATTATCAAAAAAGAAAGACAATTATCTGATTAAATTTGTTCAAAATTGAGAGTTATCTAAAATTATTGTGGATTTTGGTGAATTCGAGGGAGAAAGTAAGTGTAGCTTTTGTGAAAGCCACCCAGTAGTTGAACTTCTTGATTTTAAAGTTTTGTGATTTCTTAAAATTACTTGCTTAGCTTCTGGTTTCAAAACTAAACACTTGAGATGATTACAAACAGACAACAAATCATTTTGAGGTCAGTTTAAAGTAAATGTTCTCAATGTCTGGTTTGAAAAGGAATACCTAGTGAACATACCGACTGTAGAGTCTGTTACCAACGTACACAAGGTGAGTCAATTTACAAAGAACTGTTTTCTTAAGTTGGCGTTCTTTAAATTGTTCATGAAAGTGTGTTTAGTTTGCTTTATTATAGTAGTCAGGATTGGGGGACCCTCCATTGAAAGTTTCTCAAAATGCACAAAGTTACTTGATTATAGAAAGTTCCAACTGCTCTTGAAATTTATGTTGAGTTTTGTGCACATTGTGTGCTAAAAAGTGTAATATCAGTTTATGAGCACCCAGTTACTGTTTTATTCTCACTGAAGATAAAGTTACTATGAATAAAATTATCCTTGAATACAATTACTTCTTCGCTTTTAAAGAAAAGTGTGAATATTTACGCAAGTGAAATTTAATTGAATTTGTGCTCAGTAGAAAATATCTCATAAAATAAGACTAGACCCATGCCCAATTTCCAGTTTAGTATTGGCTTGCATTTGTTTTGTTGATGCAGTTACTCAGGTTTGTTTAAGTATTTAAAATTGATGAGTGTAACAGTGTCCTTTGTGTTCGTGAGGACAGGCATGTTTTACAATAACTGTTAGTATCCACTTTACCATTTTGTTGCTTGTGTTGGGTTCATTGCACTTTCGTAGGAAAGAAGTATAGGCTGTTTTTTTTTTCACTCAAACTGTTTACTTTTCTTTAAAAGAAATTATTTCATTTGAGTAAGTGTGAGTAGTTAAAACAGTTTCTAAATTATATCTGTTACTTTCTGTGTGTTTTCATAAATTTAATTTCATGTCCGATAGGCAAAAACCATTTAGGCATTTCAGGGTCAAATCTACAAAAATCATTACGGAGGGTAACGTTGTATACCGTAATTAGTTATAAATATAGTACCAGTATACTAAACGGTGAAGAGTAAAGTGTTATACGTGGCTTTTCCCGTGACAGGACTATTTGCTCTGTTGGGGAATTGTGCGTAGCAAACCAAATTTGGGAATTTTGAAGTTAATGATATAACTTGACTTGAGAGGATAAATAAGATATTCCGTAAAACAGACACAAGGGTACATATTTTCAAGTAGGTTGTCCTAAAAAAATTTACGTCCGTAAATTAAGTGCTCCTAAGACCCGCGCCACAAAAAGAACCATCAAATGACGTAGAATGAGCATCAATGAACGTGGAGGATTGCAGAGTTAAATTAAGTTACAAACTGGATTGTAAAATTATATGTAAAATCATAATAGAATCAAAATATATCTATTTTCCCGATATGACAAGGTGATTAGAGATGGAGCTCAAGCTCTAATTGGAGGAGGATAGGAAACCGTATCGGCTGCGCCCATTCGAAGGAACTACCCGCCATTTGCATTAAACAATTTAGAGAATACAATTAAAACCTGAATCTGTAAGGTAGGATGAGAATTAGAACCACCACAACGTTCTCCAGATTATGAGTACAGAGTCGTACACACACACACACACACACACACACACACACACACACACATATATATATATATATATATATATATATATATATATATATACTTTCATAAAAAGATAGATTATTTCAGCAACGACATAAAAATTACATGGAACAGAACAAAAAGTGAGACAAGAAAGTGGAATCCAGAAAATGAGAAAATGTTCAAGGTTAATTATGAACTCACAATAGCACTCTGACTTTCCTGTAATTAATAAATATAAAATTCATGTTTGTCTAACATAAAATGTACCAGCTGAAGCGTGATAAACATTTTGGATGACTTGTTAGCAAACTCAAGTTTCCGTGATTATAACTGCAATGTCAAAAGATCTCTGTACTCATTAAACTTACTCGTAGATGATTATGAGAATTTATGTTATGCGTCCCCAGAATGGTGCAATCGACTTGATTACTGTAGTTTTGGTGCAGATGTTGGTTCATGACTTACCTTCTAACTATTATCGTTTCTCCGTGCTGTTACTGCATTTTACGGTTTTCTTAATTATTGCTGACTGGGGACGGATACATTCATGTTGCTCGCCGGTTGTCTCGTCTCGAACTGTTGCTGAGCAACGGTAGAGACAGTTGCAGAGACCCCTGCATTGTTGACAGTCGAGTCACATTGCAATAAACGTTGACTTTTTAAACAGGGCCAGCAGAAAATAACAACGGCACAAATACTGAAACTATTCAGCGATGATTAGGATGTAACTAGACTCCTACGACATAGGAAGTAGCTCTGAAAATAAGGTGCCTCGAGAAAAAAAATACGAAAAGTGAGGAAAAACTAAAATGAAAAGAAAAACGAAAAAATAGTATCACTGATCAGTCAAGAGAAGTCTTTCACTATATTAAAAAAATCAAAGATTCTTTTGGAAATAATGAGGTTAAGATATAACAAACATTTACCTTCTTTTCGCAGATCATAGATCAATCTAGAAAATCAGTTAACTGAATTTATACGAAGTATGTGACAAGATGTGAGGAAGTGTTTATGAGCTAGGTATTACAATTATGCGAAGAAAAGAATTCAGTCACGATTTGAATCTAGCCTTGAAAGGCTCTGCAGTAGCTAAGAGGTTAATCAAAAAGCACCCTATATTTCTAAACAGTTGAGAGATTTACCCCACCGCCACACGGAATGAAACGTGCCACGGTAGCCGGTTGTAACAGACTAACCTTACACAGGTTCATTCAAAAATCGTTTACAAATAGACACGTAATATTGGGCTTACAACAAGGGTCAGTAATACAGTACTGACCATTAAAATTGCTACACCACGAAGATGACGTGCTACAGACGCGAAATTTAACCGCCAGGAATTAGATGCTGTGATATGCAAATGATTAGCTTTTCAGAGCATTTACACAAGGTTGGTGCCGGTGGCGACACCTACAACGTGCTGACATGAGGAACGTTTCCAACCGATTTCTCATACACAAACAGCAGTTGACCGACGTTGCCTGGTGAAACCTTATTGCGATAAAGGTCTAAAGGTCGCATTGGAGCCTATCGCGATTGCGGTGTATGGTATCGTGACATTGCTGCTCGCGTTGATCGAGATCTAATGACTGTTAGCAGAATATGGAATCGGTGGGTTCAGGAGGGTGATACGGAACGCCGTGCTGGATCCCAACGGCCTCGTATCACTAGCAGTCGAGATGACAGGCATCTTATCCGCATGGCTGTAACGGCTCGGGCAGCCACGTCTCGATCCCTGAGTCAACAAATGGGGACGTTTGCAAGACAACAACCATGTGCACTAACAGTTCGACGACGTTTACAGTAGCATGGAATATCAGCTCGGAGACCATGGCTGCGGTTACCCTTGACGCTTCATCACAGACAGGAGCGCCTGCGATGCTGTACTCAACGACGAACCTGGGTGCACGAATGGCAAAACGTCATTTTTTCGGATGAATCCAGGTTTTGTTTACAGCATCATGATGGTCGCATTCGTGTTTGGCGAGATCGCAGCGAATGCACATTGGAAGCGTGTATTCGTCATCGCCATACTGGCGTATCACCCGGCGCGATGGTATGGGGTGCCATCGGTTACACGTCTCGGTCACCTCTTGTTCGCATTGACGGCACTTTGAACAGTGGACGTTACATTTCAGATGTGTTACGACCCGTGGTTCTACCCTTCATTCGATCCCTGCGAAACCCTTCATTTCAGCAGGATAATGCACGACCGCATGTTGCAGGATGCAGAAAATGTTCGACTGCTGCCCTGGCCAGCACATTCTCCAGATCTCTCACCAATTGAAAAGGTCTGGTCAATGGTGGCCGAGCAACTGGCTCGTCACAATACGCCAGTCACTACTCTTGATGAACTCGTGTTGAAGCCGCATGGGCAGCTGTACCTGTACACGCCATTCAATCTCTGATTGACTCAATGCCCAGGCGTATCAAGGCCCTTATTACTGCCAGAGGTGGTTGTCCTGGGTACTGATTTCTCAGGATCTATGCACCCAAATTGCGTGAAAATATAATCACATGTCAGTTCTAGTATAACATATTTGTCCAATGAATACCCATTTATCATCTGCATTTTTTCTTGGTGTAGCAATTTTAATGGCCAGTAGTGTAACATGGAACGGGGGATCAGAAAGGTTATCCAAGGCTACTAAATGGCGTTGCAGTTATTTATCACATGGTACAAACAGACGCCCACTATAGAATAGGCTCAAGATTTTGTCCGAAAGCATCGATACACGCCTGAGGTCGACGCTGCATTGAACGACGCACCTCCTCAAAGATACGTGGTGTATCTCTCAGACATACTTTTGTCGCCAGAATCCTGCCCACAATGTACTCCAGTGATATAACAGGTGCTTCATACACAGGGCTATAGAGATATCTTTTGGGGACAGATCGTGTGATCTTGGTGGCCATGCGACTGGACCAGCGGGCGGAAAAGGTTGCCTGCAGATGCGTCCTAACCTGTCTGCTGAAATACACCACAGCTCCGTCATGCTGAAATCGAATGAGGCGACGAACAGGCATGAGAACATGATTCAACATGTCCGACAGAACCTCTCGCAGGAATACGAGATACTGCGAGATCAAATCGGTCCGGGAGAATGTACGGACCAATTAAACAGTCTCCGACGATGCCAACCCATACGATAAGGATAAATTTGCGATGTGAAGCAGGCGTACGTGTGGTTGGTTGGTTGGTTTGGGGAAGGAGACCAGACAGCGTGGTCATCGGTCTCATAGGATTAGGAAAGGACGGGGAAGGAAGTCGGCCGTGCCCTTTCAGAGGAACCATCCCGGCATTTGCCTGGAGTGATTTAGGGAAATCACGCGTACGTGTGACATGTGGCTTCACATCTGCCCACATATACAGGTTGGGAACGTTCACCACACCGTCGAGTGAGAAAGCAGCCTCGTCGGTGCAGAGGACATTCGCTGTAAAGCGCCGGTCTCCTGACCGTAGCGCCCTCTCATGGCTTTTTCGACCACTGGTGCTTGTGTGATTAATGATCGCCGTTGAACGCCCGATGTGCCCTGTCAGTTTGTAAACGTTGTTTTTAATCACCTTGTATCTCAGGGCTATCGTTAGGGATCCACTGCATCAGGTACACTCCGCCGTTTTTCTGAAGAAGTAACCTGGCGTCTTGTAAAGACGTTCCTTTCTCTGCGGAAGAGAATGCCCAGTGACGGCTTCGTTTATAAAGTGGCGCTGTAAGTGTGATGTTCGTAGAAAAATATGGACTACGTATCATTAAATAGTGCAAAAAATTTTGTTGGGATCGATGCCATTTTTATTCCATGCTGTACTCGTTGATACAGCACTGTTAAAGTTACACATGAGATATTACACGACATGCAGCACTTGACACTCGTGAAGAATAGTAACAGATTAACAGCATTTTACACTTTTACTAGTCACACGCGACCATGTTCAGCTCCGACCGGCGCCGGAGCGTTTGTGACAATTGTTTAATCCAATTTTGGGAAGTAACTTTACAGTGATTGGGTAGCGTAATATTGTATAGTTGTCCGCAATCCAAAATACATACAATTTTTCTCCAATTTCCTTTGCAGTGTCTTCGTTAACCCACCCCAGAGCTGGGGTGTTCCTGTCATGAAGAATTGATACCCGCCTCTTCCACACTTAGAACCGATATACTCCCTGGTCATCGAAGTGTTCTTCTCGGTCAAACTATAGGTTAACATGTTGTTTTGTAGGGCGGGCAGCTAAAGCCAAACTTCGACATTTTTTCAAAGAAAATTCCGCACTGGCTGTATGAATGATTTTTCTGCTACCGGTTTCGCACCACTTATCGGTACATCCTCAGGAAATCTGTACAAAAAATAATATAATAAGAGCTCATATAAACTATTCTATCCCCCAATTCTGAGGTGTAAATTAAACTTTTAAATAGCCAGTTTTCTTAATGAAACAAGAAAGTACTCACATACGTTATTTATAACACAGTAACGTTGTACATTGCCCTGTAGCCACTCCCCACCATGTACATCCAATATACCGTCATCTCGTGAAAGCGGTAGTTGAAATTTAAAAACCTTTTTTTAAAAATTTTAATATGATGGGAGCGGAAATGACCTAGAAAATAAAAATAAAATACAACGCTGATAAAACTCCCATAAACACGAACGACGAAGAGCGTAACATTAGCATGAACAAACAGCGGAATTAGAGCCATGTAAACATATCAGAACATACCGTGCAAGTTGAGAGGAGCCACGCGGCAGCGAACACGGCCTGACTGACTGGCCGAAAGCCGGAAAGCACTCACGCATTGGCGCGGGAATCGCCAGAGGCCGGATGACGTGAACAAGGTGTGAAGAGTGTGGGGGGGATGGGGGGTGCTGAACATTTGATAAACAATTCCTTATGTATATTTTTTTAAAAAAATGTCTAATACCAAAGTAGGTGGCCAATATAAAAAAATGAGCAGTTAGCTAAAACCATAAAAATAATAAATGTGGTGGTTCTGAATGCGTAAGGCCCGGAGTACGCATGAAATATATTCGTTGAAAGTCTCAATGAGTCTGGCGTCTTGCTGCTCCCTCCTCCCCGCGACGCCGGTTCCCTGCTGTTCCCGGTGATATCAATGTTAACAAATAAAAACAAAAAAAAAAAAAGAAAGAAAAGGAAAATAAATAAATAAACGGTGTTCATTTCACCTCTACTCCACTTTCCCTACGCTTTCTTTGGTTCCTGGAGGGTGAGAACAGGACATGGTGTCAAGCCTCGGGTGGCAAACCCCTGCCCACTCTGTCCCCACTCCTCCCTTTGGGCGCCGGGAAGGTTACTTTTTTGTGTATATGTATATACACGTCGTATTAAAGCACCGCTTCTGGTAAGGGAGCTGCGCCGATTCCGGATCGAATCCGTCCGACGAGGTCGGAGTGCCGGCCACCCTGGACGTGGTTTTTAGGCGGTTTCCCACATCCCACTAGATAAACGTTGGACAGGTACCCAAGTCCCACCTCATTTACATGATTCGCAAAAATTTAGAAAACTTTCGCTCTCTTTCACATGAATAACATTGCATGCAGACTGTTTGGTGTACACGTCTTCCATCGCGGTTTGATAACGGGATGGTGACAGAAAGGGCAACCAGCCACCGCTTAAACTAACCATGCTAAATCCTTTAATAATACGCCGACTCTGCGCCAATGCGGGACAGAGAAGGTACAAGAGAAATAAGAACTACTCAGTGACTTAACACTGACGACCGAACTCTGTACTACGCACAGCTGAGTTTCTGTCTGACAAAATCTCAGATCTACACGATCCAGTCATATTAAAGTGACCGCCACTTATGTTCTACGTCAACGTGCAATTACCACTCATAGACGGCAAGTGGCAGTACTACTACCAGAGGCTATACAAAGCGTGTCGGAGCTGAGCGTACAACAGTGCAGTCGTCGTAACGTGGAAACGGAGTGATATATCTGACGCCCAAAAGGGCATTATCATTGCATTTCATCTACACATCTACATCTACATTTATACTCCGCAAGCCACCCAACGATGTGTGGCGGAGGGCACTTTACGTGCCACTGTCATTACCTCCCTTTCCTGTTCCAGTCGCGTATGGTTCGCGGGAAGAACGACTGTCTGAAAGCCTCCGTGCGCGCTCTAATCTCTCTAATTTTACATTCGTGATCTCCTCGGGAGGTATAAGTAGGGGGAAGCAATATATTCGATACCTCATCCAGAAACGCACCCTCTCGAAACATGGCGAGCAAGCTACACCGCGATGCAGAGCGCCTCTCTTGCAGAGTCTGCCACTTGAGTGTATTAAACATCTCCGTAACGCTATCACGGTTACCAAATAACCCTGTGATGAAACGCGCCGCTCTTCTTTGGATCTTCTCTATCTCCTCCGTCAACCCGATCTGGTACGGATCCCACACTGATGAGCAATACTCAAGTATAGGTCGAACGAGTGTTTTGTAAGCTACCTCCTACTCCCATAAACGGGGCCAAGGGTGGACGAATTTCCCAAACGGCTAATTTGGTAAATTATTCGTGTACAGCTGTGGCTCAAGTATATCGTATATGGCAAGTGGCGCAATCCAAAACTGGGCGTCAGGCAACTGTGGTTCACCACGAGCTGTAGACGGCACGTGTGAACGACGGCTGCCGGGATGTGTACGCCCGAACAGATGTGCAGCTGTTGAGCAACCACTAAGAAGAACCAAGTGGCTACCACCAGTGTCTCCTCAGGGACTGTTCTGAGAACGTTGCAGTGGATGGCCCTCTGCGGCAGGTGCCTCTGTCATGCACCCATGGCCGGCCGCAGTGACCGAGCGGTTCTAGGCGCCTCAGTCCGGAAACACGCGGCTGCTAAGGTCGCAGGTGCGAATCTTGCCTCGTGCATGGATGTGTGTGATGCCCTAAGGTTAGTTAGGTTTACGAAGTTCTAAGTCTAGGGGACTGATGACCTCAGATGTTAAGTCCCATAGTGCTTAGAGCCATTTCAACCATTTGAACCAAGCACCCATTCTGGGGACTGTTCATCGGTGACGAAGGTTGGAATTCGCAGGCTAATACCACAACAGGACGTCCACTGAGTTGCGACAGGTGGCCTTTCAAGACGAATCACGTTTCATGCTCCACAGGGCCGATGGCCAGTGGGTGTATGGTCCTGCAATTGTCATTAGATTAGATTAGAGATTAGATTAGTTTTTCATTCCATAGATCCGTTCTGAGGAGATCCTCGTGGATGTGGAACATGTCAATACCTTTCTTTTAAGCTGAGATAACAATACTAATAGTATGAATATATACAATACATCATTTGTTTCTATTAAAAAATTCGTCAATGGAGTAGGAGTTGGCCACTAGTAAGTCTTTCAGGCTCCTTTTAAACTCATCTTTATTTGTAACTAAATGTTTTATGTTTACTGGCAAATTATTGAAGATGAGTGTTCCTGAATAGTGGACTCCTTTTTGAACTAAAGTAAGTGCTTTTAAGTCCTTGTGTAGATCATTTTTGTTCCTGGTATTGTATGTATGAACTGAGCTGTTTGTTGGAAAAAGAGATATTTAGGACAAATTTCATTAAGGAGGCAGTAGTTAGTATACTCAGTTCTCTGAGAAGGTTTTTACATGACGTCCGTGAATTTACTGTACAAATAATACGTATTACACGCTTTTGGACTCTGAAAACTTTTGTTTGACTTGAAGAGTTACCCCAAAATATTATACCATATGACATTATGGAATAGAAGTAGGCAAAGTGTGCAAGCGTTTTCATTTTTATGTCGCCTATGTCTGCTAACACGGATTAAGGATTAAGGATTAAAGATTAAGGATTAACGCCAGACAGGGCAGAGTTATGGTATAGGGCAGTGGTTAGCAAACTCATTAGTCAAAAGAGCCATATATCTTTAGTACAAAGATTCAAATTTTATTAGAGAGCCAAAATTTTTAAACATGTAGGTGGGTACATTTTTATTAAGTTACTTAGGGGACTCTAAGCTATTATTTTTAAAAAGCTTCCTCAGTCTAATTAAAGTACACTCACTGACGTCGATACCTTCCAACTTCCTCATCCACAGTCGTCTTGTGTACTTGTTTCATCAACCGCCTTTCATTCATCCTCTCTGTATGTTCAAACAATCTCAACGTACGTTTCTCAGTACATTACACCTTGTTTCACTGCACAAAGCTTCCTAAAATTGTTTTAACGAACTTCCAGTAAAGATTTAAGTCTTAGTTGAACTTTAGGTACGTTCGGTAAAACTTCATATATTTAATAATGAAATTATTTATTGATAAAATTAGATTGTGAGATATCCATAAAGTTAAATCATGAGAATGACTGACAAAAACTAATATGAACAGTGATCTTGCAGCTAATTGGAAGGTTTGGGTGAAACACATTTGTGTGCTGTTTTTAATTTTAATGAGATTCGAGGTTTCCAGCAATAAGGCGAGTCCTCAGTTTATTCTTGATACGGTTCATGCTTGAAAATGATGTTGGCATGAATATATAAACCCGAATAAGGAAATGACAGCGAACGCAATTTTCTGTAGCTGAATATGCGTCAAGAATACTATTAAAGTAGTTAAAAATCAAGTTATCTTCACTTTAGAGCTCCTGCCTAAAGACAGAGATACACACGCACTCCAACTAAGTATGTAACATCAAAATAATAAAAACAATCACATCCAGCAGTATTTTTATTTGTTAAAGACAGAAATACACACACTCCAACTAATTATGTAACAAAAAATAATAAAAACAGTTATCTAGCAGTATTTTTATTTGTTATTGCATAAGCTTGTTTGTCCTTGTCATCGCCTGGTAATTATTAGCACCTCATTGTTAAATCGTTTTCCAAATGATGCCGCCTTCATTATTAATATAACTATCTTCTTTCGGCAGATTGATAACTTTTTTCCATACTCTACCAGAACAATTCAACACTAGTCAACCGAACAGACATTCCATCCAGTATTTCATACTGCATGGACATAAGTACGTTAAAATTATCTCTCGCTCTTGATTTAGAAGCATTATTCATGCCCCACTTTCGAAGACATTATCACAAGCAGAAACAGCAGTGCTGGTGGAAGTGATCTGAGTAATCTACGCCCCCAACTAACGCAGCTTCTTCAGAACAGACTCGCCCAGGACGAAAATTACTTCTGAGCATAGGAGAGCTTCTGTGAAGTTTGGAAGGTAGGAGACGACGTACTAATGGAATTAAAGCTGTGAGGACGGGTCGTGAGTCGTGCTTGGGTAGCTCAGATGGTAGAGCACTTGCCCGCGAAAGGCAAAGGTCCCGAGTTCGAGTCTCGGTCCGGCACACAGTTTTAATCTTCCAGGAAGTTTCATAGGCCACGAAGTTCCGTTCTGACCGTACGGTGGCGCTCGCGTGTGATATTTCCTCGAAGAGCCACACTTAGGGCACCGAAGAACCGCATGTGGCCCTGGAGGAGGTCCACTGGATCAACGCAAGTATATATCTAGCGTTGAGAACCGTCTCCACCCCCACAAGCAATTTGCTTTTCTTTGGTACAATGGCATCTACGAGGCGGATGAAACTACGTGTCACAAAGCCCGCAGTGTACATACGTGGTTGGGAGAGCACCAGCTGAGCTTACCGTACTCCCCTGGCCACCAAACTCCGCAGATTAAAACCCAGTCGAGAACCTGTGGGAACACCTCGATCAGGCTGTTCGTGTCATGGATCCTCACCCAAGAAACCTTGCGCTGCTGGCCACATCACTGGAGTAGGCCTGGCTGCACATCTCTGTCGATACCTTCCAGAACCTCACTGACTCTATCCTGCACGTCCGCGCTTCATAAAGTGGTTATTCAAGCCTCTGACAGGTAGTCACATTAATGTGGACCTGACGGGATACCAATTCGATTCTACACAGAGTACGCGAAAGAACTTGCCCCCCTTTTAACAGCCGTGTACCGCAAGTCTCTTGAGGAACGAAAGATTCAAAAAAATGGTTCAAATGGCTCTGAGCACTATGGGACTCAACTGCTGTGGTCATAAGTCCCCTAGAACTTAGAACTACTTAAACCTAACTAACCTAAGGACAGCACACAACACCCAGCCATCACGAGGCAGAGAAAATCCCTGACCCCGCCGGGAATCGAACCCGGGAACCCGGGCGTGGGAAGCGAGAACGCTACCGCACACCCCGAGATGCGGGCGAAATATTCCAAATGATTGAAAAAGAGCACAGGTATTTCCAGTTTTCAAGAAGGGTCGTCGAGCAGATGCGCAAAACTATAGGCCTATGTCTGCCATCGATCTGTTGTAGAATTTTAGAACATGTTTTTTGCTCGCGTATTATGTCATTTCTGGAAACCCAGAATCTACTCTGTAGGAATCAACATTGATTCCGGAAACAGCGATCGTGTGAGACCCAACTCGCTTTATTTGTGCATGAGACCCAGAAAATATTAGATACAGGCTCCCAGGTAGATGTCATTTTCCTTGACTTCCGGAACGCGTTCGATACGGTTCTGCAATGTCGCCTGATAAAGTAAGAGCCTATGGAATATCAGACCAGCAATGTGGCTGGATTGAAGAGTTTTTAGCAAACAGAACACAGCATGCTGTTCTCGATGTGGAGACGTCTATAGACGTTAAAGTAACCTCTGGCGTGCCACAGGGGAGTGTTATGGGACCATTGCTTTTCACAATATATATAAATGACCTAGTAGATAGTGTCGGAAGTTCCATGAGGCTTTTCGCGAATGATGCTGTAGTATACAGAGAAGTTACAGCATTAGAAAATTAGAGCGAAATGCAGGAAGATCTGCAGCGGATAGGCACTTGGTGCAGGGAGTGGCAACTGACCCTTAACATAGACAAATGTAGTATATTGTGAATACATAGAAAGAAGGATCCTTTATTGTATGATTATATGATAGCGGAACAAACACTGGTAGCAATTACTTCTATAAAATATCTGGGAGTATGCGTACGGAACGATTTGAAGTGGAATGATCATATAAAATTAATTGTTGGTAAGGCGGGTACCAGGTTGAGATTCATTGGGAGAGTCCTTAGAAAATGTAGTCCATCAACAAAGGAGGTGGCTTACAAAACACTCGTTCGACCTATACTTGAGTATTGCTCATCAGTGTGGGATCCGTACCACGTCGGATTGACAGAGGAGATAGAGAAGATCCAAAGACGAGCGGCGCGTTTCGTCACAGTGGTATTTGGTAAGCGTGATAGTGTTACGGAGATGTTTAGCAAACTCAAGTGATAGACTCTGCATGAGAGGCGCTTTGCATCGCGGAGTATCTTGCTGTCCAGGTTTCGAGAGGGTGCGTTTCTGGATGAGGTATCGAAAATATTGCTTCCCCTTCTTATACCTCCCGAGGAGATCACGAATGTAAAATTAGAGAGATTCGAGCGGGCACGGAGTCTTTCCAGCAGTCGTTCTTCCCGCGAACCATACGCGACTGGAACAGGAAAGGGAGGTAATGATCGTGGCACGTAAAGTGCCCTCCGCCACACACCGTTGAGTGGCTTGCAGAGTATAAATGTAGATGTAGATGTAGAATGTGACTGGACCGTGTGTTAATTCACTTTCACATTCGCGACCGCCCTAGGCTAAGGCGCGCGCTTATCTACGGCTGCTCCCACGAAAGAGGTTCTGTCTCGAGTGTTCCAGCCAATCACTGCGAGGGTAATTCGTGGCACCTTATATGGTCGAGCTTTTCTCTGCCAACAGCAAGCGAGGACTCTCTTTCCAGGCGGTTTGTGACGCTGTACTTCGTCCCCAAAACACCACCGTCATCCATTACTCACACAGTAGAACTTGTAATATATTGCACAGTTTTGTGAATTGCTCAGTATTTAATGACGGTGCTACAACTTCTACAGCTTTTCTTGGTCTCAGTATGCTGCACTGGTGAGAAATGATAAGTGGGAGACGTATTGTTGAGCTAGGAATGGGGTTGGTATGCAGGACATACGCAGGAAGGGGGATTCATATTAGATACTCACCCCGGGTCCCCCAAAACTGTAGTTAGTGTAGTAGATCTGGCATCTTCTGTTAGGTTGTAGGTTGGTTGGTTGGCTGGTTTGGAGGAGCGAACCAAACAGCGAGGTAATCGGTCCCATCGGATTAAAGAAGGATGGGGCAGGAAGTCGGCCGTGCCCTTTCAAAGGAACCATCGAGGCATTTGTCTGAAACGATTTCTGGAAGTCACTGACAACTTTTCGGCTATGATCGGACATTATTGGCAGATGTCTCGTTACGGTGTGTTTGAGAAACTAAAGCCTAGGAGCTTTGAACGAGTTTCTACCTTCTTCAGTATACTACGTCAATATGACATACAAGGGGGATTCAAATTGAAGCGTTAAATGTTTTTAAAAATTTTTTATTGAACATAAGTGGAACATAAGCTCATTATTTTACTACATAGTCTCCTTGCCGTTCAACACGCTTCCTCCAGCGCATAGAAAGCGCATGAATTCCTCTGAAAAATATGCTTTTGATCGTGTGTGCAGCCACTCGTTCACTGCCTGCCGCACCTCTTCATCGAAATGCATTTCCTTTTCTCCCATCGCCTCTTTGGGTCATCCAGAGATGCTGTAATCACTAGATGTGAAATCTGGTGAATAAGGCGACTGTGGCAGAGTATGATAGCGCAGGTTTTGCACGGGCTGTATGAGGCCGAGCATTGTCGTGTTGCAAAGTGACATCTGCAGTCTGACGTCCACGTCGCTTCGATCTTATTCCAGCCTGAAGCTGATTTTTAACATATTAGAATATGACACATTGATGATGGTGTTTCCCCTATTCATGTAGCTTTCCAAGGCAACGTCTCGTTCCCAAAAGAGAGTCAGCAAAAGCTTCACCGAAAATGGCTGCGTCCGGGGCTTATTGGGTTTTGGTAATGAGGAATGGCGCGATTACCTGCTTGATCGCTTTATTTTGATTTGGTGGTACTGTGCCCTGGTGTCGTTTGCTGTAGCTGTCCTCGCGAAGAAACCTTCACCTTCTGCTTCAAAGGGATGAATAAATTCTTCGGTCATCAACTTGCCGCCCTTATAGTTCTAGAATGTCTTATAGATACTTTGCGAAACTTAAACACTTCATGAGTAATGTAACATTTTGAGCCGTGACTAATGATCAGATTTGCGGCTATTCCATCCAGCGTCAAACAGGGAGTTTACGTCGAAATAGCTTCAACTGCTGCAGCACAATGCTGCGTCACAATGTGGTGTGCGTGACCCGAGCGCTGAGCACCTGTCACAGAATTCACGCGATTTCCGAATTTTCTACTCCACTCACGCACTTTCTGAACTAAAAGACATGCTACACCAAACTGGACCTTTATTATTCGGTGGATTTCAAAGGGCTTTGTACCTTCACTGCTCAGAAATCATAAAACAGAACGTTGTTCTGCCTTGGTGCATGTCCCAAGCAGCGCAATCATTTTGAACTGCTATTGTAACCGCTTTTCACTTGTCTGTTGTATGCTGCCACCTTGCATTCCTTACATCACTAATAACAGTACTGCCATGTTACAGAAGAATGGCACTGAATGTCTATTTTTAATTACACTTTTAAGGTTTACAGATCATTCCCTCTAGTACAAACATTTAGCTGTTTTAATGAAAATAGGCGATGTCTTACGTGTGGAACCCTCTCAACATTGCCATTTTTCCAGCTTAAACTTTGTGTACAAAGAAGGGGTAAGGTTTAAAATTTATTTGTAGATATGAGCAAGAAAGGGCACCAAATGATTCTGAATCCAGTGTTCAGTTCTGCGAGTGTTGTTTCTTCTGTCGTTGTAACGCTTGCACTGAAACTGGCGAATCTCGGTTACAGCAGTTGCTATGAAATTATGTTGTTGTAATAAGGTGTTAGTGACTCGTGTCAATGAAAAATCTAAATATTTACGTCACACAATTAGTTTCTTATGTCAGTGTGCTCAGTTAATGCCTCTCTACCATCCATATAATTTCGATCGTAAAGTTTTTGCCAAAACTTGAAAATGTGTCTTAGAAATGAAATATTTGCCACGCAGCATCGCCACCATCGGCATTGGTCTAGAGAGTTCCGAATATGTTTTCAGTTTCGTGACTTCGCATTTGGCATTGGTTAGAGCCCCTGTCGCTGTACTTAGCATACTGGAAGAAAGCGTAGTGCCGTTCCCTCCACCAGCTTTCAATGCTACTGGTAAGAAAATACTCAGTATCCACCGACAAACGATGGGAAAACAGTTAGTTATTGTTCGATACCAACTGTAGTAAATTTCAGAGGTTCATATTTTCATTTGGCATTTCTTTAAAAACTTTCCTAATGATGAAATAATAAATCACAAAACTGTTTCACAATAAAGTAATATTACATCTAACTGTACACTTACATGTGTGCGATATAATCCGTTATGAAGTGCATGGCAGTGAGTACTTCGTATTGTGCCACTTCCACTCAAGCGTTGGGCGCAGGAAAAAAGGTTGCTTAAAAGCCTCTGTACGAGTTGCGACTAATCTAATCTTGATTGGCGGTCCCTACGTCATATGTGAGGCGGTGTTCTGTATTCCTAGATTCATCTCCTTAAGTAACCTTTTCCGCGGTAGATGATGTGAGTATTCAAGCGTCTGACAATTCAGTTTTCTTCCGTACCTCATCAGCTCCCAAGAACACCACACAAATCTATGGCGATTGTATGTGAATTACGGGGGATCACTTCTGTCAGCTGCAGCGGGACATTAAGCGGTATCAGCGGCGACGAGTGAATATGTGTATAGGATTAGGATTCGAACCCGGGATCTCCTGCTTACTAGGCAGGTGCGTTAATCACTATGCCGTCCAGGACACAGCGGTATCGCAAGTGCGCGGACTTCCTCGGTACGACTCACGACCGACCCACATTCACACCCAGTCTCTGTCCGTTTTACTCCCGTTCGCTACTCTGGGATTCCCACAGGAGGTAGGACGTATTTGTGCGTCCACACTGAAGAAGGTTGATCCTTTGCCCAGCTAGGTATATCCGTTATATATCCGAATGAACAGACACCACGCATGCATATAACACGTAAAACCTACGGCGATTCGCTCTGTCCTTCCTTGTAATTCGTCAGCACCACTTGTTAGCTCTATCTGGTATGGACACCACACACTTGATCTATACTCTTGGATGGGCCATATGAACGTTCTATAAGCTTTCTGCTTTGTAGACTCATTACATTTTCCCATTATCCTGCCAATTAACCGAGGTGCACTCTAATCAAGACACGTTCACACGATTTGCCGACATGAAAAAGCGATCGACAATGTAAAACGGTGCAAGATGTTCGAAACTCGTAGAAAAATAGCAATAAGACCGGAAATAGACAATATGTACAACAACCAAGAGAGAATAATAAGGGTGCAAGGCCAAGAACGAAGTGCTCAAACTAAAAGTGGTGTGAGACAGGGATGCACTCTTTCGCCATGACTTTTGAATCTATAGCGCTACGTGGAACAAGGAATAACGAAAGTAAGATTAACGAGTAAGATAAGTTCAGGGTGAAAGAATGTCAATAATAAGTTCCCTGATAACACTGCAGTCCTTAGTGAAGGAGAAGAAGAATTGAATTATGAATTACTGTGCTGGTAAACTTCTACGTTGTTTGATACAAAGTCAGCTGAGTAAAACTGAACTTTCTCAGACAGTTCTCTCTTCACGTATTCTGACCATCACTAAACTGGCACACAATATTTTTAGCGCAACACAAGCTGACTTTCAATAATCCCTACAAAAGAATGGCCCTGAATGAAAATAACCTATACCTTTCATGAATCACTTACCTCACAGAAATCTTCGTTACTCGAACTACTGCAATAGAGCGAGCGCCAATACTGCCAACTAAATAAAAGATTCTAACTACTGAAGGCACTAACTACTGATAGACATAGTTAGCATAATTATATATATATATATATATATATATATATATATATATATATGTGTGTGTGTGTGTGTGTGTGTGTGTGTGTGTGTGTATGCATGTATATGTATATATAATTTTGTGGACAGACACACGTCCAGATCGTCCGCTCAAAATTCTGGCATCTCTCTCTCTCCACATCCACCACTGCTGGCGGCTCACCTCCAACTGCACAACGCTACGCCCTGTTCACATCCAACTGCCCAACACTACACAAGCGAATATTCCAACAGTGAGTCCAACCAGCCACAGACTGCACACAGCACAATCAGTGATTTTCATACAGAGCGTTATGTGGCGTTACCAACATAAAAACCTAAAAAGCGTACTTACACAAGTTAAGCGAGATGACAAATCATGACCTGTTGACAACACAAATAGAAGCAACCAATAATTAGCACTCCACTGGGTGACTTTTGGTTGGTAAAGACTAAGGTTTGTCTGTGTAGTCTATTTACTCTGGCTCAAAACATGGATAACGCAGTCTGAAATTATGTAACGAACTAACATTGAATAGGCTTTGATGTATCTATTCTACACAGAAGTTACACTACATTGGTGCAACTGAGAACAAGTGGCAAGACTGTGATTCTGTTCGCCCTTACAAGCTTTAGCAGCAATACTACATCCCTTTCTCAGGTAACGGTCGTGGCGCAAGCGTCGGCATAGTAGCAATGTAATTCGATATCGCGAGAACGAAATATGCAAAGTCGTGGGGAGGCGACTTGCCAGATGGATGGCTATAACTTTCTAATGGAGCCCTGAAATCTCAGCAGATTCCAGCTTGTGACACTCCCGTTCGATTCCAGCGTGTGACACTCCCATTCGCCGGTCATACCATGGACCAATTTGACTCATTTCTATGGCAATGAGCACAAGGAGATAAAACGTCAAGGCGGCAGACCTGATACGATTAAGTCTGTCCTAGGCACAGCGAGTTGTCGACGGTGACTGAGGTCCAACCTATCAGTATACCGAAGTTTTCACCACATACTCCCCAGTCAAGACCAGTGCCAACGTGAATTGAAGCTCAGGACGAGTGTCCCAAGTGCAATCCACTCATGACAAGCAAGACCAGAATTTCCTCTCCAGAGCGGAATCTGATTCAGAAGACCTTCTCCCCCTCGTCACCTTTCCATCAAAAACTGGTAAACTCGAAAGGTATACCAAAGCATCCACCCACACACGGGTTTTTGCGTCAATCACAAAACTCCACGAGCAGCACATCTCTCCTATAGATTGTCTGTCCAACCACACGACCAATCCTATCCAAAGATAATAAAATTCTTTTCCCTGCTGGAGAAGCAGCCATCCTCTGATTCGTTAATTTCCGTGCAGGGAGGTTCAGATGGTTCAAATGGCTCTGAGCACTATGGGATTTAACATCAGAGGTCATCAGACCCCTAGAACTTAGAACTACCCAAACCTAACTAAGGACTTCACATACATCCATGCCCATGCACGACTGGAACCTGCGACCATAGCGATCGCGCGGTTCCAGACTGAAGTGCCTAGAACCGCTCGGCCACAACGGCCTGCGTGCAGGGAGGAACAGACGTTACGCCCCCGAACTGTGTTTCCCAAAGCCACTTTTGGCAATGTGTTTTGACAGTTTTCGTTTAGGCCTAAAGTGAACAACACTTTTATCATGGAGATGACAAGAACGTGTCTGACCAGGGGCCTCAGGTAAACTAAGAGAAGGGATTTTGTATCCTAAGATAGACCATTTCGGAGTCATCATAAATGTTGAGTTCCTTCCTAAAATTCTTCCGAAGGCCTAAGGCTTCCCAAAAACTCGTCAGGCAGAGGAATTGCACCACATGATGGCTCTGCCTGAAGCGTCCGGTCGAAGGCGCAAAATGGAAACTTCTGGATTATTATGGACACCAACTCTATACACAATGGGCATTTATGACACTGTCCGCAGCTCGGGGTCGTGCGGTAGCGTTCTCGCTTCCTACGCCCGGGTTCCCGGGTTCGATTCCCGGCGGGGTCAGGGATTTTCTCTGCCTCGTGATGACTGGGTGTTGTGTGCTGTTCTTAGGTTAGTTAGGTTTAAGTAGTTCTAAGTCCTAGGGGAATGATGACCATAGATGTTAAGTCCCATAGTGCTCAGAGCCATTTGAACCATTTATGACACTGTCAAAATACCTCGGTGGGGCGATCTACTTTCTGTACTACACTCCTGTGCAGGCCGTGACCAGAAATGCCTAACAGATAGATCCATGTGGGCTGTTGTTTGCCTCTTCGGCTGAAAGTTTTGTCTGCATCCTGGTGCAAGAAATTCTTGGGACCTGCATTTTTCCCCAGTAAGTGATTCGAGATCTTTCTCTCCCTAGAATCTGCCCGTGGCTTCCAAGCTCCATAAGATTTAGTGTTAAATAACCAAACTACCTGCTTGTTCTGAACTCCATAAAATACTATTCAGTGGAGAGCTACCATAAAGATCCCACGTCCATTAACAATGTACGTGCTCACATCAGTACCTGTTCATGTAGATATCTTCATCTTGTCTCAGGGAAAACGATATGTGGAGTGTAATAACAACATTAAAAAATTACCTTGGATATGAAAATAAGTCAGTGAGTGACTTGTCCTCTCAGAATTTTAATGGAGATCATTGTATGCGAAAAACTTCATCACGCTTAACCTCCAAATACGTTCTAAGATTTTGTAACAAATAGATAACATGGATATTGGACGGTGGTTTTGTGGATCACTGCTACAATCATTTGCTTTGTTTTGACAAGGGTTTTTTCTTTTGTTTTTAAATCTTGAACAATCATTCAGCATAACTATCCTGTATCCTTTTTAAGGTAGGTTTATTAGTGATATATTATGGAGCAGCTTGGAGATTTCTCTAACAAACTTGGTTCAAGTTGAATTACAACGTGGTACAACTTCTGGTCATGGGTCCTCATTTGCAATTTTTGGGACTTTCCTAGCTATTTAAAGGGAAGTGCGATAATTATTTCAGCAACGTGATCACTGCTTCTCACATTCCTTAAGAACCGAGCTCCTTCTGCAATGTCGCTGCATAAACTGTAGTCATTAAGAAAAAAACATGAAAGCAGTAGTACGGAAATCAAATTAATTTTAATAAGCAGACTGACCTATCACTTGTTGCGTCTGATGACGAGTGTCAGATTTGTTGAAAAGGATCAGCACTCTGTGCTTTCGCTGAAACGAGTAAAATCATACAGTTTCTGCAAACCACTCTGACAATCCCAGTAAATGGTACGTTGATAAGCGACAATAAGGCAATATACTTCCAATTGGTTACGATTCATTTTTAGTGCTCAGCTATATAGTCGCGCTGTGATTTTGCCTAATGAACATCAGTTTTGGTACCAGGTGTCATCATAGGCTATCCTACGATCAAGATATCACAGTAAATACAATACCGGCCCTTAAAATTCCTACACCACGAAGATGACGTGCTACGGACGCGAAATTTAACCGACAGGAAGAAGATGCTATCATATGCAAATGATTAGCTTTTCAGAGCATTCACACAAGGTTCCACCGGTGGCGACACCTACTACGTGCTGACATGAGGAACGTTTGCAACCGATTTCTTATACACAAACAGCAGTTGACCGGCGTTGACTGGTGAAACGCTGTTGTGATGTGTAAGGAGGAGAAATGCATACCATCTCGTTTCCGACTTTGATAAAGGTCGGATTGTAGCCTATCGCGATTGCGGTATATCGTATCGCGACATTTCTGCTCGCTTTGGTCGAAATCCAATGACTGTTAGCATAATATAGAATCGGTGGGTTCAGGATGATAATACGGAACGCCATGCTGGATCCCAACGGACTCGTATCGCTAGCAGTCGAGATGACAGGCAGCTTATCTGCATGGCTGTAACGGATCGTGCAGTCACGTCTCGTTCCCTGAGTCAACAGATGGGAACGTTTGCAAGACAACAACCATCAGCACCAACAGTTTGACGACGTTCGCAGCAGCATGGGCTATCACCTCGGAGACCATGGCTGGGGTTACCCTTGACGCTGCATTACAGACAAGAGCGCCTGCGATGGGGTACTCAACGACGAACCTGGGTGCACGAATGGCAAAACGTCATTTTTTTCGGATGAATCCAGGTTTTGTTTACAGCATCATGATCGTCGCATCTGTGCTTGGCAACATCGCAGTGAACGCACATTGGAAGCGTGTATTCGTCATGGCCATACTGGCGTATCACCCGACGTGATGGTATGGGGTGCCATTGGTTACACGTCTCGGTCACCTCTAGTTCGCATTGACGGCACTTTGAACAGTGGACGTTACATTTCTGATCTGTTACGAACCCTTCATTCGATCCCTGCGAAACTTTACATTTCAGCAGTATTATGCACGACCGCATGTTGCAGGTACTGTACGGGCCTTTCTGGATACAGAAAATGTTCGACTGCTGCCCTGACCAGCACATTCTCCAGATCTCTCACCAACTGAAAGCGTCTGGTCAATGGTGGCCGAGCAACTGGCTCGTCACAATACCCAAGTCACTACTCTTGATGAACTGTAGTATCGTGTTGAAGCTGCATGGGCAGCTGTACCTGTACACGCCATACAAGCTCTGTTTGGCTCAATGCACAGGTGTAACAAGGCCGTTATTACGGTCTGAGGGGGTTGTTCTGGGTGCTAATTTCTCAGGATCTATGCACCCAAATCGGGTGGAAATGTAATCAAATGTCAGTTTTGTATAATATATTTGTCCAATGAATACCCGTTTATCATCTGCATTTCTTCTTGGTGTAGCAGTTTTAATGGCCAGTAGTGTAGTTGAAACATTCTTTAAGAAATTCTATGATAGTTAACATGTGATATAAAGTACAACCTTAAAATACACGCAGCTTCTTACCCCCAGCACACAGTGGTGATGCGAATTCACCCAAATACGTCTTTCATATGCTTAAAATGCAGGTTAATGGTGTTGTGCACCAAGCAAGAGGTACACAATAAATACTGCAGGAGGCCGCCATCACACAGGCTCAATCACCTGGTGTGTCTTAGCTCTGTACAGTAGACTCCAGACAGGACTCACGAACACGGACCTCTTCCTGTTACTGCATCACTTTCTCCAGTGCGTCGCGTACAGCTGTAAGTGTGGAGAGCCGCCACGGTCTCAGCTACAAGCTTCATCACTTCTGCCCTGTACTGGCAGACACAGAAATCCTTCTGACAACAGGCAGCTGTAGATGCTCAGGCAGTTTCCCACCAGCAGTTAGTTTAGTTCAGGCATCTCAGTACAGTGCTCGAAAACTTTTCGAGCTAGCAGTCGCTAGTTATGAAATAACTGGACTATCGAGAGTGCCTGCAACATTACTATCAGTTATATATCGCAGACTGCCAAGAGACAGCAAAATAGTTTAGAATTCATTGTATTGGATATAGGACAACAAGTGCCACTCCTCATACAGTAGCAAGGTTAACTAACATTTCTAACATAGTCTTAATAAATGTTATTTGTTACTTCTTATTGTGCTGCCATACGTCTGTCAAACACATATTAGTAGACTGAAGAGTCATATGTGCACGCACGTCAACTGGACGAGTAGTATAGCCACCCACAGCTGAGGTCGATTCACACACTACTGTGGCCGGCCGCGGTGGCCGAGCGGTTCTAGATGCTTCAGTCTGGAACCGCGCGACTGCTACGGTCGCAGGTTCGAATTCTGCCTTGGGCATGGATGTGTGTGATGTCCTTAGGTTAGTTAGGTTTAAGTAGTTCTAACAAGGGAACCTCCCCATCCCACCCCCCTCAGATTTTGTTGTAAGTTGGCGTAAGGCAGCGTCAAGGACACTGTAAACTCTGAAGCGCCGTGGTCCCGTGGTTAGCGTGAGCAGCTGCGAAACGAAAGGTCGTTGGTTCAAGCCTCTCTCGAGTGAAAAATTTTTTATTTTCAGACTATTATCAAAGTTAAGGCACTCAAACATAATCAACTTCGCTCTCCAAAATTCCAGGACATGTTCAGATTTGCTTGGACACATGCAGGATTTGACGGTCTACACACGCAAAAATTTGAAAACGTTAAAAACATATGTTTTGACAGAGCACCGGGAAAACTGCGCCACTGTGAAACTGTTGCATTCATTTTTTGCAGTTCATGTGACACACTCTTATGTTTTCATCACTTTTTTGGGAGTGATTATCACATCCACAAGAAAACCTAAATCGGCAAGGTAGAAGAATCTTTTTACCCATTTGCCAAGTGTACAAGTTAGGTGGGTCGACAACATATTCCTGTCACGTGACGCACATGCCGTCACCAGTGTCGTATAGAATATATCAGACGTGTTGTCCTGTGGAGGAATAGGTTGACCTATGACCTTGCGAGCAAATGTTTTCGGTGCTCATTGGAGAGGCACGTCCTTTCGTCTACTAATCGCACGGTTTTGCGGTGCGGTGGCAAAACACAGACACTTAACTTATTACAGTGAACGGAGACGTCAATGAACGAACGGACGGATCATAACTTTGCGAGAAGAAAGAAAATAAAATTTTCACTCGATGGAAGACTTGAACCAGGGACCTCTCGTTTCGCAGTTGCTCACGCTGACCACGGGACCACGGCGCTCCCGAGCTTATAACATCCTTAATGTTGCTTATGTTGCGCATGGACTACTCAGTTCGTATACTTTGCTTATTTTTTTCGTAGTTCCACACAACTTCTTCCTGTTTTCTCGATTGATCTGTGTCCAGTTTTTCAAGGCCTATCCACTGTGCCAACTTGTAATCAAATCTGAGGGGGGTGCGATGGGGAGGTTCCCTTGTAAGTGTAGGGGACTGATGATCTCAGATGTTGAGCCCCATAGTGCTCAGAGCCATTTGGTTTTTGAACACACTATTGTGACAGTACCGAGATATCTTTTATTGTTACTGATGTCAAGGAATATCGCAAAAATGGTGGTAGGCGATTGTATTCCAGTTTAAAAAATGTTCCAGCAAAGTCTACCTTACCAGCCACAGATACTTTAATTTCAAATGTTACTGTAGTTGAAGAGGCATTTCCTCTTCAAACATACATGATGAGACTTTATCTAGTGGATAATTTAGAGGACTGGAAGCGTCATCTTAACTGTTGTTTGACTGTCCCCTTATTGACCAGCAAAGGAAGAAGACGCGCCAGCGACAAGTCAACATTAGGCGTAAATTCATTTCAGCTCCCATTTTACTCCAGATGAAATTCTTCAGTTCTGTGTCCACACATGTTGTACTGGACATATCATAAAACAAGGGCTACTTGCTCAGTGACTCACTAAGGTTTTGTGATGATCAATGAAAAAGAGAGCTACAAAAAAGAGAAAAAAGTCCAACACACCACGAGTTGCACAGTTATGAAGGAAGTAACGGTATGACCACAGCATCAATCACGGTACAGTAATGTCGACAGTTAGCTCCTCTGGCAGGGATTTTTTAAATATTACATTATACATACATATGTACATACATAAGTTAAAACACCTCTTAATGTTTAAGATTTTTAAGAATGAAGGATCAGTTTTCTTGGTGCTGTTGTGGTGCTCCACAGTTCTTTTGATTGTCAAGATCACATGAGGCAAAAGTGACACCATGATTTATCTTAGAAGAAAGATGAAACTATGTTTATAGCATTTGTGGATTTGAAGAAAGCCTTTGGCATTGTTGAATGAACTACACTCTTTGAAATACAGAAGGCTGCAGGCAAAATACACTGGGAGGACAGGGTTATTTACAACTGGTACAGAAACTTCACTAGAGTTATAAGAGTCGGACACGAAAAAAAAAAAAAAAAAAAAAAAAGCAGAGTAGAGAAGTGAGGGAGAAGGGTTTGTAGCCTATCTCTGACGTTGTTCAGTCTCTATACCGAGCATGCAGTAAAGGGAACAAAGCAGAAATTTTGCTAGGGATTTACAGCGTGAAGAAATAAAGACTTTTAGATTTGACGATGACGTTGCAATCTGTCAGAGAAGGGAAAGGAATTGGATGAGAATTTGGATGGAATGGATAGTGTCTTGAACAGAGGTTCTAAAATGAACATCAACAAAACAAGAGGATTAGAATGAAGACGAAATAAATCAGTCGACACCGAAGGAATTTGATTAGAAAATGAAACACTCAGAGCAGTAGCTCAGTTTTGATATTTGGTCATCAACATAGCTGATTATGAAAGAAGTAGAGAGGATTTATGACACAGCAGTTATTCAGATATGAGTGTCTTGCACAGGACAGACCAGCGTCGACAACTTCATCAGACCACTCTTCGGACTTAAGACCACAACAATAATGGTGATGGATGAGAAGTGGAATTTGTTGATTTGAATGATGAAGTGGGCAGTTGGTGATTATGGTTTGCGTGGGAGGGTATTACAGAAGGAATTGAAGAGAGTTTTTAAGTACGAAACCAAATTACGCTGTTGGAAGAGGAGGCAGAGTTGGAAGGAGCTCTGACATACAAAAGACCAAAGAAAGTGGTGTTTATGTTAAACGTAGGAGTACGGTTAGATTCCGTGCTCAAGTGATGAGTCTCGTTGATACAGAATTCATAGCATCAGCAAGTGTGAATTTGGGTAGGTACATGTTGGTATGATCTTGGCTGGTTAGTGCCTCGTTTGTGGGAAGAATAGAAACTCCATAGATTTTCATCGTGAGAGACGAGAGGGAAAAGTCGTTAAGGTGATATCAAGACTCGAGTATGTGGATGTGGAAAGCAAAGTTGGGTGTTGCGTCCGATGATTTAGAGGTAGTGGTAGAAGTTTGGTGAAGCGGAAATTTAGGTGACACTGGCGTACGAGAGGATGTGTCAGATGAAGGCTTTCAAATCTGTGGAGAGGAATGGGTCCTGCAATAAGGCCGCTCTTATCCAACACGGATCTATTCTCCATCCCTAACGACCTCGGTGTCGACAGGACGCTAATCCCTAACCTTCCCTTTTTGCCTTACAAACGCTACATAGGAGATCTTAATTCAGGAAGTTCAGGTTTAGTGCACATCGCTGTGACCGTATTAGGTGCTGAGCAAATGTGAAGGACGGGTGGCACAAATGGAACTGACTGCCCACAGGGCGATCGTGGTTCGTCCTTGCGTCACAGTGTCCGAACTGTCCGAGGGCCGGCTGCAGCAAGGTGTCTCTCTGAGTTGACTAACAGCTCTCGTACGACCCTGCTAAACCGCCAGTCACCGGCTCTCTATAAGCATCTCCGCCGTCTGAAATGCTGTCGTATTAATATTCAGCACCCAGTACTTACACAGAGAAAAGCTTCCGAGCACACACTGCAAATATTCATCACAGCACATTCTTTTATTTGTATGGTGTACTACATTTCCTCGATCCTTATTTTTAGATTTTCCTTGTAATATTACCTTGAACTGCTTCTAATTTCTCAGTTTCGACCGTTATGTCAAGATGATTCATCAATTTACAAAGCTTGTGAAAGACAGTATGCTTTGGCCACTTTAACGGGAAGATCATATTTTAAAGTCATTGGAGACAGAGCACAAGCATGGATTAGGTCTATGGAATAT
Source organism: Schistocerca nitens (assembly GCF_023898315.1). Taxonomy (NCBI): domain Eukaryota; kingdom Metazoa; phylum Arthropoda; class Insecta; order Orthoptera; family Acrididae; genus Schistocerca; species Schistocerca nitens. The sequence goes on along the minus strand of NC_064622.1, from coordinate 142,181,495 downwards.
CGACACAAAGACTCGCACCAGAAAAATAAATTCAAAACGCAGCCCTCAGCTGTAAAAATCATGGCCACAGTGTTCTGGGACACAGATGGTGTTATCCATGTTGATTTCCTTGATCGTGGAACAACAATAAATTCAGAGCGTTATATGACAACTCTGCGAAGTCTTCTTGAAGTCTGAGGGTATTTCGCCTCTCTCATACATCTTGCTCACCTGATGGTAGAGTTTTTTCTCCTAGGGCTACCAGTTGTTCTAATGGAATGTTTTCTACTCCCGGGGTCTTGTTTCGACTTAGGTCATTCAGTGCTCTGTCAAACTCTTCACGCAGTTATAATATCTCCCATTTCATCTTCATCTACGTCCTCTTCCATTTCCATATTGTCCTCAAGTACATCGCCCTTGTATAGAGAGTCTATATACTCCCTCCGCCTTTCTGCTTTACCTTCTTTGCTCAGAACTGGTTTTCCATCTGAGCTCTTGACATTCATACAAGTAGGTATCTTTTCTCCAAAGGTCTCTCTAATTTTCCAATAGGCAGTATCTATCTTATCCCTAGTGATGAATGCCTCTACATCTTTACATTTGTCCTCTTGCCATCCCTACTTAGCCATTTTGCACTTCCTGTCCATCTCATTTTTGAGAAGTTTGTATTCCTTTTCACCTGCTTCATTTACTGCATTTTTATATTTTCTCCTTTCATCAATTAAATTCAACATTTCTTCTCTTACCCTTGGATTTCTACTAGACCTCTCCTTTTTATCTACTTGATCCTCAGCTGCTGTCGCTTTTTGATCTCCCAAAGCTACTCATTCTTCTTCTACTGTATTTCTTTCCCCGTTCTTGTCAATCGTTCCCTAATGCTCTCTCCGAAATTCTGTAGAACGTCTGGTTCTTTTAGATTATCCAGGTCCCATCTCCCTAAATTCCCACTTTTTTGCAGTTTCTTCAGTTTTAATCTACAGTTCATAGCCAATAGATTGTGGTGAGGGTCCACATCTGCCCCTGGAAATGTCTTACAATTTAAATCCTGGTTCCCAAATCTCTGTCTTACCATTATGTAAACTATCTGAAACCTTCCAGTGTCTCCAGGCCTCTTCCACTTATACAACCATCTTTCATGATTCTGGAACCAAGTGTTAGCTATAATTACGTTACGCTCTGTGCAAAATTCTACCAGGCAGCTTCCTCTTTCATTTCTTTCCTTCATTCCATATCCACCTACTACTTTTCCTTCTCTTCCTTTTCCTGCTATCGAATTCCAGTCCCCCATGACTATTAAATTTTCATCTCCCTTCACTATCTGAAGAATTTCTTTTACCTCATCATACATTTCATCAATCTCTTCGTTATCTGCGGAGCTAGTAGGCATATAAACTTGTATTACTGTGGCAGGCGTGGGCTTCGTGTCTATCTTTGCCACAATAATGCGTTCACTATGCTGTTCGTAGTAGCTTACCCGCACTCATATTTCTTTTATTCATTATTAAACCTACTCCTGCATTACCCCTATTTGAGTTTGTATTTATAACCCTGTGTTCACCTGACACGAAGTGTTGTTTCTCCTGCTACTAAACTTCACTAATTCCCACTATATCTAACTATAACCTATCCATTTCCCTTTTTAAATTTTCTAACTTAACCTGCCCGATTAAGGGATCTGACATTCCACGCTCAGACCCATAGAACGCCAGTTGTCTTTCTCATGATAACAACGTCCTCCTGAGTAGTCCCCACCCGGAGATGCGAGTGGGGGACTATTTTACCTCCGGAATATTTTACCCAAGAGGACGCCATCATTAGTTAACTATACAGTAAAGCTGCATGCCAACGAGAAAAATTACGACTGTAGTTTTCCCTTGTTTTCAGCCGTTCGCAGTACCAGCACAGCAAGCCCGTTTTGGTTAATGTTACAAATCCAGATCAGTCAATCAACCAGACTGTTGCCCTTGCAACTACTGAAAAGGCTGCCGCTCGTCTTAGGGAACCACACGTTTGTCTGGCCTCTCAACAGATACCCCTCTGTTGTTGTTGCACCTACGGTACGCTATCTGTATCGCTGAGGTACGCAAGCTTCCGCACCAGCGGCAAGATCCATGGTTGATGGCGAGGGGGGAGGGGGGGGGGGGAGAACGTAGGTATTCCAACAGTTTTAAACTCAGTAAACGGCTCCTTTGTTGCTAGGCGGACAACATCCAGCTCTCCACACTTGTATAGAATATAACCATCCTTTTTAAGCTGACCCATATAGGAACAGAGCTTAATAAACACATCTTCCGTGTATCCCTTAATACAGTAAACGTTCTTGATTCCCCTGATTTCATCCAGTACTCCAACACATGACCAATTTCCATTGCCGTTTACTGTAAACGCCAATACTTTGCATTCCCCCTTCATAGCCAGATTTTTCCATGTGTAAATTGTCCTGCACATCCGCAATAGCTTTCTCCTTTTGCAATTGCAGCTTATATTCTTCATTTGTGGTAGTTGTCTTTTCCATACACTGCAATTTTCTTTCCTTTACTTCGAGGTCGTCTATTTCAAGTTTTCTTTCCCATGCACTTAAACATTAACCACACGTAAAGGAGTAATTCCTTTAATGGGGAATGGTTTAAATCTCTTTGATAAATTGGTTCTTTTTCTTAAGACTTGCGGTATAACATTATTTGTAGGAACCAGTCCCAATTCGGCGATATCTATAACGGACACTAACGTGAAGAACAATTTTCTAGACGGAGAAAAATAAGTTTCTCCTGCTTTAACGTAACACTTCCGTATTGTTGGAGTCAGAGTTAAGAATCTCCGTGTAGTTAACAGGTAGATAATTAAAATTGTTTGCAGACAGAGCCTAACCTATAAGCTTTTCTCTGCTTTAAGAGTCCGGCAGACATATTTGCACACTAGTCAATTTTTAAGTGTTCTTCTTAGCCGAACAGACAAATTGCAGAACGTTGTTAAACACCACACAGCAACTGTTCTGTAAATTATTGGTTAGCTGACACCACATGGGTGCAATTAGCACATATTAAAGCTCAGCAGATTGTAAATACTGCTTGTTGGTTTCTAATACGCTTAAACAGCCTTGCACTGAATCGAATACACGATGCATATTGTGGCCTCCTGCCTGGTAATGCCATGCTCCTTTGCCAGAGAAGACACAGACGTTTCCCACAGTCTCGTGTCTGGACACTTTATAAAACCTATAAGATGGTCAGCGATAACTTTGTTTGCACCTGGACTTGTGATCTGATATATAAATTTGTTATATATCTTTAGTCTACAACAGGAATTCATCCAAGTATCCTTGATCACAGATTGTAACTACTATAACGTTATCGCAAAACGGTTCTGGAATAGGAGTAAGCACATTTAAATTCTTGTTGCTAAGGAGCGTACCATTTTCGGTGTAACTTATGTTCCCAATGTCAGAATCAAGATTGTCCAGGTTCTTCAATAGTAACCATAAACCAAAGCATTCGTCAGTTGGTCTCGTTCTTCTTCCTAATAGGAGAGGAATGTTAAGCACTTTGGAGGAATCCATGTTTACACTGTCAACTACCACAGAAGACTGACTGGTTGCGGCTGACATACCTCCTTTTATACTGTAAACATCCACAATGGCTGCACTTCCGGTCATGTGAACTTCCGGTTACACATTCTAAATCGAATTGTACTTGCAGTCCAACTCTAATCTTCTAGCTGAATTGCGATATTTTGTGTGAAATGTGGTGCAGCGTGTGTGTGTGTGTGTGTGTGTGTGTGTGTGTGAGTGGTGGCGCTATGCAGATGTGCCCCAACCAGAGCGCGGCCTGTTGGGTGTGGCTGTGTTGCTGTATTTCAGATGAACAGGTTGCACTTGGGGTGGCCCACCATTTATCTCCTATTGTTTAGTTGACTATACATGCTTTTGTGTTGGCGAGAGACCATCGCTTCAAGGTGGCCAGCGTCCATGGGGATATGGCAGAAAGCTGGGTGTAGCGAGCGACCGCGAAGGAATGACTGTTGGCCACAGAAAAACCGTGAGGCGCTCGGCAGTAGCAGTTGACCAATTGAAACCTCCCCCCCCCCCCCCGTAGGAAAATGGAGGGTGGGAAGGAGGATGGGGAGGGATGAGGGGGGGGCAAGAGGGCCTTGAATTTTGGCAGTTTATGAGCGCCCATCGAGGACACAACAGCAACTGATGCCCCTGTGCAATATTCTGTGGTCGGTTTTTGCGGTAGTTGTGTTATTACGATGGTTTTGTCCCAATCCCCCAGTACATGTATTGCATTATGACCCATTCATTACAACGGTTGGTTTTTTCACGACAATTTAGAAGCGTACTTAAAACAGTGACGCTATTTTTCCCGTCGGTTGTCATAGCGTGTATTGACTTAGATTACCTAGGCTGCAGGGTAGTTATTGAGAAGGCGACTGTAGTGAACTCTGACGTCAAACAGCGATAGATATCGTCCTCAACTGCATGCTAACAGGTAATACCCTTATTCATCTCCTCTCTGTCCAACACCAGTGTCCCATAAGTGTAATTTATTGCCCACCAAATTTATTGGTATTGCGAATTTTTTTCCTAGCAGAATAACACCTGTTGTATGGCATCATCAATTTTTGAGCTGTATTGCGATTTTAGGCAGTCCTTGTGTAGCGCTATGCATATAGTGGCGTAATGAGGACCGATCTGCATAATTAATTACTTAATTAGTACCGTTCTTTACTTCGGTTTCCCAACCGAAATAAATAAAGTACACTAACGTAACCTTCCTCTCCTGGTCCTGCATCTGGGGAGTCTCCATGTGTTTGGGGTGAACTTGACTTTCTGTATAGTAGGAACACGGTTTGGGTCACAGAAAGGGCACAGCCATTTTTAATTTCCGACCAGTTCCAAGTGCATTTGGTATTAGGGGGGTCTACTTGGACTTACTGTCCAGGAGAGCTAATGTTCGAATCCCAGGTGGACACTTTCATTTTCAATATCACACCAGGTACCTGGTAAGGTGGGGGGGGGGGGACATCAGCATAGCCCTGGGACAAAGAAATTCCCACAAAAATTGGAAATTCCTGCCAATAGGGTAGGTGGGGGAGATGTAACATTTGGAAATTTGTGGTAAGTTGCTATGGGACCAAAGTGCTGAAGTCATCGGTCCATAGGCTTATACTTTACTTAATCGGTAAGTTACGCTAAGGACAACACACACACACACACACACACCCGCACCCGAGGGAGGATTCGAACCTCCGACAGGGGGAGCCGCGCGAACCGTGGCAAGGTACCCTAGACTGCACGGCTACTGCGCGTGGCGGAGAGGGATGGGGAGGGAGACGGGTGGGTAGGGGGGAGGAGGCTGGGATCCACGTGCAGGCTGACGGAAACACATGAAATCATCCGGTCGTGGAGGTCGGTGTGGTAGGAGGGGCGTTGGTAATTAATCGATCAAGTAGCATAGTGAAATATGAGGAATGATGGACATTAGTAAATTCTCAGAGGCTGGTTACGACAGTAGACAGTTCAACTGAAGAGAAAGAAAGGTAGCTCTAGAAAGAGCTACCTCACAATTTAGACAAACATACAGAGTAAAAAGATACCTTCGAAGGGATCTTTGGTAAGAGGAGAAATACTTGAATTGACAGACAAAAGAAATAAATACAAAAATACTCACGAAAAACGTCGGTCGAAAGAAGATAGCTGTGAAGAAACTCTCCTCTGTAGCAGACGTCTCTGACACCTGTGGAGTGGCGCTTGACTCGCTAAACTAAATCGCTTCGAATCCTGGTGTGGTGGTGGATGAAATATTTATTGCCAGCATTTGGCAGGCAACAGAAAGAGAGGTGGTGGCGTGAAGTTCCTGATCAGAAGTCTTTGCGCCAGTCTCCTGGATTAAATTCCAAACCTCTCCACATTGTCTCATGAAATGGAGCATGTTGCACTCTTGATGGGGATCCGTCCATCGTATGTGGACGTTCAGCTCGGCAGCTCCACTGGAGCAATTCGAGATGAAAAGGTTATCTGCCGGCACCCGGTTTCACACTCTCCATTCCCTCATACAACACAAAATTAACATTATACTCTATGTGCGTCCATTACACTCACCTACACTCTTGAAATACACATATGACACAAGTCTTCCTTACTCTGTCTGATCAGAAGAATCCAGAAACCCCTATGTATTGCGCTGTATACCACTAGATGTCACCAGAGGCGGACTCGTCAACGTAAATGGAAGCGGGGAGTTCTGTGTTGTTGGTAGCCATGCAGCAACAGCAGAACGCGTCCGCCAGAAGAGGTCACTGACTTCAAACATGTATGCGTCATTGCATGTCACCTCAGTAACAATCCATTAGCGACATATCAACCCTTCCAAAGCTGCGCAAGACGACTGCTGGTCATAGCGTCTAAACCCGATGGAACATGTAAATCGAGACCAGACAGACCTGATGTACTGACAGACAGGGATCGTCGAGTGCTGCGGAGGGTGGCTGTAAAACATCACGTGATATCAGCAGCAGCAACCAATGCTGAGTCCCAAAGTGCTAGCCGCAGTCGACCTACCAAAATGGTTGTGCGTAATAGTTTAAAAAGAATGGGCAACAATGCTCTATCGCCTCCACATAAGCCACACATGTCTGTAGTAAATGCGAATTCACCCCTTAGGTGGTGTAAGAGCGACTCCACTAGCGGTGAATGACTGGAGACGAGCGATGTTGAGTGATGAAACGCAAAGCGCTGGAGCCGATGGTAAGGTTTACATATTGATAATGCCTAGACAACATTACATGCCATCGCGTGTAGTGCCAGTAGTGAAGTATTGTGTTACAGAAATGGGTGGCGGTGGGGGTGTTTTCTGTAGTTAGGTTGTAGCTTTCTTATTGCGCTTAAGAAAACGATAAATGTGGAAGGATATGAACACATTTTACAACATTGTCTGCAACGCGCTGCTAAGGAATGGTTAGGAGAGATTATTGTTTGCATCAGCATGACGCTGGACCCTGTCATAAAGCAACAAATGGCAATGGTTTGTGGACAGAACGTACCTCGCATGAACTAGGCTGCCCAGAGTCTCCACCTAGACGCAATGGAACACCTTTGGCATGAAACAGAACGTCAACTTCACTCCAGACCTCGGGGAAAACATCGCTACCTTCTCTGGCGTCGGCCCTTGAGGAGGAATGGGCTGCCATTGCTCCGCAGACATACAGACACCTAACCGAAAGTGTCCCCAGCAGAGTCCAACCTGTCACAAACGCGTTCAAGCCGTCACACCCCTTACTGATGTCCACTACCAGGTGACCTGATGATTTGGCAGAGATAGTGTATATTGAAGTTCTCTCCTGCTGTTGCATGCCGAGAGGTAGCATGGGTGTCAGCTGTAAGTCCAAACTGATACGCTTAAAATCTCTAATACTCATACTGTTTCTTCTTTGGACATTGCAACGAGTTAGTCACCAATATAACATCGTGAGCAGAAAGGGCAGGTGCAGAGATTGATCAGTGCGATTTGCTCTATTTGGAAACGTGGTTGAAAGCATATCGAGAAACCTATGAGTGGACTATATAAAAAGGGAAAGAATGAAACTCGAAGCTTTTGATATTTGGTGCTGTAGAAGGGTGCTAACCATTTGGTGGACTGATAACATAAGATAAGAAATTGAGGGATCCTTCGCAGAATCGAATATGCGAAGACACAGACAAGAAGAACGGACGAGATAACAGGACATGTGTTAAGAAATCTAGATAACTTTTGTGGTACTAGTGGTAGCTGTAGAGGATAAAAACTGCAGGGGGAGACAGAGGCTGACATACAATCAACATACAAATGAGGTCGTTGGATGTGATTGGAGTACCAGTCAGCACCCTCTTCCCTCCATCCCTCCATCCCTCTCACCCTCCTCCCTACCCTCACCCCCAATGAAATATTCGTCGTCTTCCCAGCGCAAACGAAGCACGGGATGACTGAAATAGCGACATCTCGATGTCATCAAGATCACAGTGTCTAACAACCCTACCACAACAAAGGTCAAAAATTAATTATGATTGTACTGTTGCTCACGCTGCTAAATATTGCATTTTCGGGCAACAACAAAGTTATATTATGTGGCAGGTGTCATTAGAGCAAAGTTAAGAAAGTGATTTCTTGAAATAATGGATAAACTGGGCACTCGTCTTTTCGTGTTTCCCACGCTGGTCTCGTTGTGAACTCATGGCTCAATCGTCGAAAATCTAGGTAGTGATGATTCCAAACTCTGATGCAAAGAGGCCTAGGTGTTATTCTGCGATATTCAAAGTTTTATAGATGTGTTTCATAAACCATTCATGAAGATTAAACTTTTGCAAGTTAGGACAATGCTGATGTAAAAAAAGTAATCAGCACTCCGAATTTAAGTTACACTTACTTCTTATTACTTTTGTTGCAGTATCACGTAACTCGTTCCAAAACATCACTTCACAATATAAAACATACTTGAAAATATCTTCCTCACTGTTAAAGTTCACATTTCATAAACTGACTATAATTTGAGTCTTTTTAACGTGACGGTCAAAGCTTGACTCTCTAATAACCACTTACGCGCCCAAAAATCAGAGTTACAAGTACGTCAAAGATCATAGTGACAAAAGAAAGAATACACATAAGAATAATATCATTGCAATATATACATATCGATGTTTCGAAGTACCTCTACATTAATGAAATGAAATCTGAATGTTGTCACAGAAATATGTTAACTATTTTAGAAAAAACACAGTAGAATATTGCTGGTATCGAGAGGTTGAGGTGAGGTGCCGTAATGGTTACGTAATTCAAGTACCATTACAAGTGGAAGCTCAGGGAATGAAAGGGGTTTTTATTCGGCAGTTGATAGAAGACCGTTCAAAAAACGGTTCAAATGGCTCTGAGCACTATGCGATTTAACATCTGTGGTCATCAGTCCCCTATAAGTTAGAACTACCTAAACCTAACCAACCTGAGGACATCACACACATCCATGCCCGAGGCAGGATTCGAACCTGCGACCGTAGCAGTCGCGCGGTTCCGGACTGAGCGCGTAGAACCGCTAGACCACTCCGGCCGGCAAGACCGTTAAGCAGGGGAAGATGGAAGCTACGTCTTTTACTAATATACACACGGTAATGTATGATAAATATGTAGAACGCTAGCAGTATGAGTGTGTTCCAACTATACTCATGATTCTCATGGTGTGTCAGTGCGTAACGACGTCCGATGACTGCTCATAATACATGCCTTGACTGTTGGCATTCACAACAATAAAAGTGTAGATTCAGGCGACCGGTGATCATCCTCTCTTCTGAGCCGTACAACTTCCTTGGATGGCACCGCAAACAGGCGATTCAGCACACGACATTTATGAGTTGCCTACGGCCTCGCTTTCGTAACGGCCCGCGTGGAGTGCGTCGTCGCTATAAAACGGCTCTGAAAGCGAGCAGAATTACCGGCGCGGTGTGAATTAGCTGAGCAACCTGTTGACGTCCGCCGCGTGAGATGGTCAAGTGGGCCGGACACTCTGCAAGGCCGAGGTGCTTCAGCCGACAGCTATCCTCGTGCTGGAGGCCACTGCGGGAACTCTTACCTGTTTCACATGAAGGGTGACAGGTGCGAGCCACTATCACACCACGTGCACGTGTAGTTCAAAGTACCGTTTCCGCATTCTTACCTGTGAAATACAACAAAGCGATCAGGTGGTTTGGCTAGGGAACATGGTGACTTAGCTGAATGTACCAGATAGTGGAGTAACTTGAATGTAGCGTCTTACTAGTTCAGACCGTATGTCCCGCCAAAAATACACTGAAGCGCCAAAGAAGTTGGTGTAGGTATACGTATTAAAATACAGATATACGTAAATAGCCAGAATACGGCACTGCGGTCAGCAATGCCTATATAAGACAACAAGTGTCTGGCGCTGTTATTAGATCGGTTACTGCTGCTACAATGGCAGGTTATCACGATTCAAGTGAGTTTCAACGTGGTGTTACAGTCGACGCACTAGCAATAGGGCACAGCATCCCCGAGGTAGCTATGAAGGGGTATTTTCCCGTACGACCCTTACACGAGTGTATCGTGAATATCAGGAATTCGGTAAAACATCAAATCTCCGACATCGCTGCGGCCGCAAAAATATCCTGCAAGAACAGAACCAATGCCTGTGAAAAGAATCTTTCAACGATACAGAAGTGCAACCTTCCGCAAACAGCTGCAGATTTCAATGCTGGGCCATCAAAAACTGTCAGCGTGCGAACTGTTCAACAAAACATCATCGATATGGGCTTTCGGAGCCGCAGTTGGTGCAGTGGATAGAGTTTTAAGTTAGCATGCATGTGGTCGAGGGCTAGATTCTGGGATGGGGCGCATGTATTTTATTTGCTAATTTCATTCAAACTTAACATACTGTAACACCCATCATTTCAGAAGTCATATGTATCCTGAATTTGCAACATTTTGTAACTCTGAACATTAACAAATACGCTGTTGGACAAATAAGAAATAGACAGTTGAAACAAATGACCTGCCATAGGACAGAATAACTACAAAAACAATATCAATTTCGAGATGCTAAAGATGATAGCACAGTACAATAACACAACATTTACTTGTCATTTATAATACACTCCTGGAAATGGAAAAAAGAACACATTGACACCGGTGTGTCAGACCCACCATACTTGCTCCGGACACTGCGAGAGGGCTGTACAAGCAATGATCACACGCACGGCACAGAGGACACACCAGGACCCGCGGTGTTGGCCGTCGAATGGCGCTAGCTGCGCAGCATTTGTGCACCGCCGCCGTCAGTGTCAGCCAGTTTGCCGTGGCATACGGAGCTCCATCGCAGTCTTTAACACTGGTAGCATGCCGCGACAGCGTGGACGTGAACCGTATGTGCAGTTGACGGACTTTGAGCGAGGGCGTATAGTGGGCATGCGGGAGGCCGGGTGGACGTACCGCCGAATTGCTCAACACGTGGGGCGTGAGGTCTCCACAGTACATCGATGTTGTCGCCAGTGGTCGGCGGAAGGTGCACGTGCCCGTCGACCTGGGACCGGACCGCAGCGACGCACGGATGCACGCCAAGACCGTAGGATCCTACGCAGTGCCGTAGGGGACCGCACCGCCATTTCCCAGCAAATTAGGGACACTGTTGCACCTGGGGTATCGGCGAGGACCATTCGCAACCGTCTCCATGAAGCTGGGCTACGGTCCCGCACACCGTTAGGCCGTCTTCCGCTCACGCCCCAACATCGTGCAGCCCGCCTCCAGTGGTGTCGCGACAGGCGTGAATGGAGGGACGAATGGAGACGTGTCGTCTTCAGCGATGAGAGTCGCTTCTGCCTTGGTGCCAATGATGGTCGTATGCGTGTTTGGCGCCGTGCAGGTGAGCGCCACAATCAGGACTGCATACGACCGAGGCACACAGGGCCAACACCCGGCATCATGGTGTTGGGAGCGATCTCCTACACTGGCCGTACACCACTGGTGATCGTCGAGGGGACACTGAATAGTGCACGGTACATCCAAACCGTCATCGAACCCATCGTTCTACCATTCCTAGACCGGCAAGGGAACTTGCTGTTCCAACAGGACAATGCACGTCCGCATGTATCCCGTGCCACCCACCGCGCTCTAGAAGGTGTAAGTCAACTACCCTGGCCAGCAAGATCTCCGGATCTGTCCCCCATTGAGCATGTTTGGGACTGGATGAAGCGTCGTCTCACGCGGTCTGCATGTCCAGCACGAACGCTGGTCCAACTGAGGCGCCAGGTGGAAATGGCATGGCAAGCCGTTCCACAGGACTACATCCAGCATCTCTACGATCGTCTCCATGGGAGAATAGCAGCCTGCATTGCTGCGAAAGGTGGATATACACTGTACTAGTGCCGACATTGTGCATGCTCTGTTGCCTGTGTCTATGTGCCTGTGGTTCTGTCAGTGTGATCATGTGATGTATCTGACCCCAGGAATGTGTCAATAAAGTTTCCCCTTCCTGGGACAATGAATTCACGGTGTTCTTATTTCAATTTCCAGGAGTGTACATGTAATACGAGCGCTCATATGCTGCACATTAGCAACCACTGACAATAATAATGTCCATATTAATGACCGCATGACCTTCACAACAGAATACGTTGTCCTCAGAGCAACAGATGCTCAAAGCGACTTCCCTGAATGTCCAAACACTGTGTGACCCGCCGGATCATACAGCTCTGAACCCTACGCAGCAGTGCTCAGTAACAAGAGCAGCATGAACACGCGCTATCAATTCTTTCAAATTCATCTGCAGTGTAGAATACACGAACTCCTTCAGGTGTCCCCACAGGAAGAGATTCAGGGGACTTAGGTCGGCCATACAGCTTTACTTCCACCTCTGAGCCACTTCCTTGGAAAAGTTCTGTCCAAATACTGTCGCACATTTATTTCAGAGTGTGGAGGTGTACCATCGTGTTGGAACCATATCTTCTGCCGAACATGTAGTGCAACGTTTTCCAGTGCATCAGGCAGATAGTTTGAGAGGAATGCATAATACCTTCATCCAACCGGTCAGGCAACATGTAGGGTCCCAAACACCTGTCACCCAATATTCCATCCCAGACGTTGATACCAAAGCAACACCGTCATGTGTGAATGTTGCTTCATCCGACCATATTACGGTGTTCACGAAGTCATCGTTGGCTTCCTGTTGTTGTTTGGATCATTCACAGAACTGTATCCGCTGACATCGATCTGCAAGATGCAGGTGTTGCGTGAAACCATAATGATAGGAGGGCCGCCCATGCTCGTGCAGCAAGTTAACGACCGTGCATTGTGAGACACGCAGCTGCCTTGCTACGCTACGTGTACTTCGCTGAGGTTCTTTGTGTACGACCTCCAGAATAGCTTCCTCAGTTGCTTGAGTACGGCGAGCCCGTGGCCGACCTCTGTCACACGAAGGTGGAAGGAGAGAACCTGACTCCTGAAGGCACATCTCCAGACGACGAAATACATTTTTATCTGGATGGCAGCCAGGCAGATGCACCAAGGACGAGAAGCATATCGCCGGCCGGTGTGGCCAAGCGGTTCTAGGCGCTTCAGTCTGGAGCCGCGCGACCGCTACGGTCCCAGGTTCGAATCCTGCCTCGGGCATGGATGTGTGTGATGTTCAAATGGCTCTGAGCACTATGGGACTTAACATCTATGGTCATCAGTCCCCTAGAACTTAGAACTACTTAAACCTAACTAACCTAAGCACAGCACACAACACTCAGTCATCACGAGGCAGAGAAAATCCCTGACCCCGCCGGGTGCGTGTGATGTCCTTAGGTTAGTTAGGTTTAAGTAGTTCTAAGATCTAGGGGACTGATGACCTCAGATGTTAAGTCCCATAGTGCTCAGAGCCATTTGAACCATTTTGAACCAGAAGCATATCCACATATTCATCATTTGTGCATGCCGTACGTCTACCACACTGTCTTAGAGGTTGACAATGAGAAAATTCGATACGTGTACGCGTGTACATTGGAGTCCGTCACGGACGCGTTACTCCGCTCGCAACCAGTCCCTGTTTGGTGGACAGTGCATATAGTAGAAACACGCTATCAGTCCCGTGCGCTCTTCCACCTAACGAGCATTACCCCTCTGACAGGTACAGTTCTTCATGATTCATGCCGACACCGTTAACTGTGAAATGTTCGGTTTCGAATTACACTGTTTCCCTAATGGTAATAGACGCTATATTTCCACAATCCGATCGATAGAGTAAACAGTAATGAATTGAGATACGTAGTAAACAGCATGCGGTTACCAGACTCAGTGTTGAAAGGTATAATTAGTGGGACCATGGTGATAACACATACAAATAGTAACCGAGTCTGGACATTATTCGCAAAGCACGATACTAGTCCTACGGTAACGTTAAGCCCTATCGAAATGTAATGGACCTGAACGAGGCAAGAATAATAGTTGGTACTAATCTATGGGACCATTTAGCTGAATGGTCAGCGTTACAGATTGTCAATGCATTGGGCCCGGGTTCGATTCCCGGCTGGGTCGGGGAATTTTCTCCGCCCAGGGGCTGGGTGTTGTGCTGTCCTCATCATCATCCTATCCTCCTCATCGACTGCAAGTCACCAAAGTGGCCGTCAAATTGAAAGACCGGCACCCGGCGAACGGTCTTGCCGACGGGGGGCTCTAGCCATACGATTAAATAATTAAATATGGGACCATTGGAGGAGGGTACAAAGAAAACAGGTTTCGCATCTAGTAAATGAAGTGGTGCAAATAAATTCACGCCCGCGTCGTCCAAAGGGCTTCTTTCAAAGCTGACGAATTTTCCATTTCTACGATTGCAGTATGTAAGTGCACATGTTTTCTAGAGGACCTGCTGCAGCCGCTGTTGACGATGAAGATGTCAGATACCGTACCACCAAATAAAAAACATCTGCCTCCAGCATAGAACCGTCGACCTCCTGCATGCTAACCCAAAACTCGATCCATTGCACCAACTGTACAGCACAACTAATATATGCTGACAGAGGTAAATACCATACACGTGGTTACAGTGTTGCCAGATTGGCACTCTTTAACGTCCTTTTACTGCCGGATGTACTCGCCGGACGAAATGTTGTGAGACATTTTTTTATCGCTAGCATGTGAGGAGTCGCGCTGCGAAGCCCGAGTGCGCGAATTTCGCTTCACCCTTTATATCCGGGTTTGGCATAATATTGGTTCACAGTAGATCCGGCTAAAGTGAACTACGGTTGTTGAACTAGTGAACACGAGGCAATTCAGCATTAAATATACAGTGCTGGACGTCAAAATCGTAACGCACTAGTGTCACAAAATTGTTAACACAAACGTTTATACTCCTACCACTAGCGCAATAACAGGAAATGTTAGATTTAGCTACGCTTTGTGTCCTTTTTGTTAGACTTTGTTTTAATGTACTGTTATTGAAATGTTTCATTTTTCTGTTAGAAGGAATGGCCGACTCGGGTTCGTCCACTGTGTATCATATACAGGCCATTATGGTGCCTGCGTCGTACGGGCCACAGATGTTGAGAGGAGGAGCTCCACGTTGAAACGCAGATGTCGTTCTTTTTTATTCTTTTTTATCAATAATTACTGTTAATTTTTTGACAGTTTCGTTGGAAAAGATGATCGACCAAAGGAATTAAGCATGATAAATAGGCCCATGGAGGAAAATGTAGCATTAATTTTACAAAAATGTACATTAACAGAAATGACTGGACAGTATTTTTATTTAGTAGCTGTGTAATAGCAATGATACGTCAAGCGAATGTTACTATCGTCCTTAAGCTGTGCAGGCCAGTGCTCTTAAATTGATTCAGTTACGTGGTACAACGAACAGAACTGATAAATGTTCCTGCTACCGCAAGAAAACAATTCATTTCTATACGGTGGCACGTCATACTGATTCTGTGCTGCTACCGATAAAAAATATCTATATTTTACGACGAGTTGATTCAGACGATGTGAGACATAGAGAGGTATATGTGGGTTTGGAGTAATACTGGCTCACAGTGAATGCAGCTAAAGTAAACCAAGTCGGCGTTCAACAAACGTCCAAGTCGTAAGAGATGCATTTCGTGTTTTCTAATGACCCGCCCCATTTCGGGCAACTACGTGACAGGATGGGTGAGAGAAATGGTGAAGGAGAGGGCAGATTTACTCTGGGCGCACAGTCAAACAGTGGTAGTACTGACAGGTGTTTATTCAAGCAGCACTATACGGCACTCCGGTCGTCCTCACAGGTGCGCTGTTTGCTTGCAGACGCACCCGAATACCGAATACGCTGACCTCCCGATCTGCCGGTGACGTCCGTTATCCTGGGTCGTCGACGGCAGACGAAC
The DNA here is from genome assembly GCF_023898315.1 of Schistocerca nitens. Lineage (NCBI taxonomy): Eukaryota > Metazoa > Arthropoda > Insecta > Orthoptera > Acrididae > Schistocerca > Schistocerca nitens. The sequence continues at coordinate 142,165,651 of NC_064622.1, read as the reverse complement.
AAGCGACACCTTGAGTGCCGAAAACGGTGAAGAACATGCGTGGCTCGACCAGGTCATCCGGAGTCTTGCCACCTACGCAAACCCGCCTTACTTGTGATCCCCACGTCGAGCACAGAGCGAAGAGGCGCAGTGGTCAGCACCCTAGACTCGCATTCGGGAGAACGACGGTTCAATCCCGTGTCCGGCCATCCTGATTTAGGTTTTCCGTGATTTCCCTAAATCGCATTGGATTCGCATTCTGGAGGACGACGGTTCGATCCCGCGTCCGGCCATCTTGATTTAGGTTTTCCGTGATTTCCCTAAATCGCATTGGATTCGCATTCTGGAGGACGACGGTTCAATCCCACGTCCGGCCATCTTGATTTAGGTTTTCCGTGATTTCCTTAAATCGCTCCAGGCAAATGCCGGGATGGTTCCTTTCAAAGGGCACGGCCGACTTCCTTCACCGTCATTCCCCGTCCTTCCCCCTCCTACCCCAAAAAAACAACCAACAACCCTAAATCGCTTCAGGCAAATGCCGGGATTGTTCCTTTGAAATGCCCGAGTGACTTCCTTTCTCATCCTTCCCTAATCCGATGGGACCGATGACATCGCTGCTTGGTCCCCTCTCCCAAATCAAACAACGCATGTCGTTCGGTTGTGTGGACTAGTCGAGACCAGATGTCTGTTGCCGAGCAACAGTGTTCCGATCACCCCACAGAGATCGAACAGGACGATGGCTAATGACGTTTAGGTCGCTAGGAGGCCGTGAGGGCACGCCTCCCCCAGCCGGATCCTAGACAACTTGCGGTCTGTCGGCGGAAGTGTCGCAGAGGACGGTTACTGGTTGCTCCCCGCATCCGTGAAGCTTCCCAAATCGCACGGTCGCTACGCCACAGGTAAGTATGCCTCGCAAGGACTCGATGAGTCAATCAGCGGGTTGGTACTCGGCCGATCTTCATCACCAAGAGTGGGTCGTGACTTCTCTGAAACTTAAAAGCCCATAATTCTCTCCGGGTCTATGGTGGCACCACTGAATGCTTTGAGTGTCTAAGCTCGGTTATTTATAGTCTTATACACTGAAGCGCCAAAGAAATTGGTATAGACATGCGTATTCAAGTAAAAAAAAATTGATTTTATGGCATTGTTGGCTGGGAGGCCCCATCCGGGGACGTTCGGCCGCCGTATTGCAAGTCCTCTGTAGTCGACGCCGCTTCGGCGACTTGCGAGTCATTGATGATGAAGAACACACAACACCCAGTCATCACGAGGCAGAGAAAACCCCTGCCCCCGTCGGGAATTGAACCCGAGCCCCCGTGCGCGGGAAGCGAAAACGCTACCGCGAGACCACGAGCTGTGGACGTATTCAAGTAAAGAGACATGTAAACAGGCAGCATACGGCGCAGCGGTGGGCAACGCCTACGTAAGACCAGTGTCTGGCGCAGTTGTTGGATCGGTTACTGCTGCTACAATGGCAGGTTGTCAAGATTCAAGTGAGTCTGAAAGTGGTGTTATATTGGGCGTAAGAGCGATGTGACACAGCATCTGCGAGGCAGCGATGAAGTGGGGATTTTCCCGTACGGCCATTTCACGAGTGTACTGTGAATGTCAGGAACGTGGTAAAACATCAGATCACACACATCGCTGTGGCCGGAAAAAGATCCTGCAAGAACGGGTCCAACGGCAACTGAAGAGAATCATTCAACGTGACAGAAGTGCAACTCTTCCGCAAATTGCTGCAGATTTCAATGCTGGGCCTCCAACAAGTGTAAGCGTGCGAACCACTCAACGGAATATAATCACTATGGGCTTTCGGAGCTGAAGGCCCACTCATGAACCCTTGATGACTGCACAACACAAAGCTTTACGCCTCGCCTGGGCCCGTCAACATCGACATTGGACTGTTGATGACTGGAAACATGTTGCCTTATCGAAGGTATCTCGTCTCAAAATGTATCGAGAAGTTGTTGTTCAGTCTACCACACAGGAACTTGTAGGCACGTCACATGACTCAAGAAATGGGCGTGTTTGCATCAATATTATTATCCACACAGACACTGAAACGACGTCTGGGGCGTCATGGGGCCTCAGATCTACGAGGGCGGTTCAGAAAGTAACCTCCGATTGGTCACAGTGCGGGTTGTGGGGGGAGTAGCGACGCCATCTGTACGTTCACGCACTCAACAGGTCAGTCGGCATCAAGCCGTGGTCGAGTGAACGTCGTACCTGCGCTAGTTTAGTTTTTGTGGCAGTTTGAAATGTGTGCTGCAATAGAAAACCCCGCCAAATGTGAAGTGCGTGCTGTCATAAGGTTTTTTACAGCCAAAGGATATTCTGCAGCAGCTATTCATCGTGAGCTTTGTGCCGTATACGGACCAAGGGTTATGAGTGAAGGAGTTGTCCGTGAATGGGTACATTTATTTAAAAGTGGACGAGAAAACGTTCATGATGAAGAGAGGAGTGGTAGACCATCATTGGTGACTGACGAACTCGTTCAGACAGTTGATGCAAAAGTTCGTGAAAATCGACGTTTCTCAATGTCGGAGTTGTCTACTGGTTTTCCACAGATTTCTAAGACTCTCTTGTACGAGATAGTGACAGCAAGATTGGGTTACCGTAAGTTCTGTGCACGATGGGTGCCCAAAATTCTTACCGACCACCACAAAACTCAAAGAATGGCCTCTGCATTAGACTTTCTGTCACGTTATGAGGACGAAGGAGAACCATTGTTAAACAGAATCGTGACCGGTGACGACACCTGGATTAAGTACGTGAACCCTGAGACAAAAGAACAATCAAAGATGTGGGCACATTCAAATTCGCCTACCAAACCAAGAAAAGCCTCACAAGATTTTTCTGCCAGAAAACTGATGGCAACGGTGTTTTGAGATGCCAAAGGGGTGTTGTTGGTTGAATTCATGGAACGTGGTACGACCATTAATCAAGACGTGTACTGTGAAACAATAAAAAAGTTACGACGGGCTATACAGAACAAACGCCGTGGTATGCTGACTTCCGGTATCGTTTTTTTGCACGATAACGCCCGTCCTCACTCTGCTCGCAGAACAACGGCCCTTCTTGAGTCCTTCAAGTGGGACGTTATCAACCATCCACCTTACAGCCCAGACCTGGCGCCAAGTGATTAACACCTCTTCATGCATTTGAAGAAATGGCTCGGGTCACAGCGGTTTGATGACGACGAAGAGCTCAAAGATGCGGTCACAGGCTGGCTCCAGGCACAAGCGGGTGATTTTTATGCAGAAGGAATTTCAAAGCTTGTGAAGAGGTACGATAAGTGCCTCAATCGCTATGGAGACTATGTAGAAAAACAGTGCAAAGATGTAGTTGTAAGATGCATATATTAAAATATTTTTATTTAACTTGGTGTATTTTTTTAAATCAACCAGAGGTTAGTTTCTGAACGGCCCTCGTATTATTGCGCCTTGCGTTGATATGGCATTATTGTTGTAGGTTACACTGACGTGGTGGAAGAGAGAGGCGTTCGACAGTAGTGCTCCCAACGACAACCCTGGACTCAGGTGTGACTCCACGTTGTCTTTTCGAACTAGTCGAGGTTCAGTGTACAGCATCGCCATGTCTGCATCTATGTATGGAGGCTCTGAAGAGAACTCACGTTGCCAGACTGCATTTGTCATCGTCATACAGGCTCAGCAGCTGCCGTGATGATATGGGGTACCAGTGAGTACACAACACGATCAGCTGTGTTTCACATAGCCTGTAATGTGGGCAGCAGCCGCAAATTTTCTGACGTCTTAAGGTCAGTTGCCGTCGCTGTCTTCGACTTCTCTGTGACGCTATCTTTCAAAAAAATGAAGCAATACAACGTATTTCCCGTAGTGTGCTGATCTATCTTGGTACAGAGGGCGTTCGACAGTCGCCTTGGTCAGCGCGTTGTCCACCTCTCTCACCTACTGAAAACGTCTGGTTGTTGGTTGCCAACACACTGGAATGCCCCCACCCCCTTACAGCCACTGCAACTCATGAACTATACCAAGGATTCGAGGTAGGACGTAATGAAATACCCACATTTACCATCCTAGTTCAGTTCGATTCAGTGCACTTGTGGGTTAGAATTGCATGCACTACATTTCGTACCCCGCCGTGTACAAAGGAAGCTTTCTGTTTTGAAGAAAATATGCAGTCATTATCATCTCACGAGTTGCCATTAACACAGCCACCAAATTTTGCCGGTCGCCTTACGTCATTTCCCTCTATGTCCGCCCCGATAGCAGAATGGTCAGCGTGACGGAGTGCCGTCCTAAGAGGCCCGGGTTCGATTCCCGGCTGGGCCTGGGATTTTCTCCGCTCAGGGACTGAGTGTTGTGTTGTCTTCCTCATCATTCCATCCCCATCCGGCGCGCAGGTCGCCCAATGTGGCGTCGAATGTAATAAGACCTGCACCAAGGCAGCCGGACCTGCCCCGTACAGGGCCTCCCGGCCAATGACGCCAAACGCTCATTTCCATTTCCCTCTATCCATTGTTGGAACAAATTACTAACAATTTTTTCACGCACGTCTCATGATCCCTAGGGTTCATCTGTGTCTATGCCTCATAGTGATGTCATCAAATTACAAAGTTAGTCGCTTTACGTGTCCACAAGGAAACTATACAAAAGTCTTGCAGAACGTTTGGCTATATTCTCCAACACCATACTAGACTACCGACAAAGCTTTGCGTATGTGAACTGTTTAAAATGCAATGCAATCCAATGCAAAACGTAAATTAGTTACAAACTACGGAGGGTACAAACTTTATTCACCATGTAAACGTTTCTACACATATTCGGATTTAGGTTATGACAGGTTCGATATGCCTGCCATGATGTGAGGCAGACGAATAGCGGAATTCTCTATCCCGCTGGAGTGTATGAACATCGAAGCTATTGATCATCTCCTGGATTGCTGTTTTCAGCTCAGCAATGGTTATTGCTGTACACCTTGTCGTTAATATAGCCTCACAAAAAGGAGTCGCACGTGTTCAGATCAGGAGAATATGGCGGCCAATCGAGGCCGATGCCAGTACCCTCTGGGTACCCCAGAATGCGGTTATCAAAGTGCTCCTCCAGTACATCAAACACTCTCCTGCTTCGATGAGGTCGAGCTCCGTCTTGTGTGAAAAACACCTTGTCGGAATCAGGGTCACTCTGGATAATGGTGATGAAATCATCTTCCAAAACCGTCACGTATCGTTCGGTAGTCATGTGTCATCAAGGAATATCGAACCCATTATTCCCTGACTGGACATTGCACGCCACACAGTCACCCATTAAGTGTGGAGACTCCTTGATCGCGAAACGCGGATTCTCAGTCCCCCAAATGCGGCAATTTTGCTTATTGCCGAACTCATCCAAATGAAAGTGGAATTCCTCTCTAAACCAAACCACACAGCGCTTACCAATTTCCATCATGCCCCGTGGCAAACCGTGCAGTTTGAACGTCCTAACGCAAACCATTCAGAAGTTATGACGATTTTATTTCATATAGTTCAGTAATTGTCAACCTGTATCAGTGACAGATTTGTAAACGCATTTACAGTTAGCCATCCATTCAATACACAGGAAGAACTACATACATTATGTGATAGAAAAAGTGAAGAACTCGGAAGGGCAGAAGGAAACGAAATGAAACTTCACGAGTCGAGAGGGTTTGTGATGTTATTTCAGTGATAAGAATATCGATTCAGATCAACAGAGAACTTGGCAGTATGAACCCACTTGTTAGTCCGACGTTGTACCCCATCTGGCCTCGATGTATTCGTTTAGGGCGGTTGTCATAAAGCATTTGTATCCTCTTCTGAGGCATACTGGCTCACAACTGTTGTCCGTCACACCCGAGATTCTAGCACTTGGACGAAGTTGACATCCGAGCTGTTCTCGCACTTGTTCTGTCGGTGACAGACCTCTGGATCTTGCTGCCCACGAGAGTACCTCAACATCATAGACATTGTTCACAGAGACACGTGCCACGTGCACCATAATTCTGATTTACTAGAGATAAGACGTGAGCACGCACGATGCCATGACGTGTAGCTGTGCCGTCAGGATTCACTCAATCACTACCGGCTGTGACCTGAAGTCTTATCCGATGACTCTCCACACCATCATGTCAAGAGCAACATCACTGCGTCTCTCCAGACACTGGAAGAATGGGACCTCTTCCCAAGTCGCCACCATACGGTGACATCCGAGAGCCTCGATTCATCACTCAAAGTAATGCAACTCTATTCATCAGCAACTTATAGTTTCCCTTTACGGAATTACCCCGGTAGCAGCCGTTTGTGTTGTACTGTTAACGGCAGCTCACGGCTGCTGCTAGTCTCTGACTAGTCGTTTGGGGTGACACAGATTATTGCAGGGAGTCCATTACTTGTTTGCAGACGGCAGGCGCCGATGTGAAGAGATTACAGTGGGTGCTTAATGCACAATACAGCGATTCCCCCTTGAGGTGGTGAGACGTGGTCCATCAGAACCTTGACGTCGAGTGTACCTGCTCTCACGTTCTCACGCATTCAAATATCGGGCTACTCTCACATCCGAATGGCCCACAAATGTGGCCACTACACGGATTGAGGAACCAGCGAAATGGAGGCCCACAATGAGGCGCCTTTTAAAAGCTGTCAGGTGCTGATAACGCTGTCTCCACGAGTAAGTGGCATCTCCGTTTCTTCACAGTGCTAGCTCAACACCTGACGGTGTTCACACCTCTAGTATAATGTACTAGGCTTTGTAATAATGCTAAACACAGACAACACTAATGCACTCTGATGGCCGTTCTACCAGTGACAGAGTATTGCAAATACTGTATAATCATATATACAAAGACAGTAACTTGTTCTCGAAAGAACAGTTACTGATGATGACGGTGCAGCTTTTCCCTGGAATAAATGAAGACTAACTGACAACCTCAGCTGCCGACAGGTGTTGTTGATGTACCTCGATGTGGACAGCTGAAAATGTGTGCCCCGACCGGGACTCAAACCCGGGATCTCCTGCTTACATGGCAGACGCTCTATCCATCTGAGCCACCGGGGACACAGACGAATAGCGCGACTGCAGGGACTTATCCCTTGCACGCTTCCCGTGAGACTCACATTCCCAACTGTCCACAATTCTACATTTGTATTGTACCTTATAGACATTTGCCCAACCACTCATTACTCGCGCACGCTTTGGCGATTCCCGTAAGAGTTTGGGCAACCTGTGCGCATTCGCACAGACGAAGGTCAATGGCTAGGTAGTCTTCAACTATATATACGAAGACAGTAACTTGTTCTCGAAAGGACAGTTACTGTTGATGACCGTGCAGCTTTTCCCTGGAATAAATGATGACTAACTGACAACCTCAGCTGCCGACAGGTGTTGTTGATATACCTCGATGTGGACAGCTGAAAATGTGTGCCCCGACCGGGACTCAAACCCGGGATCTCCTGCTTACATGGCAGACGCTCTATCCATCTGAGCCACCGAGGACACAGACGAATAGCGCGACTTATAGACATTTGCCCAACCACTCATTACTCGCGCACGCTTTGGCGATTCCCGTAATAGTTTGGCCAACCTGTGCGGGAATCGCCAAAGCGTGCGCGAGTAATGAGTGGTTGGGCAAATGTCTATAAGGTACAATACAAATGTAGAATTGTGGACAGTTGGGAATGTGAGTCTCACGGGAAGCGTGCAAGGGATAAGTCCCTGCAGTCGCGCTATTCGTCTGTGTCCTCGGTGGCTCAGATGGATAGAGCGTCTGCCATGTAAGCAGGAGATCCCGGGTTTGAGTCCCGGTCGGGGCACACATTTTCAGCTGTCCACATCGAGGTACATCAACAACACCTGTCGGCAGCTGAGGTTGTCAGTTAGTCTTCATTTACTGTATAATCATTTACATACCAACCTTTGGCGAGTACGCGTCGAAATCACATTGACATCCGAACCTCTGCGTCCTTTCTTTTTGTCAGGCACTGTGAGCCGTGCGCGGCTCGTGTTCGTGCCGTTTATTGCTTGTCATCTAGTCTTTGCGGTACTGCCGTCCCGTTTCTTATTCGATTTACTGGCCTCAATGAGTTGCTGGCTTGCCTGCTCGTGAGTGGCAGCAGCAGTGCTTATCGATAAGAGCACTGCCTTACTATCTTTGAAGCGACCGCTTCTATTTCCGAGTCGTCGTGTGTAGGAAGTCAGTTGGCTTGGAGTGCCAGGGAGGTCCGGAGAACCAGTACTCGCCAACCGCTGGCGACACACATGCACCGTCCGACGAAAGGAGACTCCGACGAAAGGAGACATGAGTGGGGACGTCAACTGGTTGGTCATTCGGTCTTTCGGCTCAGTGGGCAACGTGTATTTGGTCTTCTGACTGCTTCTGGGCCCCTTCAATTGGTCATCTTGCGGGACTTGGGTCAATTCCTTCCTTGTGCAGAGATGTAGGGCGGCCAATGGGCCGGTGTTCCCTCTGCATTGTTGGGTCCAAGCCAGTGTCTCTGGGTCGTCGTGTGTTCGAGTTACGAACAGACATCTAGGGATGGAGCAGCAGTGAGGGCCGGACAGCCATGACTCGCCTGACCGTTGCTGACACACCTGACATGAATGGTGACGACCTTGGTTGGTCGTTCGGTCGGTCATCTCATCGGACAACGTGTATTTGGTCGCCGACCGCTTCTGGGTTCTCCGTGTGTGTCAACTTCTGATTCGTCTTAGTTGTTCCACAGTGACTGGTTTTAATATTGTTCGAGTTGTTTGTGGAAGTATTTCGCGGAACCCTGTGTAGCTTGTGTGGTTTTGACTGATCAGTAATTTTAATGCTGTCTGCATGCTGGATTGAGAGAGTCGGTTGGGACGGAGCAGCAAGCAAGTCTTCGCAGTGCGAGGCCAGGCCGGGGCCGCTGGCGATGTGCACGTGCTGTCGGATCGTGAGGCGCTAGCTGTGAGAGCGACAGGTTCGTTGCCCACCGAACCTGGATGCTGAAGTTGAGTGATCAGTTAATCTGTTATGAAACCTCAACTATTGTGGCATCTCTTCATTCATTTGCGGGTTGTTGCCCCCTTGGATGTTCGAGCTAGCAGCATTGTATGATGTGTTGGAGTTGGCGAAAGCTTGCTGCCGTCTTCCTATGTTGTCATTGTTACTTATCAGTGATTTTTACTTATTAGTGAAGTGCACCAGCGGTATTTTATGTCCTGTGACCGTTAACGCTCCAGTTACCTGCCCTGGTCGTTAGCATAGTTTGTAGGCATGTGCCTTTTCTTCGTTGTGTTGTTGCTGTCCAGCATGGCGTGTAGCTCAACAGCCTGTTAAGTTGATTGGTTCATATTTTGCTAAGAGTGGTTATTGTTCCCCTGACTCTTTTTAGACGCCAATTGCTGGAGGCGTAGTGCTGTTCGTATTCTCGTTCTCGGCCGATATTCTTTATCATTGTGCCGTTGGTCGGACAGAAGGTTCAAAAAATGGTTCAAATGGCTCTGAGCACTATGGGACTTAACATCTATGGTCATCAGTCCCCTAGAACTTAGAACTACTTAAACATAACTAACCTAAGGACATCACACAACACCCAGTCATCACGAGGCAGAGAAAATCCCTGACCCCGCCGGGAATCGAACCCGGGAACCCGGGCGTGGGAAGCGAGAACGCTACCGCACGACCACGAGATGCGGGCTCGGACAGAAGGGAATTGGTTAAATTGTTCATTGGTCCTTGGGCCGTCCCTAGTTTGGATTGCCATCCAATTATCTAACTTCAACTCTTGGCTGCCTGTCTCACCTCATCTTACATTTGAGCTACCTTCCCAGGCCGACCTTTGGAACAATTCTGAGTACCACTTGTTCTGTTTGTTTTCAATTGTGATTTTCATTTTAGTTGAAATATTGTGCGAGGCCTTTGGCTGTGTATTAATTCAGTTTTTTTTTAATTTTACATAAAGGCCTACAGCGATGTTAAATTAAAATTTTGAGCATTGATTTTTTATTCTTAGAAATTGTTCTACCTGAAATGGTTTGTAATCCAGGCCCTAAGCCGTTAGTTGTTCCATGTGTTATTTGTGGCCTTCAGCTGCGGTTTTGCGTGAACCCCTTAATATGGCCTTCAGCCATGTGTATTCTCTAAAGGAAATTTTTTTGTAAGAAGCAACGGGTTTATTCTAAATTATTTGTCTGACTTGTTCAGGCCTTCAGCCGTTGTTTCAAATTTGCTTGTGGCCTTCAGCAGTGTAATAAGTTAATCAGGTTTCAGCCGTTCTGTTGTAAATTTAAAAAGAAATTTTCCTGCTAAAAAATTGTTTGTGTGCCTTAATTACAGCTGTCCTTCAGAGGTGTAGTGTAGGCCTTCAACCGTTAATAGTATTCATTGCATATTTTTATAAAAAAATTGTACCTTCTATTTTTAATTGCTTTTGATTTCTAAGCCAGGCCTTCAGCCGTTCTTGTGTTTGCTGTGTCGTTTTGGGCCTTCAGCCCAGAAAGCATCTCAAATTTTCTTTAACTAGGCCTTCAGCTGTATTGTTTAAGTGTGATCTTTTAAGCCAATGTGTAAATAAGAGGTTCTTAGAAAAATAAAGTTGTGTGTTTGATTGTGCAGCTCAGAGTAATTGTTTTCCGACCCTATCCACAAACTTAACCTTATCCTGTGTGCTCTCTGACTACCTACCAATCAGGTTCCACACTGTACGAGGGGTGTTCTACAAGTAAAGCAACACATTTTTTCCTCCATCTGTTTATGTTCAGAAAATACGGAATTTGTTATGGGACATTTCAGAATATTTCCGCTTCAGCTCTTATAGTTCCATGAGGTTCCGACAGGTGGCAGGGCTATATGTAGGCTTCAAAATTGCGTCTACAAGAAAGGTGCGTTCCAAGCAGTGGGCTGTCACTGAGTTTCTTTTTGCTGAAAATCAGAGCGTCGCAGATGTTCATAGGCGCTTGCAGAATGTCTATGGAGACCTAGCAGTGCACAAAAGGATGGTAGGCCGTTGGGCGAGGCGTCTGTCTTTATCGCAACGAGATCCTGCAAACCTGTGCGACGTCACGCGTTGTTGGAACGCGCAGACACTGTTGTAACTGTGACTGGAACGGTCGCGGGGTTGACGAGACGTAAAGCGCGGCGGGACCCACGGAGCGGCCCGCGAACAACAACATAAACGGAAAAGGACGGACACGACCAACGAAGGACCTAACGAGCAACAACAAGTCCGAAACAACTGAATCACAAGAAAACCCGTCCACTCTTACACCGAACAAAAAAGTAAAGACGCTGTCTAAGGCAAGGCGATATGCCAGAGATGCACGCATGATTAGACTGGCTAGATGCGATTTTTTTTATTGTTATTTTCATACCTGATACAGGTAGGCCAGCAGCGGCATACTACGCCGCTCTTCGACCACAGATACGACTAATGATAAAAATGAGACAATTGCAGAACAGACATGGTGGATATACAAATGTAGACATACAAAATTAAAACACTCAGCCGTTCACGGGCGCAGTGTCGAAAATAAAAACGTCCAGAAACGTGGACACACACAGAGATGACAGAGGTGACACACGTGAACGATGGAGCACAAACGATGAAACACTGGAACACTGGAACACGAGCACGACGGCACTGACACATACTAGGGGATGATCTCTGGCGCGCTAAGTTCACTGTACGTGTACGAGTCTGGGGACCTGCCAAAAAGGGGAAAAGGCGGGGGAGGAGGGAGAGGGGAGGGTGTAGATGCCACTGGCAGAGGAGATGGGAAGGGGGAGGAAAGAAGGTAGAGGGTAGGGGAAGCTCGAGGGAGGAGGGAGGAAGGAAGGGAGAAAGGAGAGAAGGGAGAGAGGGTGCCCTTGGGAAGAAACACAGGGGGTGGATGGGGAGGATCAAAGTTGGTAGGAGGGGTAGATGGAGGGGAGGAGGGCATCATCATGGAGGGGTAGGTGGTGAAAGCCACCTTGGACGAGAGTACGAAGAGTGGAGAGATGGAGAGCAGGTGGGATGTGGGAATGCAGGTGTGGCAGCAGACGGGGGTGGGGGAGGATGGGAGAGACAAGCGGGTGAGGGGGATCAAGTTTGCGGGAGGTGTAGAGGATCCACATCCGTTCGAGGAAAAGGACTAGGTGCGGGAACGGGATGAGGTCATATAGGATCCGCATGGGGATGGGAGGCAGATGTGATAGGCGAGGCGGAGTGCATGGCGTTCTAGGATTTGAAGGGATTTGTAAAAGTTAGGAGGTGCGGAGAGCCAGGTGGGATGAGCGTAGCAGAGGATGGAGAATAGTGGAGCGGTCCAGACCCCACGTGCGGCCAGAAAGAAGCTTGAGGAAATGGAGTCGGGAGCGTGCCTTGGATTGGATAGTCTGGAGATGGGGGCTGGCTGAGCGAGAGGCAGGCGCTTGAATACATGATCGGGGGCGCCGCTATTTGCCGCCGAGACCACGTGTTCCACAGTGGCTCCCTCACACTAAATGTGGGCCAGGAGGCGCGCGCCGCCACGGTACGGCGCGATGATGCAGAGACCTCTAGGGGTCTTCGACCTCCATGCCGTCTGGCGCGGATTAAAAATCCGTAGCGCGCGGTACCAGAGGCATAATCAAACGCCTCGCTGCACACCTGGACGTCTCGGGTGATAGTGCTGACTCGCTCGTCCATCAGTTGGGGTACTAGATGGCTTGTGCCAGCTGCTTTCGTCTCCCCCCTCTCCGCCCCCCCACCCTAAAGTAAAGAGCAACGAACGACCATTTGCGCGGAATTGCTTGAGCGCTATAAGGTTTCTGTGACAACTTTTTGTCGAATATCGTCAACGGCTATGAAATAGGGGTTCATCACTTCTGGCCAGCAACAAAACGGCAATCCATGGAATGGCACCACATCACTTCTCATACAAAAAATGTTTAAAAACCGCACCGTCAGCCAGTAAAGTTATGGCGACGGTCTGCTGGAACTCGGAAGGGTTTATTCTCTATGGAGCAACGATCAACTCTGAAGTCTATTGGGCTCCCTCAGGAAACTGTAGAAACCGCTTCAGCATATTCGTCGTCACAAAACTGCAAAACGAACTTCTCGTTCTTTATGACAGCAGAAGGCCTCACTTAAGTCTGCACACCCAAGACGAGCTCAGAAAACTGCACTGGACTATTCTTCCTCTTTCACCCTACAACCCGGATCTCTCACCTTCCGACTTCCACCTTTTTTGGCCAATAAATGGTGCACTCCGTGGGAAGCAGTACATCGGGGAAGTTATTGATGCAGCAAGACATTGGTTCCGACGTCGAGCAGTAGATTGGTACTAAACGGCTATAAGCATCTCCCAGTAAGGTGGCGTATTGCTGTCACATTAAACGGAGATTATGCTCAAAAACAGGGTTTTGTAGGCAAAATAGCCGGGAAAAGTGTGGTGAATGGAATCCTGAATAAAACCAATCTGCTTTCGGAAAAATATGTTGGGTTTCTTATTGAACGCTCCTCGTATAAACGTCAGTTCCAAATCATTTGAAAGAAAGAAGCTGTTATAGAGATATGGTCTTTTTCTTCTGATTCGCCAGATAAAGGCTTGTCTGATTGCTCCGTTACGCAATGATTTTATTTTTATGTGGCAGTCGATGTTATTTATTTATCATGTTACAAGTCAACAACACATTCTTGTAAATTTCAATGCCACACAGCAATTTGCGAAAGACTGTATGAACTGAAGAGCCAAAGAAACTGGTACACCTGCCTAATATCGTGCAGGGTCCCCGCGAGCATGCAGAAATGTCGCAGTACGACGTGGTATGGATTCGACTAACGTCTGAAGTAGTGCTGGAGGGAACTTACAACACTGACACCATGATGAATCCTGCAGGGCTGTCCATAAATCCATAAGAGTACGACGGGGGGGGGGGGGGGGGGGGGGGAGAACAGCACGTTGCAAGGCCTGAGGAAGTGTTTAAACTCAGAAGAATGTTCCAGGATCCGCTTATAGCAATTCTGGCCGTGTGGGATGTCGGATTGTTCCGCTGGAATTTCCCAAGTCCGTCGGAATGCACAATGGACATGAATGGATGCAGGTGATCAGACACAATGCTTATGTACGTGTCACCTGTAAGAGTCTTATCTAGACGTATCACGGGTCCCCTATCACTCCAAATGCACACGCGCTGCACTATTACAGAGCCTCCACCAGCTTTCACAGTCCTCTGCTGACATACAGGGTGCATGGATTCATGAGGTTGTCTCCATATCCGTACACGTCCATCCGCTCGACACAATTTCAAACGAGACTCGTCTGACCTGGCAACATGTTTCCAGTCATCAACAATGCAGTGTCGGTGTTGATGGGCCTAGGACAGGTGTAAAGCTTTGTGTCCTCAAGGGTACACGAGTGGTTCTTCGGCTCCGAAAGCCCATATCGATAATGTTTCGTTGAATGGTTCGCACGCTTACACTTGTTGATGGCCCACCATTTAAATCTGCTGCAATTTGGGGAAGGGTTGAACCTCAGTCGCCGCGCGGAGTGGCAGCGGTGTTAGAGGCGCCATGTCACACCGCCGGAGGCTCGAGTCCTCCCGCGGGCATGGGTGTGGGTGTTGTCCTTAGCGTTAAGGTAGTTTAAATAGTGTATAAGTGACCTCAGCAGTTTGGTCCCTTAGGAATTCACACACATTTGAACATTTTGAACCTCTGTCACGTTGAACGAGTCTCTTCAGTCGTCCTTGGGTCCTTTCTTGCAGGATCTTTTTCCGGCCGCAGCGAAGTTTGGGATTTGATGTTTTACCGGATTCCTCATATTCACGGTACACTCGTGAAATGGTCATACTGGAATATCCCCACTTCATCGCTCGCTACGGTCGCAGGTTCGAATCCTGCCTCGGGCATGGATGTATGTGATGTCCTTTGGTTAGTTATGTTTAAGTAGTAATACTACCACTGATGAACTCAGATGTTAAGTCCCATAGTGCTCAGAGCCATTTGAACCATTTTGAACTTCATCGCTACCTCGGAAAAGCTGTGTCCCATCGCTCCAGCGCCGACTACAACACTACGTCCAAACTGACTTAAATCTTGATAAGCTGCCATTGCAGCAGCAGTAACCGATCTAGCAACTGCGCCAGACACTTATTGTCTTATATAGGAGTTGCCGACCGCAGCGCCGTATTCTGCCGGTTCCCATATCTCTGTATTTGAATACACATGTTTATGGTAATTTCTTTGGCACTTAAGTGTTGCCGACCACAGCACTGTATTCTGCCTGTTGACATATCTCTGTATTTGAATACGCATGCCGTGCGACTGCTACGGTCGCAGGTTCGAATCCTGCCTCGGGCATGGCTGTGTGTGATGTCCTTAGGTTAGTTATGTTTAAGTAGTTCTAAGTTCTAGGGGACTGATGACCACAGCAGTTGAGTCCCATAGTGCTCAGAGCCATTTGAACCATTTTTTTGAATACGCATGCCTACACTAGTTTCTTTGGCGCTTCCGTGTATATAAGCGTTGCCGACCACAGTGCTGTATTCTGCCTGTTTACATATCTTTGTATTTGAATACGCATGCCTATACCAGTTTTTTTTTTTTTTTTTTTTGGCGCTTCAGTACAATTGTCGTATCGGAGAATGCTGTGACTGATTTGATAATTCTCTAATCTTTTGTCTAAACACATAACAATATTTCGCTTCCTCGCACTATTACAGTAATGAGTAGTCATCAACAGGTTCAGTACTGCAGTATAAACCTTGTATTCCTGAGGCTCACGAGTTGCCATACTGCCTATGATAACTTGCGTAAGACGTTGCCTTAGGCAGTATGACGACCCAGCATCTGTGTTACCAGGCTTCTTATGCTGCAACACTGGGTATCGGTAATTGTACGAGTAAACCGTGTGATTGTTGTGTGGTTCAATAACAGAAAAAACAAGTTTACTTCAATTTCAAAAGGCTCACAACATTTTTTTGAAAAACGTCTACCAAAACCTTTGTTGAATGTTTTTACTATAAGGACAATATGTTACACTGCTTGGCCTTGTACATCTCCAAGTGGGCAGCAGTGTGCGTAATAAGACCTAGCAATTCATCTCACACATCCACTTTTCATTTGTACACTTCTGTCTTAATCGAGTCTAATAAATAAATATTCAACGGCTTTCCATCTTGATTTCTAAACAATAATACTACCACGAGAAGACCACAGGTTATGTGACTGAGATGCTGCTCACAAATTTGGGACGATGTGGATAGTCTTGAAGTCGTCGTTCCTTGTTACATGTGCTTAGTTATCCCATATTATGTAAATATGACTTCGTCAGCAGTTGTAATAAAAGAAAAAGAAAATGTCCCGCTCTCATAAGACAATGGGCAGCACGCTAGCTTGCTGGACAGGGAGGTGAACCATATACATCTACATCTACACCCATACCGTGCAAGCCACCGTACAGTCCACGGCGGAGATTAGCACATACTGGTACTAGCTTTAATCCTTTCCTGTTTCACTCGTAAATAGAGCGAGGGAAAAACGTTGTTTAAAAGCCTCAGCACGAGCCCTAATTTCTCTCACCTTCGTGAGCCTTACGCCAAACGTACATTGGCAGCTGTAAAATTCTTCTGTAGTCGGCCCCAAACGCCGGTTCCCGAAAATTCCACAAATAGTGCCTCGCGAAAACAGCGCCATCGTTCTCCCAGGCATTCACATTTCAGTTCACGAAGATTCTCCATAATACTTGCGTGCTGATCAAACCTACCCGAGCTGGCCGTAGTGGTCGAGCGGTTCTAGGCGCTACAGTCTCGAACCGCGCGACCGCTACGGTCGCAGGTTCGAATCCTGCCTCAGGCATGGATGTGTGTGATGTCCTTAGGTTAGTTAGGTTTAAGTAGCTCTAAGTTCTAGGGGACTGATGACCTCAAAAGTTAGGTCCCATAGTGCTCAGAGCCATTTGAACCATTTTTTGAACCTACCAGTAACAAATCTAGCAGCACGTCTGTGAATTGCTTCGATGTCGTCCTTTAATCTGAGCTGATGCTGATCCCTAACACTCGAACAGTACTCAACAATAGGTCGCAATAGCATTCTATACGTCGTCTTCTTGATAGATGGGCTAGACTTCGCAAAATTCTGCCAATAAAACGGGGCCAAGCATTTGACTTTTCTACTACTAACCTGACGTGCTCATTCCGTTTCATATCGCTTTGCAACGTTACACCTAGATATTTAGTCGATGTGTCTGATTCAAGCAGCACCCTGCTAATGCTGTATTCGAACGTTACATGATTGTTTTCCCAACTCATTTGCGTTAGCTTTCACTTCTCTACTTTCTAGAGCAAGCTACTATTTATCACACCAACTAGAAATTCTTTCTAAGTCATCTTTTATACTCCTACAGTCACACAACAATGACACCCTCCAGTACACCACAGCTTCATCAACAAACAGCCGTAAATTGCTGCTCTCCCTGGCGAAAACGCTGAAATTGGGAAACTTGCGATTGTAGTGTGGTTCATTAAAAGAAAAGGAAGTTCGCTATCAATTTTAAACGGTTTACATCGAATTTTTTCACAAAATGTCCACCAAAAAACACTGATGGACCAGAATCGACCCCCCTTGGTACACTGGCCAGCCTAGGTGTGGTTTTTAGACAGTTTCCCACGCTCGTTTAGTCAAATCCTATTTTGGTTTCAAATTCTTCCTCAGAGAGTACTATATAACACAGAACAAGGTTTACACGATTCACAGATGGTGCCAAACCCTTCGCTCCCTCAAGTTATTTTGACGACTTTGACGACAGAAGTAGCATCCGGACACAAAGTTAAAAATTAAAAACAAAAATTTCCAAAGCCTACAAAATCGTACCTCGTAGTAGATGGGATAATACACCAGGGAAAAGGAAAAAGAAGATCCTAACGTAAGAAAATCACATTTAGTGTTTAATTACTCACAAATTCAAGTCGCGCAGCGCTGCCCTAGTGTAGGACACTGTACGTGAAATTGGCACAAACTTCCATAAACACAGTGCTCAAGTTACCATTATTTGTACAAAAAACGGGACGTGTAGAAAGTTGCCTAGCGCTAGTCATATGAGTACACTTGCCGACGTTAACAATATTTTGTCAAACTTCTTGATGAGGTGAAACATGCAGGTGAAACGTGTGCCTTGAGCAGCCTATCGCAGGCCATAATTCAAGAGGACGTTGCTGTTTTGTATGTTACGGCAAGTTCCATTTTACCAGTGTGATGCTATGTCACATTGGTGTTTATGAAAAAAATCGTGGGAGCCTGTCTTGTAATAGTACCTCCTATGAGGTTTTACCACATCTCTATTCTGATACACCAAAACCAAATGCCGTCTGCGTGCTTACATTTGACATTTTTGGTCCATAGCTCCCCTCTACCGACTTGCTGTAAAGTTTTTGTCAAACAGCAGACAATCATTCATAACAGCAGCAGATTCTTGTGTTATAGTTTTGTAAGCAATTTGATTATCACAGCGTCTTTCACGCAATCTACTCACTCATTGGGAAAAACGCTATCATTTCTAGGATCCACTACAAACTATATTTCAAGTTTTGCCTACATTATAGTTAGAGTTTACGGAGTATAAAATAACACAGGTCATGTGGTAACTCCTATTTTTTAACACGCAATTGTGTCCATAATAACAGAAGCAGTCATTATCCATGACAATAGATACAGGCGATTTCTGTTAGTTTTATGAACAATATTGGTGTAATTTTAAGAGAACTATATGCATCCAAACTTTAACAACTTATTCCAATCCTTGTAATAGAATCTCCTATAAGATATTACCACACCTCTCTCTCTCTTCTGATATATCAATAAAAACTATTACCATCTGCGAATTGACACGAGCATATTACATATACACGTATCACTTTACTAGAGAAGGTGACCAGTTATCAAAGTCATTGCAAGACCAGCGTAAGTTTTGTGGACTGTACTGGGGGAAGACCATATCCAACAGACTATCAATCGAAAGAGACGGTTGATGTGTTGTTCATTGATAAGCAGTTTAACACAGTGATTTTTCAGCTTAACACATCCACTCTGGTTTTCTACCATGATCTCGAGTCCTCTGTCAGGTGCTGAACCGACGTTAACATATTTCGATCCATTGACTCTCACAAATACGTCAACATCAGATGGCGTAAACTATGCAACTTCCACAACCCACAGGTTGGCAGGAATAAAATACAGAGGTAATGTTTCTAGTTGATAAAAACGTGGAAGACATTGAAAAATATGGAAACTGGAAGAGTTTGCGGCACTGAGGGCATTTAGAACAGCTGTTGAAATGTGATGACCTCTATAATTGTTCTCATCTTCCACAGTGGTGAGATACTGTAAGTTTCAGAGTGCCGTTTTGAAGAGTATTGTTTCCTCATTTTACAGTCATGTACGTGATTACTGTTCCAGTGCTGACCATCGTCAGAAGATGCTGTTCACAACATGTGTGAGATATAGAAATAAAAGAGGTACTATTATCATATTGGTGAAAAAAATGTGGAGGGCGACATACCATATAGAAATGGGACGAGTCTACAGGATTGAAGAATGCTTCCAAACGACTGTCTGAATATGATGACCTCTAGATTTAATCCCATGCTCCACAGTGACAAGTAGAAGATATTCAGTGTTCTGCCAAGGCTCCCTCCATCTCAACCAAGTGATGTCAGTCAGTCATTATGTAGTAATCAACAGTGTATCAGTGGACAGATGGGATGGGAAAGACACCATTGATATAGTATGATGTACATTAACATGCACCACAGTTGATTGCGGAATCAATTGCAGAAATTTTGCCAGATGTTCAATAATTTCAACACCAGTCAGTGTCACAGCTAAATGCCTCCCAATTTCTATTTCTGTATCATCGCTAAATCACTCTCCCCCCACACTACCATATACCATAAAATAGAATGTGAGTGCAGGTAGATGACTGTGCAGTATGGCCATTCAGTCATATACACCAAAGTATACCAGACATCGTACGATACCCATGTAATTAGGTTATCTACTTATTTCCAGTACATCGAATTTAGGATTACGACAGCTGATCTTTCCCTAAGTGGATGGAAGCCACATAATATTATCGGATTCATAGGATAAAGTTGGAGATTGACAGATACCTCTCACATTGTCTTTGGCCAATCCTCTCTGCAACACGGTCACCAGTTTAATCTGCAACTGACCAGAAATATGTTCCTCCCACATGCATTACATTCCACATATGCCCATAACTGCTGTCCAGCGAAGACTGGTCCATACCAATCTTATCCATGGTACCCATCCAAATGCAAAAGATCTCTCCAGATGTAAGCATGTCGGCGAGGGTAATACCCCTTACTGGTGAACAGTAGCGATGAGAGTGTTGCAGTGATATAACAGATGGTTAAGAAGAAACATGTGGTCTATACATGATGGACTTCGAGACAGATGGAGTTTGAAAGATTTCACGTAAAGCAACTTAAGTATTGTTCCACTGTATGGATTCAGTACCAGGAAGGTACCAGCATGAGAGAAATGATCGTAAAGCATACACACACTCTTCTATGGCTACATGGTACTGTTAAAACCATATGTTTTCTGAAGTATTACTCATGTGGAACGAAACGCTTTTAATGCTCTAATGCAGGACATATTTGTTGAACATCTCACATAGAACCACACTGCAATTTACCTAACCCAATCACTATGGTGACAAACTTTAAAATGATAAAGCTACTTCCTTCTACACTATTCTGGTGTTCTAGAAAGTCATCGTCAGTATATCCGCCGCTCGAGCTGCTTATAAACCAACTAAAACGTAGTTAGGAGACTGCTGATCTGTCTCTTAGGAAATTAATGAATGTTATGTATCTTTTTAGGTCAGAAACGTATGTACCCTCAGTCACACTTCCCACTTCATTCATACTTATCATTAGTATTAGTAGCGGTTTTGAGGGATGCAGTCATCTCTCGTTAAGAAACAGAGTGAGGAGAGAACTACATAAATTTTTTCGACAGCTGATACATGCTGCAAGGAAATGTACATGAAGAATCAGCAACTTCTTACGAGGGAGTAAGCATAACTATCAGTATAATGTTGGAGTTTTCCTCATGTGTAGGAGAATATATTAATTTCGTCCTAACACCAAATCTCTCATGTTTACCCCCCCCTTTCCCCCATACTATTAAAGGGGATATTTGTAGCATAGGTCCAATCTACTACAGAGCACTCTAGAGAATGGTTTAAGTCTGGTAAACGCATTGATTCTTCTTCTTAATACTTAAGGAATAACATTACTCGTGAGAACCAACTGCAATTCGGTAACATCTATCGGGTAATCAAAAAGTCAGTATAAATTTGAAAACTTAATAAACCACGGAATAATGTAGATAGAGAGGTAAAAATTGACACACATGCTTGGAATGACATGGGGTTTTCTTAGAACAAAAAGAAAAAAAAACAAAGTACTGCTACACGCGTGAAAGATCTATTGCGCGCGTCGTTTGGTGATGATCGTGTGCTCAACCGCCACTTTCGTCATGCTTGGCCTCCCAGGTCCCCAGACTTCAGTCCGTGCGATTATTGGCTTTGGGGTCACCTGAAGTCGCAAGTGTATCGTGATCGACCGACATTTCTAGGGATGTTGAAAGACAACAGCCGACACCAATGCCTCACCATAGCTCCGGACATGCATTACAGTGTTGTTCACAACATTATTCCTCGACTACAGCTATTGTTGAGGAATGATGGTGGACATATTGAGCATTTCCTGTAAAGAACATCATCTTTGCTTTGTCTTACTTTGTTATGCTAATTATTGCCATTCAGATCAGATGAAGCGCCATCTGTCGGACATTTTTTGAATGTTTGTATTTTTTTGTTTCTAATAAAACCCCTTGTCATTCCAAGCATGTGTGTCAATTTGTACCTCTCTATGTACATTATTCCGTGATTTATTCAGTTTTCAAATTTATATTAACTTTTTGATCACCCGGTATATTCGACGGCATGTGTAAGAACATAGTTGTGGATCGGGATACGCATGTTTCGCCTGATTTAATATGGCGCCTCTTTGTAATACTCATATCGCCTCTGTTGAAGTATGCGTTACGAAAACCCACATAGTTTACAAGGGCAGGGGGAGGACGAAAACCGAATCCAGCCAGAGCATAATTTTTAAGCGTTTCTCGGTCTTTAGTGCCCGGGTACCCCCAACCGACAATACCGTCCAACAAATGTGCTGTTCTATCTTGTACATAACAATAATACTCAAGAAGGACTTTCTCCATCCGACCAACAGTCATCTAGCACACAAAATATAGTAATTGGGGTGATCGTGTGCTGTAAGGTGTGATAGGCGCAGCAGAATGCTTTGGTTTGTTGTTATTACCGCAGAATACTCTTACGAAGTATCGGTAATATAACTTGCAAACTTGCATCGAAGATGGTATGCTCTTTAGTAGAATGAATTTAAATGTGCTTACATCTCCTTCAGAACTGTTTTGCGAAGAGTTTCTCGCAATATAATGGGCGGTGCGGGGGAGGGGGGCGGGAGGGGGGGGGCAAGGGGAGAGGGAGAGGGAGGGAGAGAAAGGGAGAGAGAGATGCAATTTGTATCCTACAATCGAACATGAAGCCTGTGCCGATTTTGCTCATAAGCTAAAAGAAAATGGGCTGTTCCTATTTTCTTGGAGAGAAAACACTTGTTATCGTCACTAAAGTGTTTCCGCTTATAATAAATGCCCGCTTGTAAGTTAAATAAAAGTGTTCTTCATTGCTGGAGGCACTGTGGACATACGTACTGCATGTGATCGCACGATGCAGCTGCACCCTGACCAGGGGCGGCGAGGAGTGGTGTGATGGAGGCAGTGTGGTGCGGCTACATTATAGATGAATAAGGAAGCTGCACTTGAAGTGGTCGTCATTTACCGCACATTGTTTAGTTAGCATTACATCCTTTTGTGTATGTGAGGGACCATTCCCTGAACCATCGCCCAAAGGCAGGCTGGGCGCAGCCAGCGATCTCGCACTTGTCCACTGATAGGAAGGCAGTATGCTGCAGAGAAATGTGCGGTGTGTGGTAGCAGTCGACAGTTTGAAAAAGGCATGTGCCTACTATAGCTGAAGGGAGGGAGGGAAGGACAGAGGGAGAGGAAGGGATGAGGGGAGGTAGGAGTGCCGATAATTTCTTTAGTTTCCGGCTGTACATCGAGGAGAATGCATGGTCAACTGCCATCACTCTCTCCTGTTGCAATCTTTTGGGACGACGATTTTCCCCAATACATGTGTTGAATTATGACTCATTGATTACGAGTGATGACTATATCGATGAGTAATTATAACAGTGAATCAGTTTTCATCAGTATTGGTAGCTTGTCTTGGCTTCGATATCCTTGGCTGCAGGGTGACTATCGAGCAATGCATGGGGAGGCGACTGTAGCAGACCTCAACATCAACAGCGGTAGATATACTCCTCAGCAGTATGGTTAAAGGTAATACACTTATTAAACTCCTTTCTGTCCAGCACCAGAATCTCATCAGTTGAACACAATTCCCGCCAAAAATAAAGGTAGAACCTTCAACTCCTTCATTTTTCCAGAGAGCTTGTAGGTGAAGAGTAGAGTTTGAGATCATCTGCCACTGGCTTGGAGTGACATCGTGCAATTTTTTCCCAGCAGGATAACACTAGTTGTATGTCATCATCAATTTTTGAGTTGTGTTGCGATTTTAGGCACTCCTTGAATAGTGCTATGAATATAGTTGTGTAATTATGATCGATCTTTATGATTAATTACATAGTTGGGACCAATATTTACTTCAGATTCCCAACCAAAATAAAAAAAGTTACACTAACCTGACCTTCCTCTCCAGCGTCTGTACAGATTCCTTGTGTTGTTGGTGCACTTGGGCTTCCTGTCCAGAAGGACAAGTGTTAGAGTTCCAGAAAGCACACTGCCATTTTTAATTTCCTGCCAGTTCCTGGGTGGGGATGGGATGGAGCATCAGCACCGGCATGGGTAAAAGAAATTATGATTAAAATTCGAATTTCCCCCCCCCCCTCCCCAAATTCAAAATTATTGCCAAAATTGGAAATCCCTGCTAATAGGTTAGGTGTGTGATGAGAGAGGGAGGGGTCCAGGTGGGGTGGGAGAGGGGTGGGTACCCACTTGCCGGCTGAGGAATATACATGACGTATCTGGGAGTTGTGGGTGGTGGTGGTGGTGGGGGGGTAATTAATTGATCAATTTAATTAAAATTGTGTATCAATTTGATATCAAAACTGGGCTTGGAACTTCCTTATCCTGCTACTCTGATGTCTGCAACAAAACAAAAGGAGGTGATTGCTAAACCTATAAACAATGGCATGACCGGCTCCTGGACGGTATAGACTGTGGCAACTAAAATCAATACACATATGACAACATGGACATCCGAAGCGCGTCACGTAAAAGATACGAATACAAATCACCATCAACAATACAAAGAAGCTACCGAACAGCAATTTCTCTGAGAAGACAGATGAATCTCCTGTCAGAGAATTACGCCGTAAATGACCTCATCCCAACCCTAACACACTCAACGACCTTACAGGATAGGTATATTAATATGACAGAATTTATAGATTACATAACAGTAAGTAGTTTCACCCACTACGAAGTGGAAAAGCAAATCAAAAGATAGTACACCACTGGATAATCTTCCAAATAACGTTTATGCGAAGGATAGATGAGTTGGAACATGAGCTTACATATACTGCACACAACAAAATGTACTAACAAAACCAACACACTCATTCACAGTTTTTGCCGGCCGAAGTGGCCATGCGGTTAAAGGCGCTGCAGTCTGGAACCGCAAGACCGCTACGGTCGCAGGTTCGAATCCTGCCTCGGGCATGGATGTTTGTGATGTCCTTAGGTTAGTTAGGTTTAACTGGTTCTAAGTTCTAGGGGACTAATGAACTCAGAAGTTGAGTCCCATAGTGCTCAGAGCCATTTCATGCGCAGTTTCACTCAACCCAAGTACATACACAAGATGCACAGAAACCAGAAACGCAATCACATGGCAAAGCGTGCAACACATGTAAATCTGAGCAATACATTAAACCAGTCAAACTTGTCTCTTTAGGCATTCTATACCCCACACCAACAGAACAAGGGATACACAGATCCATAGAGCCTGGATCAATAGACGCCATAACAATAAGGCCACAAACCAATACAAAACGTAGAAGTGCCGAACCCAGACTTATACAAGTAGACAGATTAGATGAACACAGATTTTTGGAGACATGTGATATCTGGAACGACGTCGGTGTCCATCTAGAAACAACCACTACCCCAAACATCACCAAAGCTACCATAACACATATAGTCAGTCCAACACAAATCACCAAGAACCACCACCATCAGTGAAAAACCTGTTAAGGGAAAAAGCATTGAATCAGCGTGTGACAAAATGAAGTGTAATTTTATGACTTCCAAAAAAGATCTTAAAATATTTACCAATCAGAGGCCAACACCAAACCAGAATCCATCTAGTACAACCACAGACACCGCAACAGAAACGAACACCAACAAGAAGTTATCTATACATAATTATGATAATTTAGAATTTAACTTACTTTTAAGTAGACTAGAGAAAAAAAGAGATATGGCAGACAGCATAGCGGATGCTACTTAGATTGTGCCATCCAACGAGTGATCCTCTCTGTTTTCCAGAAACTGAGTAGACAAACAAAATGGTTCTGAGCACTATGGGACTTAACTTCTGAGGTCATCAGTCCCCTAGAACTTAGAACTACTTAAACATAACTAACCTAAGGACATCACACACATCCATGCCCGAGGCATGATTCGAACTCCGACCGTAGCGGTCGCGCGGTTCCAGACTGTAGCGCCTAGAACCGCTCGGCCACCCCAGCCGGCTGAGTAGACAAACAGGATCATCCTAAGGGCAGAGAATACTCCTACACCAACGGAGCCGCTGCTGGATCTCATGCTCCAGGTCTGCCTGCGCAGGTCAGAATCTTTCGACTTGGACAAAACACATACATACAGATCATGTAAGAGCACATGGAGGAACTATGTCGATTACTTACAGAAGCCGATGAATGCTTCGTACACGTAAAACAGTCAGAACACATAGACAAAAAAATGAATATCTTACAACATATTACAAAAAACAATATGGCAGTTAGCGCGAAATCCCTAGGAAAGCACAAGACTTACGGACAGACATGATGTGCTTAAAAGAACCTAGTAATAGAAATGGGCGACTAATATGTCTACCAAAACATGCTACCAAATAACAGGCAAAATTGACGGTAAGGCTGCAATGGTAATATTAAATAGAACTTATAATTAAGGTAACACAGTTATACAATCAACATTTAGTTGCCATGGAAATAACTGATGGCAACGTTACATGGGTGATAGCATGTATGCCCAATATAGCCACCAAAAACAACCATACACAGACTACATCGGACACCTAATGATTGGAGACGACATTAATTCAAGATCGACCCTCTGGAACTCAGACAGAAAAGATGACAGAGGACGCGTCCTCCCCAGCCTAATACAAGAAACAAAACTGCCTGTAATGAACACAGAGGGACCTATACCAACATATGCAGGTTCCAGTGTCCTGAGCAGCAACAGCTTTGCAGCAGCAATGGCATATATAACAAAATGGAACGTACACCACAGTATAACCAGTAGTAACTACAATGTCATAAAATACACACTAACTCAACCCAGAACACAACTCCCAAATCGCACACCAGACACTTATTGTTCAACAAAGCATCCTGGTACAAATTAATGAAAGTTATTCAACAATACGATCTACAAAACTTCAGTTGAGGTATCGTTTACAGAGTGCACAAACTAACACAGGTAATACAACATCCACAAAACGCATCAATACCGACTGCAAAGAATACAAAATGCTCACCAGTACCATGGACCAACGAACTCACGAGACTCGAACAAGATGCCAGACACAAACAAAAATAATATCAAGGGCTGATAATGTAGTGTTGGCAGAAGAACCAACATCGTGTTACAAGAGGAGGCCTAAATTCACGCGTTTTAGCTCACGCAGACTGGTGTGAGGAGAGAAAAACTATAGTGACGTGAGGTCTGGAACATGACAAGAAATGAGAATCCAGAAAGTGGACGTAATTACTTTGATACTTAACTTTAATCCATTAATGATGAACGTCGGTCTTGACGGTACATGATTCACAATGTTATCTGTTCAGAAGACATATAGTAACTGAATATGGCGCCTTGCTAGGTCGTAGCAAATGACGTAGCTGAAGGCTATGCTAAGCTATCGTCTCTGCAAATAAGAGCGTCTGTAGTCAGTGAACCATCGCTAGCAAAGTCGGCTGTACAACTGGGGCGAGTGCTAGGGAGTCTCTCTAGACGTGCCGCGTGGCGGCGCTCGGTCTGCAATCACTGATAGTGGTGATACGCGCGTCCGACGTATACTAACGGACCGCGGCCGATTTAAAGGCTACCACCTAGCAAGTGTGATGTCTGGTGGTGACACCACAGATACTAGATAGAGACAGGCATATAAGTCTTTAAGAATGTAGGCATGCACATGTCTTATACAGACAGACCCAGAGCAACAAGCGTAAGCACCAATGAAAACGAATTGTAACGGCACAAACAGAGCAAAAGATATGGAGAGAACCGTACAAAATACTGACAGATAAGATAAAACCCCTTTAGTTCCGGGAACGCTAAGGATGACAGCACGATGTCGAGGGGTTGGAGGATTAGAGAGGAGTTTCTGCTCTATAAACTGCTCCCTGATGACATAATCGATACAGACACACGTCACACCTCACTGATAGACCTGCCCATACCATACAACACTGCAACTGTCACCTGTCCTTTTGCGCAAGAAGAGGTTTCGCTATCAATGTCAGAGCTCAAAAACAAAAAAAGCACCTGAACCAGATGGTATCAATTTAGAAACACTGAAAAACTAGCACCACAGATCATCCAGTTCCTAACAACGTTACTGAACGGCGCATTGCGGCTGATTAAGGTACTTACAGTATG
The DNA here is from genome assembly GCF_023898315.1 of Schistocerca nitens. Taxonomy (NCBI): domain Eukaryota; kingdom Metazoa; phylum Arthropoda; class Insecta; order Orthoptera; family Acrididae; genus Schistocerca; species Schistocerca nitens. The sequence continues at coordinate 142,137,639 of NC_064622.1, read as the reverse complement.
GAAAACATCCAAAACAGCCGTTATTAAGAAATCAGCACGGAGGTATCTTTCAGATTCTAGCAAAAATTCAGGAGAAGTTGTTGTGTAGGCGTTTGCAAACTCACAGAGCCCTCAGGCGCAGGAACCAACGTCAGTTCGGCTTCAGAAGCGACAGCTCAATAGATGAAGCCATCAACCACACCTTACACATAGTACCACAACACAGAAACACGTCATTTCAATAATGATTGACATTCACAGGGTATTCGATAAACTCTGGTGGTCCGCAATGTTTCAAAGGTTAGGAGATCTGGAGGTATCACAATTAATATATAATAGTTACCTAGACTACTGTAAAGACCGAGTAGTCGAGTGGCAGATAGTTACCCAGAAACTAATGAAAAGAACTACTAAAGGCTGTCCTCAAGGACCGATCTGTGACCCCATCTTATGTGACATTAAAATCGAACCCCTCTATAACTTCTAGATGGAGATAGCATGTCAGACGGAATTGTAACCTACGCAGATGACTTACTAGTTGTAGTCACTGCAAACAACAGAGCCAAGCTTCAAGAGAAAGCCAGTGGAATACTACAGACAATTACACAGTGGTGTCACAACAACAAACTCAGAATAACCGAAAACAAAACAACATATACATTACTGAAATTATAACTCCAAAGGAACTCTTCAGTTATAATATGGACACAAACATCAAACACAAGTACATGTTACACACTATCTTGGGGTACACACAGGTGAGAAATTATATTTCCACGAACTGGTAAGGCTAACAACAGAAAAAATACTACGTAAACTGGTGAGGCTACATACAAAACAATACAGACGACCACTACCAGTCATACAAACATAGCACTCTGCGTTCTTTGAATCAGTACTCAGCTTTGCAGCTAGCATATAGGCACATAGACTGAACGTGGTCACCAACAAAGCATCAGTCAGACGAGGGCAGAGAAGTGTCCTACTTCGGCTATCTGGAGCCTTCGTCATCACGTCAGTGGACGCACTGTGTGGTGCTCGAAATATGCCCCATAGATATCACTATCAAATACAGAGCTTCAAGGTATTGGTTAATGATATCGAGACTAGGTAAAGTATATGCAGTAATTGGTTTACCGATACAGACGGCACATCACCTTAGAAGTTGGCATTTGGAGACATTCCAAGGTGGGTGGGATGTAAGGGAAAAGGAACATAAGTAGGGGGACAAAGCTGATTCTGCTCCACTCTCCATTGTTGCCAGATGTAACCAAGATGGTGATGATGACATCACACAAGATGGCAGCATGTAGACTTGGCAACAATGCATGACATCATTTAAGATGGCGGCCATGGTATCATCCAAGATGGCGGATTTTGGCAGGAAAGTGCCATGCCCCCCTGCCAAGCCCCCCAGGTGAGAAGTTAAAATTCCAACAGGAAAATGCATCACACCATGGTTATCTCTACTAACCAAAGAAAATCACAGGAAGGTAGGTCAATTGGGCTACCTCCACTAACCTGTCACCCGACCACCACATCCTCCTATGGATTCTTGGGTAAAGGACTCTATCAAGGATGGGTTGCTGGATAGAGGAGAGAATGTACTTTATTTACTTTGGAACAATTTATCTAGGGATGGAGTGTATTTATTACACTGATACAAAACACACACTCTGACATGCTCGGGGTCACACCACACAGCCTACAGACATGCAAACCACTAAAAGACTCTGCAGACATGCTTGCTAATCGTCAACTGTCGAAATCATGCACCAGTGTTTCTTTAAACAATTTGAGGCACTACAGTCATCCAGTGTGTTCACCATGAGGCACAGAGCCCAACTGACTTAGTTCAAAAATGGTTTAAATGGCTCTGAGCACTATGGGACTCAACATCTGTGGTCATAAGTCCCCTAGAACTTAGAACTACTTAAACCTAACTAACATAAGGACATCACAAACATCCATACCCGAGGCAGGATTTGAACCTGCGAACGCAACAGTCGTGTGGCTCCGGACTGAGCGCCCAGAACCGCTAGACCACCGCGGCCGGCAACTGACTTAGTACACGGTACCATCATCAGAGGGCACTGTCATCCCTTCTGTGATGTAATCCAAGATGGCAGCCATGACGTCAGTTGATGAGGCAAGTAGCATTATCCAAGATGGTGGCAAACAGTGTGTTCTCCATGAAGTCTAGTAGACAGTAACACCACCAGAGAGCGCTGTAATTCATTCCGTGATGTAATCCAAGATGGTGGGGGGAAATGGCGAAAAACAGTGTAGTTGCCGTGGATGCTGGAGTCCAATTAACCTAGTACACAGTACTGCCACCAGAGGGTGTTGTCATCCATTCCATGATGTAATCTAAGATGGTGGTCTAGAGGAGGAAAATGATGCGAAAATAACTCAACCTGTGCTAGGCTGCTGGAGGGAGTAAGGAAGGAGTGTACTTCATTTATTTTGGAACAATTTATTTAAGGATGGAGTATTTTTATCACACTGATACAGAACACACGCTCTGACATGCCACACAGCCCACAGACCTCTTAATTACTCGTAAATAACACTCTGAAGACACGCAAAAATCTCCTAAATTACCAAAATAATTTCAGTACAGACTTGCAATCTCCTCCTAAATAATGCAGTACACAGATGTGCAGACACGAAATCAATTTGTAAACTGTCCAAATAGCACATAGCACAGCCTACAGACCTGCTTGCAAAATAATGTAACAGACATGCAATCAACATGCACAAGAACCATCTGCCACCCCCTGTCCAGTAGAAGGCACCCTGCGAAGTGATGCAGCTGTCAGCTGTCAAACCATGCACAGGAGTCCTCAAACATGAGGCGTTGACATCCCTTTCATACTTGGTTCCTGAGAAATTCCTCCCTGAAATACGTGTTCACCGAGGCACAGTTGCTGACTCGACTGGATGGGAGTGCAGACACTCCAGGGGCGTACCGCCAGATGCAAGCCAGTGCCACCCATTGCTCTCACGCTGCTGCAAGTGAAAGTTGCTTCTATTTTAAAGTGTACAGTCAATGTTATACTGACGTCACAGAACTCCAAGGCGCGCTCACGCCGCTCCCATACACAAGACACCTCTGGGCAGCACGTGTGTTTACCGTTTATGACAGGGTAGCACAGTGTGCATTTTTCCTAGCCAGACATGTGAGCTGTGTCCAACCATGCTGAACTGCCCAACGTGACTGACGCAACGGCACGAAGTGCGCTCACATAGCTACAAACTGTCGCAAGCACATCTAAAAAGGTTCTCAATCTTATACTGATGTCACATGGCTATGCAAAATCAGAACCGAGTCGACCTCTCAGAAATTGTATAGTGTCCCAGAAATAGTTAACAGTCGCTTTCTTGATGTCTCAGTTTGTATGCAGGGAAATTCTTGCCCTAACAGAACCTGTTTACGAAAATAGCGCGGAATAACATCGAATGCAGTTTTCCTAGTGGTCCTAACATGGCATCCCCTCCATCACATGTTACCCTTCCTGTTTTCAACACATACACAGACATTTCCTCCGCTATGTAGAGACTCCTTAATCCCAGCACAAAAGAATGTCTTGCAAATGAATCAGTCATTATGATTAGCTCTTATCGAATTTACCTGCCCAATTACTGATGCCATCAGTGTGGAAGCACAGTTTGCCTTTCCTTTTTCTTTCTGCAGGCGAGACTTTCAGTGGTAAAATTAAACCCTGCAAAGTGTCCTACATATCGTCAAATACGGAAAGACTCATACTCAGTTACACTGCTCTTCCAGTCAGCACAGGAGCTTGCTTATTAGAACGTGAAACTCATCTCTGACCCATCAATATATCACCACGTACTGAGTCGATGTAGTAAACATACAATTCCTATCCTGCGCCATACAAAGTCGGTCCTTTTACATCATTTGTACATATACTGCAAAGACAGACAGCACAGTACGTACACTCGCGTCACTAGATATCCCCCTACGAGGTAAGAAGGGCATCCACCCCTGAAGGGTGACCAGAGCGCCCTCAGTGGATCGAAGTCACTCTCAGAACTGTTCTACAAATTCTAGCTCGTTCCCATTGGCATAAATGTGTTACTGTTTCTGGTCTGAACCTGCTTGCTTGCTTGCTTTTTTTTACACACATCTCCAGACTCTGGGATTACAAGAACACAGGTATTTTCACATGGTTTGCACATAGCAGTAGCCTACTGATCGCTCGCGCAACATAATTCCGAAGATATAGACTGGAAATTATTTCTCTAGAAACTCAAAACTTAAGCGCTTATCCTGTCTGCGAAGACCTTTACGTGGGAACTCGAAACAAATAGAAGGAAATGATATTTCCACTCGTGAATACCGATGTCCGTGATGCAACCGATTCCAGATCATCCCTATAATTTAGAAAGTCAACTAGGGTGTTTCTCATGTCTAGAGAACAAGCAAACATCTCTTTCATCTGCTAGATGCACACACCATAACTGATGTTCCCTCAACTAAATAAAGGCGCGAAATGTGCAGAAGCAGTCAACCGAACAGTTTACATGGGAGGGAATAAGAGTCCAGCACAAACGCACCTCCATATTCAATCTTCTCAAATTTCCAAGCAGCAATCGGTATTGTAATTGTAAACTGTCGAAGCTGCGTTGGTAAAGTACCGGAACTTCAAGCGCTGATAGAAAGCACCGAAGCTGAAATCGTTATAGGTACAGAGAGCTGGCTTAAGCCAGAGATAAATTCTGCCGAAATTTTTACAAAGGTACAGACGGTGTTTAGGAAGGATAGATTGCATGCAACCGGTGGTGGAGTGTTCGTCGCTGTTAGTAGTAGTTTATCCTGTAGTGAAGTAGAAGTGGATAGTTCCTGTGAATTATTATGGGTGGAGGTTACACTCAACAACCGAGCTGGGTTAATAATTGGCTCCTTTTACCGACCTCCCGACTCAGCAGCGTTAGTGGCAGAACAACTGAGAGAAAATTTGGAATACATTTCACATAAATTTCCTCAGCATGTTATAGTCTTAGGTGGAGATTTCAATTTACCAGATATAGACTGGGACACTCAGATGTTTAGGACGGGTGGTAGGGACAGAGCATCGAGTGACATTATACTGAGTGCACTATCCGAAAATTACCTCGAGCAATTAAACAGAGAACCGACTCGTGGAGATAACATCTTGGACCTACTGATAACAAACAGACCCGAACTTTTCGATTCTGTAAGTGCAGAACAGGGAATCAGTGATCATAAGGCCGTTGTAGCATCCCTGAATATGGAAGTTAATAGGAATATAAAAAAAGGGAGGAAGGTTTATCTGTTTAGCAAGAGTAATAGAAGGCAGATTTCAGACTACCTAACAGATCAAAACGAAAATTTCTGTTCCGATACTGACAATGTTGAGTGTTTATGGAAAAAGTTCAAGGCAATCGTAAAATGCGTTTTAGACAGGTACGTGCCGAGTAAAACTGTGAGGGACGGGAAAAACCCACCGTGGTACAACAACAAAGTTAGGAAACTACTGCGAAAGCAAAGAGAGCTTCACTCCAAGTTTAAACGCAGCCAAAACCTCTCAGACAAACAGAAGCTAAGCGATGTCAAAGTTAGCGTAAGGAGGGCTATGCGAGAAGCGTTCAGTGAATTCGAAAGTAAAATTCTATGTACAGACTTGACAGAAAAACCTAGGAAGTTCTGGTCTTACGTTAAATCAGTAAGTGGCTCGAAACAGCATATCCAGACACTCCGGGATGATGATGGCATTGAAACAGAGGATGACACGCGTAAAGCTGAAATACTAAACACCTTTTTCCAAAGCTGTTTCACAGAGGAAGACCGCACTGCAGTTCCTTCTCTAAATCCTCGAACAAACGAAAAAATGGCTGACATCGAAATAAGTGTCCAAGGAATAGAAAAGCAACTGGAATCACTCAACAGAGGAAAGTCCACTGGACCTGACGGGATACCAATTCGATTCTACACAGAGTACGCGAAAGAACTTGCCCCCCTTCTAACAGCCGTGTACCGCAAGTCTCTAGAGGAACGGAGGGTTCCAAATGATTGGAAAAGAGCACAGGTAGTCCCAGTCTTCAAGAAGGGTCGTCAAGCAGATAGACCTATATCTCTGACGTCGATCTGTTGTAGAATTTTAGAACATGTTTTTTGCTCGAGTATCATGTCGTTTTTGGAAACCCAGAATCTACTATGTAGGAATCAACATGGATTCCGGAAACAGCGATCGTGTGAGACCCAACTCGCGTTATTTGTTCATGAGACCCAGAAAATATTAGATAAAGGCTCCCAGGTAGATGCTATTTTTCTTGACTTCCGGAAGGCGTTCGATACAGTTCCGCACTGTCGCCTGATAAACAAAGTAAGAGCCTACGGAATATCAGACCAGCTGTGCGGCTGGATTGAAGAGTTTTTAGCAAACAGAACACAGCATGTTGTTATCAATGGAGAGACGTCTACAGACGTTAAGGTAACCTCTGGCGTGCCACAGGGGAGTGTTATGGGACCATTGCTTTTCACAATATATATAAATGACCTAGTAGATAGTGTCGGAAGTTCCATGCGGCTTTTCGCGGATGATGCTGTAGTATACAGAGAAGTTGGAGCATTAGAAAATTGTAGCGAAATGCAGGAAGATCTGCAGCGGATAGGCACTTGGTGCAGGGAGTGGCAACTGTCCCTTAACATAGACAAATGTAATGTATTGCGAATACATAGAAAGAAGCATCCTTTATTGTATGATTACATGATAGCGGAACAAACACTGGTAGCAGTTACTTCTGTAAAATATCTGGGAGTATGCGTGCGGAACGATTTGAAGTGGAATGATCATATAAAATTAATTGTTGGTAAGGCGGGTACCAGGTTGAGATTCATTGGGAGAGTGCTTAGAAAATGTAGTCCAGCAACAAAGGAGGTGGCTTACAAAACACTCGTTCGACCTATACTTGAGTATTGCTCATCAGTGTGGGATCCGTACCAGATCGGGTTGACGGAGGAGATAGAGAAGATCCAAAGAAGAGCGGCGCGTTTCGTCACAGGGTTATTTGGTAACCGTGATAGCGTTACGGAGATGTTTAATAAACTCAAGTGGCAGACTCTGCAAGAGAGGCGCTCTGCATCGCGGTGTAGCTTGCTCGCCAGGTTTCGAGAGGGTGCGTTTCTGGATGAGGTATCGAGTATATTGCTTCCCCCTACTTATACCTCCCGAGGAGATCACGAATGTAAAATTAGAGAGATTCGAGCGCGCACGGAGGCTTTCAGACAGTCGTTCTTCCCGCGAACCTTACGCGACTGGAACAGGAAAGGGAGGTAATGACAGTGGCACGTAAGGTGCCCTCCGCCACACACAGTTGGGTGGCTTGCGGAGTATGAATGTAGATGTAGATGTAGATTTAGATCACGAAAGCTATCCAACACATACTAAGTATTAGTTCAAAGTTAATTCATCTACATTCCTGCATTCCAACAGGCTATTGCATTCGGACGGCTGCTGCCATTAACGGGATAAGTGAATCACTCACGTCACCTGCGCTGCATACTGAGTGCACATAGGCAGAATCATCATCCTAAGAAATCGTTCACACTTATATTTTATCCCTGTACTTACAACTAAATGTTTCGATTGTTTTCTCAGTTGAACGACGTTCGACAATGAGCGAAGTATCGGCTCTGGAAATAGAGATATCGGTACCCATTCTTATGACTTGACATACTCTTCCCTCTGACATCACAGTACTCTATGTCAAATCCATACCTTACTTACAACTGGACATAGTCATTTCCTTTGCACATATCGGAACACAAACACATACTTTATAAGCATGATGCTCAAGGTGAACCTATCATACATCCCCTACTACTAAGCATAATACTTGGCCAATAAATGATTCCAGACAATACAAAATAATACTGAGAGAAAATCAGCGATGGTTGGACATGTCTCATAAGTTTTTCTTGAGAGTGCTACCACCATGTCTTAGAAGGAGAGTCGTAATCGGCCAGATGTTAAAAATCCTGATCCCAGCAACTACTGTATGTTACTGTCACATGTGGTCTTGGTTCTACAGGTGCACACAAGTGTGCATGTTAAAAGCTTTACCTGCTTTATAAATCGAGGTATGGCATTACCTACGAATAGCGTGGTTTTTCCGGACAAATACAGAGACGGTGATCGCTGGAGTGTATATTATCAGAGCAGCAGTCCGATTACATGTAGTCCACAATACAACCTTGTGATAAAACCGTTGAATTTTGAAAGTGATTCTGCTAAGGAACGTGGTATGTAACGTGAATTTGTGAGTCCCTCACGCCACCACAACTAGATATTTCTCCAGTACGTGTATTCTCTCTCGATACCATGTCAGAGGTTGTGCGCTATATCCACTGAACTGTAGGCGATGACTGATTGAGAAGATGACAAACAGCAGTAGACGGTGTTCTGATTGAGGCCGTATGAAATGTACACCAGATTTTCAGATGTCTAGTGCTACGCTATCTGCTAGAAACGATGCCTATGATTTGGAATCAAGTCGTCCCATTCAACCAAATACCTACGTTTGATCACAGCCACAAGTGAATCATATTTATGGCACTCTCATATCTTGAAACGAGACACCTTTCTCTAACCTGTCTGCTACAGTAAAATTCCAACCTGGTTTTAGTCAGCCCCTACGCATCTTGCAACCGATCCCATTTTTACAGCTTAGCCCACGTGATCATTCCAATTTAAGTCGGAACTGAGCAGAAGTCAGAGAAAGCCATATCCACCACTTTCTGCAATCCATGTAGAAATAGAACGACCTGAGTTAACTGCAACAGGACAATGCTTTGACCATTCAGTGGAAATGCGCGCATTGTGGTGTGTCTCCAAACTATATACTGATGCCACACTCCAAAGCAGATCCGCATCCATTCAAATCTATCACCTAGGCACCGTTGCTCCCGCGATGACGCATAGCTGCGGTGCAGTCTAGTGCGGATAGAGATATTTCGCAATATTTTCCAGAATAACACAGAGTGCATCCCTCCTAGCACTCCTCTGAATTTACCTGTCAAACTGCTGCTGCTACCTGTGCGGGACTATCCTATTAAATACACAGCTTTTGATCCATTGCAGAGGGCAGTATAAGGTTTCGTCACCCATACTGTAGGATGATGACCGTTTCCTACAGACTATACTGTAACTCGCAAGAGTTATTGTTTTAAACATTGTTTTCTAACACACTTTGTACACTGTCATACATTTTGTTTTTCTGCCACGACTTTGAGGTCTGTGCCAGGTCCTAAACTGACATTAAGACGCTCTGATCCACGGCTTCTCGCAGAAAACTAGACATCGCATCGTGTAAATCATTTTGTTGCTGCGGCTACCATAACACGCGACACACAGTGGATGATTTTAAATAAAAGACAGTTACAACATAAGGGAACAAGAAGAGTTTTACAGCGTTGGTATAGGTCTCCAAAGTACATTTAAACTGATCTGTCATAGTCATGGAATAGCTCTTAACTCTTGATTCCATTTCGTCTGATTCATCATATTTCAGTCATGTGTACGATCAGTGTTTCGATTTCATCCACCCCAGAAGGTGCTGTTCATCCACCAAAACTCTTTCTCCAACTCAAACAAGTGATATCAGTCAATCATTATGTGGTAACCAACAGCATGCGAGTGCACAGATAGGATGGAAAAGGCACCAACGACGTACTCTAATAACAAGCATAGCAGTTGATAGTGCAAACAATTTTAGCAATTTGACAGTAATTTCTACACCACCCAATGATGTGACACCATGTTTCCCAATTTCAGTATCATAGCTAAACGACCCCTTCTCGACTCTGGGAGTATCGTTGCGAACGTGGATACATAACTGCACAGTACGACCATTCATTGGCAATTCTCGAACACATACACAATCAAAGTATATCAGACATCGCTCTACATGTTTCTAACACCTCGAGCATAGTGATTAATTTACGATCTACCTGCCTGCGTATGGGAGTCACAGAGCATTCCCGCTGTCTTAGGGTAAAATTAGAGAGTGAAAGACCCTCCTCACACTGTCATTGACCAACCAGCCTTGCAACACCGTTACTGATTTAATCTGCAAACGTCCAGAAGAAGGCCGCTACATTCTATGTCGCGTGAATGAATGGAGTTTTCCGAGTCCTCACCCATCCAAGTGCACAAGATTTTTCGAGATGCACCCATATCGAAGAGATTAGTACTCCTTATCGACGTATAGTAACAAATTTCAAAGTGTCGTAATGTAATTGCAGACGGTTAAGAAGAACAAGAATCGAGTGACTTTTATGTGCGCGATCGAGCTCCAGACAGATGGAGTTCGACGCATTTTTACGTAAGTCAACCAAGTTGTCAACTCTAAAGTATTGTTCTAGAGTCTAGGATCAGTAGCTGGAAAGTATTGATAAGAGAGAACATAAACACATGCATTACAAGGCTACAACGTTCCGCACCTAAAACGGGCTATAATGACAGATCGCTTGCATTTTCGACCTATCAGTCGTATGGAATGTAGCGCTGTTATTATTCCAATGTATGAAATATATTTCAAGCTGATCACATACGTCCTCCTTCCCGGTTTCTCTACGATAAACTATGTTATCGAACCGTAAAAGGAAAAAACTACTTCCTTGAAGTATGGGCCCTGTGTGATAGTGTACAGTATACACTCCTGGAAATGGAAAAAAGAACACATTGACACCGGTGTGTCAGACCCACCATACTTGCTCCGGACACTGCGAGAGGGCTGTACAAGCAATGATCACACAGACGGCACAGCGGACACACCAGGAACCGCGGTGTTGGCCGTCGAATGGCGCTAGCTGCGCAGCATTTGTGCACCGCCGCCGTCAGTGTCAGCCAGTTTGCCGTGGCATACGGAGCTCCATCGCAGTCTTTAACACTGGTAGCATGCCGCGACAGCGTGGACGTGAACCGTATGTGCAGTTGACGGACTTTGAGCGAGGGCGTATAGTGGGCATGCGGGAGGCCGGGTGGACGTACCGCCGAATTGCTCAACACGTGGGGCGTGAGGTCTCCACAGCACATCGATGTTGTCGCCAGTGGTTGGCGGAAGGTGCACGTGCCCGTCGACCTGGGACCGGACCGCAGCGACGCACGGATGCACGCCAAGACCGTAGGATCCTACGCAGTGTCGTAGGGGACCGCACCGACACTTCCCAGCAAATTAGGGACACTGTTGCTCCTTGGGTATCGGCGAGGGCCATTCGCAACCGTCTCCATGAAGCTGGGCTACGGTCCCGCACACCGTTAGGCCGTCTTCCGCTCACGCCCCAACATCGTGCAGCCCGCCTCCAGTGGTGTCGCGACAGGCGTGAATGGAGGGACGAATGGAGACGTGTCGTCTTCAGCGATGAGAGTCGCTTCTGCCTTGGTGCCAATGACGGTCGTATGCGTGTTTGGCGCCGTGCAGGTGAGCGCCGCAATCAGGACTGCATACGACCGAGGCACACAGGGCCAACACCCGGCATCATGGTGTGGGGAGCGATCTCCTACACTGGCCGTACACCACTGGTGATCGTCGAGGGGACACTGAATAGTGCACGGTACATCCAAACCGTCATCGAACCCATCGTTCTACCATTCCTAGACCGGCAAGGGAACTTGCTGTTCCAACAGGACAATGCACGTCCGCATGTATCCCGTGCCACCCAACGTGCTCTAGAAGGTGTAAGTCAACTACCCTGGCCAGCAAGATCTCCGGATCTGTCCCCCACTGAGCATGTTTGGGACTGGATGAAGCGTCGTCTCACGCGGTCTGCACGTCCAGAACGAACGCTGGTCCAACTGAGGCGCCAGGTGGAAATGGCATGGCAAGCCGTTCCACAGGACTACATCCAGCATCTCTACGATCGTTTCCATGGGAGAATAGCAGCCTGCATTGCTGCGAAAGGTGGATATACACTGTACTAGTGCCGACATTGTGCATGCTCTGTTGCCTGTGTCTATGTGCCTGTGGTTCTGTCAGTGTGATCATGTGATGTATCTGACCCCAGGAATGTGTCAATAAAGTTTCCCCTTCCTGGGACAATGAATTCACGGTGTTCTTATTTCAATTTCCAGGAGTGTAGCTTTCCGGAGATGTATAGCGCCCACTGCTCACATACGATCACGGTTCGGAAATTATACTACACCTGCATCAGCCCTATATAAAATGATCGTTAGTAACAGTGAATAGCTCTTACAAGGAAACAGATAAACGCATAGCAGCAGTATCCGGTATGTGAAGATTACAAGCCATTCCGTCACTAACTCTGTAAACAGCACATCTGTCTAGCAGGAGCGCCCGACATGTGAAAATTACGTCATTCTGTCACTGACTCTGTAAACAGCACATCCATCAGGCAAATGTATACATGTGTATTGCAACGCCTCACAAGCAACTATCGCTAACTTAGTTATGAAGCTGAAGTGTTGATTTTACACCCAAGATGCGACAGGGGGATGGAGTACATCGCATAAATCATAGTTCGCTTAGAGGCATGTGCAACGTTTCATCACACGTGAGATGGAAGTCCTCTGATGACCGACAGGTTTACCGTTAACGATCACAAGTAGACAGTGCTTTAAACCACAAACAGAACATGTGGCTGTATACGAAGCTCGAACGCAAGCTATGTCACGTGACTGATGCATCCTGACAGAACAGTGGAAAAATTTACCTGCAGCAAATTCCCCCTTCCTAGAATGCATCATCAGTCTACCGTTAAAACGTACTTTGGTACACCTCCATCTCAATCGATCACTCCGTCCACTCTCTGTTATCCTTTAACACATATGCATGTAAGCTGAGAGGCGGATGGTTCTCCGTCTTCCTGAAAAGCGCCAAATACAGTAGTCAACTCGCGTTTATCACTGCTACATCAATAGACATACAGTATAATGCTGTCTCAACAGAGAAAAAATCGACTGCTTCCCATGGATTCTATGTCAACGCTTCCTAGGATTCTTCTTGATGCCACCTACTCGCCCCCATGTACAAATTGTTCTGCGCGAACCAGAAGATATGCAAGTACTTCCTCAATTTCCCCGCATTTCGGTGTATATTTGGTCAATTAACACCTATTCCCCCCTCATTTTTCGCAATTCTATCGATTTTTCTATGTCAGTTCTATACATGCGATCATGATGTAACCTCTCGTTCTGTGTTATAAAATTACTTGTAAATGTAGCACAGATGCCAGCACCTAGCCCAAATGCACTGATCGGGGGGTGTAGTATAGCACTTTATGCGAATGTGTCCAGTCACCTCCACATTTGGAGAGTGTTTGCTCTGTTTTCTGTATGCCTGTGTATTTGCATGTGTTCTTAGAACACAAATTGTTGTTATTTTAAAAAGAATATTACTCTTTATCAAATGTGTGGATGAAAGAGAAGCAAAACAAAAAACTACATAAAAGATGCAAAATGGAAACGACTTGTTTTAAAACATCAGTTAATAAGTCTTTAATTTTGTAATAAATAAATAAATAGACATAAACACCTCCTCGTCCCGGAAGGGATCGCTTTGATGTGCACTGTCATCCATTTCTTTTGATATTCGCCTGTATCTGTCAGACCAGAAATTCTTATCTTCTTTCCATTTCATTTCACTGGCGCCCTCTATATCGCCACTCGGTCTTCACATTTTATGGCTTTCCAACCACATTGAATGTTCTGATTGTTCTGACATTCCGCGTCCTGATATGTAGAATGTTACCCTTTCGTTTCTTACCCAATATTTTCCTCATGGTTACCTTCCTCTTGGAAGATCCTGCACTGAGAAATTCGAATGAGGTACTAAAGCAGAATATTTCGGCAATGGAGTTATCTTCAGGACACTTCTTCAGTTGCAGACCACGTGTCCTGCAGCCGAACACACAGAAACACGTCGCGTAAGATAGACCAACGCGTTATTGACTTTCTCACTTTGTCAAGCTCTTTTTCTTGCATAAATCATCCATTTTTTCTGAAATTGTAATAATTTTCTTGTTGTACGTGTACATCACATCTACAGCTTTCCATTCCATTCGGATGATTCCTTGGTGCCTCGGTTTTTTGTCTTCGGGTGTACCTAACATTTGTGTATTAACTCCCATAAAACGGTAAAATATAATTTTAGTTTGTCATTATACTACGTCTTTTTAAAATTACTTTAGTAATGTGGTATGTGTGGTGTTGGCAGAAGAGCCAACACCGTGTTACTAGAGGAGGCCGAAATGCACGCGTTTTAGCTCAAGCAGGCTGGCGTGAGGAGGGAAGAACTATACTGAATTGAGGTCTGGAACATGACAAGGAATTAAAATTCAGAAAACGGACGTAGCTAGTTAAGTATCTAACTTTAATCCGTTAATGATGAACGTCGCTCTTGACGGTACATGATTCACAACATTGTCTGTTCAGAAGACATAGTAACTGAATATGGCGCCTTGCTAGGTCGTAGCAAATGACGTAGCTGAAGGCTATGCTAAACTGTCGTCTCTGCTAATGAGAGCATAAGTAGTCAGTGAACCATCGCTAGCAAAGTCGGCTGTACAACTGGGGCGAGTGCTAGGAAGTCTCTCTAGACTAGACCTGCCGTGTGGCGGCGCTCGGTCTGCAATCACTGATAGTGGTGACACGCGGGTCCGACGTATACTAACGGACCGCGGCCGATTTAAAGGCTACCACCTAGCAAGTGTGGTGTCTGGCAGTGACAGCACAATATGTTTTTAGACTTGCATATGAGAACATCCGAAACAGCGGTGGATATTTGTCATAGTAATGTTCTTGTATTACATTGTTTTACTTTAGGCTTCATGAGGTAGTTTCAACCAAACACAAGTAACTTACTCCATTTTATGTACGACGGCGGCACTATACACAGCCCGATATTTGTAAAGTCTGGTCCTCGGCTACGTAATGCAAGTTACCATAGTGTAAATGTCGTGTGACTAGGGCCTCCCGTCGGATCGAAGGGGCTGGAATGATGATGATTAGGACAGCACAACACCGAGTCCCTGAGTAGAGAAAATCTCCGACCCAGACGGGAATCGAACAAGGGCCCTTAGGACTGACATTCTGTCGCGCTGACTACTCAGCTACCGGGGGCGAAAGGCTCGCATTCGGCGAACGGTCTACCCGACGGGAGGCCCTAGTCACACGACATTTATATTTACAACAGTGTAAGTTGAATCTGTGAATGTATCAAATCGTATGGCTGTGTAACACATTTTATTTCCACAGTTCTGAAAATCCTCGCACTGGTCGAGTGAAACATGTAAAAATAAAGAAACGGTTACAGGCGGCTTGTTGCTGCTCAGTTTTATTTACTAACGATCGCTGTTCCGCTGCAGCCAAATGCCTGCGCTCGCTTTATACATAGTTATTCAGCTATCCCTATCGATGTCGTTTCTTGCAGCCCACAATGTTACATCAGGCCTTCAAAGCCTGTGCGTGAGATTTTCACATCCTCTCGCTAGCTATGCGCAAACTATTAGTTCTACAGAAAAAATGAACAGGACTTTTTTGTACGAAATTTAATGTAGTTAACTTTTGTACTGGTATACGTTTTCGCTAGAGGCTGCAGTTTTCGAGTTACTCAAGAAGAAAGAAAAAGCGACCTTCAAACGCACCCCCACTTCCACCCACGGCCACCAACCGATCAGGATTTCTAGTATAATGTTCATGGCACTCCCTCGTGGCACTGTACAAATATTCGCGACTGCACGAATTATTTCCCACATTCGACCTGCTTTTGGCTTCACTGACTAGCCTTATTACACCACCAGCTTAGTCGAGCACTTACAAATTGTAAAATATACGCTTGTGTAAAAATGTTGAAATGTGTGTGAAATCTTATGGGACTTAACTGCTAAGGTCATCAGTCCCAAAGCTTACACACTACTTAAACCAAATTATCCTAAGGACAAAGACACACACCCATGCCCGAGGGAGCACTTGAACCACAGCCGGGACCAGCCGCACAGTCGATGAATGTAGCGCCTAAGACCGCTCGGCTAAACCCGCGCGGCGCGCTTGTGTAATTTTTGTCGGCCTTGTGACCGAGCGGCTCTAGGCGCTTCAGTCCGTAACCTCGCTGCTGCTACGGTCGCAGGTTCGAATCCTGCCTCGGGTATGGATGTGTGCGATGTCCTTAGGTTAGTTAGGCTTAAGTAGTTGTAAGTCTAGGGGACTGATGACCTCGGATGTTAAGTCCCATAGTGCTCAGAGCCATTTGAACCATTTTGTAAAGTTAGTGAATTTTAACAGGGTAAATTAAACAGTTAGATCGTCATATTCGTCAGGCCTTCAGGTTACGAAACTGTTGCGCTTGTAAGGACTAAATTTGCATCGAATTAGTTTTAGCGTAATGTTTAAGAAAGTCGGTTTTTATTTCATTACCCTCACGGGAACGTTTAAATAAATAGTGTTGACGGAATACCCGATCATGCTGCTGGCGTAGTAGCCCAATATCAGGAATAGTCCGTGCGGTCGGAAACTTTTGTACTGTGGTAGGAGGGAGCTCCACGAACAACATACTAGAATTCCTGACTGATGAGGGATGAGAGTGAGGCTGGAGGACACTTTTGTACGTTTTTCTTCACTTATTCGAAAACTGCGACCTCCAGCGGAAACTAACATGAGTAAAAAATTTAACTACACTGACACCAAGAAGGCGTTGTGCGACATAAACGGTAGTTGGTAGACCTTGCTTCTACATCTGAAAGATGTTGCGTGTTCAGATTTCACGCCAGCTGCGTCTCATTGGCGCTAGTACCACCACTATGAGGATATAAATCAGGTTTGCTTTCAGTACACGCTGTAACGGTCGCAAGATTCGACACTGGACGTGGTAAGTTGATGTTAATCAAGAATGTCTTTAAGGTGACAAAGACGCGAACATCAACACCTCACTGTGTTTGAACGAGGACTTGTAATAGGGCTACGAGGAGCTGTATGTTCCTTCTGCGATACTGTAGAAACACTAAGCAGGAATGCTGCCTCTCTACGCGACTGCTACCAACGGTGCTCGCGAAATGTACAGTCGCAAGAAGACTGGACTCTGTACGGTCCAGTGGCACTACTGAGAGGAAAGACCATCGTGTTCGGCGTGTGGATTTGGCGTATCGTACAGCCTCTGCAGGAGCAATGTGAGCAGCAGTTGCACCACAGTGACACAACAAACTGTTACGAATCGGTTACTTTAAGGACAATTACGAGCCACCGAGACTAAATAGCTGCCATTTGCGTCTTCGGTGGTGTCAAACTAAACTCCGTCCGAGCAGGCCTTGAAGACCCAACGGGACCGACCGACCGCCGTGTCATCCTCAGCCTATAGGCATCACTGGATTCGGATATGGAGGGGATGTGGGCAGCACACTGCTCTCTGGGCCATTGTCACTTTTTCTACATCTACATCTACATTTATTTTCCGCAAGCCACCCAACGGTGTGTGGCGGAGGGCACTTAACGTGCCACTGTCATTACCTCCCTTTCCTGTTCCAGTCGCGTGTGGTTCGCGGGAAGAACGACTGCCGGAAAGCCTCCGCGCGCGCTCGAATCTCTCTGATTTTACATTCGTGATCTCTTCGGGAGGTATAAGTAGCGGGAAGCAATATATTCGATACCTCATCCAGAAACGCACCCTCTCGAAACCTGACCAGCAAGCTACACCGCGATGCAGAGCGTCTCTCTTGCACAGTCTGCCACTTGAGTTTGCTAAACATCTCCGTAACGCTATCACGCTTACCAAATAACCCTGTGACGAAACGCGCAGCTCTTCTTTGGATCTTCTCTATCTCCTCGGTCAACCTGACCTGGTACGGAACCCACACTGATAAGCAATGCTCAAGTATAGGTCGAACGAGTGTTTTGTAAGCCACCTCGATTGTTGATGGACTACATGTTCTGAGGTCTCTCCCAATGAATCTCAACCTGGTACCTGCCTTACCAACAATTAATGTTATATGATCATTCCACTTCAAATCGTTCCGCACGCATACTCCCAGATATTTTACAGAAGTAACTGCTACCAGTGTTTGTTCCGCTATCATACACTCCTGGAAATTGAAATAAGAACACCGTGAATTCATTGTCCCAGGAAGGGGAAACTTTATTGACACATTCCTGGGGTCAGATACATCACATGATCACACTGACAGAACCACAGGCACATAGACACAGGCAACAGAGCATGCACAATGTCGGCACTAGTACAGTGTATATCCACCTTTCGCAGCAATGCAGGCTGCTATTCTCCCATGGAGACGATCATAGAGATGCTGGATGTAGTCCTGTGGAACGGCTTGCCATGCCATTTCCACCTGGCGCCTCAGTTGGACCAGCGTTCGTGCTGGACGTGCAGACCGCGTGAGACGACGCTTCATCCAGTCCCAAACATGCTCAATGGGGGACAGATCCGGAGATCTTGCTGGCCAGGGTAGTTGACGTACACCTTCTAGAGCACGTTGGGTGGCACGGGATACATGCGGACGTGCATTGTCCTGTTGGAACAGCAAGTTCCCTTGCCGGTCTAGGAATGGTAGAACGATGGGTTCGATGACGGTTTGGATGTACCGTGCACTATTCAGTGTCCCCTCGACGATCACCAGTGGTGTACGGCCAGTGTAGGAGATCGCTCCCCACACCATGATGCCGGGTGTTGGCCCTGTGTGCCTCGGTCGTATACAGTCCTGATTGCGGCGCTCACCTGCACGGCGCCAAACACGCATACGACCATCATTGGCACCAAGGCAGAAGCGACTCTCATCGCTGAAGACGACACGTCTCCATTCGTCCCTCCATTCACGCCTGTCGCGACACCACTGGAGGCGGGCTGCACGATGTTGGGGCGTGAGCGGAAGACGGCCTAACGGTGTGCGGGACCGTAGCCCAGCTTCATGGAGACGGTTGCGAATGGTCCTCGCCGATACCCCAGGAGCAACAGTGTCCCTAATTTGCTGGGAAGTGGCGGTGCGGTCCCCTACGGCACTGCGTAGGATCCTACGGTCTTGGCGTGCATCCGTGCGTCGCTGCGGTCCGGTCCCAGGTCGACGGGCACGTGCACCTTCCGCCGACCACTGGCGACAACATCGATGTACTGTGGAGACCTCACGCCACACGTGTTGAGCAATTCGGCGGTACGTCCACCCGGCCTCCCGCATGCCCACTATACGCCGTCGCTCAAAGTCCATCAACTGCACATACGGTTCACGTCCACGCTGTCGCGGCATGCTACCAGTGTTAAAGACTGCGATGGAGCTCCGTATGCCACGGCAAACTGGCTGACACTGACGGCGGCGGTGCACAAATGCTGCGCAGCTAGCGCCATTCGACGGCCAACACCGCGGTTCCTGGTGTGTCCGCTGTGCCGTGCGTGTGATCATTGCTTGTACAGCCCTCTGGCAGTGTCCGGAGCAAGTATGGTGGGTCTGACACACCGGTGTCAATGTGTTCTTTTTTCCATTTCCAGGAGTGTATAATCATACAATAAAGGATCCTTTTTTCTAAGTATTCGCAATACATTACATTTGAGATCGGAGCCGCTAGTTGCCTGTCAAGTACTTCCTCAACTGGTCTCACAAGGCCTGAGTGCATCTTGCTTGCCAACAGCGCTCGGCATACCGAAGAGTCAACTATCCGGGGACTAGCCATGACCAACAGCGCTTGACGTAGGTGGTTTGACGGGAACCGGTATTACCACTGCGACAAGGTCTTTGGTTTCGGAGGAATCAAGAGACCTCTTATTGGAGCTCTGTTGTGTTTTCTAATGAAAGCTGGCTTCCCCTCGGTGCCAGTGATGGCATTGTCTTACTTAGTACGACGCTAATTGAGGGCCTCTGCTACACACACTGGACCTATAGCTGGAGTGCGATTTCGTATGACAGCTGGAGAACTCCCGTGCTTTTGCCACGCACCCTGGCAACAAAATCGTTGTAAGTCTGGTGATTCGACCTGCTGTGTTGCAATCTACATCTACATCTACATAGTTACTCTGCAATTCAAACGTAAGTGCCTGGCAGAAGATTCATCGAACCATTTTCATACTACTTCTCCGCCATTGCACTCTCGAATGGTGCTTGCGAAAAAGGAACACCTAAATTTTTCCGTTCGAGCACTGATTTCTCTTATTTTATTATGATGATCATGTCTCCCTACATAGGTGGGTGTCAACAAAAAATTTTCGCATTCGGAAGAGAAAGCTGTCATTGAAATTTCGTGAATAGATCTCGCCGCAAAGAAGACCGCCTTTCTTTCAGTAACTGCAACCCCAACTCGAGTGTCATATCAGTGACATTCTCACCCCTATTGTATGATAACACGAAACGAGCTACCCTTCTTTTCACCTTTTCGATGTCCTCCGTCAATCCTACCTGGTAAGGATCCCACACCACGCAGCAATATTCCAGCAGAGGGCCGACAAGTGTAATGTAGGCTGTCTCTTTAGTGGGTTTGTCGCAACTTCTAAGTGTTCTACCAACAAAGCGCAACCTTTGTTTCTCATTCCCCACAATATTATCTATGTGGCCTTTACAATTTAAGGTGCTTGTAATTGTAATTCCTAAGTATTTTGTCGAATTGACAGCCCTTAGATTTGTGCGATTTATCGTATACCCAAAATTCTTTTAGTACCGGTACCCGTGTGGATAACCTCGCACTTTTCTTTGTTTAGTGCAAATTGACATTTTTCGCACCACACAGAAATTCTCTCTAGATCATTTTGTAATTGGAATAGATAGTCTGATGACTTTACTAGATGGTAAATTACGGCGTCATCTGCCAACAGTTTAAGGGGGCTGCTGAGATTATCACCTAGGTCATTTCCGTAAATCAGGAACAGCAGAAGGCCTATGGCACTACCTTGCAGAACGCCAGATATCACTTCTGTTGTATTCCATGATTTACCATCTATCACTACGAACTGTGACCTCTCTGAGAGGAAATCACGAATCCAGTCACACAACTGAGACGATACTCCACATGCTCGCAATTTGATTAATAGTCGCTTCTGAGGGACGGTATCAAAGCCTTCTGGAAATCTAGGCATATGGAATCGATCTCAGATCCCTTATCGACAGCACCCATTACTTCATGGGAATAAAGAGCTAGCTGCGTTGCACAAGAACGATATTTACTAAATCCGTGTTGCTTATGTATCAATAAGTTATTTTCTTCAAGTTGATTCATAATGTTCGAGTACAATATATGCTCCAAAATCCTACTGCAAATTGGGTCAGTGATATGGGTCTGTAATTAAATGGGTTACTCCTATTTACTTTCTTGAATATTGGTGTGACCTGTGCTACTTTCCAGTCTTTAGGAACAGACTTTTCGTCATTATGAACTGCACTCCAGGGGTATTTTCCAACAGAATAACGCTCGCCTGCGTACCGTTATTGTAACCCATAACGCTCTACAGTGTGTCGACATGTTGCCTTAGCTTGCTCGATCCTCAGATGTGTTTCCAGTCGAGTACACATGGGTCATCATCGGACGACTATTCCAGCGCCATCCATAAACAGCATTGTCAGCCCCTATATTGACCAACTAAGTTCAACCAGATGTAACTCCATAACAGAAACTTACATCTGGTATCTGAACAACATAATGCACGCACATTTGCATGCTTGCATTGAACAGGCAGGCGGTTACACTGGTTATTACACTCGTTATTAATGTAGTACCATTTCACATTTGCAATTGTTTATCTCGCACTTATATTAACCTGTGATCTTGCAATGTTAATCATTTAAATTTGTTACCTAGACAAATGTATTGCCGATTTTTTATTACTCTGTATTTGATGTGTCGGTAGAAGTGCCGACAACGTGTGGTTAGAGGAGACCGAAATGCACGCTATAATCTCACGCAGGCTGGCGTGAGGTATCGTTCTTGATGAGACATGCTTCATACGATAACTATAAATTGCTATGGCGCCTTGCTAGGTCGTAGCCATTGACTTAGCTGAAGGCTATTCTAACTATCTGCTCTGCAAATGAGCGAGGCTTCGTCAGTGTGCATCGCTAGCTAAGTCGACCGTACAACTGGGGCGAGTGCCACGACGTCTCTATAGACCTGCCGTGTGGCGGCGCTCAGTCTGCAATTACTGACAGTGGCGACACGCGGGTCCGACGTATACTAATGGACCGCGGCCGATTTAAAGCTACCACCTAGCAAGTGTGGTGTCTTTCGGTGACACCACAGTATTGATTAATTAATTTGCGATTTTTTTCCACCTGTGTGAATTAAATTTCCTTCAGAAAGGTCCTGTTCATTTTTTCTGTAGGACTAGTTGTTTGCGTGTAGCGAGTAAGACAATATGAAAATCTCGCATGTGTTTTTGAAGGCCAGATACTGAATTTCGGGCTGCATAAGACGACATCGACAGGGACAGCTGAATCGTGTCGTGTGCGTTACTATAACAAAAGTGGGCGACGAGTGAAAATGTTAACTTTCGATGTTAGCAGCCGAAGCAACTGTCGCTAACATCAATGTCAAAACATTCGACCCAAAGTCGTTGACGCTCAGGTTCTGTTTCGTCGACGGCTTGTGTTAATGACGCCGTCTGAAATGCATTGTTGAATGCCTTGACGTTCCGTTCCGCGAAGTTTAAATTTACGTTGATCCAGCACAGCTTATAGCAAAGATACAACCGCAACAAACTTGAGTCAATTTCCAATATTCATCGACTCGTTTTTGTGATAACAAAGGTATTGCAAATGTTTGCATGAAAAACGAAGGGTATCGCACGGCACTACCAGAAGAAAGAGAACAGGATGCATTATACGTGTTCTGTCTCGGTAACTGTTCGGAGGAAGACATACGTTTCGTGAATGTTTTTGCGTCGTGTGACACGTGTTTCCATTTTACAATCCATGAAGAGAAGGTGGACAATATTAAACAATTTACTTTTGATCTTCGCTCAATAGGCTATCGAGAAGGACGAATAAAGAAAATATTTAATGAATCTAATCTTCTTGTAGATTTTAAAAGAATCAATACGTATGAAGATTGATACCTTGTAGCTTCTGAAACGGCCAGGAGGCTCACCACGACCATGAATTATTCTAGATGAGGCAGCGGCTGTCCAAGATTACTGTCTACGCCTTAATTGCCTCACTGTCGATGGAGAAGGTCGTGTGAAAGTACAGCGATAAAACAAGTTGTCCGCTTGACGAATAATGGCTTGCAAGTATCTCGTCCTGTCCAAGTCTCCTGCATCGGCAAGTTCCACTCGTTTTTTTGTCGCGTACCTTCTCTTGACTTAATACATCGCAGTTTATCTGAAACCTGCTACCAGTAAAGCGAGGAAGAAACGTGCCAAACACTGCCGCGTGGAGCACCTCTTTACTTCCATGTCGATGCAATGAAATAAATTTTATATCTATGTACTAAAATAGAAAAAAAATCGATTCTGTGAAACATTGATCATGTGAACCGAGTGACTAAATGTAATTTCGGATTGCTGGCGTATGAAGCTGTAATGTTTAGATTGAATAAAAACAGAAAAGGACAGTAAAATGCCAAGAGCATAATTGATTCATTAATTACGTCAAAATTTGACATAGCATCAGAAGACTGAGACTCAAACAAGAAATCAGAAATATATTTTCTACCATCATAGTTGCTAGAAGGTATAACGGCGACAGAAAATAAAATAGTACTGTATGTAGTGTCAAGAACTTCCGAAACCTGTAAACTAGCTAGCTGTTACAGACAAAAACGTTGTCATCACGTTACGGTTGTCTCCAAGGATAGCAAAGTTACACAAATTGTCAGTATGACACCTTATAAACTTAAATCACTTACTTTAATAACATGTAGAGGAATAAAGAAGTAAATTGACGGTGTATTATATGAAACAGACTAACGAGGCACAAATGAAAGTTTCGGCTTAAGACTTACTGAAAAGAGGACGACTAAGAAAAACTAAGATATCTTCATTTTAACTATGAGACGCAGAGGAAGCCATAGACAATATAAAGTGGAGACTCAGGACAACAATTATTGAACTAAATGAAAAAAAAATTAGTTACAAACTACGGTGTGCACACACATTATTCAGCAGGTAAATATCACTACAGATATTTGGATTTAGGGTATGACATGTTCGATATGCCTGACATCATTGGCGATGACGTGGCGCAGACGAATAGCGAAATTCTGCATGATCCGCTGAAGTGTCGGAACATCGATGTTGTCGATGACCTCCTGTATCGCTATTTTCAGCTCATCAATGGTTTTCGGGTTATTGTTGTACACCTTGTCTTTAATATATACCCATAAAAAGGAGTCGCATGTGTTCAGATCCGGAGAATATGGCGACCCGTCGAGGACCATGTCAGCAGCCTCTGAGTACCCCAGAGCCAGACTGCCGTCCCCAAAGTGCTCCTCCATGACATCACTCTCCTGCTTCGATGCGGTCGAGCTCTGTCTTACATGAACCACATCTTGTCGAAATGAAGGTCACTTTGGATAATGGGGGTGAAATCATCTTCCAAAACCTTCACGTACCGTTCGGTTGTCATCTTGCCATCAAGGAATATCGCACCGTGACTGGACATTGCACACCACACAGACAACCGTTGAGGGTGAAGAGACTTCTCGATCGCGAAATACGGATTCTCAGTCCCCCAAACGCGTCAGTTTTGCTTACTGACGAAGCCATCCAAATGAAAATGGGCTTCGTTGCTAATCCAAACCATAATGCCCATACTAATTCCCAACGTGCCTCGCGGCCAACCGTACAGTTTGAACGTTCTGACGTCAACCATTCAGAAGTTTTGACGTTTTTATTTCATTATAGTTCAATAATTGTTACCCTGTATATGCGCGAAATCGTAAGAAACGGGGTAAAATACGGAGATATGCGAATAATCTACAGTACCAACAAAAACCAAAGTGCAAAATCACTGAAGATAAGTACAGATAAAGAAACGTGTAACGCTGGTTTACAGATAGTTGATGTTATCCTTTACCTTGTATATGACGAAAGTAGAGAAAAGATTAAATGAACATTTCAGAACAGCGTAACAACTAGAAAGAGATCAGTTCCAGACGACGACATTTGCAGATTAAATGATCTCATGTGAGATCGCCGGAGACGTAAAATGTAGGACAATGGAAATAACAGTCTACATGGCACTGATTTTGAACGAGGAGAAGTAAAGTGAAATGCAAAGCGATGAAGAGTTGTTTGTAGTAAGAACATTAGAGATTTGCTAGACGTCAAAACTTAAAAAGGTACACTACAGTAATCGAAATAGTTCTCCAAGATTGCACAAGATGGCTAAATAATGACATTAGGCTGGTGTTGCAGAATAAGAGTAGTTTACAGAGACTAGATACTAACGTGGAATTGAAGGAGAGGTTTCTGAAACTGCACGAATAATACCATAGAATTAAAAAACGGACAGTATGAGAAACGGACGTGAGCATTTAAAATAGTGTGCCACGGGCAGGTGAAACAAGATGAACTGAAAGGCCAACAACGAAATTTACGAGCTTAATGGCGCGTAGAGGAGGGCAGAAGTCTACCGAAAAGCCTTACAGGGAACAATGCTGACAAATCAGTAGAACATGTAATGATATCCAGGGAGACAGTACTCGTAGAGCACGTTGGTTCTACACTGTCTAGCCACATTAATGTGGCCGGCCGGTGTGGCCGAGAGGTTCTAGGACCTTCAGTCTGGAACCGCGCTACCGCTACGGTCGCAGCTTCGAATCTTATCTCGGGTATGGATGTGTGTGGTGTCCTTAGGTTAGTTAGGTTGAAGTAGTTCTAAGTTCTAGTGGACTGATGACTTCAGATGTTAAGTCCCATAGTGCTCAGAGCCATTTGAACCATTTGAACATTAATGTGACCACCGGTCAAAAGACTGAATAATGACCTTTCGAAGAGCGGACCGCTGCAAGACGTGCAGGAAGAGAGTCAGTGAGGTTGTGAAAGATACTGACAAGTATGTAGAGCCATGGCCGTGGCCAACTGCGCTAGGTTTCTCGGCTGATGGTCCATGGCAGGTACAGCCAGATCGCTGAATGGTCAGCGCGACGGATTGTCATACCTAACGGCCCGGGTTCGATTCACGTCTGGGTCGGAGATTTTCTCCACTCAGGGACTGGGTGTTGTGTTGTCCTAATCATCATCATTTCATCCCCATAGACACGCCAGTCGCCGAAGTGGTGTCAACTCGATAGACTTGCACCAGGTGAATGGTCTATCCGATGGGAGGCCGTAGCCACACAGCATTTCCAATGTGGTCCCTCACATTCCCGACTGCACTTAAATCCGAGTAGTCTGTTGACCATTGTAGTACGGTAAACTGATTTTAGTGCTTTTCCAACCACGCACGTACACTACGAGCTGTGTGGCACGTTGCAGTGTCCTGCCGGTAGATGCCACCAAGCTGAGGAAAAATAAATTGCATGTAGGGGTGGACATGGTTCCCAAGGATAGATGCATCCTTGTGTTGATCCACTGTGTCGAGTCACCCGGGGAGGGCCACTAAAATATTCCCCAAACCATAACGCTCCTTCATCTGGCATCGAGCCTTCCGACGACTGCAGCAGGGTGTCGGCCAGATGTCCGATGGTGCATAAAACGCGATATCTGAAAAGGCGGCCTGTCGCCACTCAGTGGACGTCGAGTTGCCGTATTGGCGTGCAAATTCCAGCATTCGTCGCCGATGAACAGCCAGTCAGTATGGGTGCATGGTCCAAGTGTCTGCTATGGGCACGCGGAAGCAGCAACCGTCGCTGGACGGTCGTTGAGGAGACACTGCAGGTAGCCCCTTCGTTTATCTGAGATGTGAGTTGTTCAGCTCTTGCACGGCTATTCGGCCGCAACCATCTTAGCAGCCCTCGTTCAAAATGGTTCAAATGGCTCTGAGCACTATGGGACTTAACTTCTGAGGTCATCAGTCCCCTAGAACTTAGAACTACTTAACCCTAACTAACCTAAGGACATCACACACATCCATGACTGAGGCAGGATTCGAAGCTGCGACCGTAGCGGTCGAGCGGTTCCAGACTGTAGCGCCTAGAACCGCTCAGCCACTCCGGCCGGCCCCTCGTTCACCCCTGTCAACTACGGCCCGTATTGCGTCACAGTTGCCACAGCACCGGAATTGACAACCGCTATTTTTCTTTGCGCGGTAAACTTTATCCACGCCAGCACGCGAACGGTTTACAAACCTAGTCGTTTCGCAAATGCTTCCGCCCTTGGCCAAAAAGCCAATGATCGTGCCCTTTTTGGACGTCAGATAATTGGCTCGATTTATGTATTGTGCCAACGACTGCACTGTTGGCGTCTCCCCGACAGGCTTTACAGTATACATCCTCCACTGCTTTCGCTGCCACCTGTCATCTGTGAGTGCTTACCAGGTGCAGAAGTATGAAACCGGATATTGGTTGCAATAATTACACGTCTGTTGTTTGAAACTGTAAACAATAGGTTATTCAAAATAATCTCCATTTCTGTTTACACATTTATCCCAGCTCCCTGGCACACTATGATTGCCTCGCCAAAAAATGCAGCTCTTCTTTTGAAGCGAACCAGTCAGTGAGCCATTTTTGTACATTTTCATATGAACTGAAATGTTGTTCAGCGAGATCGTGTCCTACTGGCGCAAACAGTTGATAATCGGACGGAGCCAAGTCTGGAGAATAGGCCGAATGCCCTAGCATATCCCAGATGAACGCCTCGATCGCTTCCCTGAACAGTTTTACTGTGTATGACGTTATCATGGAGCAATGTGACTTTGTGTTGTCTTTCTCCACATTCCGGTCGTTTTACTCGTAATGCTCGATTTAAATCGATAATTCACTGTTGGTAGCGATCAGTATTGACGGTTTCACCAGGTTTTAGCAGTTCATAATAAATGACACGCTTCTGATCCCACCAAACACACAGCATTGCCTTCTTTCCAAAGCGATTTGGTCTTGCAGCGTTGTCGATGGTTTGCCTGGATTCACTCATAATTTACGACGCTTAGGGTCCTCAAAATATTTCCATTTTTCATCATCTGTTACTATTCGATGGAGAAACGAGATTCTTTTGTACCTGGCGAGCAGCATTTCACAAATGGTCTTTCAGTTTGCTTGCTGTCTTTCATTCACTTCGTGCGGAACCTGTTTTCCCACTTTCTGCACCTTTACCGTAGCTTTCAACCAAAGGGAAACGGCTTTCTGTGTCACATTCAATTTGGCCAAGCGGTTCTAGACGCTACAGTCTGGAACCGCGCGACCGCTACGGTCGCAGGTTCGAATCCTGCCTCGGGCATGGATATGTTTGATGTCCTTAGGTTAGTTAGGTTTAAGTAGTTCTAAGTTCTAGGGGACTGATGACCTTAGAAGTTAAGTCCCATAGTGCTCAGAGCCATTTTTTGTCACATCCAATTGTCCCGCAAGTTCCTGTTGAGTTTATCACCTTCATCCAATAAAGTCTGCAATTTGTTGTCTTCGAACTTTCTCGGTGGTATCCCGCGCTCGTCGTTTCTGAAGTCAAAATCATCACTTCTGAATTTTTTGAGTCACTCGAAACACTGTGTTTTCCCAAGAGAATTTTCACCGAAAGCTTCAACAAGCCTTCGACGCAATTATGCATCCGTTTTCTTCAAATGACACCAGAAAACCAATGCTGTCCGTGAATTGTAGTTCTCAGGCACCAAACCCGACATGTTTACGGGTTTGAAACAGATACTGATGTATGGAACTTGGCTTACTGTGTGTTGACATTGGTCGTCAGCCGTTGTAGAAAGCAGATGGCGCTGTAGACGCGGTGTCACGAGCCCTATACCGACAGCTACCACCATCTATAGCGAAATTCCGGTTTCATACTTCTGCACCTAGTATTGCACCTTGAGTCGAACGTAAGCAGTGGTCACACTAACGTGAGTGGACAGTATAGTAGGAAGCAGAGGTGCCACTAGAAGCACACGATCTAAGATACAAAAGAGGGAACCGAATAAACGAAAAACGAAATAACTGCTCTGTCTGTATTATCTTGATCCTCAAAATGGCTAGTTAAAAAGTATGTAATCCTCTGTAGTTGCTGTTTGATACTTAACTTCAGTTACTATAATGGGCAAGAGCAGGCGCGGCTCGTAATTAAAGGCTCTGAGGTGGAGCCGCCCCAAAATATATGTTAAAGTAAATTTCGCAAGAACATATTACAAAATTTAAATTATCAGGACGAATTTCGCACATTTCCCATTCCGATTAAAATAACGACGGTCAACGTTTTTGGAACTGTTTGTATCGACAGATGTTTTCCGAACGGTTAGTAGTGTTTAGGCTGCGCCTTGGAACGTCCGTAAGCTGCATGTAGTAGCTGTATGGGGGCGTGGCTTCTACATAGTACTGCTCTTTATGGGCGACCCGAAGGCTCAGAGCTTGCAGCCTAAGGGTGCCATACCAACCACCACACGTTTTTCACGTTCCACTATCTATGTAATAAAGGAATGCAGAGTGGCCGAAACCTCGCTATCCAATCTCTGTCTCTGCACATCTGTACTACGCTTCGATGCGTCATTAATCGACGTTTAGTATTATTGTTTTGATAATGTTTTACATAGTTTTTTTGTGTCTACCATTGGCTATTTTATCCAACATTTACAATAAGTTTGCAAATATCCCGCCAGAGAGCACTAGACGACCGTAACTACAGGCTCTCTAACCGTAACAACAGTACTGCAATCTAGCGAGAGTTTCATAAGTGATTAGAGGACAAAGCGCGCGAAATTTGTCCCGTGACTTTACTTTCCTTGCTTGCTGATGCTGACTGCTTTTGTTGATATCGTGTGATATTAGCAAGTTTCTTTTTCGGAGTGTATTTCGCAAGATTTTAGTGAGTTTTACTTGCTTGTGAATATCTGCGACATACCGCGAGTGTGAAACCAGCGCAATATGAATTCAGTGTGCAATTTAATAGGTAAAAACTTGGAACACGGCCACAGGATGAAAGTGAAAGAACTTGGTGCACCCAGACCCGATCTAACGATCAGTCAAGAACAGAAACAGTGCAAATCTAGGCAAGGATACAAACGCAGTTTTAATAGAGCAATGTACGAAGCAGCTGAGTGGTTGTGTGGTTGTGAAGTGAAAAATGCATTTTTCTGTTTCACCTGTCTTCGTACAAATAGTACTGATAGTGCCTGGACTGAAACTGGTATCACTGAGTTAAAGATCTCTCCGAAACGCGTCTTTTCATATGATTTGCTGCAAAGTGTCAGAAAATGTAATGATGACGTATAAAAACACTAACCAAAGATTTTAACTCGAAGTTAGCTTCTAATGATATTTAATAAATTAATACCTGATTATAGAAGACACAGTACGTAAAATTATGGGTAGAGAGTGATCTGCCCACCCCCCTCCCCTGAATTCTTAGTTGTTTATGTCAGACTAATCGGTAATGTAACCAGAGGTCTATATTGGCTCCGATTGATAAATGCCGCAGCCTTCCCCAGTATAGAAACCACGAGCCGCGCCTGGGCAAGAGTATTCAACTTTCATAATTTGACTACCACTCCGCGTGTTGCTTAAGTGGCACGGTACAACGCTGAAAGATGTATACCAATTCTATTGAAATTTATTTGTAACTCAAGATATACACTGCCTCACGAAAACAGTGAATCACCCAGAAGGGGCGCAGTAAACGAAACTTGACGGGTTGTGACGGTCTATGTCGTTATTTCAGTACAGTATCGAGACAAATTTGCAAACAATTTGGCAGTACAGTCCCACTTATCAGTAGTTTTCTGCATCCCCTCATGCTGTTCTATCGTCTCCTGAGGCAATCACGCCCACGATTGTTGTAAGTGGTCCTTGGTATGCTGCAAACTAACATTGGAGGAGTTGGCAACTGAGATGGTCCCACACACGTACTACTGGTGACAGTTCTAGATATCTTTCTGGCCACGGGAGTATCTTAACATGAAACAGACGTTTGATAGAGATACGCATGATGTCGAACATTGTCCCGTAACAGCACCACGGTGTTGCCAGTGTGAGAAACGGAGAAGGAGAAACTGTAAGTATTTGAAACATGGTGCCACGGGAAGTTAACGCAAATTAAACAGAGAAGTGAATAGCAAAATTTAGAAGCTCTAGGAGGACCGTGAGTTCCGTTGTGCCGTTAGAGTTACCACAGTCACGTGTCATCTTTTCATTCCTGATAGCTCTCCACACTGTGACGTCAGGAGTCACATCGCTGGGCCTTGCCAAAGCATTGGAAGAATGGGACCCCTCCTCAGGTCGTAGGCATAATCGCCGACCATGGATACATGGGGTCGTGTAGAACACAATGCGACGCCATTCACCATAGTCACGGCATCGCTCCAAAAGCAGCCGTTTGTGTTGTGCTCTTAACGGCACTCTGCGCATTCGACTGTAGTTGTGCTAGCAGAATTACTATTCTCCGACCAATGATATGGGATGACGCAGGGACTCTCCTACTTGCTCTGTATGGCAGGCGCAGATGTGAAAGGATTACGATGCTCTATGTGCACAATATGGCGAACCCCCTTGTGTTGACGAGACGTGGTTCGCCGGAACCTTGACGGCGACTATGACCCCCTCCCCCCTCACGTTCTCGTGCAGCCCAAGATTGGACCACTGTCACATCCAAATGTGCCGCGAATCTGGATATAGCAGCCGGCCCAGATAGGGACCTACAATGAGGCCCTTTCAAACTGCCATGTCTTGTTAATGCTGTTGCACTTGAATACTCGGCACCTTCGTGTCCTTTACAGACATGAATCAATATCTCACCCTGTTCACGCCCTTTATGCACCCTGCCCGGTCAAGTAACAACGCTTCACAAGAACAACACTAATCATCGCTGGTGGCTGTTTTACCTGTCCCAGAGAGTTTCAGCTCTATGATCATTTACATACCCGTTGATGGTGTGTACATGTATGAATTTCCATAGACGTCCGACCATGTCTTCTGCTTCCCTTTTTTTATCAGCTAGTGTAAAATACTAGCTTTCCTATCTCACTAATACGAACAATCATCATCACACTTTCTTGCATACCAGAACAAGACTCTCAAAACGGCATTGATGGCCAAGCCATACCAGAGTCCTCCAGATGTATTGTTTGGAATACCCCATTCCTACTTCCTGTATCTTCCTACTTCTGTAAAATATCTGGGAGTATGCGTGCGGAACGATTTGAAGTGGAATGATCATATAAAATTAATTGTTGGTAAGGCGGGTACCAGGTTGAGATTCATTGGGAGAGTCCTTAGAAAATGTAGTCCATCAACAAAGGAGGTGGCTTACAAAACACTCGTTCGACCTATACTTGAGTATTGCTCATCAGTGTGGGATACGTGCCAGATCGGGTTGACGGAGGAGATAGAGAAGATCCAAAGAAGAGCGGCGCGTTTCGTCACAGGGTTATTTGGTAACCGTGATAGCGTTACGGAGATGTTTAACAAACTCAAGTGGCAGACTCTGCAAGAGAGGCGCTCTGCATCGCGGTGTGGCTTGCTCGCCAGGTTTCGAGAGGGTGCGTTTCTGGACGAGGTATCGAATATATTGCTTCCCCCTACTTATACCTCCCGAGGAGATCACGAATATAAAATTAAAGAGATTAGAGCGCGCACGCAGGCTTTCAGACAGTCGTTCTTCCTGCGAACCATACGCGACTGGAACAGGAAAGGGAGGTAATGACAGTGGCACGTAAAGTGCCCTCCGCCACACACCGTTGGGTGGCTTACGGAGTATAAATGTAGATGTAGATGTAGATCTTAATGTGTGCTACTGCAAATTAAGCGTTACGTCATCTTCGAGAACAATTAATCTGTGCCATTGAATAGAACAGAATAATTCAAATTATGAGTGATGGGAACTATGATGTTTTGCGTCCAATGGTACACTGTCGAAGTTTTACAGAAGCCCAAAATTTAGCGCGATCTTCAATGCGAGATGCTTTTAATAGTATCCACAACGAAAAACTCTGCCTCGAAATCTGCAAGAGAACTCAAAGAGATATGGTCGTAAGTAAAATACACCACTGGCAAGACGCTACCAATACCTTCGTAAGTAGGCTGTTGGGTTTTTATGTTGGTAACGCCACATAGCGCTCTGTATGAAAATCACTGACTGTGCTGTATGCAGCCTGTGGCTGGTTGGCATTGTTGGAATATTCACTATTGTAGTGTTGGGCAGTTGGATGTGAACAGCGCGTAGGGTTGTGCAGTTGGAGGTGAGGCTCCAGCAGTAGTGGATATGAGGACAGAGATGCCAGAGTTTTGAGAGCGGACGATCTGGACGTGTGTCCGTCAGAAAGAGGAAATTTGCAAGACTGGATATCATGAACTGATATAGATGATGACTTTTGAACATTATTAAGGTAAATACATTGTTTGTTCTCTATCA
Source organism: Schistocerca nitens (assembly GCF_023898315.1). Taxonomy (NCBI): domain Eukaryota; kingdom Metazoa; phylum Arthropoda; class Insecta; order Orthoptera; family Acrididae; genus Schistocerca; species Schistocerca nitens. Next base: position 142,104,258 of record NC_064622.1, on the reverse strand, counting down.
AAATCTTTCATTTGCTAACTATGCCTATCAGTAGTTAGTGGCTTCCGTAGTTAGGATCTTTTATTTAGCTGGCAGTATTGGCGCACGCTGTATTGCAGTAGTTCGAGTAACGAAGATTTTTGTGAGGTAAGTGATTCATGAAAGGTGTAGGTTATTGTTAGTCAGGGCCATTGTTTTGTAGGGATTATTGAAAGTCAGATTGCGTTGCGCTAAAAAACAATTATTGTATGTCAGTTTAGTGATGATCAGAATAAGTAAAGAGAGAAATGTCTGAGTACGTTCAGTTTTGCTCAGGTGTTTGAAAATCAAATAACTTAAGAGGTTTATCAGCACAGTCATTCATCATTTTCCAAAGGGGACGTTTCACCTTCTATGCACGATAACACTGATGATGTCACCAATGACAGTGTCACTAAGGCAGAGTTACTTCACCAAAGAAGACGAAGTAAATATTTCATGATTCGAATCAAGGACAACTGGCAATATGAGTAACTTAGCAGATATCCTCGGTGTAGCGAAGCAACTTAAACTACTTATAGGCAAGGCCTCTGGTCCACATTGTATAGCAGTCAGGTTCCTTTCATAGTACGCCGATACAACAGCTCAATACTTGGCAATCATATACAACCACTCGCTCGTCGAAGGATCTGTACCAGGTCACACCAACACCCAGGAAAGTAAATAGGAGTAAGCCGCTGAATCAAAGGCCCATATCACTAACGTGGATTTGCAATACGATTTTGGAACATATACTGTGTTCCAACATTACGAATTATCTTAAAGAAAACGATTTATTGACAAATAGCCAACACAGATTCAAAAAATATCTTTCTCGTGAAACGCAAGTAGCTCTTTATCCTCACGAAGTAATGAGTGCTGTCACCGCAGATGTCAAATGGTTCAAATGGCTCTGAGCACTATGCGACTTAACTTCTGAGGTCATCAGTCGCCTAGAACTTAGAACTAATTAAACCTAACTAACCTAAGGACATCACACACATCCATGCCCGAGGCAGGATTCGAACCTGCGACCGTAGCGGTCACGCGGTTCCAGACTGAAGCGCCTTTAACCGCACGGCCACACCGGCCGGCCGCAGATGTCAAAGTGATTTCATATTTTTAGATTTCAATAAGGCTCTTGACACCGTCACTCACAAGTGGCTTCTGATCAAATTGCGTACCTATGACGTATCGTCTTAGTTGTGCGACTGGATTTCTGATTTCTTGCCGGAAAGGTCATAGTTTGTAGTAAATGACGGAAAGTCATCGAGTAAAACAGAAGTAATATTGACGTTCCCAAAGAAAAGTTATATCACCCCAGCTCCTACTGGTCTTCATAAACGACACAGGAGACAATCTGAGCAGCATTTTTGAGTTGTTTGAGGATGATGCTATCATTTACCATCTAGTAAAGTCATCAGATAAAAAAAAATTGAAAAACGACTTAGACAAGATACCCGTAGGGTATGAAAAGTGGCAACTCACTCTAAATAACGAAAAGTGTGAAATCATCCACAGTAGTACTAAAAGCTAAAATTACAAACTCAGATTGGAATGTATACCGCAGACAGGCTGGACAGTGAAGGGGGAGGCGTGTTTATAGCGATAAGAAGTGCAATAGTATCGAAGGAAATTGACGGAGATCCGAAATGTGAAATAATTTGAGTGGAAATCACGGTTAAAGCAGGCTCAGACATGCTAATTGGATGTCTCTATAGGCCCCCTGGCTCAGCAGCTGTTGTGGCTGAGCACCTGAAGGATAATTTGGAAAATATTTCGAATAGATTTCCCCACCATGTTATAGCTCTGGGCGGAGATTTTAATTTGCCCGATATAGAGACTCAAACGTTCATAACGGGTGGCAGGGACAAAGAATCAAGTGAAATTTTATTAAGTGCTTTATCTGAAAACTACCTTGAGCAGTTGCACAGAGATCCGACTCGTGGCGATAATATATTAGATCTTATGGTGACAAACAGACCCGAACTATTTGAAACAGTTAACGCAGAACAGGGAATCAGCGATCATAAAGCGGTTACTGCATCGATGATTTCAGCTGTAAATAGAAATATTAAAAAAGGTTGGAAGATTTTTCTGTTTAGGAAAAGTGACAAAAAACAGATTTCAGAGTACCTGATGGCTCAAAACAAAAGTTTTGTCTCAAGTACAGATAGTGTTGAGGATCAGTGGACAAAGTTCAAAACCATCGTGCAATATGTGCCAGAAAACTGCTGCGGAAGCAAAGGGAACTTCACAGCAAACATAAACATAGCCAAAGCCTTGCAGACAAACAAAAATTACGCGAAGCGAAATGTAGTGTGAGGAGGGCTATGCGAGAGGCGTTCAATGAATTCGAAAGTAAAGTTCTATGTACTGACTTGGCAGAAAATCCTAAGAAATTTTGGTCTTATGTCAAAGCGGTAGGTGGGTCAAAACAAAATGTCCAGACACTCTGTGACCAAAATGGTACTGAAACAGAGGATGACAGACTAAAGGCCGAAATACTAAATGTCTTTTTCCAAAGCTGTTCAACAGAGGAAGACTGCACTGTAGTTCCTTCTCTAGATTGTCGCACAGATGACAAAATGGTAGATATCGAAATAGACGACAGATGGATAGAGAAACAATTGAAATCGCTCAAAAGAGGAAAGGCCGCTGGACCTGATGGGATACCAGTTGAATTTTACACAGAGTACGCGAAGGAACTTGCCCCCCTTCTTGCAGCGGTGTACCGTAGGTCCCTAGAAGAGCGCAGCGTTCCAAAGGATTGAAAAATGGCACAGGTCATCCCCGTTTTCAAGAAGGGACGTCGAACAGATGTGCAGAACTATAGACCTATATCTCTAACGTCTATCAGTTGTAGAATTTTGGAACACGTATTATGTTCGAGTATAATGACTTTTCTGGAGACTAGAAATCTAGAGATAGAGAAGATCCAACGGAGAGCAGCGCGCTTCGTTACAGGATCATTTAGTAATCGCGAAAGCGTTACGGAGATGATAGATAAACTCCAGTGGAAGACTCTGCAGGAGAGACGCTCAGTAGCTCAATACGGGCTTTTGTTGAAGTTTCGAGAACATACCTTCACCGATGAGTCAATCAGTATATTGCTCCCTCCTACGTATATCTCGCGAAGAGACCATGGGGATAAAATTAGAGTGATTAGAGCCCACACAGAGGCATACCGACAATCCTTCTTTCCACGAATAATACGAGACTGGAATAGAAGGAAGAACCGATAGAGGTACTCAAGGTACCCTCCGCCACACACCGTCAGGTGGCTTGCGGAGTATGGATGTAGATGTAGATGTAGAAAAGCAATCCGCTAAATTTAATCCACACAATAGATTATACAAATCTAAAGGCTGCAAATCCAACTAAACACTTAGAGATAACTATTATGAATAACTTAAGTTGCAACCATCACATATGTAAAGTTGTTTTGAAAGCAAACCAAAAGGTTGCGATTTATTGGCAGAACAAATAGAAAATGTAACCAGTCTGCTATGGAGACTATTTACAACACGCACTGCAGTGCGGTATGGGATCCGCACCAGCTAGAATTGGCGGAGGACGTCGAAAAATTTCAAAGACGAGCAGCTCGTTTTGTATCATCACGAAATAGGAGAAGAATGCCACGAATATGTTACACGAATCTACATCTACATCTACATTTATACTCCGCAAACCACCCAACGGTGTGTGGCGGAGGACACTTTACGTGCCACTCATTACCTCCCTTTCCTGTTCCAGTCACGTATGGTTCGCGGGAAGAACGACTGCCGGAAAGCCTTCGTGCGCGCTCGAATCTCTCTAATTTTACATTCTTGATCTCCTCGGGAGGTATAAGTAGGGGGAAGCAATATACTCGATACCTCATCCCGGAACGCACCCTCTCGAAACCTGGATAGCAAGCTACACCTCGATGCAGAGCGCCTCTCCTGCAGAGTCTGCCACTTGAGTTTGCTAAACATCTCCGTAACGCTATCACGCTTACCAAATAACCCTGTGACGAAACGCGCCGCTCTTTTTTGGATCTTCTCTATCTCCTCTGTCAACCCGACCTGGTACGGATCCTACACTGATGAGCAATACTCAAGTATAGGTCGAACGAGTGTTTTGTAAGCCACCTCCATTGTTGATGGACTACATTTCCTAAGGGCTCTCCCAATGAATCTCAACCAGGCACAATTAATTTTATATGATGATTCCACTTGAAATAGAAGTGGCAATCATTAAAACAAGAGTGTTTTTCATTGCGGCAGGACATTCTCCTGAAATTTCAATCACCAACTGTCTCCTCAGAGTGTGAAAATATTTTGGTGACGCCCACCTACATCATAAAAAAATAAGAGAAATTAGAGCTCGCACGGAAACATTTAAGTGTTCGTTTTTCACGTGCGCTATTTGAGAGTGAAACTGAAGAGAAATAGCTTGAAGTTGCCTCAATGAATCGTCTGCCAGGCACTTAATTCTGAATTGCTGAGTAATCATGAAGATAAAAATGTAGAAATCGGAAGAGACGAAATAATTACTCCACTCACGGTCGTTCGGTAATTTGAATGTAAGGCGTTGTACACTGAAGAGCCAAACAAACTGGAACACCATCCTAACTTCGTGTAGGACCCCCGCTAGCACTCAGAACTGCCGCAACACGGCGTGGCATGTACTCGACTAATGTCTGAAGCAGTGCTGGAGAGAACTGACACCATGAATCCTGCAGGTCTGTCCATCAATCCGTAAAAGTGCGTGGGGTGGAGATCTCTGAATAACACGTTGCAAGGCATCATAGATATGCTCAATAATGTTCATATATGGAGAATTTGGTGTCCAGCGGGAACGCCAATATTACTTCTATTTACTCGATGACTTTCTGTCAATTACTACGAACTATGCCCTTTCCGACAAGAAATCAGAAATCCAGTCGCACAACTAAGACGATACGTCATAGACACGCAATTCTGGAGGTGTGGGGTGTCGAATTTTCCAGCGGGAATTGCGCAAGTTTGTCGGAATGCACAATGGACGTGAATGGATGCAAGTGATCAAACAGAATACTTACGTTAGTGTCACTTGTCAGAGTCGAATGCAGACGTATCAGGGGTCCCATATCACTCCAGCTGCACAAGACCCACACCATTACAGAGCCTCCACCAGCTTGAACAGTCCCCTGCTGACATGCAGGGCCTTTGGATTCATGACGTTGTCTCCATTTCCGTAACCCGTCCATCCGCTTGATACTATTTGAAACGAGACTCGTCTGAACAGGCAACATGTTTCCAGTCATCAACCGACTAACGTCGGTGTTGACAGTCTCAGGAGGGATGCAAAGCTTTGTGTCGTGCAGTCATCAAGGGTATACGAGTACGCCTTCGGCTACAGAAGCCCCTATTTTTCGTTGAATGATTCGCATGTTGACACTTGTTGATGGTCGAGAACTGAAATCTGCAGCAGTTTGCACTTCTGTCACGTTGAACGATTCTCTTCAGTCGTCGTTGGTCCCGATCTTGCAGGATCTTTTTCTGGTCGCAGCGATGTCGGAGGTTTGATGTTTTGCCTTGCCGGATTCTGATATTGACGGTACACTCGTGAAATGGTCGTAAGGGAAAATCCCCATCTCATCGCTATCTCGGAGAAGCTGTGTCCCATCGGTTGTGCGCCTACTATAACACCACGTTCAGACTCACTCTAATTTTGATAACCTGCCATTGTAGCAGCAGCAACCGATGTAAAAACTGTGCCAGACACTTGTTTTATATAGGCGTTGGTGACTGCAGCTCCATATTCTGCCTGTTCCCATATCTCTGTATTTGAATAAGCATGCCTATACCAGTTTCTTCGGCGCTTAACTGTATTTGTCATACACATAACCTATCTATAGCGTGCAATGGCACAAATCGAGTGTAAAATAGTATAACAAAGGAATTAACTTAACAGAAAATAGAGAAGCGTAACTGTGGACCAGTTCACAGGAAATGTAGATCGGATTACTTTTACCAAATTAAACCCTGCTTACGGCTAGCGTTGACTGAAAAGCTTCTACGACCACGTGCCTTCATACAAATGCTCCTTTGACTCTATTACAGTAAATTCGGTCCCTCCAGCTGATACATCAGATAAAAATGCAAATCTGGAGAAACATATGTATCTCACCCGAAGAAGCTGAAGAACGTAAAACTGACGAGAAATGACAAAATAAACTTCAACGCATAATCAGTAATAATAACACAGTGTACGCAAATCGTATTTCACGGTTAGTTTATAAAAAAGTGACTTTTGCTATGACTGTTCATACTGGTTTCGGCCTCTGCCAGAAATGGCATTCACGTTTTCATTTCCTAAGATATATTTTTGGAGATACACTGATTTCATTGCCATTACTAACAGGCGTGCTACTGCAAAAATGACAGCAGTCACGTGATTAAATGGGCACTTGTCTTGCAATGGTCGTGAGCCGCAGCTCATTGCTTGGGGCCAAGCGACGACCTCAGCCGCTGTAGGACGGGAGTTAGGCCGTCGTAGCCATCTGATACGCCCCGGTGCCCCTTCAGCTGACCTCAGAAACGTGCGGCGGTGCAAGTGCAGGAAAGCGCAGGTGAACGTACTGCGTAACGTAATTAATGGCGCTGACATTTGGCGCGCTTGTCCGCTAGACAGCATTGCTGCGACTCTGATGCGAACCATGGGCATACCTAACCGGGTACTGACAAGCTGCTTTCTCGTAATAGATCAACAGAAAACATACACATCTGGCGTTTGCTCAACAATAAGAATACATTTATACATAGATAAATCAAAAAAATTTTGCATCACCCCGGTTCCTAGAACTCCTGAACACAGACGTTGACTGTGGATATTGTATCACAGACACAGTCCCTCTGACTGTTCAGAGATGTAACTAAACTCGTCCAAAGATGTAAACAACCATGCATGAGCAGCGCCTATTAGACGGAGGGGGCCGACAGCCAATCACTTCCAGTCATTCGACCAGGAAGGAGGTACACGGCTCGTGTTGTTTGTAGTTCATCCATGCCTAGACGGTCAATATCGCGGTTCAATCGCGTCCGCATTGTTACCAGGGCGATGTTGTTCGGGTATAGGGGAGATACTGAGAGATAGGAACTGTCGATGACATGCCTCGCTCAGACCACCCAAGGGCTTCTACTGCAGTGGATGAACGCTACCTATGGGTTATGCTCGGAGTACCCGTGACAGCAACGCCACCATGTTGAATAATGCTTTTCGTACAGCCACAGGACGTCGTGTAACGACTCAAACTGTGCGCAATAGCCTTCATGAGGCACAACTTTACTCCCTACGTCCATGGTGAGGTCCATATTTGCAGCCACGACACCATGCAGCGCGGTACAGATGGGCCCAACAACATGCCGAATGGCCCGCTCAGGATTGACATCACATTCTCTTCACCGAGGAGTGTTGCATATGCCTTGTTCAGACAAACGTCGGAGGCGTGTTTGGAGGCAACCTGGTCAGGCTGAACGCCTTAGACACACTGTCCATCGAGTGCAGCAATGTGGAGGGTCCCTGTTGTTTTGGGGTGGCATTATGTGGGGCCGACGTACGCCGCTGGTGGTCATGGAAAGTGCCATAACGGCTGTACGATACGTGAATGCCATCCTCCGACCGATAGTGCAACCATATCGGCAGTATACCGGTGAGGAATTCGTCTTCAAGGATGAGAATTCACGCCCTCTTCGTGCACATCTTATGAATGACTTCCTTCAGAATAATGAAATCGTTAGACTAGAGCGGCTAGCATGTTCTCCAGACATGAACCCATTGAACATGCCGCGGATCGATTGAAAAGGGCTGTTTATGGACGACGTAGCCCACCAACCACTCTGAAGGATCTACGCCGAATAGACGTTGAGGAGTGGGACAATCTGGATCAACAGTGCCTTGATTAACTTGTGGATAGAATGCCACGACGAATACAGGCATGCATCAATGCAAGAGGACGTGCTACTGGTTATTCGAGGTACCGATATGTACAGCAATCTGGAGCACCACCTGCGAAGGTCTACATCTATATTTATACTCCGCAAGCCAGCCAACGGTGTGCGGCGGAGGGCACTTTACGTGTCACTGTCATTACCTCCCTTTCCTGTTCCAGTCGCGTATGGTTCGCGGGAAGAACGACTGCCGGAAAGCCTCCGTGCGCGCTCGAATCTCTCTAATTTTACATTCGTGATCTCCTCGCGAGGTAGAAGTAAGGGGACACAATATATTCGATTCCTCATCCAGAAACGCACCCTCTCGAAACCTGGACAGCAAGCTACACCGCGATGCAGAGCGCCTCTCTTGCAGAGTCGCCACTTGAGTTTGCTAAACATCTCCGTTACGCTATCATGCTTACCAAATAACCCTGTGACGAAACGCACCGCTCTTCTTTGGATCTTCTCTATCTCCTCTGTCAACCCGACCTGGTACGGATCCCAAACTGATGAGCAATACTTAAGTATGGGCCGAACGAGTGTTTTGTAAGCTGTCTTGTTTTGCTGTATGGTGGTACAACATGCAATGTGAGGTTTTCATGAGTAATAAAAAGGGCGGAAATCATATTTATGTTGATCTCTATTCCAATTTTCTGTACAAGTTAGGGAAATCTGGGAACCGAGGTGCTGCAAAACTTTTTTTGATGTGTGTATTTAAGAAAAATGGTGCACCAGAAGGAATTCTCAAAATGGGATGGAAATTCGTAGATGTAATGTACATGTACAGGTGAAAAAATTATTACAATTTCATAAAAATTGAATGATTTATTCAAGACAAACCGCTTCAAGAATTGAACAAGTCAACAAAGCGTTGGTCCAACTCTGGTCCTTACATAAGCAATTATTTGGCTTGGCATTAACTCGCAGTTATCGAATGTCTTCTTGAGGAATATGGTGTCAGTTTCTGCACTATTAGTGAACTAGATTGTCAAAATCTCGAGCTTGTTTAAGGGCCCTGCCCATAATGCCCCAAACGTTCTCAGTTCTGGAGAGATCTGGCGACCTTGCTGGCCGACAAAGAGTTTGGCAAGCACAAAGGCAAACCGTGCGTGGAAACGCATTATCTTGCTGAAATTTAAGGCCAGGAGGTTTCACATTAAGGCCAAAAAAAACGGGGCGTAGAATATCATCAACGTACCGGTGTGCTGTAAGAGTGCCGTGGATGAAAACCAAAGAGATCCTGCTTGGAAAAGAAATGGGAACCAGGACCATCACTCCTAGTTGACAGGCAGTATGACAGGCTACAGTCCCGCTGGCATCCCACAGCTGACCCGAGCCACTCCAGGCACATCTTCAGCCTGGAATCTCACTGACTGGAGTTAACTGTCTTCAGCGACGAGTAGCGCTTCGAACTCAGCCCCGAAGACGAAGTCAGACGTGTCTGAAGCTGTCCCGGAAAGCGGTACAATCACAAGCTGACTGTCGCCCGCTATACGGCCAGACAACCAGGACTGTTAGTCTGGAGTACCATTTCATTTCACGGCAGGACCTCTTTGGTTGTCATCCACGGCACCCTTACAGCACAGCGGTACATCGGCGATATTCTACGCTCTGTTTTGTTGCCCTTTATGGCAAGCCATCCTTGGCTTACATTTCAGCAAGATAATGCTCACTTGCACGCGGCGAGAGTTTTTACTGCTTGTTTTCGTGCTTTCCAAAGGGTACCTCGGTAGCTAAGTCACTGAATCCCTCCGAAATTGAGAACGTTTGCGGCATTATGGGCAGGACCGTCCAACCAGCTCGAGATTTTGATGATGTAATGCGCCAATTAGACAGAATTTGTTTCGATAGCCCTCAGGAGGACATGCAACAACTCTATCAATCTGTGCCAAGCTGAATAATTGCTAGCATAAGGGCCAGAGGCGGACCGACGCATTATTGCCTTGCTCTATTTCTGAAGCTCTTTCTCTTGAATAAATCATCCAATTTTTCGAGAACTGTAATCATTTGTTTTCTGTTCAAGTACATCGCGTCTACAGATTTCCATCCGATTCGAATAATTCCTTCGTTGTGCATCTTTATATACAATTCTTGTTTATTGGGATCTATTACCGCGCGGCATTAGCCGAGCGGTCTCGGGCGCTGCAATCATGGACTGGGCGGCTCGTCCCAGCGGAGGTTCGAGTCCTCCCTCAGGCATGGGTGTGTGTGTGTTTGTCCTTAGGATAATTTAGGCTGAGTAGTTTGTAAGCTTAGGGACTGATGACCTTAGCAGTTAAGTCCCATAAGATTTCACACACATTTGAATATTTTTTTTTTTTTTTGCGATCTATTTCTATGTTTGAAGAACCTCCAGGTAACCGTACGACGACAAAACAGACGACAGCGTAGCGTATCATCAGAATAGAATGCAAGATCCTTTGAAACAAGCAATCAATTTAAAATTATTACGAAAAAACAGAATCACTACATCGCATGTAACACACGTCTTCATATGCGAATAATAAACTAAACATAGTCGAAAATAAGTGTAAAGCCGGCCGTTGTGACCGAGCGGTTCTAGGCGCTTTAGTCCGGAACCGACCTGCTGCTGCGGTCCCAGTTTCGAATCCTTCCTCGGGCATGGATGTGTGTGGTGTCCTTAGGTTAGTTAGGTTTAAGTAGCTCTAAGTCTAGGGGACTGATGACCTCAGGCATAGTGGTTAGAGCCATTTGAACCATTTTTGAAATAAGTGTAGAATTATCGGAAGTTTCCAGTATTAAATGAAATGGCAATGTTTAACATAGAATGAAATGGTTTTTTCTGGTATATTAAACACTATGTACATGAGGCAATGGTGTCCACACAAATAAAACAAAAGTATTGGCAATAGGAGGAAATAAGGAAATAAAAATTATGCTGAATGGAGAAATACTAGAAGAGGTGCAAAATTTTAAGCATCTAGGAAGCAGGATAGACACCGACTGGAAGTGCACCACAGAAATTAAAACAAGGATATCAATGGCAAAAGAGGCGTTTTATAAGAAAAGGAGAATTTTCTGCAGCGGCCTGGACAGAGAACTCAGAAAGAGACTCATAAAATGTCTTGTATGGAGTGTTCTTCTATATGGCGCTGAAACATGGACTATGAGGAAAAAAGACAGAGAAAGGCTGGAGGCTTTTGAGATCTGGACATGGCGGAAGATGGAAAGAATAAGTTGGATGGACAGAGTAAAAAATGAAGAGGTACTGAGAAGAGTGAGAGAGAAAAGACAGTTACTAGATGTAATAAAGAGAAGAAAAAGAAATTGGATTGGGCATATATTAAGAAAGAATGATGGACTGATAAAAACAGTTTTAGAAGGTTATGTAGAAGGGAAAAGGAAGCGAGGAAGGAAGAGATTCCAGATACTGGATGACATGATGGACGGTACAACATACAGCAGCCTTAAGAAGGAAGCAATGGATCGCAGAAAATGGAGAGGCAAAGGACCTGCTAATATAGCAGATAACTGCTGATGATGACATGAGGCACATTTTATTTACATTTGTATGGCATAACAACGTAATATGCAAAATTACAAACTAACTTTGTAACAAAACACATTTGTATTTATAAGGGATAAAACACGAACAAAATCAAAGAAACCTGGTAATGCTTCATAACTGAAAATGTATTACCTTCAAAATGAGTGAGAAGTAAAACATTTAGGCTAAAAATCCCATGCCATGTAATTAATCAAAAAACTATTATCTAATAATTCATGACTATAAAAAGGGGATAGTCAAGATAAAACACACAGATTCTCATCTCATTATGTCATGAAGCACAGGATGTCTTAAACCATGCTTCAATACAATATGAAAACAAAACACATATGTCACAAGGAGCTTCGTCATTTAATCCTGCATGAGTTCTATATAATGGAGCCACATTAAGGAATGTAGTAATAGCTCTAACGTCCAATATTTCTAGTGTAACTATGCTTGCAAAGGAGTTACAACACATGAGTCGTTATATACTCGTTTAAAAGTGATTAATAATCCAGAGCTATATGCTAAAAAACTGTCGTTATAAACCAAATCGACGATGGTCATAGACCGAAACCGGTCGGAAGAAATAAGAATTACAAGACATCGTTGTGTTATGCATCTTTCCAAGTTATGAAAGTTGGAAAAGTAATTCGATTGGCTAGAAAGAGAACATGAGCTTGGCAATTGGGTACAAAACCAGGCTAGGAGAGAGATCTCTGTAGAACGCAAGGACAGAGAACGTCCTAGTTACCTGCGGGACGCTTCCCAGCGAGGCTCGACTGTGGAGACTGCACTTGGAGACACCAGAGTAGAAACATCGATGACGGCGTTCATGAGACTTTTCTTCTAAGCATTACTGCCATTAACACCGAACATCCAGCTCTGGCCACTCTCTGACCGTCACATCCACGCCGTCACCAAATCCTGCCACCCAGACTCCAGCGTGCATTCAGCTGCGGCGCCAGCAGCATAACCATCGCCAGCAACCATCACCCAGGTTTGCAGTAAGCACTCCTTTCCAAGTTCGTCTACCAGTTTCGTTTGTCTCTTAGCAACCACGATTTTAATCGCTGCTAACAACCAGGGAGCTTTTTAAATTTATCGTGTACGTATTATTTTATTGGTAATAACAAGAACAGAACCAAATGGCTCTTCGCTGGAGTGGAGGTCGTAATTATGACAGTAATGAAAGTTAAATGGAACTCCGTGGGACTTGGACCTTGGCGAATGGATGGTAGTGGACCGTGTGCCACCCTTCTGGAAATAACAGAATTCCGTCTATAATTCTGTGTGTCTTATATTTTATATGTAAACAGGGGCAACCTGTGCCCTCTCCCAGCCAGGCAAGAAAATTCACTGCGACAGATTCTCGATAAATATTCTGCAGTATATGACGACCTTACCCGCTTCTAATGCATAAAACAACCGATATACCAACCTGTGAAACGACATTAACTGTAGTTTAAATGAAGTGCACATTGTTAGCAATCGCAACGCTAGTGTAGCGCAAAAAAATTTTATTACTCGCCTGTTTGTTGTGGCTCCCCAACGAAAAAGTGGATCGCTGAATGAATAATTTGCGTCTAGGTAGTTTGATGCAGGTTTAGATTTTCAGACAAGAACACCCAGTGGTTAAAATGTATTCATTTCACATTTCATTTCATTATTCCGCCTTATCTTCAAATTCAGAACTTTTTCATCGTGCAATTATAAGTGTTCAGAAGGACAGTAGGTGGCAAAAACTACGTCTCACTCTTTCTAACACACGGCTTCCAACTACTGACCAAGAAGAACTTCCCTAAATCGCTTAAGGCAAATTCCACATGATGGTTCCTTTCAAAGTGCTCGGCCGCTTTCATTTCCCATCCTTCCCTAACAAGAGCTTGTGCTCCATCTGTAACGACCTCGTTATCGATGGGACGTTAAACATTAATCTCTTCAGTCCAAGAAGGACAAAGATTTTATGGCTAACAATTAGCTCGCAAGATTTCCTGCAAACGTGACGTTATTTTGATGACAGATAGACAATTGATGTCATATACATGTTGGTATATTTAACTGTTTTGCAGTAACTCGTTTCAAGACAACGACGCGTTGAAAACGTATCACAAACACGTCACCCTTATCATTAAGTGTCAGTTAATATCGCAGCAAGGATACAGGCCTTCATGAGGCACTACGATAACCTAGGTATGAATCAAGAACAGGTGGCTAAGCCGTGGTAGGGTGGATAATGTCGTGTTTTATGGAGTCAAAGGACGTAGGTACGTATCTCCCTACATACTAATAATTTTTCATTACAAATTAACATTATTAACATATTTGAGGAGTTTCTTCTGATTGTAAAACAAATGTGTTCTGCAGTGTTTGATGTTATTTAACGTATCAGTTTGATTGCAGTACGAAGGATGAAATAAATATTTTGCTGTTAACTTCCGAGTGTGTGGTTAGGCTGTAAATTATGCGTCTCGACCGAGCAAGCAAGAAATTCATATCCTTCCCTGTGAGAAATATTTCGCGGGTAACACTTACCTAACAAGACTGCCTGCAAACCATAGACACTTCCTATTTCTGTCGCTAACGAAGTGTTTGAGATTACTCAGGCGACAGACGTTCCGGTGGTCGTCGATATTGTCTATGACCTCAAAATGACGTCACCTTTGCGGAAACTGTTGTGAAATAAGTGTTAAGGAGATTTGACATTTGTCAAAGAAATTCTTCTACATAATAAACGAGTTACTTGCCGATGTTCTTTTCTTTGAAGTTATACTAAAAATTTACAAAAAAAAAAAATGGTTGAAACGGCTCTGAGCACTATGGGACTTAACTTCTGAGGTCATCGTACCATAGAACTTAGAACATTATAAACCTAACTAACCTAAGGACATCACACACATCCATGCGCGAGGCAGGATTCGAACCTGCGAGCGTAGCGTTCGCGCGGTTCCAGGCTGTAGCGCCTAGAACTGCTCGGCCACTCCAGCCGACGAAAATTTACAAGTAGTAAATTTGAAGTCGATGTCTTAAAATGGAAATAATATCGAAAGGACAAATTTCAAAATAAGGTCAATATATATGGTAAAATAACTTTTTTGAAAAATAATTAAAATAAGTATTATTTACGCCACATTGATCATTTGAACACATATTTTGTGTACAAGTATATAGAATTATGTTGTCGTCAGTAAAATTATACTAAATGTAAATTTGAATTTTGACCTTGTTTGTATCGCATATTGAATTTGTGAAGTATACAGAATACTCCACTTCCTTAACTGTATCGAGAAGTAATATATGCAGTAAAAGATGAGCTATTAGTCAGTTCCATTACAGCCATGTGCAATGCAAAATGTAACTGGAATTACGTCAGGCCCTGATGCCTTCTTCGCTTTGGGTACAGTCTCGACTGTTTTTCAATGATATTTTTCAGTGATATGAGTGGTGCTCTGATAGCCGCGCTCCTTAGCACGCAACTTCCGGACTTAGGGAGACGCGCCGCTACCGGATCCAATCCCCTGGCGGATTAAAGGCGAGGGCTGGTGTGCCGGCCAGGCCAGGTGTGGCATTTAGGCGGTTTTTCCCGCAGCCGACATTTGGAAAACTTTCGCGCACTTTCACCCTGGGGGAGTGGTGAGGAGCGGAGGGTGGTTTGCGGGGGGGGGGGGGGGCGACGGGAAGGGCATCGAGCCACCCTCTACCGCTAACATTGACAATTCCAGCAATTAACATGCCAATCCTTTACTATACGGGACAATGGCTAGGAAAAAGAACAGAAAGTAGAGTCCCCTGTATGCTAACGTCAGCATCTCTCACTTGTGAGTCTGCACTGAGGTCAGACGCTGGTCAATAGGTCGCCACTTCCTCGAATACTTTTGCAATTGCTGTGATGCACGCGACGGAGAAAGGTATAAATAGACGGCAGCGCCGCACGCGGACCGTGTTACTGCACGTCGGGCAGTCCCCGCACGCGGTGATGGCTGCCGAGAATAGCCCCTCGTCCTTGCGGGCTCTGCCTCAGTGGACGGACCGCGCGCCTTCCGCCTCTGGTCACGACGGCACACCGCCGCACGGCGCCGCACCGCCGCTTTCTCCCCGCTTTGCATCTCATCTGTAGTTTATACTGCGTGTAACGAATTTCTGAGGTGCATCTCCGCAAGAGGACACGGTGCGGCCGAATGGGATTAAGAGCTGACCGTCCTTTCGACAGTGAGGTCCAAGTCTCCATCTACAAATGTACTCAAAATGGTAATATGTAGAAAATGCTCGAGGTAACGAAGAACCAATGTCACATACTTTCCCTCCTGCTTCATTCTATCATATAGTAAAGGAAAAACAACACATTGCAAGCCTTTGTATGGGGGATTGTCGATATTTGACTACTACCACAACAACGTTGCTAAATCGTACCTATTTCGTAAATAATAGATTATATTCTGACCCTTTTTAATTTTTTGTGCGCCACGTGTAACTACAATGAAGACTCAAAGAAACTGGTACACCTCCGTAATATACTGTAGGGTCCCCCGCGACCACGCAGAAGTGGCGCAACACGATGCGGCGTGGACTCGACTTATGTCGGAATTAGTGTTGGAGGAAACTGGCATCATAAATCCTCCAGGGCTGTCCGTACATCCTTAAGGGTACAAGGGGTTGGAGATCTCTTCTGAACAGCACGTTGCAAGGCATCCCAGATATGCTCAATAATGTTCACGTCTGGGGAGTTTGGTAGCCAGCGTAAGTGTTTAAACTCAGAAGTGTTCCTGGAGCCACTCTGTAGAAATTCTGGACGTGTGGGGTGTCGCATTGTCCTGCTGGAATTGCCCCAGTCCGTCGGAATGCACAATTGGCATAAAAGATTGCAGGTCATCAGACAAGAACCTTACGTACGTGACACCTGTCAGACTCGTATCTAAACGTAACAGGGGTCCCATATCACTCCAACAGCACGCGCCTCACACTAATACAGTTTCCACCACCTTGAACAGTCCTTACAAGATAATATTGACGGAGAACATCCCAAAAGTTCAAAGAAGGGCAGCCCGTTTTGTAGTATCGCCAATTATAAAAGGGAGAGGAAGTTACGCGTATGATAGACGAAGAGGTGAGTCAATCATTAAAACAGAACCGTTTTTCGTTCCGACGAGATCTTTTTGCGAAATTTCAATCACCAACATTCTCCTCCGATGCAAAAATATTCTATTGACAGCTACCTACGTATGGAGAAATGATAATCGTAGTAAAATAACAGAAATCAGAGCTCGTACGGAATGATGTAAATGTTCATTTGCTCGCGCGCTTTTCAATGGTGGAACGGAAAGGAACAGTGTGGAAGTGGTTCGACCAACCCTCTTCCAGGCAATTAAGTGTTAATTACAGAATACTCAAGTAGGTGTAGGTGTAGATGTAATCAGAGTATTTAAGAAAAACATAATGATGTAAATAAAAATTGTAGCATGGAATTTTGTCTGAATTATCATTATCAAATGAAGAGGAGTGTCAAATTGGCCGCGTGAGGTCTAGGTTTGCAAAAGAAGGTTCAATTGCTTCAAAATAAGTAGTGTAATGAGAAAACTTATTTAGTTATTTGAGGGAAAACTGAAATGTTTCACGAACAGCTGCTGCGAGCTATGCCACTTAATTGTCAATAAATTCATTTCTTCAAGGCCCATCCACCTATAAAGTAGGTAAAAAATCACGTTGGTGTGATATTTAACTGTCAAAAAACATCACACAAAAAGTCAATCAGTCAATTATTTTTTGATATAATACATCTAAAACTAAGAAATAAAACATTATAGAAAAGTTGAAATTGCCTTTGAATGATACTCGAAATCCTGCTTCGCAAATCAGACGCCGACTGAGAAACTGAAGTTCAGTGTTTAACTTAGTATCTTGGAATTTTAAAGAGTGCCAAAGGAGATTTCTCTGGTGTTATATCTAGACCGTACAGACGGCTTTCTTTGACCTTGTCGTATTTCTATCATCTATTCCCGAAGGTGTAAAAAAAGTTCAAATCACAATGTTTTCTTTTTCTTGTTGGTAAAATTGCAGATATTTTAAACAAATCAGAATTGTACTTAATGTCTTGTAACATGTCGGTAATATCTTTCTACAGCAGTGCACCCAGAATGCGGAAGTACATACACATAGAACTCAAATACGATCTAATTTTTTATATTTTTCAACATTTATTCCTTGAAGTAATAATACCAAATCTTACAGTCTTATCACAGGTATTTTTATTTTTATATAACATTAGAATAAAAAGGTTGTGCGATTTATGTGCAATATTTAAGAATGACCAATATACTACGGTAGTAGAAACGTACGTCTTCTTCTTAGTCTACAACTTGAATTCAAATATCCATACAATCACACCAATTACTCGTGATAAAACTGACACAGACGAAATAAAGCTGCACATTCATCTTCCTAGACTCATTACGATCTTCTGGCATACATCACGGCTGTCTTTAGTTTTTTATTGGAAAGATATTCTGATAAATATTGTTTTGTGATCCTACCAATATTTCCATCACCGTATCAACTACATTCAAATCTACCTACTATTACATTAATATTTATACTTCGTTTTGCATTATTCTGTTAGGGTCCCTCTACGCTGTCCTTAGGCATTAAATTGTGGATTGAATTGGAGAACTTACATTCTGAAAAGTATTATTCGAGCAAGAAATCTTGTCCTTGCTTGCTTGACAAGCGATCAGTGGTGTCACAATCAGCGATAGACAGAACAGGAAGTGAAGCTGTACGCTGTCTTTGCTTGATCGTGTTACTTTTGAAAGTCGTCTACATTACATTAGATATATTTTGTAAATACAGTGGAGAGCCATCTGTGGGATGTGGTTGGAAGTCAAGGTTTTGTATTTTATTTAAGTGCATTACAATGACATGTGTTAACGTTATGAAATATTGTTTTATTACAGTCTAATTAATTATTTTTAAATTAATCTAAATTATTAATTTTAGGTATTATGTGAACATGCTCTTCAGCTGAGTCGACGGTTTTGCCCAACAGAGTTATTTAATTCATTCTTTAACTTCAGAAAATTATGCATAACACATTTAATTTAATCTATATGGTTGCTGAACATGAATGAATTCAAGTTCCTGAACCACGTCTGAAATAAAGTTAACCGCTCACAAACTCTGTTGGTGTTTCCTTGGTCCCAATATACCGATTTTGCAAGCGTGATTGTTCTACATACATGTACATATAAACATAGGGGAGCTTTTACACTTAGGTTTAGGATAAATTTTTTCATTAACTTTTTACAGATGTTGAGTGTGCGCTTCACTGGACCACAATAAGCATCCACAGTCAGAGTCGCCTCATTATGTTGCGAGCACGTCCAGATATACTGTAATCGTTGCTGCTGCTGTTTAGTGTCACAGTGCACCACGAGTTGTTGCTATGTGGCGTCACAATTTGCACAAAGTTGTTGGAGTGGTGGGCAGTTAGATGGAATCTTTCACAACTCCCCCATCTCTAAGAAGAAAAGCACATACCGTGAAATCAAGCGACGTTGGAGGCTAATGTTGCGATGCAAGATACATGCGCCATTTATGGCCGATCCACTGTTGGCAGCTCACTGCTACGACATGCTGTTATGTCCAGGTGCCAATGTAATCGTGCGCCGCACTGTTGGAAAACGAAATTTTGTGCATGTTCTCACAATTATGGAGAAAGCTACATTCAACATATACAGGTATCTGATTCCCGTAATCAAACAAGTTGGCGAAGGGGCTATTTGCGAATGAAAGCTGGTGAAGCGTACAAAACGTTAAGGTAGGATTTTAACTTTACCATGATCTGTCACTACCAAGTAATGTAGCCCGATGCAACTTGAACCATACACAGTATAGTACAGACGATAAGTGAAAGAAATATATGAGACGAAAATAAATAAAACTTTTATTCAAAGACAATAATTATACGGAAGTCACCGCAATTTATTATGGTCCCCACGACATTACAAGCGCGGGATATTGTTCTCAATACGGTGGGTGATTATCAGGGACGCCAATTAATGGTTTGCACCGTGCTTCCACGTAGCCACGCGGTTCATAGGGCGTTCCTGTGGTGTCACCGCCAGACACCACACTTGCTAGGTGGTAGCCTTTAAATCGGCCGCCGTCCGTTAGTACATGTCGGACCCGCGTGTCGCCACTGTCAGAGATTGCAGACCGAGCACCACCACACGGCAGGTCTAGAGAGACTTACTAGCACTCGCCCGAGTTGTACAGCCGACATTCATAACAGTGGTTCACTGACAAATTACGCTCTCATTTGCCGAGACGATAGTTAGCATAGCCTTCAGCTACGTCATTTGCTACGACCTAGCAAGGCGCCGTATTCAATTGATATTTATATTGAAGCATGTACAGTCAAGAGCGATGTACATCAAATATGGATTAAAGATAAGTATTCCAAGAACTACGTTCGTATTGCCCTAATTTACTTGTCATGGCTTCGCCACAATCTCCAGATGTACTGTCTGAATTTTATCGCTTGCAGAAACAGCAGACGCAGACGTTATTGGATGCCCTTGGACAGCTCGTCCAGGGTCAACGTGCAATGCAACACGATGCGGCCGCCGCCGCTCCACCGCTACCGCAGCCACAACATGCAGTTGCACCACCTTTTCGTCCTTTTGATGCGGCACTGGAAAGCTGGACGGAGTGGTCACGCCAATTTGTATTCCATCTCTCCGCCTACAGAATTCAAGGTAATGAGCGGCAGCCTTTTTTGTTAGCATCCGTCGGGGTGCACACGTACCGTGTGATAGTGAAATTGTTTCCCCGACGCGACGTAGCAACTCTGTCCTACGACGAAATTTTGTCTGCATTAGATGCATATTTCAAAGAATCAGTCAATGTAGTTGCCAAACGGTATACGTTCTTTTGTACCAAACGTACGGCCGGTCAAACTAATCGGGACTGGGTTGCAACTTTGCAAGGCCTTACTAGGGATTGTGCTTTTGAGTGTGAATGTGGACTCTCTTATTCAGATACAATGGTACGTGATGCAATTGCACAGAACGTTTCTGATGTTCGTATCAGCGAACAGATTTAAAAACTAGTCAATCCCTCCCTTCACCAAGTGATGGACATATTGGATCGGCAAGACACACTTGACTTTGCTCAGGAATCATTTGCAACTTCGCGAGCCGTGTGTCACGTTAACCGGCCCGCCGGGCGAGCTGCACGGAACAGTAAACAGCCCTCGTGCTCGTCCGTGCAGCTGCCGCCAAGCTCTCCGCTACGTTTGCCGCGCCAGCAAGCAAATGCAGTGCTAAAGTCATGCCCGCGGTGTGCAACTAGACATTCGCGTGACAATTGCCCGTCACGCCAAGCCGTTTGCATTTTCTGTAATAAAAAAGGACATGTTCAGACTGTTTGCCAGAAAAAGCTCAGATTGGACACTCACAACCGTT
Organism: Schistocerca nitens; assembly: GCF_023898315.1. Lineage (NCBI taxonomy): Eukaryota > Metazoa > Arthropoda > Insecta > Orthoptera > Acrididae > Schistocerca > Schistocerca nitens. Next base: position 142,083,334 of record NC_064622.1, on the reverse strand, counting down.
CCAGGCCCTTTGCTTCGCGCCGGAATCGAACCACTAATACTCAGGCTCGTGAACGTTCGCCCATGGACATTCATGCAGTTCATTCCACTCCGCCCAGTGCCACTCTCTCTAACAGTGACTGTGTTCGTCCCACAAAAAGTGTGCGTCGACGTCGCAGGAAATCCCGTCAAGTCGCAAGTGATTCTGTACCAGTGTCAGTTCACGTTGCACGAGACAGTCGCTCTTGTCGTCAGCAGGACAATAAACTTTTTGTAGACTTGGAAATTCATGGCCACGTAATACCATTCCAGCTCGATACCGGAGCTGCAGTTTCATTGATCAATAACGACACGTACAAGTTAGTTATTCCGGTCAGAATATCCCTGTGTTAGGACAGTGCAGCCTTCTTGCAACATACAAGGGACAAACAAAACTTGTGTCTTTTTACGTCCTTCGTTCTTCTTCTGCTGTGAACTTGTTTGGTTTAGATTTATTTCAGTTGTTTAACTTGTCTATAGTAAATCAGGTCCTATCAGTGAACCAGACTGTGCCTTCCGCCAGTGTTTCTCGTCTATGTGAAGAATTTGCAGACATTTTTGCACCGGGCCTTGGTTGCGCTAAGAACTATAAAGCACATTTGGAACTGAAAGTAAATGCGCAACCGAAATTTTTCAGAGCGCGCAATGTTCCCCACGCATTGCGTGATGAGGTCGCAAGAACATTACGCGAATTGCAATCACAAGGTGTAATTGAACGTGTGCAGGCTTCTCTCTGGGCATCACCCTTAGTAATTTTGCCAAAACCTTCCGGAAAATTGAGACTTTGTGTGGACTTCAAGGCAACGGTGAATCCACAACTAGTGATTGCAACTTTTCCTTTACCCCGCCCGGAAGATCTTTTTGACAAACTGTGCCCGGGTAAATATTTTTCGAAGTTGGACCTAGCAGATGCGTACTTGCAAATACCGGTGGACGAAGAATCCCAGCGCGTTTTGGTGGTTAACACGCATCTTGGTTTGTATCGATTCAAAAGACTGCCATTCGGGTGTGCATCCGCCCCTGCATTGTTTCAGCAATATCTGCCAACTGTTTGTGCCTCGGTCCCTACTGCAGCAAATTATCTGGACGATATTGTGATCTCCGGAAAGACGGAAGAAGAACATTTAGCCAATCTCCGAACATTATTTCAGGTCTTGCGACAAAGTGGTCTTCGCTTGCGGAAGGACAAATGTGTGTTTTTTGATCGTGACTTACCCTATCTGGGACATGTAATCAATGCCCAAGGCATACATCCCAGTCCAGAGAACCTAAGTGCCATACAAGACTTGCCATCGCCACAGAATTTGAAGCAGCTACAGAGTGTGCTGGGAAAAATCAACTATTATCATAAATATGTTCCCCATGCCTCTTCCATTTCAGCTCCGCTTCATCGCTTACGCCGTAAAGGTGTTCCGTTCGTCTGGATGACGGAATGCGAACGCGCCTTTCGCCAGTTGAAATCGGCGTTGCCTTCAAATACTTGCCTTACGCCATTCGATCCCCAGAAACCCCTTTTGTTGATGGTAGATGCATCGGATTTCGGGATCGGTGCTGTGCTTGCGCACAAAGATGGATCGCATGATCGCCCTATTGCCTTTGCGTCCAAATTGCTCTCGTCTGTGCTAAGAAATTATTCTCAGATCGAGAAAGAAGCATTGGCTCTCGTGTTTGGTGTTACAAAGTTTCATGATTTCTTGTATGGTCGTCACTTTACCATCATCACAGACCACATACCTTTGACATCGCTTTTTCATCCGAACAAGCCTGTACCTCCAAGTTGCAGGCCAGAAATTTATTCGCTGGTCACTTTTCCTCTCGCAGTACCGCTACGATATCTTGTATCGGTCCACTGCAAAGCACGGAAACGCTGATGCGTTGTCCCGTTTGCCTGTTGCTGAGGACAGAGCCTTCGATTCTTCCGAACTTGCTTGCATGTTCGTTGATTCGGAAACCGATGACGTGGTCGAATAGTTTCCGATTGATTTTCGTCGTGTAGCTACAGTCACTGCTGCTGACCCTGTCCTTGCTCCCGTTTTGCGTTTTGTTGCTACGCAATGGCCCTTGTCAAAGTCACGGATCGAGGATCCGTTGGTTCGCCGATTTTTTGCTCACAATGAGAGACTTTTTGTTCGACGTGGTGTTTTGCTGTTGCGTTCTGATAATGATCAGTCCAGGGTCGTGGTCCCACGTTCGTTACAGACCTCTCTCTTACGGCTTCTCCACCAAGGTCATTGGGGTATAGTGCGAACGAAACAACTTGCTCGTCAGCACTGTACTTGGTTCGGAATCGATGCTGCGATTACGAATATGTGCTCTTCTTGTATGGCGTGTGCCGAACAACAATCTGCTCCACCGCGGAAATTCTTTGCATGGACGAAAGCCACTTCCCCTTGCCAACGTTTACACATCGATTTTGCTGGTCCATTCTGGAATGCTCGATGGTTGGTTCTGGTCGATTCGTTCAGTAATTTTCCTTTTGTTGTCAAGATGCCTTCCACGACGTCATCTGCCACCATCCAAGCGTTGTCTGCTATTTTTTGCATTGAAGGTCTTCCACTGTATATTGTTTCCGACAATGGTCCACAATTCATGTCCGCAGAATTTCAGTCATTCTGCACGGCCAATGGAATTCAACATCTGACAACCGCGCCGTTTTCGCCTCACTCAAACGGTGCCGCTGAACGATTGGTCCGGACTTTCAAGTCACAGATGTTGAAGTTGAAAGAGTCTCATTCTCGGGAGGACGCGTTATTGCTCTTCTTGTCTTCGTATCGTTCTCAGCCCCGAGATGGTCGTTCGCCGGCAGAGTTGCTCCACGGTGGTCCTCATCGAACCTTGATGTCTTTGCTGCATCCGCCGCATCAGGTTCCTGTGCAGCGGCAGCCGCCTGCTTTTGCTCCAGGCGACGTTGTATATTATCGCAACTATCGAGGTTCACGGCGTTGGCTCGCAGAGAGCATTCTTCGCTGCCTCGGCCGCGCTATGTATTTGGTTTTGGGGGCCTCTGGTGAGGTGCGTCGGCATCTCAATCAGCTGCGCCTCTGTCGTCGCACGGGTTCTGCCGCTCCCCGTCTGCTTTCAGCGACGGTGCCGTCCGGTCAGCGCCCTGGGGACCCATCTACTGGCTCGCCTCATCCCCGGGTGTTACCGACGATGCCTTCCATTTTGCCCCATGGCGACGCGCCGCCGCCGCCGCCTGTTCTCCCGCCGGCGACGCCCGCAGTGGACGCTTCGCTCCAACCGCCAAGCGCCTCCCTGGGTCCCGCGCCGCCATGGAACTCTTGCCCGCTCCGGACCAGATGTCGTCTTCGCCCGTCGGCTGCCCCGACGCGATGGAGGTCGACCCTTCGGCCCCTCCTGTCTCTCTACGGGCGCATACACCGCATGTTGGCGTGCACCCAGGACTAGGTTTTCAGGCGTTTCCTAGCTCCCCTCGGACCGAATGGCCGGGTGCGGGTGGCACAGCCTCGTCTGTTGTTAGGCTCCCCACCTCGTCGTATACGTCAACATGGGGTCCTCCCCACGGCGGGCGGAAGCCTTATAACACAACTGTACGCCGATTTGCGGGGGAGGAATGTGGTGTCACCGCCAGACACCATACTTGCTAGGTGGTAGCCTTTAAATCGGCCGCGGTCCATTAGTATACGTCGGACCCGTGTGTCGCCACTGTCAGTGATTGCAGACCGAGCGCCACCACACGGCAGGTCTAGAGAGACTTACTAGCACTCGCCCGAGTTGTACAGCCGACGTTCATAGCAGTGGTTCACTGACAAATTACGCTCTCATTTGCCGAGACGATAGTTAGCATAGCCTTCAGCTACGTCATTTGCTACGACCTAGCAAGGCGCCGTATTCAATTGATATTTATATTGAAGCTTATACAGTCAAGAGCGATGTACTCCAAATATGGATTAAAGATAAGTATTCCAAGAACTACGTTCTTTTCTTATTGGACTCAACTCCTTTAATTGTTCCAGACCTCACGCCAGTCTGCGTGTAATTAAACGCGTGCATTTCGGCCTCCTCTAGCAACAGGGTGTTGGCTCTTCTGCCAACACTACAGTTCCATTCCTCGATCAGCGCGGTTACTAATTGCTGAATAGTCGGCGGTACACGTGGACGTAGTACTATATATCTCCCCAACACTGTTTATGAGTGAGCTGGCGAGTATCAAAATATGTGACATAAGTGCCCCTACCTCTGATTGCACTGAATATTACAGTTTTCACATTGCCAAGGGACTGTAGACCTAAGTATTTGGCACAGATTTCAATTTGATACTTCTACCCATTCTTTAAAAAAGGTATCTTAACAGACGGACAAACAGAGGGACAACAAAGTGATGTTACACTGAAGAGACAAAGAAACTGGTACACCTACCTAATGTCGTTTAGCGCCCCCGCGAGCACCCGTAAGTGTATCTCTTTAGTGAATTTTTGATTACAGACTGCCTAAACTTTCTTTTTTGACCTGTAATCTTGACGGTCCGTTCCTGCACAGAGCGTTATAATTCCAATCACCTTGGCTGATTTCAAAAGAACCGTAACTGGGCTACAGGCGGGTTGCCCTGACAAACAATTCTCAGTAAGATAGCTGCCAAAAGCAAACAGTATTTTCCTCTGTACGGCGGTTTTTCTCACGACACACGAGAACAAAGCGAGAGACGAGATCCAAAGGGCAGGTATTGTTTCCCTGCTAGTTTATGCGTTTGTTGATCAGGCCGGTTGCAAGACGAGCGCTGCGTCTTGGGAAAGATGCGGCAGTGGAAGGTCACGTCAGACGGACGCGTAAAGAAGGCACACAGGCGCACGCCAGTGATGAAACCGTTTCCTACACGTGATTGCAGCTTATTTGCAGTCGCCTGCACACTGACAAGCTGCTAATGCAACACAGCCATCAGCTGCATATGTTAACGTGTCAATGGCATGCATTTTCTATCTGCGGCGGAGTGCGTGCTGATTTAAAGCTTTCCGGCATATAAAAACTGAGTATCATATCGAGACTGGAACCTGGGAGTTTGTCCAAGGTCGGACACGATTTACGACCCGTCCACACACCTTTACTTTCTTGTCTTGGCGATAGTTTATTTTACAGTACAATCACACACAATTTCGAAGAGAAATTACATTCTTCGGACACTACCAGCCATATTCAGCTCTACAAAACAATTAAAGTTTAGAAGTGAAATGTGAAGCTACGCTAACTACATCAATATTAAAACACAGCCATAAGCGTTATGTTAATAGGAACACCTGGCATATGCGAGGATTTTCGTGATGCAGATGATTTCGCTTCTGACCGATAGAGAACATGGAAGCCTGGCGTCATGCTTAGCGGTGCGTGTGAACACACGTTTTCATGAAATGATAATTAAATCAAGACCCTATACATCAGTTGAAAATGTGTGTCCTGACCGGGACTCGAATCCTGGATCTCCTGCTTACAGGGCAGACGCTCTATCCATCTACGGCATGGTGGTCACAGAAGACAGTGCGACTGCAGGGATTTACCCCTTGCACGCTCCACGTGAGACCCACATTCCCAACATAATGTCCACACACCACATTCGTAGTGCCCCTGCCCATTACACTCATTACTCGCGGCAGACAATCTTCCCGAGTCCCGTAAGAGTTCGGGCAATGCGTGTGTATCCAGCTCAGGAGGTCAATGGCCGGTTAGCCTTAACTCTATGAAGATGTTTTCTGTTCTTTTGGACATGTCCGAAAGAACAGGTACCATCTTCATACACGTTTTCCTTGTTGACATGCTCTGTTCCCAGGCCTTCGCGCAAGGCAGACGAACTTGTCACGTCACTCTAAATGCCTTGCTCGTCATATATCACGAACGCTGGGCTACGACTGGAGTCAGACAGGAAATCCGTATGTCACTGAAAAGGTACCCAACAGTGTTAATTTTTTTAAAGTGGCAATTACGAAATATTAAATTGTAACTCACATCCTGCTGGAGGGGGTCGCTGCAATTCAAATGGTTCAAATGGCTCTGAGCACTATGGGACTCAACTGCTGAGGTCATTAGTCCCCTAGAACTTAGAACTAGTTAAACCTAACTAACCTAAGGACATCACAAACAACCATGCCCGAGGCAGGATGCGAACCTGCGACCGTAGCGGTCTTTCGCTGCAATTCTTAACACCTACAGAGTCAAGTGCTGTGAAAAGCAGCACGGCTCCTGTACTTCGCGTTGCCTTTGTGCGACAGTCAAGCGGCGTTACAGCCCGGTTGTAAGAGCTATGCACAGGTTTAAGATCGATGGCACAATAATTTCAAGGCGCGATTTCTAGTGTGGTATTTTGCTACAAACGTATAAACCATTATAGATTGGGCATATCACTCAAATTATATTACTTTGTAAAAGGAAATGAGAACAGGAATAAAAGAGATAAACACACTTCAGTAATACTCCTTTATACAATACTAACCTTCAAGGCTTGCTTCATCTGAGAGCTCTTGTGAAATGTGCAGTCAAGAAGCTTCAGTTGATAAAAAAAAAATGAATATTTTATATCACGTAGCACAGAAAAAAATTCGTAAGGGGAAACCAGCAAGAAACTAGTAAGAAAAAGACATACAAGTAAACGAAATCTGCACTTAATAGGAAAATGGAAGTAAATTGCACCTGCTGTTGTTTACAAGGCGGTTGTTCGTTATTTTATAATAATTTTTCCTGAAGTTACATCCCAAAATGTGATATGTTATTACAGCAATTTCTTTCTCCTCTTTACCACAAGTGTTATGTCATGGAAATGCCAGTATAGTCTATAGCTGTCAGTTATAGAATCTCTGTGCACTCTTCTCTACGGCTTTCAAAGTCTTAGATATAAATGTGCCAAACGACTCGTATCCTTCAACGACAATTTGAAATATTAAACCAGACGCTTTGGTACGTCTGCAGGTATTAAATAAATGTGAGTTGATGTCATTGTTTATTGCACTTGTAGTGATGTCATCACCACAGGCAACAAGTGTTTTACATTTTTCACAAATTTTCATGGATTTTAATGAACTGTGCGATGTGTAACCTCCTGTGTAGAATAATGCACTTAAGTCATTCTGTGAGGTTTCTGTTTTACTTGCATGTTCATGAACTATGCAAAAACCCACGGTGATAAATTTCCCTTAACCCTCCAGAATTAGTTGTACGCACCCCATATCTTTAAGAACTAACCTCTAAATGTTTGTGTGCAAGGTGAAATGGATAAAGCGAAAATTGTGGTACTAGGCATATCTCTTAAAGGGGTAATTTCCAAACCGATAATCTCGCTCTGACTACCGCTATCTGACTGCAGTATGATGCTGATGACGATTTTGAGCTCATCGCTAATATCCTGCAGATTAAAAGTTGGAAGCCTACAACATACTGTATGTACAGAACATACTGTATGTACAGAAACAGCGATTAAACTCAATATTCACATTTTTCATAAACATTTTTATGATACCGACATATTAATGAATAATCAAATGTGGCCGAGCGGTTCTAGGCGCTACAGTCTGGAACCGCGCGACCGCTACGGTCGCAGGTTCGAATCCTACCTCGGGCACGGATGTGTGTGATGTCCATAGGTTAGTTAGGTTTAATTAGTTCTAAGTTCTAGGGGACTGATGACCAAAGAAGTTAAGTCTCATAGTGCTCAGAGTCATTTGAACCATTTTGAATAATCAAATCCTGTGATAATTAGCTCCACACAAATGTACAGAAAGATTAAATGGAAATCAGTGTTACTCCCCTGTCACTTATTACTTCTTGTCCTTCTAAGAATTTATTGTCTCTCGCTGTTCAGAGGTACCCAACAACTATTAAATCCGGTAATGCTTGATTGCAACAGTGACTGGAAGTTGGTCACTGAAATCCAAAACACCACATATTCATTACCAGTGCAGGGAGGATGAGAAAAGCGATCGTCCTGGGTTCCACAAGTGTGAAATCAATAGAACTGCTCTGCTGATGCTGCCAATTATGCTCACTGTAAGTATAACTGTGATGCGCCAAGCTGCGTGGTGCAGAAATGCAATTCCATTTCATGTCGATCCGGAAACGTTCGCAAAAGCTTCTCCTACGCGGCCACCTGTGTGTCTTATCAGAGAGTACTTCTCATGCGCGCTTTCTTACACTATGCGTACTCCTTGCCACGGAAGCGGTGCCAGTAACAGAATTGTGAACCACTGTGGTCCATCCACGAAGATTCCCTCCAACAGAGAATCCCGTCAAAAACTGTTCTTCTTTACTAGTCTCCAATTACTATATGAAAACTCTCCCATACCACAAGAAAGCATTTGTTTCAACGCTGCAATTTGTCATCACACTTTTTTATACCAACTACGCACAAACTCAACAAATTATCATCTATGACATGGGTCAGCATCGGCAGAATAAACAAGAGCACTAACCTCAGTTCAAATACCCCACAGCAAATTTTTAACTCAGCATCTTTAAGGAGCACTGAAAAATTAGTGCAACACAAGACTGGTTCCATTATTTCATACCTTACAACAGCCAAACGACATGGTCAACTTATTTCTTCAATGGACACCCCTCCTGCTACATTTATTGTCCATATGTGTGAGTGTCACTGCCAATTCTACCACACACTATATCTTCTGCGCTTTCATTTCCACGCTGATTCTCGACGTATTCTAAATACAGAAGTTCTTCTTCTTGCACAGCACGCACTGCTCGTATACCGTGTTCCGCTTCCAGACTGCAGTAACCTCTCAGATCTTCATTTGCTTTGCTATTATCACCGACCTTACTTATACAATAAAGGGTTTCATGTGGCAGATATGATGCACACCGATTGACTTTTCCGACTTCATGATTCCAAGAAGGAAGAAGGAAGGAAGATTGAGTTTAACGTCTCGTCGGCAAAGAGTTCATTACAGATGGAGCACAAGCTCGGATTGTGTCAAAGATGGGGAAGGAAATTGGCCTTGACCTTTCAAAGGAACCGTTTTAGCATTTGCCCGCAGCAATTTAGGGAAGTCACAGAAATGATAATTAAATGGACACCCTAGCTGCAAACAGGCGTTGATGTACTTCATTGGGGACATGAAAATGTGTGCCCCGACCGGGACTCGAACCCGGGATATCCTGCTTACATGGCAGACGCTCTATCCATCTAAGCCACCGCGGGCACAGAGGATACTGAGTCCGCAGGGACTTATCCCTTGCACGCTCCCCGTGAGATCCACATTCCCAACATGTCCACACCACTACATTCGTAGTGCGCCTAATAGATGTTTGCCCATCATACTCATTACTCGTGGCAGATTAATCTACCAAGTCCCGTGCGAGTTCGGGCATAGCGTGTGCGTTCGCACAAGAAGGTCAATGGCCGGGAAGCCACATTTTAACTATATATATGACGGTAGTATCTGTTCCCGAAAGAACAGTTACCGTAGATGACCATGCAGCTATTAGGCGCACTACGAATGTAGTGGTGTGGACATGTTGGGAATGTGGATCTCACGGGGAGCGTGCAAGGGATAAGTCCCTGCGGACGCAGTATCCTCTGTGCCCGCGGTGGCTCAAATGGATAGAGCGTCTGCCATGTAAGCAGGAGATCCCGGGTTCGAGTCCCGGTCGGGGCACACATTTTCAACATGTCCCCAATGAAGTACATCAACGCCTGTTTGCAGCTAGGGTGTCCATTTAATTATCATTTCATTTCTAGCAAAGCTGCATGGTCATCTATGGTTACTGTTCTTTCGGGAACAGATACTACCGTCGTATATAAAGTCACAGAAAGCCTAAATATGGATGGCTGGATGCGGACATGAACCGTTATCCTCCCAAATGTGAGTCTAGTGTGCTAACCTCTTCTATGGTTTCCAACTCAAATGCATTAACATGTGTGAGTCTGCATATACATAATGATCCATTGTACACTCAAAAGAACTTGTGCCAGAGTTTGGTCTGTTTATTTAACAGATCGGAAGACTTGACCAAGACTTTGTCCTACATGTTACTTCTCCACTCTTGCCGGTTTCATGAAATACCATATTCAAAGCGTCATCATGCTAATTACGTAGGCAAGGCTGGGTCCAGTTGACGATGCAGGTGTTATACTTGCCTCCACCTTACTATCCAGATGTTAATTTCTAGGAGGGCTGTAATCACATTGATGGGTTTCAGGGTTCAAGCCTCGTATTTACACGCTCCGTAATCTGTTTTGGCCTTCCACACCACCTCTGTTGTTATCTTCAAACCGTTCTCGAGGTTGATTATTCCCTGGGCTTCGCCATCTGCTGTTTTGTTGTCCCCTGTTTTAGGTTTTCTGGTTGTTCCAACACCCGATACAGTATCCGTTATCATTTCTTCTTCCACCACTCCAGTCTTCATTTATTCAGGCCCTGATTGTTCCTGTAACCTGCTCCTCCTGATGAATTACGGTGTTGGTTTCCATTTCCCGAATATCTGCTCCTATTACGATAAATATATTTCCACTGCTGTTGTAGCATTCTGCCAACGTGTCCTTCATAATCATGTCTCCTTCGTGGCTGTACTGAGCATTAAATACACATTCCAGTTCGTGTGGCATGTCACAGCAAGTATTTAGGTCCTAATTGCATTTCCAGCTAAAACCTGATCGCAACGGAGTGGAAATTTCATATAGCAGTGCCTGATTATCTTCTCTGGTTCTCATGGCACGTCCAGGAACTGATTTTTCTTAATCAAGGATTCTAAGAATTTTACTGGGCTCTTTAATCAAAATCCTACATGATCTTTGGCTACGATCATTTCGCATTTTTTACAGTCTTGCATCTTTCTCGACCAGTAGCTCGGTAGAAATGCGTCACAAAATTCTTCGTAAGAGGAACACATTGTGACAGTTCAGCACATCTTTTCCACTGCCATTCCTCTAAGTGACGAAGATAAAATCAAGTTTGTACAATAATGGGCAGGTAGAAAGAAACTATACATCAGACCGAAAAATTCAAGTTTTCAGTTAAAGTGAATTTCCCTCATCCTTGTACGTCTCGAAATTTCGAACTTCCAGAAAATGTTTAAAATCAATTGGTACTTTTGATGTTACATTCGTCTGCATCCTCAACTTTACCCATTCCACGTCCTCTTAACTCAGTATGTCCTCAGAATTTCCCCTACTATCAGTACTGAAACTAAATTCAGTATCATTCTGATCCTGGCATCTGCGCAGTGGTACACAATTTTATGAACCATTTGAAATTTCTTCTGTATTGAATGTCCTTTTATCTTTTCCTTGCAGTCAGATATAGTTTTTGAATTGATCCTCCACCCTCTTCTCCACCTTTGAATTAATTAGCTCTTGACGACCTTTAAATGTTGGTAGTGCAGGTATATCTTCCATTTCTACTATTACTGTCAGATTTGTGATCTCTGTCCCACAATCAGTTCTTAAATAGCGCTTTTAATTCTCCCTCTGGTTTCATAACAAGAACATTAATAGATTCTTCCAATCTTTGATCGATAAGCTGCTCTGTGGTCTCGACTCTGTAGTGTATTTTTTTCTTCATGGCTGTTCTTGGCGGTTTGTTTGCTATCCGTTAATGCGTCATCGCTACCCTTTTGATTTCATCTGCTTTGTTTATCGCCTGATCTGCTTTTACGGAGATTGCTCTGTCAAAATGCTAATTTTTTTCCTTTACTCCCTTACATCTCGGATTCCGTTCGTTAGGCTCTCTCAAAGCATTATTTTCTAGTCTAATCTTTTCCCCTATATTTTTCATTTCTTGTCTGCTCTTCTCCCCCATGTCTTTAGTTTCCTGTGTACGTTCTCTGTCAACTCTTTATTTTGTTTCTTCATGCCTTTATTTCCCTGGTCAGCTGCCGTATCTGTCCACTAGTTTCCTTTAAAAGGTATATTAAACTGATTTGATTAGCTCCTGCATCTGGTGAAGATGCTCTGGAGTGTAGGAAGTCGAGGCTAGTTGCTTCTAAATTCGATTCTCATCTCTGTTACGCATTAGGTATAATTACCACTGCCGAGACATGTTATCGTACAAACTCCTCCATTTCCTCTCGCATCTTCTCATCCACTGAACTGACATTGTTTGCTGATTGACGGTAATTTGCAACATTAATGTCATGGTCGTCACCTATCAGACCTGATTGCTGTGTGAGATAAATAGTATGTTCCTCTCCTGACTTACAAGAATTCATAATCTCATTACGTCCATCATATTGTCAATTTAGACACTATTCTGTTCTAATTTATGGGATGTCTTTCCCCTTGTTAACATTCAACATTTAATAAATCTTATCCCTAATATACAAATTAATACATTCTTCTACCATGTAAGGAAATAAATCTTTTTCCTTTTTTTGCGAAACCCCACGGTGATGAATTTCCCTTAACCATTGAAAATTAATTTTGGGCACGTCACTTCTTTAAGAAATAACCTCTAAATGCTTGTGTGGAAAGTCAAATGGATAATATGAAAATTATGCCCGAGCTTTTAAAGAAGGTAATTTGCAAAACAAACATCTCACCCTGACTACCGCTATCTGACTGGAATAGTATGTTGGTAATGATTTTAAGCTGACTGCTAATATCTTCAAGAATATAGATTCGAAGCTTACAACGTATTGTGTGTGAAAGGATCGAACACAAAAAACCACAAAATTCAGTATTCACATTTAATCACAAACACTTTTATAAGATCAACATATTGGTGAATAAGCAAAACCTGTGATAATTAGCTCTAGCCACATGTAAATAAAGCATGTATTGAAAGCAGTATCACTCCGCTATTAGTCGCCCTAAGAACTTACTCTCTCCCCGTGTTCACTTTAAACTGAAACTATCAAAACCTGTAATGCTTCCTTGGAACAGTGACTAGAGGCTGCTGACTAAAAACCAGATGATGCATATTCATCATCAGTGCAGAGATGAGGCAGGCGATCGTCTTGGACTCCATAAGCATGAAACCAGTTTAACTGCTCCACCGGTGCTGCGAATTAAGCTCACAGTATACAGAGTGTTGCAAAAAGGTACGGCCAAACTTTCAAGAAACATGCCACAGACACAAAGAAAGAAAATATATTATGTGGACATGTGTCCGGAAACGCTTACTTTCCATGTTAGAGCTCATTTTATTACTTCTCTTCAAATCACATTACTCATGGAATGGAAACACACAGCAACAGAACGTACCAGCGTGACTTCAAACACTTTGTTACAGGAAATGTTCAAAATGTCCTCCGTTAGCGAGGATACATGCATCCACCCTCCGTCACATGGAATCCCTGATGCGCTGATGCAGCCCTGGAGAATGGCGTATTGTATCACAGCCGTCCACAATACGAGCACGAAGGGTCTCTACATTTGGTACCGGGGTTGGGTAGACAAGAGCCTCCAAATGCCCCCATAAATGAAAGTCAAGAGGGTTGAGGTCAGGAGAGCGTGGAGGCCATGGAATTGGTCCGCCTCTACCAATCCATCGGTCACCGAATCTGTTGTTGAGAAGCGTACGAACACTTCGACTGAAATGTGCAGGAGCTCCATCGTGCACGAACCACATGTTGTATCGTACTTGTAAAGGCACATGTTCTAGCAGCACAGGTAGAGTATCCCGTATGAAATCATGATAACGTGCTCCATTGAGCGTAGGTGGGGCCCAATCAAGACATCACTAACAATGCCTGCCCAAACGTTCACAGAAAATCTATCTTTTCTTTATTTGTGTGTGAGGAATGTTTCCTGAAAGTTTGGGCGTACCTTTTTGTAACACCCTGTATACGACTGTGATGTGCCGAGTTGCGCGGTGCAGATGTGCAGTCCCCTTCATGAAGATGGAATTGTCAGCACCTGAGTAGAACTCCAAGATGCGGCACCATCTACTGCTCTGCTGCGACGAGTAGATACGGTCACTCTCACGTAATATTCACTAGAGCTTCTCCGATGCAGACACGTCCGTGTTTTACCGGCGAGTACTTCTCAAGCGGCGCTCACTAACACTCTGTGTATTTCTTGCCACCAAAACTGCGCAAATCGCCTATCGCAAAATTACGAACCGTCCAACCAGAAGTATGGCATGTTTCCCAGTCTCCAATGACAACATGAAAACTCTGTCTTTCCACCGAAAAGCATTCGTTTCAACGGTTTGATTTGATGTCACACTTCTTCAAGCCAACGGCACCTTCTCCTGCTAATGTCCATAGCCTCACAACAGGATGAGGGAATTTAGAGAGGGCAACTACGAGTGTAGAGGTTTTTTTCCCGTGGCCTGCATTTTCTACGAGCAACGTCTGCTGTCCCTCAAAAATGTCAAAAAAACATAGTGTCCCTTATTCCAGCACGCAGCGCCGTGCCACCCATCGGTGGTCCCTAGCCTCCAGCAGTCATTGTTCAAGAACAACGCTAGCGGCCCCCTGGGGGTTTTGGCATGTCCTTACTTATTGGAATCTGACGCTAGCCGACTGCAATCGTATTCACCAGTCATCCAACTGTTCACCAAAGCGTTTCCTGTCTCTCTGTCTCGAGTTAAATACTCTGCACATTAGCACACGCCTCATACATTCATAGTTCATTAAAAAAACTTCATCGAGTTAATAAAGAGACACATGCCAATATCGCAGGGCACCTTACTGCTAGTCACCGTGTTTTATAATTTCAGTAACGTTTTCCACTCCAATTTTCCCTGTTGTCAGCTTCAGAATGATAAATACGAGTATATGAAAATTATTAATGGAACCGGCATCCAAAAGGCTTACCACATTTCATCTTGCTTTGTATGCCTAACACCCAGTCGTTTATCAAGCTTTTCTAGAGAACACTATGTGACGTCTTTTGCACACAATGTAACTTATCTTTTCCTGGCCGACTATGCGTGTTAGCCCTGATGATGAATTGTGACTTTAATGTTTTACATTTTTAATTGTGTGATGTTTCTTCATAACACTCTGGGTGGAACTTATTCGTCTGAACTTCTACTGTATAACTATTTTAGTGTAGTCTACTGATAGTGTAACATTTCCACATGATATTCCGACTGTAGAGTTGAAGATTCTAATCATTATAACTACTGTGTTATCTTTAACCTATTTAGCCAGTATACTTTGACATGAACGTAATATGACTGAGAAACTTTCTGTATATAAAACGTCACTATGCAACACCATGAATATAAAACGCTATAGAAATTTTCTAAAATCATAATTCCAAAATGCAATAGGACCTCTGAATTAGGATCTATGACTGATAACTTTTCAGCAATAAAGATCTTGTTACTAACCATCGGTAGAACGAACATTTGTATTGAATGCTATGGAGACAGATAAATTCTACTGTTCCTTAAATGCACCAAATAACTTTTTGTTATAACCATAACATCAGTTCTTACTTGCACAACAAGACAACGAAGCTCAGTTCTGTTCTGCTCCCCTACTTGTGATTTAAAACTCTGCTCTAATATACCCTGAAAAAAATCACACAGGATTACCTAAAGTGCTAATCCTTATTTATTAAACAACGCGACATGCAGTGCACGTGGGCATGCTACAAATGGCTCAATACAGCAAGGCGCGAGACCCTAATTGTAAAAAAGTTTTCAATCATCAGCCAGAAATTTGAAGGTCCAGAGTTAATTAAATCTTATTTCAGTTCATTTCCTGTATTTCAAACAAGAGTTAAGATATTGGTTTTTAAATGTGTGGACATATATCTGTGAAACACTGTTGAACTAACAATCGGTTGGACACAAGCATGGAAATTTAGAACTGTTTTAGAAAATGGAACAAATTTTATTAGATCATTCCCACATTAAGTGCATTTAGAAGGGTGTTAAGTGATGCTATGTTTTCCTGAGTTTATGCACAGTAATTGCGAAATAACTGTTCAAACAATGTTCTGTTAACGATGAATGGAATTTTGACATAATGATTCATGAAATAAAAAACTTTCTCTAATAGTGTCACTCAAACATTTGTGGTCGCAGAACATGTGGATATTCGAAATGAAGAGAGAGATATTCTGAAAGTAAACGTTTCGCGCCAGCAACTCCAACAGTAAACGCCATAGCAAAAGCGCGTGCGTGACAGAAGCAAGACAGCCACCAGTCTGATGTCATCTACCCAACTGATCATTAGCTCTGCTACTTCAAATAGATTTCAAGACACGTATGCAGGGATCAAGATGAAATAACATTAACTCTGGCAGCACAAAGAGATCACAAGACTTGTAGTCAGGGACCAAGGTCCCAGTGGCATAGATTACAGTAAATTTTCAGAATAAAATGGTTACCATGTACAATATAGAATTGTTTTGGTGCCATATAGACACAGAAGTAAGCTGTATTTTTGTCCACATGTACCAGCTATGTCTTACAATATAAAATGAAACTAGAAGCTTAAAATACATCCTTGAAAAGATTCAAACTTGACATTGCTCGATTGCACAGATAATAAAAGGAATACAGCGTATATGGACCACGTTTTTGTTCTCAAAACATGTTGAGGCTGTGGACCCCCACAAAATTAAAATTTTAAAATCAGAGAAAATAATGACACTTCTCATACATCCAACTTACATCACCCCTGATCCAATGTGACAGAATAACGAAGAATATTTCTTGCCAAGAGAGATATCGGGGAATATTCAAAAAATTCTTTTATGTTGTTGTTGTTGTGGTCTTCAGTCCTGAGACTGGTTTGATGCATCTCTCCATGCTACTCTATCCTGTGCAAGCTTCTTCATCTCCCAGTACCTACTGCAACCTACATCCTTCAGAATCTGTTCAGTGTATTCATCTCTGGGTCTCCCTCTACGATTTTTACCCTCCACGCTGCCCTCCAATACTAAATTGGTGATCCCTTGATGCCTCAGAATATGCCCCACCAACCGATCCCTTCTCCTAGTCAAGTTGTGCCACAAATTTCCCTCTCTGCAATTCTATTCAGTACCTCCTCATTAGTTATGTGATCTACCCATCTAATCCTCTGCATTCTTCTGTAGCACCACATTTCGAAAGCTTCTATTCTATTCTTGTCTAAACTATTTATCGTCCACGTTTCACTTCCATACATGGCTACACTCCATACAAATACTTTCAGAAAAGAATTCCGGACACTTAAATCTATACTTGATGTTAACAAATTTCTTTTCTTCAGAAACCGTTTCGTTGCCATTGCCAGTCTACGTTTTATATCTTCTCTACTTTGACCGTCATCAGTTATTTTGCTCCCCAAATAGCAAACCTCCATTACTACTTTCAGTTTCTCATTTCCTAGTCTAATTCCCGCAGCATCACCCGATTTAATTCGACTACATTCCATTATCTTCGTTTTGCTTTTGTTGATGTTCATCTTATACCCTCCTTTCAAGACACTGTCTATTCCGTTCAACTGCTCTTCCAAGTCCTTTGCTGTCTCTGACAGAATTACAATGTCATCACCCAACCTCAAAGTTTTTATTTGTTCTCCATGGATTTTAATACCTACTCCGAATTTTTCTTTTGTTTCCTTTCCTGCTCAATATACAGATCGAATAACATTGTGGAGAGGCTAAAAGCCTGTCTCACTCCCTTCCCAACCACTGCTTCCCTTTCATGCCCCTCGACTCTTATAACTGCCATCTGGTTTCTGTACAAATTGTAAATAGCCTTTCGCTTCCTGTATTGTACCCCTGCCACCTTCAGAGTTTGAAAGAGAGTATTACAGTCAACATTGTCAAAAGCTTTCTCTAAGTCTACAAACGCTAGAAACATAGGTTTACCTTCCCTTAATCTATTTTCTAAGATAAGTCGTAGGGTCAGTATTGCCTCACGTGTTCCAACATTTCTACAGAATCCAAACTGATGAACCCCGAGGTCAGCTTCCACCAGATTTCTATTCGCCTGTAAATAATTCGTGTTGGTATTTTGCAGCCGTGGCTTATTAAACTGATAATTCGGTAATTTTCACATCTGTCAACACCTGCTTTCTTTGGGATTGGAATTACTATATTCTTCTTGAAGTCTTGGGGTATTTCGCCTGTCTCATACATCTTGCTTACTAGACGGTAGAATTTTGTTAGGCCTGGATCTCCCAAGTCTGTCAGTAGTCCTAATGGAATGTTGTCTACTCCTGGGCCCTTGTTTGGACTCAGGTCTTTCAGTGCCCTGTCAAACTCTCACGCAGCATCATATCTCCTATTTCATCTTCATCTTCATCTTCCATTTCTATAATATTGTCCTCAAGAACATCGCCCCTGTATAGACCCTCTATATACTCCTTCCACCTTTCTGCTTTCCCTTTTTGCTTAGAACTGGGTTTCCATCTGAGCTCTTGATATTCATGCAAGTGGTTCTCTTTTCTCCAAAGATCTCTTTTATTTTCCTGTAAGCAGTATCTATCTCAACCCTAGTAATATGCGCCTCTACATCCTTATATTTGTCCTCTAGCCATCCCTGCTTAGCCATTTTGCAGTTCCTGTCGATCTCATTTTTGAGACGTTTGTATTCCTTTTTGCCTGCTTCATTTACTGCATTTCCATATTTTCTCCTTTCACCAATTAAATTCAGTATCTCTTCTGCTACCCAAACATTTCTACTAGCCCTCGTCCTTTTACCTACTCGATCCTCTGCTACCTTCACTATTTCATCTCTCAAAGCTACACATTCTTCTTCTACTCTATTTCTTTACCCCATTCTTGTCAATCGTTCCCTAATGCTCTCCTTGAAGCTCTCTACAACCTCTGTTTCTTTCAGTTTATCCAGGTCCCATCTCCTCATATTCCCACCTTTTTGCATTTTCTTCAGTTTTAATCTACAGTTCATAACCAATAGATTGTGGTCAGAGTCCACATCTGCTCCTGGAAATGTCTTACAGTTTAAAACCTGGTTCCTGAATCTCTTTCTTACCATTATATAATCTATCTGAGACCTTCCTGTATCTCCAGGCTTCTTCATTTTTTTTTATATTAATGTACAAATGCTGTTGAAAAGTGAGCAGATGCTGAACAAATGCAAAGTTATTGGTTCACAAATCATATGTATTGTGTATTAAGATACAGTACATGTCACAATAAATAAGATCTGCTTATAAGTCCAAAATATAACGAAGCGAACTCAAACTACGAGCAACATAATGAGAACAATTATTAGCAGATTAACATAGAAGGGTAATGACTGAAAGATTCACGTAATTGTTATCATTCATGTGTGAGCTTAATAGGACCACGTGAGACACAGTCAGTCTCTTCTTTTCGTCAGACCACGGTGTTTCAGTCCGTTTCCTAATTTCCCTCTGACCAACTTTGCAATCAAATATCTTTTGTCTGAATGTTTTTGTATCCGTGACGTGTACCTGAGTTATACCAGCTACATCTAGATCCTCCTTAATTGCAGCAACCCATTTTAATGACTCGTTTTTGGCCTTATTTCTGTATTCATAGAATTCTAATATTGGTTTTACCACCTAGTGGGTGCCATTCTTTTAATGTGCCCATAAAATTTAAGTCTCCGTTTTCTCTTTTCACCATATATGCCTATGTATTCTTCTATTTTCTTATTACTTCCCAGTCTATTATTTTCTCCATAAATAATTTCTGGGCCTAATGTTTTCCTAGTAATCTTTCTTTCTTTCTTTTGAATTTCTTCAGTATCTCTCTTTCCATTTAAAATTGAATTTTCCGCTCCATTAAGACATTCAGAGTTAATTACAGTACTGTGAAGCCTAAGTTTACTGAATTAAGATAGTGATTTCTTTATTGTAAATATTTTGCGTTAATCTGAGAGCTGTTGTCATTTTTTTACAGAGTACTTCACTTGCAGCATTTCCAGACAGTTTCCTTGTAAGATTTCCCCCAGCTATTTAAATACAGAAACCCTTTCTATTTTTCGATATTTCGTGCTCTAAAATTTTGGTGCTTGTTCGTTGCATATTCCGTTTCTTCTAGTGATATTTGTAGTCATACTATTTTCGCAATTTAAGAATTTTAATTTGTTTTTGAGTTGTGGTAATATCCCTGGTTAAAATTTCCGCATCATCTGCAAAGACGAGGCATTATACTCTAATATTACTTCTACCTATCTTGACTGAGTGATCTATATTTTCATTCGACTTTTACTCTCACCATTCTGTAATTATCTTTTCCAAAACACCGTTAAACAGTAGTAGGAAGGGTCCATCTCTGTGTCTAACACCAGTCCTTATATCAAATGATTCAAAATTGTCTCCCATGAATTTAACTTAACAGTTAGTGTCAGCTGACGTTTCCTTAATCAGCGTTAGAGTTTTGTTATCTAGCCCTTGTTCCTTTAAATTTTGCAAAAGAGATTCATGATCAGCTGAGTTGTAGGCCTCTTTAAAATCACAAATGTACATACAATATTGTTGGTAGAAATCCTTTAAAACAAAGAATTTCCTCTGGACGGGATATGTTTGGTCTAAAGACTGTGATGGCATTCATCATTTTAGGTTCCAACTGTTCTTGGTGTCGATCAAGTAAACACTGTGGGACAATTTTGTATGTAACAAGGAGAAGGGAGATTCCTTGGTAATTATTAATATCGGTTCTATCCCATTTTTATGTAGTTAATGAATTAGGGCAGTTTTCCAGTCCTCAGGTCTTTTTTCACTTTGCCAGATATCTCCTATTCCGTGAGTCATCTTTTTTGTAGTGTCATGGCACCTGATTTTAGCAGCCTTCCAATTATACAGCTTTATCTGCATGCTGAATTATTTTTAAATCTCTTAATTTGTTTAGTTGTTTTGATTTCGTCAGGTACATTACGTATAGTGTTGGTATTATTAGTTTGTTGGTTCTGGAGAGTTTAATAATTTTTCAAAATAATTAGTAAGTACAATTTCCTTGGTTGTTAAGAGCCAAACTGCCATTTTCATTTTTGAAGCAAAGATTTTGAGGTTGGTAACCAGTTAGTTTTGTTATGAATGTTTTATAAAAGTTTCTTCTTTTGTTCTTTGGAAGTCTTTTTTTGAGTCCTAAATCGTAGTTTCTTTTAGTCTGTCAGATTAATTTAGATATTCTTTTCCTACAGTTAGAAAGATGTAATACATATTTCCAGTTTTGTTACTATTACAATTTTTGACTGCCTCATGCCTACACTTAACTGTTATTTCGCAATCCACATTCCACCGCAAATTGTTGGATTATTTCTTGTATAGTTCGATTGATAGAGTTGGGGTTATTTTAACAGTGTCAAATTTTGGAATAACATTTTTTGTTCAAAAAATGTCAAAAAAAATGTTCAAATGTGTGTGAAATCTTATGGGACATAACTGCTAAGGTCATCAGTCCCTAAGCTTACACACTACTTAACCTAAATCATCCTAAGGACAAACACACACACCCATGCCCAAGGGAGGACTCGAACCTAAGCCGGGATCAGCCGCACAGTCCATGACTGCAGCGCCTTAGACCACTCGGCTAATCCCCGTGGGCATTTTAATTTATTTTTTGTTTCCAATATTTTTGCTGAGACCCTTTCCTAACTTGGGCATTTAAAATTTTTTTGTAGTCAGAGTATGAAGTTGCTGCATGATAGATTTGATATTCCACAATAAATGTTTTGGGTGCCTGCCAAGTTTTTGTTAAGAAGAGTTCTTTTTAAAGTGTGTTGACATGATTTTAAGGTTAAAATTTTTGCATGTTTGAATAAGTCTTTGGCCATTTTGATTTGTCCATTTATGTCAGGAAATCCACCCACTGTTTTCCTATATTTTTTCTCTTTACCTGATTGAGCATTAAAATCACCCATTACAATTCTACCATGGTTGGAAGTAATTTTCAGGATGATGTTTTCTAATGTTTCCCAAGCTTCATTAACTTGCCTAAAGTTTTTTATGGTTGTCCTAATTGACTGGAATGTAGGCATTAATTGAAGTGTATACTTCATTTGTGAATTTAGGAGAAATTTTCATTAGGCTGTTATTAATAGGTTCTACCACCATTATTGAATTAAAAATATATTTTTAGAGACTGCAAAAGCAATTCCCAGATGTGGTTTATTTTACGTATTCTTTTATCAGTTTTACCTTGAGAAAAACCATTGTGTAATTGTCATTCATGTATCTTGAAATGCTAAAATTTGAATATTCTGTTATTTTAATTAATCTCCAAAGTTATGAAGTTTACTTGCTTTCAAAAATGTTTATATGTTAAATGTTGCAGAAAATGTACTTGTTTTGGTTTCAGTTGATCAGAGGACTCCAGCTTTCTCTGTTGAATCATACTGCATTTTAGCGTGGCTGCCTCAGAATCCGAAATACCAGTTGCGTCAGTAATACTAGCGGTCGATTAACCACATTGTGCGATACTGTGATTACAAAATGCTCCATGATGATTGTACCTGGAATCCGATGGGGTTGAGCAGACCTTCTGAGTGAACTCAGAGTGTTAAGACTGGAATTCTGTATTTGTAGCTTTCCACCATATCTAATGCAATTTTCACTATCCACCACCTGTGATCCATCCAATACCCTAAGCAAAGTTGGCTTCTTGGTCTTGTAGTTACAAAATCTTGAAGCCTGGTGATTCACTTAATATTAATAGTATGTCATTGGTTGATCTGAACAGCGATAACAATTATTTCTTTAAACTAAATATAAACTGGGATATTGCTGTGCAGTGTGGGATCTGCATCGAAAAAGTTCAAAGAACAGCTCGTTTTGTACTATCGCGAAATAGGGGAGATAGTGCCACCGACATGACACGTGAATTAGAGTAGCAATAATTAAAACAAAGCCGTTTTTCGTTGCAACAGGATCTTCTCAAGAAATTTCAATCACTAGTTTTCTCCTCCGATTGCGAAAATATTTTGTTGGCTCCAACCTAAATAGGGAGAAATTATCATCACGATGAGAAAGAGAAATCACGGCTCACACAGAAAATTTTAAGTGCTCGTTTTTCCCGCACGCCATTCGAGAGTGGAACAGTAGAGAGACAGCTTGAAGGTGGTTCATAGGAACCCTCTCCCATGCACTTATTGTGAATAGCAGAGTAACCCCGTAGATGTATATGTATGACCAGCTTAAAAGGCCAAATTCAAGGGAAAAGAAGGTATATAAGGGCATAGTACGAGTACACAACAATATGGTAACAAATATTATTGTCAGTGATGTATGAAAAATATTGGAGATAAGACAGATACTAAATAAGTCAGATGAAATGGCTATATGATGTTTATGTTTAGGAGGTCACAGAGCAACTTAGTTTGTTGACACATCAAGCAAAACGATAAATTAATAGAAACATGGCTTACAGTACAAGGGCACTTGACCAAAACCATGTCTCATTGTTTTATAACCAGAACCGTATAAAATTGTTACAGTGGATGACCCTGAATTCAACTATGTGGTAATAACGATAGAAACGTTGCAGCTGCATGGAGTTACATTTATTCTAAGTAAAAAAAAAGGCAGATTGTTTTATCACAATAAATCTGATATTGAACGTAGCATTTGCCCTGAGTGCATTTTCAAAAATGTCGACAAAGTATACCGAACTGTCCCATAGCCACCCAGTTCAGTTTATTTTTAAAGTTTTTCAATGACTATAAGGATTTCCGAATTACTGTTTTCAGACATTTTCAATGTTACCTATACTTCTAAAATGAAGAGAACGTTTCCTTGATTCGCATCTCGCTAACATAACAAAATAGACTTTCGGATTTCGCAAAACAATTGATACTATAAAATTCAGAGAATCTCTTCTCGAACTTTTAATTAACAGCTGGTGACAACAGAAAATGGAGCAGTTTATCGCAAGCAAAACCATCTGCATTAATCAGGTCATGTGTTACAAATAATTGGTTGAATATGGTACTGTTAATCAAAGAGTTAATGAATGTCTAACTTCTCAAGAACACAAAGGGGCAGATACTAAGATTGTTTACTGTGTGTGTTGAAGTGGTTAATGAGGTTGAGTTTCTATTCAATATTCAACACTGACATGTTGATTACAGTGCCTGGGGATATGGACTATGTAAAAAATTCCTTCGAGATTTGGATGGATGTTGGACTTTACCTGCTGTTCATGCTGTGATTGGCTGAGGTTACAGTTCTGCATTCTGTCACAAGGGGAAAAAAAAGGTGATTGACATTGCTGAAAACTTCTACATGGTACAAAAAGGCTCTCATGGATTTGGGAAGATATACTTCTGACACTGGGAATTTATGCAATGTCTTAGAAGAATTCATTTGCAGATTATACAACAACAAAAAACGTATGGTATCCACCCAGTTAGCTTACACATTTTCACACAAACATATAAAATGAAATGTGAATGCTCTTCTACAGCTCTAAATATTGATTTATCTAATTTTGTCACCTGCAGTCTACCATCGTGTAAAACATAACTGGGACAATGGAACAGTATTTATTGAAAACAAACTACATTTCGAAAATAATGGGCAACACTCATACGAAAATTCTAACAGATCTCTGTTACATTGACTAATTGTATTTGTTTTCCAGAATAAGAAATTGGGAGTAATCTGATGAATGATATTGATGATGATGATAATTTTGATGAGGCCAACAGTGTTTTCTCTTTAAATAAAATGTAAGTGTTCATACTTTATCCCACTTCCTTTCTGTGTAGTTTATTTACAAAATCCTTTAGTGCAATGGTTTAGGGTATGCTCTTTATTAATCACGTCGGAATTTGTAGGTTTTGCTTGTATTCATTGGTTTGCAACACAGACTTTAATATGGCTCAGTACAATCTTGTAATGATTTTTGAGTATCTAAATGTTGTCTGTTTAGTAAGGTGCTGCAATAAATTTGTGTGAATTTTTTTTGTCTCTCGGCAACTTATTTTATCATACCCAACAGTAATTCTTTATCCCAGTCAGTAAAATTTTTAACGTGTTGATGATGTTCTTAAAATTTAAAGTGCTTGAATTTTCTTCTGATAATGTTTTTTATGCATTCATTGACTCAACTGTACTAGTAAAACATATTTTCGGACAAATTGCTATGATTTTTTGTTTAATTTTTAATTTTTTCAAATGCTTCCCCAAGTTTGCACTACACTGCAGTCATCTGAAAATTTATCATTCAACTACTTTCCAAAAATCAGACGTATAGCTATGGCAAATTTCAGTAAAAATTTTTGACACATTTGCAAGTGCTGTCACATTAGATGTAACGAAAAACTGAAATTATTACTTTTTGATTTAAGGTGACGGAACTGGTCAGTTCAGTATCCTAATGGCCATATAAGTCAAAAATTTTGGTCTGGGCTCTTGCAGCCTACTATTAGCAAACTAATAAACCAAGTTTAATTTTCTAGGTTAAAAGAATAATAATACCTCAACGTTTTGAGGACACGAGGAGCGGTGCGAAACTGGATTGCATTCAAATTTCACACCTCTCTCTCATCACTTGACTTACGTGATGGTTGCAGCCGATCCTCTTCTCTGGATAATCAACTACGTCGATCTCCCAAAAGCTTCTTCTCCGAAGACTATCACTGCTTATAGGAATTTCAAAAGACTCTACTTTTGAAATAATTCGTAAGTTCATATCAGCGCACACTCCGCTGCAGAGTGAAAATCTCATTCTGGAAACATCCCCAAGGCTGTGGCTAAGCCATGTTCCGCAATATCCTTTCTTTCAGGAGTGCTAGTTCTGCAAGGTTTGCAGGAGAGCTTCTGTAAAGTTTGGAAGGTAGGAGACGAGGTACTGGCAGAAGTAAAGCTGTGAGGACGGGGCGTGGGTCGTGTTTGGGTAGCTCAGTTAGTAGAGCACTTGCCTGTGGAAGGCAAAGGACCCGAGTTCGAGTCTCAGTCCGGCACACAGTTTTAATCTGCCAGGAAGTTTCAGTCCTTCTCCTTTTAATACAGCTTCCAAGGCGCGACCGGCAAATACTTGTCAGTGCAGCTCGTATGTCGCAGCTACTGCCCTCCCACGACAAACGTCAACCGTACACACACAGACATGTGTTACGCAGTAAATAGGCTCTCTCATACTTATCTTTAAAACATCGCGTGTTCGAGGCGGCAGAAGGTCGAGTGGTTCCAGAATTTATATGAAAATTCTCGAATCATTGTAATACATATTAGATTATCCAATGAATGGAGAAGTCTGACAAAATAAATGAATAATGAATGACAAACTGTACATTATGAGAAAGGGAAATACACTGACCAAATTAAGTGTAGTGTGAGTATAACAACAAAGAATTTGCAGATGCCGAGACAAAATAATAAGCCATCAATACAATAATGTTTCCTGCATGTGGTACCTGTCACTATGACCCAGCTGGGAGACACTTCACCACCCAGTTGTGCAAAGTCCAGACGCAGCTGAAGTCTTATTCACTATATACCTGCAGCATCAGCAGTCCTGGTTAAATACAGCTGCAGTCACTTAGCAAAACAGCCAACCCTTACAAACCTCTACTAGTCGATATCTGACTGAAAATCAGGCTTCTGTCTCAATGTCTATTTCAATGGTCGCCTCTATGTGCATGGTGCATGCACATATCTGTGGATGCAAATTTGTCCCTTGCTTCTCCCAGTATAATTACGTTAAACACAATCAAAAGTACATCAGTCTAGTCCCAGTAATGAAATTTCGTAATTTAATCCATATAGGCGACCAATGCTCAAATATAATAAAGCGAAGCTCTTAATGTAAGAAGAGTGTTGGTGGAGCAACATTACAAATTTAATTACCATGCTGATTCCATCTGAATTTGACAAGTTTAGATTGAAATTCTAAAGTCTGGAGAATCCGTTTCTTTCCCACATTCAAATGATAACTACTCATACTTCATTACGACTGTCCAGAACTATTCTACTACATACCACAACTAGCTACACCAAATGTACAACTAAAACTATAGCTTTAGTTCAAAAGGGAAAGGATACTTATCAATGTGGCGTTGGTGTTAACCAACAGATTTGTGCACACAAATTAATTCTACTCATTTCTCAGGCCATCATGGGTATTGTCCAAAAAAGGTGGCTACCATTGATTATTCGTTCTTAATTAGTAACACAACACTGGTCACAATTTCACAACACTTGGTGCATACAGTTAATGATGCACTGCAGAAAGAAGTAGCAACAGTAGATTTCAAGTAAACCTGGTGATCATACTTCTTTCTCAACAGATATAACGTTAACAGGATAGTACACATCTTCAAGATAGCTTGTTATATGAGTCCCTAACTTACAGACCCAAGTTAATACCCTGTCATCGTCCCTTGTGTTTTTGTTATTATCTCTATTCCAATTTCTGTTCCAGCTAGTACCATGTTGCTCTCCAGAATGAAAATTGTTACATTTTGCTCTATTGTGTACCATTGATGATAACTGTTACCATTGTGGTTAATGTTTTCCCGCCTGTTGGATTATTATTGTGCGAATTTTGAGTACTGCCTCTTTAAAAATGTGTATGCTTTTTGTGCTTGTATTCCCTGTTACTTTTTTTTTCAGGACTCTATCTGCTTTATCTAAATGTTTAAAATACTGGTATATCGTATTGTATGGTCCTTAGACTAGGTCTCACCTGGTAACCTACTTTTTGAAGCATTGATTTGGGTGAGTTCATGGAAAGATTTCCACAAATGAGCTATCTTTTTAAGTTAACTTTTGCGAAACTGTTTCATTCTAATACGTTCTTCCCAGTAATTTTTCATCCTTTTCTGCTTCCTGTTTGCGAACTTATTTTGCTGTTGTTGTTGCTGCCTTGAAGCTGTGGTTCATACACGGCTGCTAGGTCATGTAATATTGCCACAGCATACACTCTTTTAATCTGCAACATGGAAAATAGTTCAACACATTATTTGCATTTTACTTTCAGAAGATCCCAGATGCTGCCACCATATTATAACCACCACTACCCTCTTAGAACACAAAGTCGATTTATTAATTTTGAAGTAAGTTTAGATTTGTACATTGGGTAACAATTTCACACTGAAATAGTGACATTTTGAAGAGAGAAGTAGCAATTGTAGAATTTAAATAAACAGTTTTAATAGTAGTCATCCATTATTGTTCTGCATTGTTGTTCAAAGTTGTAGCTCATAGTCAATTTCCATGTTACATACTGGAAAGCAACATGAGACTCAGGTCTAGAGAATGCTCAGCTTCATTTCCTTAAATAGTATGAACACTGGTTGAGCTTCTGTTGTTGAATAGATGTATCTTTCTGTTATTTTACTTCACAATCCACACTAACCAACACATACATAACTCACATTCTGAACTCATATTAAACAAGAACAAAGATTTATCTATAGCAAAATGTAGCAAAGAAAACAACATCATATATAGATCTATTCATGCAAAGTCGACTTTGGAACATACATCACAAAAACAAAGTACAAGTAATTATTTATCATTTCCTGTATTTTTAAGAAGTCCATACTAAGTATAGAAATCACATAAAGTACTTACATATGTTGAAACTCATACATTTTTCTGTAGCTTTTTGGCAAAGTATCTTTGGGTTTTGAGTCTTTAACTCGGGAATCTGTCTTTTCGTATTATTGAAGATCGGTTAGTGCATTTATCTCATGATAATTAGTTTTATTACAACAGTAGTAACACTCCTAAAGCATAAAAAGAACAAAGATCTTCTTCATAGTCAGTGGAATTCTTCAGCACACTTCACAGGTAGTTTTTGACATATTTTTGGAAATAATCAAATTTGCAGATTTCTGTATACCTCTTAACACTTTCTTTGCTTCCAAGTAGCTATCTTTTTAAAATTGACATTGTGGAGAACTAAATGTAATAATTATACAGACAAGCACATCTTCCCCCTTTACTAATCTGTAACACTCCATGGGGTTTCAAATGATCAAAACTTTATTTTAACAAAATCATTTGTATTCAGAATTTAACATAATGTTGTTTTAATGGAAACCTGAAGTCATAAGTAAGAATATGCTACTCTTCGCTGAAGATACAAGTAATAATATTACTCTGAGATCGATCACACAATAAAAAACACTGGCATTTAGTACAGTCATGTTATATATACCAGTATAACAGAGTAGTAAGTGAGTAAATAAAAGGTGAATACAGGTGTCTTATTAAGGAATATTTAATTCTGTTTTATTGACCTATGGAGCTCTTTATTGTCATGTCTCCACATAACTTTCCATTCTCAGACCACTGTCTCAGTATTGTGCAATAAATTACAATAACACAAACAGTAATAATTGGTATCATAAACACTAGTAGATAATAATGACAAAGAAAGAACAAGTTTCGAATAAACACAAAGTTAACTATCATCAAGGCAAAAGAAAGAATGTTCACTATAAAGTGTCTCCCAGTACAAACAACAATATTTCGTTCAAAATGATCACCCCAGTTCTCCAGTATCTCCATCCTGTATAGTTGTCTCCAAAATAATAATAATAATAATAATAATAATAATAAACACTGTGGAGGCCCAGGAAAAAAATAGGCCACCGGTATGTTCTGCCAGTCGTAAAAGGCGACGAAAAGAACAAACCACTAATATGGCTAACCTCCATTTTAGTGTGATTAGTTGGTTCAGGACAGAACTAATGAAGCCTCGGACAAGTGCTGTCATGGTCAGGGACGACACTTGAACCCTATGCCCGTCCACAATGGTAACGACACTGCTAGCCACACGGAAAATGATTTAAATCCAAATAGAAGTGTTTTGCAGAATTTGCTTCCTGCAACCACTCTAGAAGGAAAACAAAGACAGAGGATGAGATTGTCAGATGAAGTTAACCGACACCTCATGTTCTGTTATTACGAAGCAACAAACTTAGGAACAAACACAACTGGATACAGATCACAGGTATACACAACAGTAATTACCAAATACCCAGAATTAAACTTTTTAACA
The DNA here is from genome assembly GCF_023898315.1 of Schistocerca nitens. Taxonomy (NCBI): domain Eukaryota; kingdom Metazoa; phylum Arthropoda; class Insecta; order Orthoptera; family Acrididae; genus Schistocerca; species Schistocerca nitens. The sequence goes on along the minus strand of NC_064622.1, from coordinate 142,053,535 downwards.
GAAAAACGACTAGCTGATCAGATCCGTGTAATAATCAAAAATAATAGGATACCCCAGTCAGAATTAGAAAACATCAAACGACAAGTACAACAAATACTAGAACAAAATAATGTGCAATCAGGAGAAGAAGAAAATACAGTAATGGACTCAAACATCCCAGAGGAAACAAACAAAGAACAACACACATCAATTAAATAATCAGAGGAAAACGAAATCTTAAGACAGCCACCAGAACAAGCACAAATAGAATAAGAAGTGACACACATGTTAGATATAGAAGAAAAATTTCAGCTGACATATATAGAATACAAAGACACAAATACAGACATTAGACCATTCTTGCATAGATCACCAAATAACCCACAAGTCGAAACAACAATAACAACTATCAACACAATCACACACAACAAAATAAATGAAAATACAACTATGGAAGAGTTACAACTCCTGATTTATATAAGATCACTCACTACACTAAATATACACAGTAGGCAGAGATCAGAACCAACCAACAAACAGAAGAAACCCACAAAACCAGCATGGCAACACAGGCTACAGATCGGAATAGAAAAACTGAGAAAAGACATTGGACAGCTAACACAATTTATAAGAAATGAAATATCAGACAAAAGACGAAAAAGGTTAGGTAAAATCTCACAACAAGAAGCGATAGAGCAGTTAGATGAAAAGAATCAGAAATTACAAGCATTGGCCAAACGACTTAGAAGATACAAAAAAAGTGAAAATAGAAGGAAACAAAACCAAACATTCAACACAAACCAAAAGAAATGTTACCAGACAATAGATAACACACACATTAAAATAGACAATCCACCAAATATAACAGACATGGAACACTTCTGGAGCAACATATGGTCGAACCCAGTGCAACATAACAGGCATGCCTGGTGGATACAAGCAGAAACAGACACATACAAGATGATACCACAAATGCCTGAAGTGATAATTTTGCAACATGAAGTCACCCAAGCAATTAATTCTACTCACAATTGGAAAGCCTCTGGAAAACATAAAACAGCAAATTTCTGGCTAAAGAAGTTCACCTCAACACATTCACATCTAACTAAATTATTTAACAGTTACATTGCAGACCCATACACATTCCCTGATACACTTACACATGGAATAACTTATCTTAAACCTAAAGATCAAGCAGACACATCAAACCCAGCTAAATATCGCCCCATAACATGCCTAACAACAATATACAAAATATTAACTTCAGTCATTACACAGAAATTAATGACACATACAACACAGAACAAAATTATAAATAAAGAACAAAAAGCTGTTGCAAAGGAGCACAAGGATGTAAAGAGCAACTGATAATAGATGCAGAGGTGACATACCAAGCTAAAACTAAACAAAGGTCACTACACTATGCATATATTGATTACCAAAAAGCTATTGGTAGTGTACCCCACTCATGGTTACTACAAATATAAGAAATATACAAAGTAGATCCTGAATTGATACAGTTCCTAAACATAGTAATGAAAAATTGGAAAACCACACTTAATATCCAAACAAATTCAAATATTATCACATCACAGCCAATACAGATTAAGTGTGGAATATACCAAGGAGACTCATTAAGTCCTTTCTGGTTCTGCCTGCTCTGAACCCACTATCGAACATGCTAAATAATACAAATTATGTATACAATATTACTGGAACATACCAACACAAAATCACACATTTCCTATACATGGATGATCTAAAACTACTGGCAGCAACAAATCAACAACTCAGCCAATTACTAAAGATAACAGAAGTATTCAGCAATGATATAAATATGGCTTTTGGAACAGACAAATGTAAGAAAATTATCTTAGTCAAGGGAAAGACACACTAAACAAGAAGATTACATATTGGATACACACAGCGACTGCGTAGAAGCGATGGAAAAAACAGATGCCTATAAATATCTAGGATACAGCCCAAAAATAGGAATAGATAACACAAATATTAAAGAAGAACCAAAAGAAAAATACAGACGAAGACTAACAAAAATACTGAAAACAGAATTGACAGCAAGAAACAAGACAAAAGCTATAAATACTTATGCTATACCAATATTGACCTATTCATTTGAAGTAGTGAAATGGAGTAACACAGACCTAGAAGTACTCAATACACTTACACGATCACAATGCCACAAATATAGAATACATCACATACATTCAGCAACAGAAAGAGTCACATAAAGCAGAAAGAAAGGAGGAAGGGGATTTATCGACATAAAAAACCTACATTATGGACAGGTAGACAATTTAAGAAAATTCTTTATAGAACGAGCAGAAACTAGTAAAATACACAAAGCAATCACTCATATAAATACATCGGCTACACCACTGCAATTTCATAACCACTTATACAACCCTTTAGTTCAAATGGCTCTGAGCACTATGGGACTCAACTGCTGAGGTCATTAGTCCCCTAGAACTTAGAACTAGTTAAACCTAACTAACCTAAGGACATCACAAACATCCATGCCCGAGGTAGGATTCGAACCTGCGACCGTAGCGGTCTTGCGGTTCCAGACTGCAGCGCCTTTAACCGCACGGCCACTTCGGCCGGCCAACCCTTTAGATCACATAACATCAACAGATACGAAGAAAGTAAATTGGAAAAAGAAAACACTACATGGCAAGCACCCGTATCATCTAACACAGCCACACATAGATCAAGACGCATCCAACACATGGCTAAGAAAAGGCAATATATACAGTGAGACGGGAGGATTCATGATTGCAATACAGGATCGAACAATAAACACCAGATATTACAGCAAGCATATTATTAAAGATTCCAATACCACAAAAGATAAATGCAGACTTTGCAAACAACAAATATAAACAGTAGATCACATCACAAGCGGATGTACAATACTAGCAAATACAGAATACCCCAGAAGACATGACAATGTAGCAAAAATAATACATCAACAGCTTGCCTTACAACATAAACTAATAAAACAACATGTTCCCACATACAAGTATGCACCACAAAATGTACTGGAGAACGATGAATACAAATTATTCTGGAACAGAACTATTATAACAGATAAAACAACACCACATAACAAACCTGACATCATACTCGCCAATTAAAAGAAGAAATTAACAGAACTATCGAAATATCCATACCCAATACAACAAATATACAGAAGTAAACAGGAGAAAAAATTGAAAAATACATCCAACTGGCTGAGGAAGTCAAGGACATGTGGCATCAGGATAAAGCTGTCATTATACCGATTATACTATCAACTACAGGAGTCATACATCCAAACTTATGTATACAACTACAGAAATCTGTAATTATTGATACTTGTTGAATTACCCAAAAGTTCCTAAATGCAATGTAACATATACCATACAGTTAAAAGGAAGTCACGCTCGATCAAGATCTGTGTCGCTTTCCATTTTTAACCAGACACAACGTCTGAGAAAGAAAAGAAATAATAATAATAATAATAATAATACAGTAGCTCATATAATTAAGAATACTCCAGAACAAAAATTTTATCAATAGATAACAAGCATCTTGCATTAATTTCTTCCCTTTTAGATGCATTTTCACGTTGTACCTCAATAACTGCACTGAGACCCGATAGTCACTGGCATATCCATACATCTCTTTAATCATAAAATATCTCAATCTGAATCCACTTACATCTTTATACCTTTGCAAAAAAAAGGATGTTGTCATCCTATTTCAGACACAGAATCTCATTATTACCTCAACATATCTCCTGCCAAACACCAGCTTCAGTTCAAAATTATTAATACTTCATTGCTGCTGCTGATACTCATCAATCGAACACAGCAAACGGCAATCAAAGCTCAAATATCATGAATACAGATATAAGCCCAAATGTACAGACACTATACACCCAATAGGTAATCAGAATATTCATTGAAATGAGACTGTTCAACTGTCTTGATCATATAATCAGTGAAGCTGGTGTAGGGATAAATGGAAAGAATAAAGTGGATCCTATATCACTCTCAATTGTTCCTGATACCTGGCATTGAATTTATGCAATTATTAACTTGTTTATTGTACCAAGTGCACGAAAAGTAGGTATTCCAGATATACTGAGACAATGAAAGCAACACTGTATACTATTTATATATGTGAAACAACGTACAAAATATTTACAAGAATACCCAGCCCAACAGACAACAGTATAAGGAGAGAAAACCAGAGCATTTATCACAAGAAAGAACGTTAAACTGAACGCACTCATGCTACTCAAAGGAAGCTGTCTTGACTGACCTAGCCACCTGAACTAACAGTACAATGCTGGTACATAAAATTTTAAATGATACTGTACCTAATGGGCAAGAAAACTCTGCATAAGCTGAATAGTAGATTAAAGATGCAAAATGTATGGCAACAAAATATATACTAGACTAACACTAAAAAGACACAACGAACAGGAAAGCAACAGTAAGGTACTCACCACTGCACAAATCTTTCCTTACATTTATGTAGCAGCACCTCTTTGCTACGAATTTTAATTCCTTTTCTACCTCACACATGCTTTAAATTAACTTCCAGCTCCCAGATCAACGTATTGACCTTTACTGCACAAAAATGTCACTGTCAAATCTTAAATTAATTTATATACTTGTTGTAACACAATAATATTGACAAGAACGTCCTTTTCTACAAGAATATGTACACTTCAGCTCGTATGTGTCCTTAAAGCTAATAATCTTCTCATGGAAGTCCATTTGTACCTAAATATATACACTTATCACCACTATCCTGAGCACTATATGAACAATACAACATGCAAAAGTGGTGGTCAGATGATTTGTCTCCCCTTAATGTCTCCACTTCAACAGTGTCCGAATGTGCAGTCCACTGAATACGAAACTGTCCATTACAGTCCAAGAAAATTTAATGTTGAGTATATGTCTCTTGTGACACAAATGGTGAGACCTAATACCTTTCACCTCACACATAACTCTTTAATAGTCACTCTAGCTCACTGCAACTTCTTATTTTTATTTAAATTTTATCCATATTTTGCAGCTTCAAACGTGACTGTATTCAGTACATTGGAAGTATGAATTAAAAAACGCTTTCAGTCAAAACTTATCGTGTTTCATTAAATACACAATGCATCTCGGACCCTGTGGGTCCATCACCAGGTGTAATTTGTCTTAAAACATGGTTTACTTTTTTCTCTTGATTGAGGTGAAATGCATATTCTTGTCATGAAAAAGTTTAATCTTAGGTTATGAATTTCATACTGCAAGTCAAACGCGGAAAATATGTGCATAATAGTGGAAAAATGGACAGTGTAAACTTACCACATAATACAAGAAAAGCGCTTTTATGTTTTTAGTATCATTATACATTCTTCCCTCCATCCTGTTCGTACGTATCATTTCACTCAAGAGGCACATTTGCATATACATGCTTGTCAATACTTTATAGATTTTTTGTACATGGTGTGATCAAAAAAGAATTTATCCATAGTGCCAAAGATCAAATTATTGAACAATTGACATAGACAGGGAATAACATTAGAATAGGTCTTTAAAATTATTTATATAATTGTGACTTGCGAAATCTGTTTCTTCATTTAACATAAATTCTGGTATTTTGATTTTGTGGAGAGATATCTCCAGCTTTAGGATATTACCATTGTCATTATGTAGTAGTACCAAATTGTTTTCTAGACTATTGATGACATGTCTGTTTTTCAGCATATGTCATGCAATAAGTAATTCTTCAAAGTGGTTCAGCCTCGAAGAATTTACGTTTTCTTGAGAATGGATTTTCAAGTTTCTGCCTGTTTCTCCTACATAGTAGGCTTGATACTTTGTACACTCTACTGTTGTTGTATGTTCCTGTATTCGATTTTATGTTATGGACGAGTAAGTTTCCTAACTTATTATTGGTTCAGAATGTAGCTGTTACGTTTGCTTTTTGTTTTTTTTTTCATTTTTTTGAAAAGGTTAGCGAAATTTTGTGATATGGAGCCCATGTATGGGATACTATCAAATATTTTCTCTTTTTTCAAAGTGTGGCCATTTGTTGTCTTACTTTTGTGTATTTGTCTGTGTAAACTGTCACTTGATTTGGCTGTATAGCTATTGCTAACGGCAAAGTTATTTATTGTACTTATCTCATTCCGGAGACTGTTTTCTTCTAAATCAAAAAAGGACTCTGTGTAGTATGGAGCTGAATGCTGAATTTTTCTATGTGGTAGGATGGCACAATGAGTTGTCCAGTGTTATGTCTGTGTATATGTGTTCCCTGTGTATACTGAAATTATGTTTTGGTTTGTGGTTGGTGATTTTTATGTTTCTCACCTGCCCTCTTGATATTTGTCAGCGCCATATTAGCCACCTCATTATAATGTAATCATCATTATGTTGGTAAAGTAGCTATCTTTCCCCTATTCAGTTTGGCTGCTGCTTTTTTTCCAGTACAAGAAACGGTGACAGTGACGTAGAATCATTGGGTAGCTCGTTCAAGACATCCTGAAAAACACTCAAATATTGGTCCCAAATCTTATGTTTACGATGTAATACAATCTGCAAAGCTTTCTAGTTCCTTCATCATGTGCTCCAACAAATTCGAAGTCGGATGGTAGGAGAGAAAAAAGTTGGTTAATCTTACAATGTCATAAAGTTAACATTCAATACCACAAACAAAACTGATGTCCATTCCTTTATATAATTTTATATACCTGACTGCCTTCATGTAATAAATGTTTCACAAATGCTACTGGCACTGCTTCAGCGGAAGCTTTTTGCAGTGGAGTAAGAGAAACAAATATAGAGGAAAGCCCTACAGCCACAAACACAAAAGAAATGCCTCGATTCATCCTTGGAATGGGACGAAACCGGTTAAAGGCTGATAACTCTTTCAGTTTTACTGGAACGATAGGAAAAATGGGGCCTTGTATGAAATGGTGGGTGGTTTCCCTTCTGACACAGTTTCCATACAGCAAATAAACGACATATTCTTTTTTTAAAGTTACTGAAATAACATGTATCACAGAGATTACTGAAACACTTTCAGGACCAAAGTGTGCATAGCTGACATGTACGAAATGAGTCTATTCGCTACCCAGTGACAGTCAAATGCAGTGCTACATCTGAATAAAATATTTTTCTGTAGAATATAATGTCGTCCCTACGCTGTATTCATTTTGCCACTTCATTTCCCCTTAACTTCTGCCAAAAGTGACTTTTATCCAGTTCTCTTGCTATCATAAGAGGCGAGACAAAGTTTTCAAATGCAACCTGTTTGAAATGTAAATGACAAAAATTATTCGCAAGGCAATCTTCTTCACAGCTCATGACTGAACTTACAGGGCCTTTTGGCAATGCATGAGCAACAGTGTTTTGACAGCAACAGGAACATAGGCAACAATGAAACTAAACTCCTGCAAATATAAAGCCTAGGATGGTAAGCGCCCTTGGCTTAATTTCTCAGACATGAGAAATAAAGCGTAAAATGATCAATGTATACTTCTGTTTTTCTACCATATAAGTAGAAACGAAGTTTCGTGAAAGCCCAAACTAAAGCAAGCGCTTCCAGATCTATGACACAACAGTTATGCACAGCTTTCGACAACAATATTGGCAAATGCTATTTTTGTCCTATTTCCAGGAACAGATGAACCCTCCGGCCTTTCATATCTTTGAAGGGCTTTCGTTTAGCAAAATCAGTTACTCAAGGATGTCTGGATTTCTTCCTTCAACAACTCTGTGCAGATTAATTTAATTTTCATATTTGTTATTAATACTATGTATTTATTTATCAACATTAAGCTTTCATTGATGATTTGTAGCTCTTCTACATTTGTTCCTTGAAATGAGTGTCGAAGAGCCTACAAGTTTTTCTTCTGTACTCTTTCTTTTAGTACTGATATCCAATTTTGTAAACTCCAGTTGTTGAGAAGTTATCTGTTCTATGCGTAATATTACACCATAATTTTGAATTTTAGACTACTGCGTGGCTAGAATACGTTATAGTTTCGTAAAATATGTTCATTGTTATCCGACCCAGGCGAGTATATGTCACTGCAGTTATTTTGTCTTTGGTCTCACTTATTCTGTTTTGTTGAGATCTGGCATTAGGTCGTTCCTTTTTTATTATATTTATGTTACAATTGGTCTGTTCTAATTATTGGCCTACTTCAGTAACTCTTTCTTGATTTCGGCAAAGTCAACAGGAAGCCTTAGAATTGTATATACCACTATGTAGAAATAGTCATGCCTATGTCGAATCAAATGATCAGAATATGCAGCTGTGATGACGTTTATCTTTCTTAGTTTTCGATAAACTGAAAAGCAATGTTCACCATCAACTTTTTAAATAATTTTCTCTAACTGCTCTCTTCTGGTTCGCGTTCCGTTCTAAACTGAATTTTTCGGTGCATTTCATTTACACTGCCTCTTGTTTCTTCAGAAATTGTAGCATTACCTTTATATACCATAATGTAGTCGGCACCGTAAAATAAACTCCAGTACAACCGAAATGTTCTTTCCAGTTTAACTCCATCAGTACCTCTCCCTTATGTTCCAGACTTCACAAAAAATGTCCAGGGGGTTCTGGAATGGAGACTATTTCACAGAAATGGCATACCCACAGCCTAGAGGACCCTTTCGAGGACGAATTTTTCAGTCTGCAGTAGTGTGTGCGCTGTTTATGAAATTTCTAGATGTATTAAAACTGTACGCCGAATCGGGACATAAAACCGGGGCCTTTGCCTTTCACCGGCAACTTTTTTAGCGACAATTTAATTTATTTGATTTTTTCACAATTGTATTATATAATGCGACGCTGAAAAAAAAATTGGCTGTAGTGGGACGTGAGCTATTTACTCATCACGCTTCGCTATGTAACTCTGCGATTGTATTAATTGCACTACGCTTTATCTTTCTTTCCCTGTATTTCTTTATTTACCTTCTTACTCCCCTTCAGCCCATCCTTACGTTCGCTGATATCCTGCTTTCTCGACCTGGCTTACATGTCATTAACGTTCTTACGTGGAGCTGCAAAACCAGAAGGTGAATCTTTATCCTTAACAAAGAACCGAAATTTTTACTTGTACTGTAAAAATTCCTCTTAAGAGACGAAATCTGTAGACTGATTTGCGATAAACATTTTAGAAATATTTAATCTGGATGTCCAGGATAGGTAGGCCGTAGGTGCTGAATTAATGAAAAGTGAAATAAAATTGAGTTCGTGAAGTGCATAATGTTGCGACTTCTGCAGGTGTAAAGCTGCTTGCCTTGTGATTCTGAGTCGGAGGCTTAATATAAATGTTGTAAGTAAATTAAAGTGAAGAGAGGAAGAGATCACTGAGCGACCGAAATGAATGTTTCGTCACTCTGTCATTCTCTTCAACATTGCCTCATCATGTTTAGTTTTTTCACCCTGAAAAATTGTAGAATAATTTCCATAAGCTTACGTTTGTATACAAACTCAGAATCCAATTTTCGATTATCGGTTTTAGGAGGATCGTCATCCGGCAGAGGTCGACTAACATATTAATAAAAATGGCTCTGAGCACTATGGGACTCAACTGCTGAGGTCATTAGTCCCCTAGAACTTAGAACTAGTTAAACCTAACTAACCTAAGGACAGCACAAACATCCATGCCCGAGGCAGGATTCGAACCTGCGACCGTAACGGTCTTGCGGTTCCAGACTGCAGCGCCTTTAACCGCACGGCCACTTCGGCCGGCTAACATATTAATACCCAGTGCACTAATGTCATTTGCGTTAGTTGAGTCGTGTCGCTTGGTCCTTGTGTGTCGTTTACAATAGCACAGAATTAAAGAATTTTTCAAAATGAGCCTTGTACCGCTGATGATACCGAGTGAGCTATCCAAGCACGTCTCGCGACCCCTCCTCGTGGCTTTACTTCCTTCAGTGCATGTCCTGTCTTCCATACTTTACAGAAGTTCTCACGCGTACCTCGCGCGACTAGCCATGCTATCTTTCACTATTAGGAGAGATATACCAGCGGAGGTGAAGCTGTGGAAAGCGAAACTGCGAGGGCAGGTTGTGAATCGTGTCCGGATACCTCAGTCGGTAAGGCAAGATGATGGGCACGAGTGACGGTCCGTACATACCGTTTTAATATGGCACGCGCTCAATGTCTGTACTCTGTACAGGTCGTACCACTTTCGAATGTAAAGTTTTGGTGCGTCATCCGTGCTCCAGTAATGGAGGACTGCAGAGTAACTTTTCCTTGTGAGTCATTGTTGATACGCACTTCCCTTCACGCCGTCTTGGGGGCAGGATGCTACGAGCCGATGCGTCCCTCAGCGATGCGGCCATCGATCAGTATCCGCGTCTCGCCTGTAGCCGGTATTGCCTCACATCCGCGTTCCCGCAGAACGCTCGCGGCACCGTTAAGGCTTACTATACAGCAATCCCCGGCCACTTTCCGTGTCACCAGCCGTGTAGGCGTGTGTGAGGCCGCCAGATTGCGTCTGGCTGCGATCACGACGCCGCAAAGAACCTCTCCAGATGGCGTCATAGCGCAGTGGCTACCCCTAGCGTGCATCTTCGCCCGTCTTCACGGAACGGTACTCGCAACAAGAACGACATTAATGAACTTTGTGCAACGCATACGCAATGAAGGTTCCGTTACGAGCGCAAGTACAGAGCGTTCATAACCGTGAGAGAATATCCGGTTCTCTTACTGGACGCCAATGCGTATAATCGGCAATCAACGTACTCCCTGTTGCGAAAAGCAGCATTTATACACGTGTCTAGCCGACAGGACCGTATATTACTTGTACTCGAAGACGTCGGGAAATCAATACGGTGAAAGCAGTTCACTGAGCAGATATCTTACCTACATAACTCCAAGGACGCATTCGCAGTTGGAAAACCAGCTACGTTAAATTATGAATTTTTGTAAGGTACAGTATTTTTAATCTCTATAAAGCTTACCAGATCAGAATGTACAGAACAACTTAGAGATAATACTGAGAAAATCTAAGATATGCATTTATTCTCTTCATTGTATATGCGGTGCAAAGAATGACGACATACAGTAATGCAAAAACAGTAACAAAAACGTGGGTGGTCCTACGTTTGCTATAGCGCTGTGCGAAGTCAATCAAGAAGTCAATGTTATGACTTAGCATCACCATCCACAAACAGCCTGTTTTATTTTCCATGAAAGACGTGACCAGGTTCGCATATTTCTTGGGCTGATTTTTAGACTACTCCTGTCTCCGCATGGTATGTTTTAGTTAAATTCTAAAAAAATCATTAGTTTCGATGTGAAAAACCACGAGACAATTCAGCCATTGTAAGCACCGTCATGATATTCAGTACGTATTTCCTTTAAGATTTATTTATGTGTTACTGTTCTTTGCTTTTGTGTGGGCTGGTAACAATGCGCATGCAAGATTTTTATAATACTGCCGTTGTAAGTATTTCCATAAATAGGTGTGATATAAGTGTATTTACATTAGTGTGCTTATCATGTTAAAGAAGGTAAAACGGCGCAAAAAGCATATGTTTCGTCTCGCGTTAAGTCACAAATTCAGACTTAATTTTACTCACGATAATCGTAAGCAAGGATTCGCAAGTCTCTATTACGTTGTATCTATTGCTTTCTTTATTGTAACTAGCGGTCAAGCTTTATAAATCATTACATAGGAAAGACTTCCTAAAGCTCTGCAAAATTATATTTACTTCGTCACCAACCAGCTTGCGGCTTCTTAGGCCATCTTCAGGTGACAACTGAATGACGCAAACACAGACAAAATTATGTGCGACTTACACAGAAATTATTTGTGCAGAAATATAAAATGGCGCAGAACGCCCGCAAGGGAAACATCATATTTTTGTCACAAAGAAACAATTAAATTAACTAAAAAATAGAGGCGACAAGGCTTTTTACGTGGAAATAGATTTATCAGCTGACGAGAAATAAATTGAATTTACAATTTGAATTTAGTACTAGTAATGAATACTTAATTTAGCAAAGGGGAAATCGGAACTGGTTTGATCATGTAATATTGAGCTGGGAAACAACAAACACATGAAACAGAATAGTGTTAAGTGACCAAACTTAGTTTCCTCTTCATTCTTTGTTAAATTAAATTTTCATTGTAGATACTCGATTCAAATAGTAAATACAGCTTCTTTCTCATAACTTATTAAATGTATCTCCACATAAAAAGAAGCTATGTTTCACCCCTCTTTGAGTTAGTGTAATTATTTCTTTGTGACTAAAAATGTAATATTTTCTTATGGAAACATTCTGTACCTTGTTTGCATCTTTGTAAAAATAATAAATATGTAAGTCGCGTCTGTGAAATCGAATTGTCGCCTGAAGAGAGTCTAAGAAGCCTAAATGCCGTTTATAAGTAAATAAGTGTAATTTGCAGATCATTAGGAAGTGTTACCTATTTAATATTACTATCATGTTGTGTTAAGTACCGACGAAATATTCAGATACCTTTGTAAAATCGATCAACCACATATGATAAAAGTGGACGTTCTTGAAAATCAGTTAAACAGGGTGTTATTTGCAGAAATCGGAGCGATTGCAACAGGGATGAACTAGATCCTCAAAAAGGCTCTTGCATTAAATAAAGTTTATATATATATATATATATATATATATATATATATATATATATATATATATATATATAAGGAAAGTGAAGAAAATAGGAAGTATGTCCATTTTCTCTGAACTGATAGATAAGAGAGTGAAATCAAATCCGTACAGAATAGTGTTAAAAGAGAAACAAGGAAAAACCCAAACATCATGATTTATGTGTATTAAACAGGATGGAAGCAATGTAAAACATAGTTCATGTGTAGAATATAATAATTATATTAAAAAATATATGACAAAATTGGTGGTAATAACTCAGAAGATTAAGAAAAACAGTACACTAAAGAAACAATACAGAGGATATGCAGTAAAATAAAAAGTAATCTTACATCCCAATCTCAAATAAGGAAGATCATTATGACTCTAAAAAGTTAATGTTCAGATGGAGTTTATGGTATCACCAAAAGACATCAGGAACTTGTGCCTTATAATGTGTAATGTTCTTAGTCACATATGGAGAAAGCAAGGAAGGAAGATTGCGTTTAACATCGAGGTCATTAGAGATGGAGCATAAGTTCTCATAGTGTGAAGGATGGGGCAGGAAATCGGCTGTGGCCTTTCGAAGAAACCCGCCTGGCATTTTCCTGGAGCAATTTAAGGAAATCATGGAAAACCATGGATGGCCAGATGTGGGTCTGAACCATCATCCTTCTGGTCACATATGTTATGAGTCATTAGCTCAGGGTGTTTTCGCAGACAAATCGCAACATTAATAACACAAGGACGTTCAGCATTGGTCGTTGAAGTAAGAATCTTTATTTCTGTTGCAAACCGATTTCAGTCACAGTGTAACCATCGTCAGCGCCAGTATTAAAGCCGTGTGGACTCACAAATACAAGTAGTGCAACTGCAATATCTGCACATGTGAATGAAGAGTGGTTGTAAGACCGAATGTCAATGCAGAACTTCCTTTTGTTATTAATACTGGTGTGGTGGTCGTGCTGCACACAACTTCTGATGGATTCTCCACTCTAAAAGGTTGTAAATTTCCATTGTTACACCTCTTTAAAACAGGGATGAATCCACAAATATCAGTAACTACCACCAGGTGTTATATCTTACATCTTTCTCTAAAGTTTTTGACAAGACTTTTTCAAAAAATTTAGAAAATGATGTAAGGCATGACATTCGGTTGAAATTATTGACGTTTGTGGAGACATCCCTCTTATGAAGAGATGTAGCAATGGCAAATTTGGAGCTTTTTGAATGGGTTTGTCACCAGTCTGTGTGGTGATGGGGTACGAAGCCAATCACAATTTGTGTTTTAATAGGACCATTGTACTGTAGCTGCTACTTACGTGTTTACTAATCAAATAATAAAACATTTAAATGATAAAATATCGGCAACCGGAATTTTCTGCGGCTTGTTGAAGGCATTTGATGGCGTCAGTCACAATATTTTACAAGTGACGTTAGGTTTCTAGTGAATATGTAGTTCAGCATATGCTTCGACAGTTCTTATGTAAGAAACAGAACGCAGAAAGCTACCCTAGTAAAAAAAAAGTACACCACACTATATGAACGGGGAGAATTACAATGGGAGTTCCACAGAGTTCGATGAGTGAACCACTAATGTCACTGTTTTGCGTTAATAGTATACCATTTTATTTGAATTAGGAGGCAGTATTGCTCCTGTTTGCGGATGATAGGAACATCGTTGTGACGCCATCCAAAAACGCATCAACAGATCAAATAATAAATGATCGTATGTCAGAGTTACTGACAGGTTTTACACAAATGGGACAACTTTAAACTGGAAAATAAGCACAGGTCATTGAGGTTTGTAGAGTCAGAAGTACCCGACCACTTATTACTCTGGTATGTTATCAAAATATAACGGTACCGCAAGTGAAAAAAAACTGCAAATATTGACAGTAGTGATAAACGTGGTAGAAAGTTTTAAGTTCTTATGTATATATTGATGAAAACTTGAAGTCGAAAAAATCATACAGCTGACCTGGGAAAACGTTTGCATTCATCCACTTTTGCCATAGCAAAAGCTGCCAGCTCTGGAGGCAGAGAATTCAGTGAATTAAAATTGTTTTCGTATTTGCATTCTGGGGTAAATAGGAACTTAGGCAAAAAATAATTGCACAGTAAAAAATAATTAGACTTATGTGTGTCGTTCACACTTGTACATCTTGCAAGCACCTGTTTAAGCAGCTGGAAATGTTTAACCTCACATTACATTTATTCAATTGTGAAATTTGTTTTTAATAATTCATGTGGATGTGGGAACAGCAAAGATATTCTCAAGTACAACACCAGCAAGATAAATGACACGCATTACCCTATAATTGATCTAACTCTCATGGTGAAATACGTAGCTACAAAACTCCTTGCCAGTCTACCAACTGAAATAAAACATGTGACAGATAGCAGAAATATTTTGAAATATAGATTACAGATATTTCCTACCAACAACATCTACTGTACCATAGATAAATTCTTGAACGGAAATAACTAGTAATTTGTACAAGTTAAACTTGCAAATGACCACCATTAAACCATATAAATACTTTTTTAGATGTAGATATACGCACTGTGCAGCAGCATTAAAGGATCACTTTTTCGAGATGTCGTATTTATTTCAGTGTATATTGTGACATATAAAATTGACCTTTGGTTCGAAGGTGCCTACTGTTTTCCTCTGTAATCGTGAAAAATGGTGGCGCCCTGCGACTTCACCCTCAAGCTCAGCAACGCTCCAAACAGCAAGCTGTCGACTTATGCGGAAAAAGTTCACAAGTCAGAAGTTAACGTGAGGTATAAGGTGGGTTAATAATGTCACATTACCACCAAATTTCACCGCAGTTCTGCCCAACGCTACCGTAGAAATGTCATACGATTGGAAGGCCGTAGCACATCATCTTACCCACGTTTCACCCCTTCTATTGCCAATTCCGTGATAGAAATGGTTCAAATGGCTCTGAGCACTATGGGACTTAACATCTGAGGTCATCAGTCCCCTAGAACTTAGAACTACTTAAACCTAACTAACCTACGGACATCACACACATCCATGCCCGAGGCAGGATTCGAACCTGCGACCGTAGCGGTCGCTTGGTTCCAGACTGTAGCGCCTAGAACCGCTTGGCCACCCCGGCCGGCTCCGTGATAGAGGTTAGAGCCGCGACGTCCCGCGTTGTAATCATCTGGTGCGACCAAGGAAAACGTTTCAGAGGCCACCACTCAGAATCGACACTACAAGGCTTTACAGTGTGGCATAAAGGGCGTCAATGTTGATTTCACCACATTTTGCGCCCGAAAACGACAGTTCACAGTATGACGAACACCAGGACGACGTTCTTGACAATCTTTGACGCTGCTGACACTCCAAGGACACTCCAACACTTATCTAAAGTCGTCAAGGGCTAGAGACTCAATTGAATGTGATCACACCCCTTTGGACCGCAGTGCGGCGAATTGTTTTCAGTGGTGCACAGAGTGGAGCTAGAAGGTACCGTTCAAAACCACTCGATGAAATTTGGACTCGATCCGAAGTGACAAGGGATGCTTATGCTTTTTCAGCCACTCTATTTTGTGCCCTCCTGTGGCGTGATCACAAAGGGGTGCAAAACTGACAAATGTGTGAATAAAACGGCAGAGGGTCGTCTAAGACGTTCCAGTTCAGCAGTACTGTCAGTGCCACCTATCCACGTTTTTTAAGCACTTTAAAAGTATACTTGGACAGGGAAATTCCATAACGAGAGCCCTAGGCGCCTATATGTAGGCTATCATTTGACTCCTCTCTACTGTGGCATTCCTACCAGCAGATCGTGAGGTGCATTTTTAAAGTGCTCAACAAACGTGGGCCGGTGACACTGACAGTACTGCTGAACTAACGGGTCTTAGAGGGATGCTTTGTCATTTTATTCATGCATGTGTCAATGTTGCACCCTATCGTGATCACTCTACAGGAGGGCGCAAAACAAGAGGTCTGAAACATCATAAGCACAATTAGCTGTTTCGGATAGCATTCAAATTTCATCGAATGGTTTTGAATGGCCCTTGTGGTTCCACATTTTACACCAGAGAAAAATTGCGCTTGCTGTACACTCAGAAGGGGGCGACCACATTCAGTGGGGTTTCTAGCCCACGATGTCCTTAGAGAAGGGCTGAAGCGTTCGTGGGATGTTAGCAGTGTCAAAGACTGGCAGGAAGGTCGTCCTGTAGCTGTCGCTTTCGACCACAAAATGTGTGGGAATCAACGTCTCAAGTAAAGGGGGGTGGTTTCATTGACGCTCTTTTACCACCCCTGAGGCCTTTTCGTGTCGATTCTGAACGGCCTGGAATGTTTTCCTGAGTCACAAATAAGAAAACGGCGTGATTTCACTGCTAGGTGTCGCTGTTCTACCCCTGTAGGGGAGATGTCAAAACAAAGTCTGAAATGTAGGTAAAGAGGAGTGCGACGAACGTCCCATCGTGTTACACGTCCACGGTGGTGTAGGGCAGAATTGTGGTGAAATCTGGTGCCAATGTGCCGTCATTAACCCACTTGACATCACCCATGAATTTCCGAGTTCTGGCTTTTCCTCGCCACGTGTCGACATCTGGCTGTTTGAAACGTTGCCGAGCCCGAGGGTGACGTCACAGGGTTCAGTACTTTTGCAGCATTCCAGAGCAAGGCCAGAGCCAAATTTCAAACTTAGGCGTCGCAATGGGAGACAATTACGGGTTTGCGAAAAAGGGATCCTTTAATTCTGTTGCGCAGCTTAAGTATGCGTTCTATGTTTGTTTTTTGGCGCATTCCACATCATAACGCTTATCCTGAGTATCATCTATAGAAGAAATAAGAAAGTAACTATATATATTAGAACAAAGAAGCCCTCGGTCACAAATATTAAGTCTCAATTGACCAGGTTCGGACGCTACTATGAGCGTCGTCTTCAGAATTAAACTAACTGTTCTAAAACATATTAGGTATATAATACATTAATAAAATTAAAGTTTGTACTGACTGGAAAGAGATGCAGTACTTAAAAGTCACATTTTAAAAAATCTAAGCCCGAAAGGCAACGTCATGAATAGTTGTAAATAAGATGGCGAGCCGCTAAGGGTTGCTCGTACTTGAGTGAACAAGGATTGCAACAAGGTTCCAAGGGTTGAAGACGACGCTCATGGTAGCGTCGAACCCTGGTCAATTTTGACTTAATATTTGTGACCGTGGGCTTATTTGTTCTAATATAATTCTGACACGGTCACTGAACCTTAGCAACTATGTTCAAAGTTTTAAGTAACTGTATAGTTAATGAGGCATACAGGGAGAGAGGGGGAGAGAGAGGGGGAGAGAGAGCACTATAAACACTAGCAAAAACTGAAACGGGTGAATGTATATAATAATAGAAGCAAAAACATTCCACTAAACATGGTTCCGCAAGCGAGTGGTTTGCGGGATAATTGGGGATGTGTGGTCACGAGTCACCAGTGACGTCTGTATGAAATATTGTCCTTGTTGGCACAAATGGATTCGAAATGAAAACATCTTGATTTGTCGCCATCTAATTGGCTTCATATTTCATCTAGGGCCAGTGGTTTGGGAAAATGAATATTGAGACACCGATACATATTTCTGGTGGTATAAGGGCACACCATCCCGTTATAAATTACGAAAGCCTCAGTAATAAATAACTTTATTACTCTGCACAAACAACTGCACGGAAGACTTCATACCATATCCTACTAAGTCGTCGTACAAAGCTAAATACACAATCTTTAGTTCTCTCCCCCCTCCCCCCTTCATGTCGTGTCCTTTAAACGTTCTGTCGCCGGTCGTAAACGGCTCGCCACAGAGTCCTCACGTCGTAGTAACTGGTTCTTTGGCGTGGAAATTTGCAAACTCCCAAGAACTAAATACAGACCCAGCTCTCTGATATGCAAGGCGTTCGACATCGTTCCTACTTGCAGAGGGTTCCAACTAATTTGGAGAATGAGAAAATTGGCCGGAAAATACAACTTTAATTAAAATAGATTCAGGTTTGGCAATGGGATATGGTCTCTAGAATTTACTTACATGCAAGCCAACAGCAACTTCCACTGACAAGAGAAACTACAGACATACAGGGATAGTAAACAACATACACTATGTGATCAAATGTATCCGGACACCTGACTGAAAATGACTTACAAGTTCGTGGCGCCCTCCATCGGTAATGCTGGAATTCAATATGGTGTTTCCCGCGTTTAGCCTTGATGACAGCTTCCACTCTCGCAGGCATACGTTCAATCAGTGCTGGAAGGTTTACTGGGGAATGACAGCCCATTCTTCACGGAGTGCTGCACTGAAGAGAGGTATCGATGTCGGTTGGTGAGGCCTGGCACGAAGTCGGCGTTCCAAAACATCCCAAGTGTGTTCTATAGGATTCAGATCAGGACTCTGTGCAGCCCAGTCCATTACAGGGATGTTGTTGTCGTGTAACCACTCTGCCGCAGGCCGTGCGTTATGAACAGCTGCCAGATCGTGTTGAAAGATGCAATCGCTATCCCTGAATTTATCTTCATCGGTAGGAAGCAAGAAGGTGCTTAAAACGTCAATGTAGGCCTGTGCTGTGATAGTGCCACGCAAAACAACAAGGGGTGCAAGCCCCCTCCATGAAAAACACGACCACACCATAACACCACCACCTTCGAATTTTACTGTTGGCGCTACACATGCTGGCAGATGACGTTTCACCGGGCTTTCGTCATACCCACACCCTGCCATCAGATCACCACATTGTGTACCGTCATTCGTCAGTCCACAGAACGTTTTTCCACTGTTCAGTCGCCCAATGTTTACGCTCCTTACACCAAGCGAGGCTTCTTTTGGAATTTATCGCCGTGATGTGTGGCTTATGAGCAGTCGCTCGACCATGAAATCTAAGTTTACTCACCTCCTGCTTAA
This sequence comes from Schistocerca nitens, assembly GCF_023898315.1. Taxonomy (NCBI): domain Eukaryota; kingdom Metazoa; phylum Arthropoda; class Insecta; order Orthoptera; family Acrididae; genus Schistocerca; species Schistocerca nitens. Next base: position 142,033,995 of record NC_064622.1, on the reverse strand, counting down.
CTCTCATAGTACTTGCAGTGGATCCAGATGCAGTTTGGAATTGCTGTGGGATGGTCTGGATGGGTGCCTGTCTATTACACATTACGACCCTCTTCAACTGTCAGCGGTCATAGACAAGGTCGGCCTGTACACTTTTGTGCTGTACGTGTCCCTTCACGTTTCCACTTCACTGTCACATCGGAACATCGGAAACAGTGCACCTAGGGATGTTTAGGAGTGTGTAAATCTCTCCTACAGACGATGACACAAGTGACACCCAATCACCTGACCACGTTCGAAGTCCGTGAGTTCCTCAGAGTGACCCATTCTGCTCTCTCACGATGTGTAATGACTACTGATGTCGCTGATATGGATTACCTGGCAGTAGGCGTCAGCACAATGCACCTAATACGAAAAACGTATGTTTTTGGTGGTATCCGGATACTTTTGAGCACTTAGTGTACACAATTATCAAATTTAGTGAATGCCCCTGCATTTCAAAGCGATGGAGAGAGCTGAAGTTACATCACAAAGAGAGCTGAATCCCTGAGGTAGCGTTAGAGGTGAGAAATGGGGTTGTTTGCAATGGTAGCTTGCCATATGGTTGAGTGTGCCGTCTCACCGCAAAAACACGATGTAGTCGCACTCTTCGATATCAAACAGTGGCATCTATGTACGATCGATATTTCTGCCTTGTGTTCAAAGTAAACCATCACATGACTGAAGGGGACAAGTGTCGAGAGTACATCGCAAAAGTGTCGGGATCTTGTTGCTGCAATCATTGGTCGGAAAAGAAGTCGGAAAACGGAATTGGAACGGCTTCGCTGTGAGGCTTTATTGACTTAAGACAGTCCGGACACTAATGAACTTCCGACCTCAAAAAATATGGCTAACACCAACTGCAAGGAGGGGCAGTGGTCAAGGACTACATTTCGGGACTTAAAGAACAGACAATGCTTTTTAGCCACACAGGTTTCTCATCTCGCCTTCATACAACAGCCGAAAAACAGTCATTTCTGTAGCACTGCGCCTCGTCTAAGAAGAAGAGCAGTTTGAATTTTTTTCTCGGTTTAACGGCTATTGTCCTCTTAAGCCAGGTGATCGCATCCAAATTTAGGATCCAACGTATTGTTCCTCAATATGTCAAGGAATGTATCTGTTACGGTCACTTATCTCTGCGATTTTTTAACAAGAGGAAAATTTGCATTAAACGTTTGGATAACTTCAGAATAAAATTAATAACGTGGTAATAGGTTCATGAGTACGTCAGACATTGAAAGTGGCTCGTGAATCTGCAATTATACATAGATTTTCAATTGTTGGTGACCTCTCGTGAACGCACATGTGCGCGTCCCTACGCGTGACCAATCTTGCTAGGGTCATGGTGTTACAAACCAAACGGAATGTGTGAAAATCAAAGTCAACAAGCACTGCAGAAATCGTCGTAAGTAATATGCCAGCGGTTTCGAACTAAGAGCAGCATTCGGTGGCGCAGAAATCGTTGATGCCTGTCTCAGTAAGAACTTATTTAAGGCCGGTGGGACCACACATAGTACACAGTGCCCATTAAGAGAATGGCCCAGTTACAGTGGTATATTATAAAAGTTTGGTTTATATTATTTACAACGAATCGTACATTAACTTACAGGTGAACTAACCTAGTTTTCCTATACATCCAACCTAAAAACAAATTCTTTCCACACTTTGGCTAACAGCTTCTGAGTAATGGAAGCAATGGCCTTTTCAATTCTGTATTTCAACTCTGCAAATCACTGGGTAATGGCAAAACATAGAAACGATCTCTTATGAAGCCCCAAAGGAAAACAGTCGCATGGAGTGAGATCGAGTGAATGTGGAGGCCAGCGGAAAATAATTCTGTCGTATTGACCATTATGACCAATCGAACGGTCTGGGACTTCGACGTCTCATACATAGAAATGCCAATGGGGAGTGGCCCCACCTTGTTGCCAAATAAAGTTTTCGGGTTCACCTCATAACTGGAGAAAGAGCCATTCCTGTAACATATACAGATAAGCCACCTCTGTCACAATAGCTTCATCCAAATGAAAATGGTCCATACCCTTGAAGTCCGGACACAGTGCAGAAATTGTTTAATTTTGAGGAATATCTTTGGTACTGAACATGTTTAGATGAATATTCTGACCCCCCAGATACGAACATTACGAGTGTCTACCTTCCAATTATATGAGAAGGTGCTTCACCTAACACCACACAATCAAGTAGTTATCTTTCAATTGCAACACTTCACTTGTAAAGATGTAACATACACTGCAGGTATATGGTTTTAAATCATGTACCAACTGTTACTGGTGTGGATGCATGTATAAACATTTTCTTAAAAACTTCTGCACTGTTGTATTTGGCAACTGAAGTTCAAGGTTAGCTTTCCAAACATACTTCTTATGACTACGAAGGTTAGATGCTCTTACATGGTTAGCATGCTCTTCAGACACTTCTGGTCGTTCCGTGCCTTTCCCTTTACACACCCATGTGGTCATTTTGAATTTGCTATTCATTGCCATTCGTATTTGACACATTGGGAATCACAGTTAAATTTTACACTAAACAGATTCACTCTTCCCAAGCTGGAGGAGACAAAGTTCTTTACACTCAGGAGTCGACATTTTGCAAGCATGATATCAATGAAGTAGTACTGCCTTATTGAGTTACTCTTTAACACTCTACAACTTCTACCTCTGATACTTTTAAAATGTATAACTGGGACAATATTTTCTGGACACCTTGTACACACAGAGCGTATGCAAATTGCCAGTGCCGGATCAGCATGCCACCTGCAATGTACTGTGGCGTCGTTTGCGTTCAGCGCATCTGAACTCGAGCAGGGCGTAACTCTGTGTAGTGAGCACACTGGACTTCCTCTCCACAATGGTGTCATTGTAGGCTATAGAACTTATAGCTCCAGTATCATCTGACAGCAGAATATCTGTACCGATTCTGACTCAAAGAGCATTAATGAATCATATTTCCAGGATGCCAACCCATAATACAATTACCAAGTTTCCCTAACCAACAATTCTCATTTCCCTATGTCCAGAAATTATATTCTACTTAAGTACAATGAAAACAAAAATGAAGAACAAAGCTGAGCTATTTAGAAAACTTAGAAAGTTATAGCAAAGGAAATTTTAATTTTAACAGAAGAAAACCACAAAATTCTTAAAATTTATTATAATTCTATAACTTAAATAAGCTGATCTTTATTTACTATTTTACCTTGATAAACAAAATGCAAATTTACAAGTTTATCTAATTTATCATCATCTTTTTTAAAGATTTTAATATACCGATTTGGAAGAGTAATTTTATATTTTTCATGTAAAAGTAATAAAAGTTCATCACCAAATTTACTAGATAAAAGTTCAGCTTTTGAAATTATATAAAGTTATGTTTTTTGTGTTCTGATAATTTAGTGAATACTTCTGACCAACCAGTACTATAATTATTAAGCTCACTTGATAGAGTTTCAGTGATAGCATTCATGGACAGTTGTATTTACATAGATAAAATTAAGAATAAAAAATTTAAAGTGTTTGAAGAAAGGCACAACGTTTCCCTCTTTAAACTTTTCAGATTTTGAAGAATTAAAGTTTTCAGTTTTCGTCTTCCCTATTTGCCTGAAAACATGTCAAAAGGGAATGAAAACAGGACGTTAAAAGTTCTTTAAATTTCACTAATTTTCTATTCATTTACTCAATTAAAATTTTTCTGTAAATATTCTGTATTGGGAATCATAAGTTAACATTGATTCTTCTAATCATATTAATTAAACAAATGGGATTGAGAGACTTACATTTACATCATTATCTAGTTGAGTTAATCTATAAGAATCTCTAAAAGAATTGTAAGCATTTATGAAGCTATTTGGTGGATCAAGATTTCATACTTCTTGAGGTAAAACTTCATTAACTCAATTTCTTACATTTTTAACATAGATGTTCTGTAATTTAACATTGTAAAATTAAGAAGAATCAAGTAATTGTTTTGTTTCAATTACTTTGGAGAAGAACAAAAGTAAAGCAAGGCATATCAAATACTATAGAATTATAATAATCAGTATTAACTTGTTCAAAACTTCTTTTTCTCTGTAAATCAGCAAATTCAATTCCTTGTAGTTCAAAGAAAGAAATTTTAATTTTTGGATTTTTATAGTATTTCTTGTTCTAATTTAAGTAAATATTTTGGTTCATATTTAACAACAGGAACATGATTGTCGGATTATCGTTTTCTAGAGTACAACAAAGAACAGAATTATCTTAATCTTCTCTACAACTCCAAGAAAAATATTATTGTTAAATTACCTTCCAAAAAAATTTGTTATAATCTTTAGAACATTAATGAAATAATTCTAATGGAAAAAGAAATTCATTTTGTTACATTGATAATTTTCCATTGTTAATAATATGACCACCCATATTTAATTCATTCGAAAGGGAAGACGTTAAATGAGAAAGAGTTGACGAAAAAACGAAACGATGTACAATTCCTGATGAAATATTTTTTCTCTTTTAATAGCAATAACATCAAACAACTTTAAAACATAATTATCAGTTAATTTAATATTTGATTTACTATCATATGCAGAAAAATCTGTTGCATTTCTGTGAATAACATGAAAAGTCATTTAAAATTGTGAACAATTAGGATGACTCCAACCATCAATAATATTAAAATTAATTTCTGTTTCCTTGTTAGGAAGATTTAAATTATTTTTTGTTTTCTCATTTACAGGAAATCAGTAAAACTGGTAACTCTAGATTTAGTTAATGATATATGAAGAGAAAAAAACATTACTTCATTTTTTAAATTACTGTTAAATTATCACCATTAAAGTTAGTCAAATTATTGTTTCCAAAGTTATAATTACTTCTAAGCTTTGAATACTATTGAAAATGGGAATTTTTATAGGATGATTTCATTCATAAATTATTGAACCACCAAATTTAGAATAAAGTTTAAATGAAGCAATAATATTATTTTCTAGATAAAAATGATCATCATGTTTAACAAATATTCCATCATCCAAATTCAAATTAATGTTAATTAATTCAAATGGAATGATTTTAGGAACATCCTTAGCAACAGTTTTCTCATTTGCATTAATAAATTCATTATTAAATCCAAAAACTCTTGCAATATTATACTCTTTTATCTCTATGTAAAATTTGAAGAATAATGTAGCAAATGTTGGATTAAAGGTGAATTTGATTTTTTAACAGTAGATATGACAAGAAAAATTAATGAAGGCAAATATAGACAAAAGGTTGAGAATCGTTTAAATGTTGAACATAAATATTAAATGTAACTGTTAAACATGAATGTGAAACATAAAGGTTAAACATAACCTGTTGAATGTAAATGTAAACATAAATCTTAAATGTAAAATAGAAATAAATGATTATATAATTTTATTCTCAATAAATGTCTGCAAAATACCATCCCAAAATTGCCAAAAAAGCCAAACAAAATAATAAATTAAGAGAAGAATTAAAATAAGAGTTTACAAAATGTAAAAAAAAAGAACAGAACATGAAACATTTTAAATATAAAATAACCAGTTATCGATACAATAATAAAAGATAACCAAGGAACTGAAGGATTAGGAGAAAAAGGTTTCAAAGCAACTGAATTTAATAGACAGGCTGAAAAACTAAAGATTGCTTTGTAATCGACATTATTTAGAAGAATTTCATGATATTCCACTACACGAAAGGGTTCAGATAAACCTCCTCAGTATGACTTCACATTAAGTGAATCAGAAATAATTCGTTTATTACAGAACTATGGATTGGAAAGAAAATTAAAAGAAAAAGCGAAAGAGGTTAGAAGAATAAATATAAGTGAAAGATTTTTAGTATTTATCAATCTTCTCGAAGATCCTATTTTTGGATTAAGGCCTGTTAGACCATATAAATATGTTGGTGTATTACCACTAGATTACAATGGAGATAAAATAAAAATTCTCGAAAAAGAATATAACGTGATATATGAAACTTTTAACTAGAAAACAATACCTGTAGATGATTTAGGTGCAGAATTTGATTTACAGAAATATGCAAAAATTATACACCACTCAAATTCTGTGTCCAATGAAGGTAATCCAAATAAAATAAAATAAACTCAGGGAAAAAATATAATTATTTGATAAAACAATTGTTAAAGATTTTTTCCTAGGTTTTCAAAAATATATCTTAATGAGAGATTAGAAAAAGTTTTTGAATGCTTGTTATTGTAGTTTGTTGTTGTGGTCTTCAGTCCTGAGAATGGTTTGATGCAGCTCTCCATGTTACTCTATCCTGTGCAAGTTTCTTCATCTCCCAGTACCTACTGCAACCTACATACTTCTGAATTTGCTTAGTGTATTCATCTCTTGGTCTCCCTCTATGATTTTTACCCTCCACACTGCCCTCCAATGCTGAATTTGTCATCCCTTCATGCCTCAGAAGATGTTCTACCAACCGATCCCTTCTCCTGCTTCAGTTGTGCGATAAACTCCCCTTCTCCCCAATTCTATTCAATATCTCCTCATTAGTTATGTGATCTACCCATCTAATCTTCAGCATCCTTCTGTAGCACCACATTTCGAAAGCTTCTATTTTCTTCTTGTCTAAACTATTTATCGTCCATGTTTCACTTCCATACATGGTTACACTCCATACAAATACTTTCAGAAACGACTTCCTGACACTTAAATCTATACTCGATGTTAACAAATTTCTCTTCTTCAGAAACGCTTTCCTTGCCATTGCCAGTCTACATTTTATATCCTCTCTACTTCGACCATCATCAGTTATTTTGCTCCCCAAATAGCAAAACTCCTTTACTACGTTAAGTGTTTCATTCCCTAATCTAATTCCATCAGTATCACCCGAGTTAACTCGACTACATTCCATTATCCTCGTTTTGCTTTTGTTGATGTTCATCTTACATCCTCCTTTCAAGACACTGTCCATTCCAATCAACTGCTGTTCCTAGTCCTTTGTTGTCTCAGACAGAATTACAATGTCATCGGCCAACCTCAAGTTCCTATTTCTTCTCCATGGATTTTAATCCCTACTCTGAATTTTTCTTTTGTTTCCTTTACTGTTTGCTCAATATACAGATTGAATAACATCGGGGAGAGGCTACAACCCTGTCTCACTCCCTTTCCCACCACTGCTTCCCCTTCATGTCCCTCGACTCTTATAACTGCCATCTGGTTATAGCCTTTCACTCCCTGTATCTTTCCCCTGCCACCTTTAGAATTAGAAAGAGAGTAGTCCAGTCAACATTCTCAAAAGCTTTCTCTAGGTCTAAAAATGCTAGAAACGTAGGTTTGCCTTTCCTTATCTTTCTCCTAAGATAAGTCGTGAGGTCAGTATTGCCTCACGTGTTCCAACATTTCTAGGGAATCCAAATTCATCTTTCCTCAGGTCGGCTTCTACCAGTTTTTCCATTCGTCTGTAAAGAATTCGCGTTAGTATTTTGCAGCTGTGACTTATTAAACTGATTGTTCAGTAATTTTCACATCTGTCAACACCTGCTTTCTTTGGGATTGGAATTATTGTATTCTTCTTGAAGTCTGAGGATATTCCGACGGTCTTATACATCTTGCTCACCAGATGGTAGAGTTTTGTCAGGACCGGCTCTCCCAAAGCAGTCAGTGGTTCTAATGGAGTGTTGTCTACTCCCGGGGCCTTGTTTCGACTCAGGTCTTCCAGTGCACTGTCAAACTCTTCATGCAGTATCGTATCTCCCATTTCATCTTCATCTGCATGCTCTTCCATTTCCATATATTGTCCTCAAGTACATCATATAAGTGGCTCTCTTTTCTCCAAAGGTCTCTTTAATTTTCCTGTAGGCAGTATCTATCTTACTACTAGTGAGGTAAGCCTCTACATCCTTACATTTGTCCTCTAGCCATGCCTGCTTAGCCATTTTGCTCTTCCTGTCGATCTCATTTTTTAGACGTTTGTATTCCTTTCTGCCTGCTTCATTTACTGCATTTTTGTATTTTCTCCTTTCATCGATTAAATTCAATATTTCTTCTATTACCCAAGGATTTCTCATAGCCCTCTTTTTACCTAATTGATCCTCTGCTGCCCTCACTACTTCATCCCTCAAAGCTACCCATTCTTCTTCTACTGTATTTCTTTCTCCCAGTCTGTCAATTGTTCCCTTATGCTCTCCCTGAAACTCTGTACGGTTTAGTCAGTTTATCCACGTCCCATCTCCTTAAATTCCCACCTTTTTGGAGTTTCTTCAGTTTTAATCTACAGTTCATAACCAATAGATTGTGGTCAGAGTCCACATCTGCCCCTGGAAATGTCTTACAATTTAAAACCTGGTTCTCAAATCTCTGTCTTACCATTATATAATCTATCTGATACCTTCTAGTATCTCCAGGATTGTCCCATGCATACAACCTTCTTTTATGATTCTTGAACCAAGTGTTAGCTATGATTAAGTTATGCTCTGTGCAAAATTCTACCAGATGGCTACCTCTTTTATTTCTTACACCCAATACATATTCACCTACTATGTTTCCTTCTCTCCCTTTTCCTACTCCCGATTTCCAGTCACCCATTACTATTAAATTTTCGTCTCCCTTCACTATCTGAGTAATTTCTTTTATCTAATCATACATTTCATCAATTTCTTCATCATCTGCAGAGCTAGTTGGCATATAAACTTGTACTGATGTTGTAGGTGTGGGCTTTGTGCCTATCTTGGCCACAATAATGTCTTTTTTGTAGCTTACCAACAATTCTACTTTTTTATTCATTATTAAACCTACTCCTGCATTACCCCTATTTTACTTTGTATTTATAACCCTGTATTCGCCTGACCAAAAGTCTTGTTCCTCCTGTCACCGAACTTCACTAATTCCAACTATATCTAACTTTAACCTATCCATTTCCCTTTTTAAATTTCCTAACCTACCTGCCCGATTAAGGGATCTGACATTCCACGCTCCGATCCATAGAACACCAGTTTCATTTCTCCTGATAACGACATCCTCCTGATTAGTCCACACCCTGAGATCCAAATGGGAGCTGTTTTACCTCTGGAATATTTTACCCAAGAGGACGGCATCATCATTAACCATACATTAAAACTGCATTCCCTCAGGAAAAATTACAGCTGTAGTTTCCCCTTGCTTTCAGGCATTCACAGTACCAGCACAGCAAGGCCGTTTTGGTTAGTATTACAAGGCCAGATCAGTCAATTATCCAGACTGTTGCCCCTGCAACTACTGAAAAGGCTGCTGCCCCTCTTGAGGAACCACACATTTGTCTGGCCTCTCAACAGATACCCTTCCATTGTGATAGCACCTACGGTATGGCGATCTGAATCGCTGAGGCACGCAAGCCTCCCCACCAATGGCAAGGTCCATGGTTCATGGTGAATACTTAGGAAAAAAATATTCAGAAAAACCAGCTGAATCTATTAGGATGAATATTGTTATATATTAAATTGATAGATTAAAAGTAATTCACATTGAAGAAATAGCAGGAAATACGAAATAGCATAATGAAAATGTTGGAATAACACAGATATTAACAAATAAATTTAGTGATTCTATTATTAATAATCCAAAAGAAGTTTCTCATTTTATTAGATTTTTGAATACTTTGCCATACACATTCTGGAAAAGTGAATACCATGGCAAAGGATTAGTAAACACTTTGATTAACAAATTGTCATTCTAAATGCATCTTCCCTGCTCCAACTTTTGTATTCTGGGAACCAAATTCGAAGACAGATTAGCTACAGGATATCAGAGTATTAATCAATTAGATGAAACATGTAGAGAACATGATATTTCTTATAGATATGGTAAATATGTAGAAAAAAAGAGATGAACATAAGAAAAAACTTCAATTAGTTGCCAAAGAAAGAATGCATGAAAGTGATGCTTCATTAGGAGAAAAGTTGCTACAACTGCAGTTAGAGGAATTATGAATGGAAAATGAAAATAAGGAATAGCTTAGAAGTTGATAAAGATTGATGGGGTTTATAAAAACTTTTAATAGTGCCATTAAAAAATAAATATTTCAATTTTTTTAAATCTATAGAAATGCTTAACTTTTCGATTGATTATACTTTGTTACCTAGTGCAATAATAAACCAAAATCAATTAAACTTAAACTCAATAACGAGCAATTAAATGTTATTGAATCATTTTAATGGATGTTCAGAAAGGAGACGAAGAGGAAAAAATTGGTGGAAATTTACATGTTTCATTAATGATACTTGTTGTTATTACTGAATATCTATAAAAAAAGAAATAAGGTTATTGATTTATAAAACATGGGGTGGATTTCTTCTGTTTCTATTGGCTGCATCACCATATTTAGCAAAATTTGGTTAACTTGCTGGATGAACAACAGCAATTATAAATGCAGTTACAATAAAAAAAAGGTGATAAAGAATTATAAGAACAAAGAAGCCATAATTTGGAAATGGAAAAGGAAGGAAATCTATTTTAAAAATTTTTTAAAGAAATGTTCGAAGAATTTAACAATCCTTTTTCTAACTTTGACATAGAAGAATTAGTTCAACAATTAAAAATCAGTCATTTTAGTGGCATTCTTATGGTTGATGAATATTTAATGAACCAAAAACTTTAGAACATCGAAAGAATACAAGACTTTGATGAAGTAAATTGGGGACATTTCTGATCATATGTTTTAAAATTGTTATGTACGAATTGTAACTATAATGATATTTTATATTTTTGTAAATGCACATTTGGGAAATAAACTCAATAATGATTTAGAAAAAATAAAATATTTTGAATCATTAGAACCTAAAGGATTTCAATAACAACTCAAAGATTATCAGTCTTCAGCATATACAGAAATGAATGGTTTACTAGGCAAGTTTAGAAAAGAATTACATGCTGTTTTTAAAGTAGCTAAATATTATGTAGATTTTAAAAATAGAAGAATTGGTAATATTAACAATCCACTTGATGACTTCGATGCAGTTAGTAAAACATATTGGGAAAGAAGACTTTTAGAACCTAAACAACAAAACTTAAATGTGTTAACTATGTTTAAAAATCAATAATCCAATAAAGATATTGAGAACATTATGTCGTACAAAATACATTATTGAAAAGAAATTATTGAATTTACTTTTATGACTTTATCCAAAAAGAGTTCTTGTTTTTGATTAAAATGTAAACAGAGATTTAAGATTTAATAATTTTTGTATTTCGATGAGTGTTGTTGACAAACTTTAGAAAATAGCTCCTGAAGTCCAAGGAATAAATATAGTTTGCAAATCTAATTTTCTCATTGTAACCTTAAAATATTCTATTAAAACTGTTCCAGATGATGTAAAGATAGCTGTATTTGGTGAAATAATTTAATTATTTTCTGTTGTATATAAATGAAGAACGATAATCACATTTTCTGTTTGAAGTGCAAAACGCTTACTGAAACACTTCATCCCCATGGATTAACAACTAAAAATGGAAAACAAAGAATTGACAGAGTTTGTTCAATTTGTAAAACTGAAAAGAGTAAATTCATGAAAAAAATCTCGTAGTTGAAAGTCTTAATATTCAGAAACAAATTACTAATGAATTACATAATTAAAGTAGTAAAATTTTAAAAGTGAAATGTAATTTCTCTTCTAATTGATGATTTATGGCAATCTGATTTACTCGAAATGCCTTCAAGGAAGTTCCAAAAAAATTTCAGGATATAAATATTTGAAACTTCCTGGCAGATTAAAACTGAATGCAGGGCCGAGACTCGAACTCAGGACCTTTGCGTTTCATGGGCAAGTGCGAAAGGCAAAGGTCCCGAGTTCAAGTCTCGGCCCAGGACACAGTGTTAGTCTGCCAGGAAGTTTCGTAACATTGCACACTCCGCTGCAGAGTGAAAATCTCATTCTGGATACAAATATTTGTTAACTGTTATGGTTATTTATTCAACATATTCAATATATCTTCAATATATTCAAACTGATTTTCTCTAGTAACATTGGAATAACCATTTTTCTTCACAATAATTTTCTAAATCCTTATAACTCAGTCCATACTCTCCTTTATATTAATTTCTTAAATAGCCCAGCTTTGTTCATCTTTTTTTCCTTCATATTTATAGAGAAGTAATTTTCATATTCTTATTTAACCTTGTATGGTTAAAATGTACCTTTGACATTTTATGGTTTAAGATCAAAACTCATTAGATTTGAAATTTTTTAATGAGAAAATGAGAATTTGGTTTTTTCAATGCAGGGAAATTGGTTTTGATAGTTCTTATTTAGAAAGAATAAAATTAATTAGAACTGAAAATTTTTAAATGAGAAAATGAGAATTTGTGTTTCTTCAATATGAACAAATGAGATGCTTTGGTTGGGGGAGAAATTGGAAAATTAGATTCTTCCTTGGCATCCTGGAAATTTGAATTGGGAATGCTTATAAGAGTCAGAATCGGCATAGATATAGTACTGCTAACCTCAATTCTCTGTATTTTTCTGACTGGGATCATCTCAAAATTTAAATGCGCAGAACATGCACTGATACAGTTAACGACCTGGAGCAGACAACTCTAAAGTCTAGTCACAATCTGAGAGACGACACAAGAGTGTCTGAATATCTTTTTAATTCACTGTAAAAACGAGTCCAATACTGTCTCGAAATGTGTGACACATGGAACTCTTCTTTTAACAGGTACATGTGTACAGTAATTTGTAACAATAAATGTGCCAAAGTTAAGGGATAAAACTGGATTCTAAACAGGTAGAGACTTAAAGAGATTAAATTTAAAATATGATTGTATTATTTGGGGCAATATTTCATACTGGGTCAATAGCGGCTCGTAACAGCACTTTGTTGTTGTTGTTGTTATAACAACAACAACAACAACAACAACAACAAAGGGTGTAAGTGCAGATATTGTTATATGGGATACCTTAAATGCATACACATCGCTGAGTTGGCTCTTTTTACTGTGTGTCTAACAGTCTTCCTGCAAAAACGTCACATAATATACTACCCAATACTTACTTTATGTCAGTAACTGTACCTCTAAGTGGATTACGCCTGTCAGAATAGATTACTTGTTTTGCACACACGTCCACACTTCAACATCTTACCTCCTGCCCAGGGCAAAATAAGCAGTAATTGTTTGCTCTTGCCACATGTACATGGAAATATTAACCAATCTAAAAGCACACGACTTTTAATAATTATAACTACTAGTCTGCTAAGGAAGTAAATTCTTATGATATTCAGTACATCGTCCTGAGTCACACAGGAACATCTGCAATTATACCCATTATACTCTGTATATACATGGTGTTTCAAAATTACACCGAGGAACTTCGAGAGAATGTAGAGGGTATATAAAGTGTGTTGAGGGAATGCGAAAAACAGTGCAGTCGTTGTCGTATTGCACTCAGTAGTTTATCTGACGCCCAAAGGGACACAATCATTGGCTTCCGGGCCAAGAGTGGAGGCATTTCCGAAGCGGCTGAGTCTGCAAACAGTACGCGTGCCGCCGTGGTTAAGGTGTATCGTGCATGGCCAGATGGCGCTATCCAAAACGGGCGCCGAGGCAGCTGTGGTGAACCAAGGGCCTTAGATGACAGGGGTCAAATAGGGCTGCAGAGATGTGTAGGGGCGAATAGACGGGCAACTGTGAGCAACTGACAGCCCAGGTGAACCAAGGGACTTCCAACAGCGTCTCCTCAACACGCTGCAACTATCTAGAGAAGGGTCCAGGCTGGGTGGGGGGGGGGGTGGCAGATTTTTGCCTGGGGAATGTTTTCATGGCATTCCCTGAATGATCTCTTAATTCTGTAACGCACATTGGATCAACACAAGAATGCATGTATCCCAGGGGTGCACATGGTCCCCCACATGCAGTTTGTTTTTCTTCAGCACAGTGCCATTTACCAACAGGACAATGCAACGTGCCACACGGCTCGTGGTATACGTGCATGGTTCGAAGAGTACCAGAGTGAGTAAACCGTACTCGGCTGGCCATCAAACTCCCTGATTTAAATTCAATCGAGAATCCGCAGGACCAGCTCAATCGGACTCTATGTGCTGTCGATCCTCAACGGAGAAACCTACCGCAGCTGGCCGCTTCAGTGGAGATGGAGTGGCTCCACGTCCCTGCCGGTAGCTTGCAGAACTTCGCTGACTCTCTCCATGCACCTCTGTCATCAGTCCGCGCTGCAAATGGTGGTTATTCAGGCTTTTGGAAGGTGCTCACGTTAATGTGATTGGACACTGTGCCAAACCTTTTCATAAGCACCAAAAATGTGTTGTAAGAAGATCAACTGTTCCATCACTCTTAGACGTACCCATGCGATTGAATTTTAGCAAACAATTTTCTTTAGATTAAGTACCCAGAATGTTCCAGATCAAAAATAAATCAGGCTGTTCATAATTATTCATTTCGTGGTCCAAATCATCCCAAAAGTATTCAATTTAAATATGAAAATTTAAATATCATGATTTGGGTTTCTCTTACAACGATAAAATCACAAATGAAAGTTGTAAATTTTACTTCAGTGTACCATGATCTGTGCAACTCTGTCCAAATATATGGAGGAGAAACAAATCCTATCGTCCTTTTTAAGTTTCTTCAGCCATATTTGTTGTCACAGTAAGTAACAAAGCTAACAGCTTTGACAAATGCTCGGAAAGAAAATTTATATGCCGATTTACGCGCTGCACTTGCACATTCTGCAACTGGATCTGCTTTCACTGCCCTATCTCCTACAACGTCAAATGTTTTTGAAACACATCTGAAGACTGCGCCATTTTCCACTGTTAGATTTTACTTCAAGATAGCCAATGTTTGTGAGACTTCTTTCAACAGTTTCCGCCCTCGTTTTTACTTTCCAAATCACGGAGACTAAGTACTTAAATCCAGTATCTTAACATATTGAGGTGTTCGCGTATACAACACAAGGTTTTTGTCAATATTAACTCTTTATTGAAGCACACTTATAGCAAAGACACACCGTAAAGTGGAAACATTGGCCAGTTGTGAGTAGGATTCGTGCACTGATGGTTCTTCAGTTAGGTACATAGACAGTTCTTCCATTTTTGGAATCAAAAATCTCGATGATTTTTGGCTCTTATAGACATTGATACTTGGAATATACTCCCAAGGATTCCAAGACTTTCGACAACGTTTTAACTTGAATTTTGAAGTTGGATAAGAAATCACAAAAGAAATGTCTTTTTCGGGTGATATAATCACAAATTAACAAGTTTTCGGATTTTTCCTTTACTTGGACTGTAGAACCTTTTTTGTCAAATTTCATGACTCTACGTCAATGTAAACTATCCTGTAGGTTTTAATGAGTGAACTTGTATGAAAATATGTCACATACATGGCTGTATCTTCCGGTTGCATTGACTCAGAATCTCACGCCACCAAGTGACAATAGACCTTAGTATGTGACATAAATTTCAACGTGGTAGTCTACTTGTTCTGGACAAAAAGGGGTCTTAAAAGTCGGACAGACAGAAAGGCAGACAGACAGAGAGACAGAAAAAGTGATCCAACAAGTGATCCGTTTTTACTGATTACGGTACAGAACCCTAAAAATAAGGAAAATATGCCAAATGTGGAGCATATAGCGAACACCAAGCTAGGTGGCACAATGGTTAGGTCTGTGCTCCCGCATTCGGGAGGACGACGGTTCAAATCCACCTGCGGCCATTCTAGTTTAGTTCACCGTGACTCTAGTAAATCGCTTAGGGCAAACAGCGGGAAGGTTTCTTTGAAAAGGACACGGCTGATTTCTTCTCCCATCCCTCCTTAATCCGAGCTTGTGCTCCATTTCTAATGACTTCGTCGTCGACGGGACGTTAAAAAGTAATCTTCCTTCCATTTTTCTCAGAGCAAACTACGTGAATAAAGGCGAAATGATACTAAAGTGATTAAATAAAATACATGTCTCTAAATATCATAAATTTTATTGTTGTTTCCATATTACGTACAGGCTGAATGTGTTTTTTGCTACAACTACATTTTCATTTGTGTCCCCAAGTGTTTCGCAATCCAAGACGTGTTAGTTACTTAAGGCGGAAACCTGGAGTTCAGCAATAGGGATGTAATGACTATTGTGTACAGAGTTTTTCCGTCATTCGGAGATGAAGGCGCAGCAGGAGCACCTCCTGGGGCGTGCATCTTTGCAGGGGAACAGCGACGCGACGTCGCGGCCCGCCAGCATCTTCTCCACCTGCGACCACACAAAGAAGCGCCTCTCCTGTAACTCAGTTGGAGCAACCACAGACACTGTCTAATATAGATAGCAAATCAATACAGACAGCCATCCAGACAGTTCCTCATCACCACCATCAGTACCATCACCATTACCATTTCCACCAACATCATTAAAATCAGCAGCTCAGCATCCACAGTGTAAACCAATAACATCTCCCAAAAGCCCTTCACAAACAAATTGGCCCCTAGATGTGACAGAGGACAACATTCCATTACAGCTACTGACAGCCTTGGGAGAGCCAGTCCCGACACAACTCTACCATCTGGTGAGCAAGATGTATGAGACAGGCGAAATACCCTCAGACTTCAAGAAGGATATAATAATTCCAATCCCAAAGAAAGCAGGTGTTGACAGAAGTGAAAATCACCGAACAATCAGTTTAATAAGCCTCAGCTGCAAAATACTAACCCGAATTCTTTACAGACCCCGGAAGAAAGAAAGAAAGAAAGATTTGACTAATTTATCATGTAATGGAAGTTTAACAGATTCCCTTTAGCACTTATGTGGATGAGAGCACACTTTTCGTTATTTAGGGTCAACCGCCAATTTTCCCACCATATGAATATCTTTTCTAAACTGTTTTGCAAGTTGCTTTGATCTCCTGATGACACTACTAGACGGCAAACTACAGCATCACCTGCACATAGCCTAAGACGGGTGCTCAGAGTGTCTCCCAAATCGTTTATATAGATAAGGAACAGTAAAGGGCCTGTAACCCTACCTTGTTGAAAGCCAGAATCACTTCTTTTTTACTCAATGACTTTCTGTCAGTTACTACGAACTGCGACGTCTGTGACAGGAATTACGAATCGAGTCACATATCTGAGACGATATTCCATAAGAACGCAATTTCATTACAAGCTGCTTGTGTGGTACAGTGTCAAAAGCCTTCTGAAAACCTATAAATACGGAATCAATTTGGAATGCCGTTCAGATCCCCGTTTCTGAGATGCTCGTCCTTAAGCATTGGGCTGTAAAGCTTTGCCCTCTGTCGAGGAAACTTACCTTAGTGGATTTCCCCATTTGCGGGCCATACGGTCGCTAGAATGTTTTCCAATTCGTCTCCGCTTCTTCTCTACATCGCCACGTGTTCGTAACGCCTTGACGATGTATTCCGTCTCTCGGTGAGGTGTAGTCATAATGTTTACGATCAGCACTGTACGTCTCATAAGGTTACCACGCCGGGAAAATCAGAGGGATCAGGGCTCATACGGAGATTTACTGACAGTTCTTCTTCATATGCACCGTTTGGTATGGAATGGGGAAAAGGGAAAAGAGGAAAAGATAGATACACAGGAAGTATTCCCTTTCACACAATGTAAGGTGGCTTACGAAATATAGATGTAGATGCATATAGCGTGGCAGAGTGAGTACCTTTTTGCGCAGCAGCTCTTTCGGCGGCGGATGCTGGAGGCGCCCCCACGCCAGCTTCCAGAGGCACCGCTGTAGTGTCCTCTTGCACGGACCACCAGCCTCGCACCGAGCCAGCGGCTCTGGCTCCGGCGTCGGCGGCTCCTATAGTAACACACAGCATCGCTCTACAGAAACATCAGTGAGAGAATACAGTCGTGCTCACAATGTGAAAAATACCATCTAGACTACTGGCCATTAAAATTGCTACACCACGAAGATGACGTGCTACAGACGCGAAATTTAACCGACAGGAAGAAGATGCTGCAATATGCAAATGATTAGCTTTTCAGAGCATTCACACAAGGTTGGCGCCGGTGGCGACACCTACAACGTGCTGACATGAGGAAAGTTTCCAACCGATTTCTCGTACACAAACAGCGGTTGACCGGCGTTGCCTGGTGAAACGTTGTTCTGATGCCGCGTGTAAGGAGGAGAAATGCGTACCATCACGTTTCCGACTTTGATAAAGGTCGGATTGTAGCCTATCGGGATTGCGGTTTATCGTACCCCGACATTGCTGCTCGCGTTGGTCAAGATCCAATGACTGGTAGCAGAATATGGAATAGGTGGCTTCAGGAGGGTAAGACCAAACGCCGTGCTGGATCCAAACGGCCTCGTATCACTAGCAGTCGCGATGACAGGCATCTTATCCGCATGGCTGTAACGGACCATGCAGCCACGTCTCGATCCCTGAGTCAACAGATGGGGACGTTTGCAAGACAACAACCATCTGCACGAACAGTTCGACGACGTTTGCAGCACCATGGACTATCAGCTCGGAGACCATGGCTGCGGTTACCCTTGACGCTGCATCACAGACAGACAGGAGCGCCTGCGATGGTGTACTCAACGACGAACCTGGGTGCACGAATGACAAAACGTCATTTTTTCGGATGAATCCAGGTTCTGTTTACAGCATCATGATGGTTGCAACCGTGTTTGGCGATATCGTGGTGAACGCACATTGGAAGTGTGTATTCGTCATCGCCATACTGGCGTATCACCCGGCATGATTGTATGGGGTGCCGCTGGTTACACGTTTCGGTCACCTCTCTTTCGCATTGACGGCACTTTGAACAGTGGACGTTACATTTCAGATCTGTTACGACCCGTGGCTCTACCCTTCATTCGATCCTTGCGAAACCCTACATTACAGCAGGATAATGCACGACCGCATGTCGCAGGTCCTGTATGGGCCTTTCTGGATACAGAAAATGTTCGACTGCTGCCCTGGCCAGTACATTCTACAGATCTCTCACCAATTGAAAATGTCTGATCAATGGTGGCCGAGCAACTGGCTCGTCACAATACGCCAGTCACTACTCTTGATAATCTGTGGTATCGTGTTGAAGCGGCATGCACAGCTATACCTGTACACGCCATCCAAGCTCTGTTTGACTCAATGCCCAGGCGTATCAAGGCCGTTATTACGACCAGAGGTGGTTGTTCTGGGTACTGATTTCTCAGGATCTATGCACCCAAGTTGCGTGAAATTGTAATCACAAATCAGTTCTAGTGTAATATATTTGTCCAATGAATAACCGTTTATCTGCATTTGTTCTTGGTGCAGCAATTTTAATGGCCAGTAGTGTAGTTCATCATGGCAGTGATGGGATTTTCCAGTTGATATTGAGACATTGTGACATCTCATTTCCTGAGCACGCCTTTCGCGTCGCTTTCTGGCCATTATCTATGGAGTTAACGAGCAGGATTTTCCACTAATCCTCATGAACGGGTTACGGTTTGAACGTACAATACGAATTTTAAGCACGGATATTTCCCCACCGACGGTCGTTGTGCGACGTAGCGCGCTCTTTCGCACATCGACGGCGGCTCTGCATCATAAATTGGTTCAAAAAGCTCTGAGCACTATGGGACTTAACATCAGTCCCCTAGAACTTAGAACTACTTAAACCTAACTAATCTAAAGACATCACATACATCCATGTCCGAGGCAGGATTCGAACCTGCGAACGTAGCGGTCACGCGGTTCTAGACTGAAGCGCCTAGAACCGCACGGCCACACCGGCCGGCATCATAAATTGTCCACCTGCCTCGATACTGCTGCAGATGTGCACACTTAACTCCTGACTGCAGCTACTTAAGAGATCTCAGAAAAGCAGTGTTGAAGATACTGAGATTTCATAACTACACGTCGGAAGCCGCTATAAGTGCAAAAAGCTAAAAATAGCCTTGTGAACTCTAAAGAATAAATCGGAAATGGATTTCTGTTCAAATTTCTAAGTTCAAAGGTCATTTTAAACTTGCATGAGGATTTTTTTATTGCTACTAAGCAAAGTCATCAGCCTACATGTGTTCAAATCATTAAAGTTTCTGTTCACAGTCCTCGTCACACTCTAACAGCCAGTAATTTCCTATCCAATTCCGAAATCACATACGAGAGTAACACAGTGAATAAACTGCTATTTACTTTTGCACTTTTGCTTTAATAGACAAATTGGCTATCGCGCCCTAGCTGCGACGCCTCAGTTGTTTTCAGCACCCTTTGCAGAAAAAGCTCCTCGTGTCCTCCCAGGAGGCAGCGACTTACAGAAAAGCTGTGAACATGAGCTGAAAATGACTAGTCAGATTACCTACAGGGTGGGGCACGAAATGTGTTACCATTTTGTTTTTAAATATAAACTTTATTGTCAATACAATCTGAAAGGAACATATACTACAATGAAGAGCCGTCCATGGAGATATGTTCTAACTTAGCTCATGCTCAATATGTCCACCATTTCGTTTCCTAACTTCCTTCAAACGAACACTGAACTTAGTGACTACCCTACGGCACATGTCTTCCGTAATTTCACTGCAAGCTTAAAGAATAAGTCTTCTGAGCTCCATTAAATCACGTGGACGTTTCGGGAAAATTTTTCCTTTATGTACTCTCAAAAAAAGCCGGCCGGTGTGGCCGTGCGGTTAAAGGCGCTTCAGTCTGGAACCGCGTGACCGCTACGGTCGCAGGTTCGAATCCTGCCTCGGGCATGGATGTGTGTGATGTCCTTAGGTTAGTTAGGTTTAATTAGTTCTAAGTTCTAGGCGACTGATGACCTCAGAAGTTAAGTCGCATAGTGCTCAGAGCCATTTGAACCAGCAACTCTCAAAGAAAAAAGTCACATGGATTGAGGTCTGGACTATTGGGGGGCCAATTTTGTCCGTCATTGAAGCGACCTGGAAACCTGAGTGAAATGATCTGCATGTCGAAATGCTCGAGTAAAAACTCCAACACAGTGTTTGCAGTATGTGGCCTTGTTCCATCTTGCATGAACCACTGCATGTTGGAGGGCAAGGCAGTAGCAAGAAGCTGTGGAATGAAGCTATTGCGAAGCATCCTCAAATAACGGTTGCTGTTCACAGTTGCTTCAAAGAAAAAGGGCCCAGTAAGACCGTGACTGGAAATTGAAGCCCACGCTGTAATCCTCGGAGCATAATGTTGTCGTTCATGAAGCACTTGTGGGTTTTCAGTGGCCCAAAAGCGTACATTTTGTTTGTCAACCACACCGTCTAAATGAAAATACTCCTCATCTGAAAACTAAACGTTGTTGAGAGTTTCTTCCCTATCCTCCGCCCACTGAACAAACGGTAGTGTCTGCTGCTTGTGTTCTTCAGTGAGTTTCTGTGAACAGGTCATCTTGTATAGGTACATATGGAGGTCACTTTTAAGAATACGTTGAACGGAGCGTCTGGATATTCCCAGTTGCACTGCTGCCTTTCTACACGATTTCCCGGGACCTCTCTATACAGCAACTCGTACCAATTCAATAGTCTACGGCGAACAAACAGACTTAGGCCGACGTCGCTTCGCTTCCAATACTATTCCCTCCTGTACAAATTTATCGTACAACCTGTGGATGGTCTTCTTGCAAGGGACCCATCGTGTGTTAAACTGTTGTCGAAAACGCCACTGAGTCACAACAAGGCTTTTCGTTTCATGAAACTGTAACACAATTGCCGACCGTTGCTGTGTCGTCAGTCTTCCATTGTCAGCCATTGCTGCTTACTAGTCTCCTAGCGGCATTATCGCGAATTACACCTCATTTCGTAACTCGTTTGGTTTTCCAAGCTCTGCTGGTACTGCTGTAGAGATCCCAGCGAGATATCTAATGTGCGTCGTAAATTGTGAAAGAAACAATTGGTAACACATGCTGAACTAAGGTTGAGAATCAGACATACGTATTGAATTGAAATTAGTACTCAGAACAAACACCTCTGGCTGTAATAACGGTCTTGATACGCCTGGGCATTGAGTCAAACAGAGATTGGATGGCGTGTACAGGTATAGCTACCAATGCAGCTTCAACACGATACCACAGTTCATCGAGAGTAGTGACTGGCGTATTGTGACGAGCCAGTTGCTCGGCCACCATTGACCAGACGTTTTCAATTGGTGAGAGATCTGGAGAATGTACTGGCCAGGGCAGTAGTCGAACATTTTCTGTATCCAGAAAAGCCCGTACAGGACCTGCAACATGCAGTTGCGCATTATCCTGCTGAAATGTAGGGTTTCGCAGTGATCTAATGAAGGGTAGAGCCACAGGTCGTAACACATCTAAACTGTAACGTCCACTGTTCAAAGTGCCATCAATGCGAACAAGAGGTGACAGAGACGTGTAACCAATGGCACCCCATACCATCACGACGGGTGATACGCCAGTATGGCGATGACCAATACACGCTTCCAATGTGCGTCCACCGCGATGACGACAAACACGGATGCCACCATCATGATGCTGTAAACAGAACCTGGATTCATCCGAAAAAATGACGTTTTGCCATTCGTGCACCCAGGTTCGTCATCGAGCACACCATCAAAAAAAAAAAAAAAAAAAAAAAAGGTTCAAATAGCTCTGAGCACTATGGGACTCAACTGCTGTGGTCATCAGTCCCCTAGAACTTAGAACTACTTAAACCTAACTAACCTAAGGACATCACACACATCCATGCCCGAGGCAGGATTCGAACCTGCGACCGCAGCAGTCGCACGGTTACGGACTGCGCGCCTAGAACCGCGAGACCACCACGGCCGGCGAGCACACCATCGCAGGCGCTCCTGTCTGTGATGCAGCGTCAAGGGTAACAGCAACCATGGTCTCCGAGCTGATAGTCCATGCTGCTACAAACGTCGTCGAACTGTTCGTGCAGATGGTTGTTGTCTTGCAAACGTCCCCATCTGTTGACTCAGGGATCGAGACTTGGCTGCACGATGCGTTACAGCCATGCGGATAAGATGGCTGTCATCTCGACTGCTAGTGATACGAGGCCGTTGGGATCTAGCACGGCGTTCCGTATTACCCTCCTGAACCCACCGATTCCATATTCTGCTAACAGTCATTGGATCTCGACCAACGCGAGCAGCAATGTCGCGATACGATAAACCGCAATCGCGATAGGCTGCAATCCGACCTTTATCAAAGTCGGAAACGTGATGGTACACATTTCCCCTCCTTACACGAGGCATCACAACAACGTTTAACCAGGCAACGCCGGTCAATTTCTGTTTGTGTATGAGAAATCGGTTGGAAACTTTCCTCATGTCAGCACGTTGTAGGTGTCGCCACCGGTGCCAACCGTGTGTGAATGCTCTGAAAAGCTAATCATTTGCATATCACAGCATCTTCTTCCTGTCGGTTAAATTTCATGTCTGTAGTACGTCATCTTCGTGGTGTAGCAATTTTAATGGCAAGTAGTGTAAGTTCGTGAAGCGGTTTTTGGGGCTCGCGAAGTCAAAGAGTGGACCTACAGCTGTTGAGGGGTGAGGTCGTCATTGGCCCTCAGAGGTGAAGTTTATGTTCTGAACTGGTTAACATTTCCGAACCTCTTGGGCTAGTGACCCCCGTGATATGGACTGCTCCCTGCGCTCGAGAATCTGTACAAGCGAAAGCTCGCGCACTCTGCTGGGCTGCTCACCGGCTGCGGGGGCGGCCGCCTACGCAGGCAGGGCTCCCCGGGGCGGCAGCAGGGCCTGGGACCCGGCGGGGGCGTCGGTGGGCGGTGCGTCATCCAGCGGCCGTCCCAGTGGCGCCGCAGGTGGCACACCGCCCGCTGCTGCCACCGCTCCTCCTCCGTCAGCGGGCGCGGTTCTTCTATGCTTGCGGAACCTGTACAGTACACCGCCTGTCAAAATACGCTGACAGGAGAAAATCACGACAACAATGATAATTAATACAGGCTAACGTAATTTCGGGAATACATCCATCTAGGTAACTTGCAGAGGGGGTCTAAAAAATGTATCCACTGTTTAAAAGTTGAAAGGTCTCTGTTGGGTTCCTTCCATGTTAATATCTTAAAACTGTTGTCATTTATGACATACATTCCACTTCTAAATTTACTGTGGTGTTTCTGACTCTATCTGGGAGGAGACTGAGCAGTGGAACGCGCTACTTTTACACATAATCAAGAACGATCTGTCACACCCCTACACTTTAAAACACAGTTTATATGTAATTCATCTCACACAGTTTCATACGGAACCTACATCCGCCTTCTTTTATATACTGTATATGATAAGATACTGTCATCCCCCTTCCCTTCTGTGTGAAAGGATGAATGAGCAAATGTATTTCTAGTTACATGCTTGATGGTAGCAGACAAGCCTGTCTGCTAGAGAACAGTAGGACCAACGTCGGAAAAGGTAGCTATGCTTTCTAAAAGGAAAGAGGTTTCTGTTCTTAGTATTGTCCTGCCCGTACCTTGTCATGTTGGTATAGGAAGCTGCCTCTCTGGTCACTTCTGTTTGTATCTGTGAAGCACCCTCGGTAGGGGCTCACGGCAGTCGGTCCGCGACGAGCGTCTGAATGGCAATTGAATCTCAATGTAGACAAGTGTAATGTGCTGCGAATACATAAAAAGATAGATCCCTTACATTAAGCTATAAAATAGCAGGTCAGCAACTGGAAGCAGTTAATTCCATAAATTATCTGGGAGTACGCATTAGGAGTGATTTAAAATGGAATGATCATATAAAGTTGATCGTCGGTAAAGCAGATGCCAGACTGAGATTCATTGGAAGAATCCTAAGGAAATGCAATCCGAAATCAAAGGAAGTAGGTTACAGTACGTTTGTTCGCCCACTGCATGAATACTGCTCAGCAGTGTGGGATCCGTACCAGATAGGGTTGATAGAAGAGACAGAGAAGATCCAACAGAGAGCAGCGCGCTTCGTTACAGGATCATTTAGTAATCGCGAAAGCGTTATGGAGATGATAGATAAATTCTAGTGGAAGACTCTGCTGGAGAGACACTAAATAGCTCGGTACGGCTTTTGTTAAAGTTTCGAGAAAATACCTTCACCGAAGAGTCAAGCAGTATATTGCTCCCTCCTACGTATATCTCGCGAAGAAACCATGAGGATAAAATCAGAGAGATTAGAGCCCACACAGAAGCATACCGACAATCCTTCTTTACACGAAAAATACGAGACTGGAATAGAAGGGAGAACCGATAGAGGTACTCAAGGTACCCTCCACCACACACCGTCAGGTGGCTTGCGGAGTATGGATGTAGATGTAGATGTAGATGTAGATGAAGTGGTAAGATCTCCGGCTAAGCGCGTCTCTGCTAAGTCCGTAGAACAATGGATTTCTTAAGTTCAGTCTAACGGAAAATTTAATCACCTTTCTTTCAGGTTTAGATCTAAAATACCTTATGTTATCTTAAATTGCAACGCAGTGTAATTCGAGTGTGAAGTTCAGAATAGCTTCCAGTAGTTGCTTTGTCTCTACTTTGTGAGTAAAGTAGAAGCACGTGTTGATGATCCGTAACTCTAAATGAAAGATCATCAATCTTAAATGCGAATGTGCGTGAGATTATAATGTCTCGTCTTGACAATATTTTTCAATATAGCAACTTATCTTTATGTTCAACCCACGTGGAGTGTACTTTGTGAGGCCAGTACCACGTGCTTATACAATTGTTTGACCCATCAGGTTAATAGTAAGACGATAGCAACTAGTTCGAGGTTTTCCTTTTGTAAATTGCGTTTCGATGTAATTTATTTTGATTATCAAAATTATTGTGGAGGTACACTCTTTGTGTAAACCAAGTTGACCACGTGAAGCATGTGGTGTAATCATCAAAGTAGCCCTCAGCTATTGTTTTTGGGAAGATTTCACAGAGAGTTAGTATGAATTTAGTATACCAGTGTGTGGTAATTTCATGACGGACAGGATTGCGCTACGAACGTAACTTCTTTGGGTGAAAATTGAATCGGTTGGTTGTGGTTAATTTCCTCTTGCATATGTTTCGACGTTCTTCGTGAGTTATTTTATGATTGCAGTGTTGTATGCAGTCTCCCAATCTTTGCTCCATATTTGATGTGTTCCGTAAGATTACAAACTCACATTTTCACAATCCTAAATAAGGCACCAGTTTAGTTATGAATCAAGTTTAATATGCTGAAATGTTAACGGAACAATGATCAATGTTAAAATAATCGTCCAAATATAAACTGATTTATTACTTTTTATTTAAATTCTCTTTATATATATTAAAACATTATCATTAATGTTAGTCTGGTTGGGAATTTGGTGAGCTAGACTGGATACCTGGTGAAACAGTTGCTCAGTAATGCAAGGTTAACTTCCCCAGATAGCTCTCAGCTTTTAAACCGATTTTTTGTCTTGAAAATCAGCACCGCTTTCAGAACAAATTAATGCATTAACATTACAAAGTCCATAACTTGCAAGCTAATTGACGGAGTTGTCTCATTTGTTGGTAAAAGTGTAGCTTAAAGTCCAACTTAAAGATATCACTGTAGGTGTTCGAAATGGTCACCATTAACATCCACACACAAACGATGCCGCCGAACTGCAGCACGAACTACCGACTGCAACGTGTTCAGATGGATATTTGCACACGAATGTAAGATGGGTTCTCAAAGTTCATCCAATGTGCGTGGCTTTTGTTGATAAACGACGTCCTTTAGTGTTCCCCACAGGTAAAAGTCCAGAGGAGTTAGGTCTGGGGAACGTGGTGGATACTCCACAGCACCTCTACGGCCTATCCATCTTCCTGGTAGATTTTCGTCGAGATACGCCCTAACTCGATTTTAGTAGTGGGTTGGGGCACCATCTTGTTGAAAGTAAACTATTCCGTCTCCATACAAGTCTAGGATGGCAGATAAAATGGATGTCTGAAGCTTCTGAAGCTACACCTCGCCGGTAACTGTGCCGTCAAAGAAGAATGGCCCAATCAAGCCCCGGTAACACAACCCACACCATACATTTACTCCTGGCAAATTCACGGCTTTGTCTACATGGACGTTAGGATTTTCGGCGGGCCAGTAGATGCAATTGTGGCGATTTACTGTACCATTGAGTTTCAACTGTGCCTCATCAGACCACACAATCGTCTCTGCAAACTCTTCACCGTTGCGCAACATGTTAGTAAACCACTCGCAGTCCTCGTTCATTGCGTGTAGCAATCGTGGGATGTATCAGTTCCACTCTGTAGTTTTCAAAATTCGCCGAATACTTGAGCGCCTCACTCCAGTTTCACGGTCACACTGTCTCACAGACTTCCGTGGCGAGCGAGTGAATTGTTGTAACACACGACGGGAGTTAGCTGGACCTGTTACTGTTACATGACGTCCAAATCGTTGTTTGTGTACGTCTTTAACACAGCCTTCGGCTTCAAATTTGTCTCGTATGCGACGAATCGTCAAACGTGTCGGTGGCTCTATTTGATACTCATTTCGCCATTGCCGTTGTACCTCATTAATGTTTTCGTACTTAAAATGCCATTTCAAAACTGACTACCTTTCATCGAATGTAAGCCTTGCGCCAGCCATGTTTACTCTAGTAGCTAGGTGCAACTAAGAACAATACACTGACTATCTGGCGACATTCATCTGACAAAACAAAACAACGCACTACAATGCTTGTGTGGCGATTGCCGGAACTACAAACTATTACACTACCAAAGATGGGACAACTCCGTCAATTAGTTTGCCAGTTATGGACCTTTTAACAATGGATACATTTTTTGGACCCCTCTGTAGTTAGGTCATTAACATTGCAAGATCACAAGCTAATGTAAGCATGAGATAAGCAATTGTACATTTGAAATGCTGGTAAATTAATAAACGCTGTAACGATCAGAATATTGAATGTAAGCATGCAAACGTGCATGCATTGAGTTGTACAGTTGTCGGATGTCAGTGTGTGGAATGGAGTTTTGATATTGTGTGTGATAACTACCCATCAGAACTATTCTTGAGAACAAATTATCAAACTGGTCTTTCAATACAGCGACAGTTAATGCTAGTTGTGCATACAGCTGGAGTTGCCGTCCTATCATGCCCCATCTGCGTTCCATTGGAGACTGATTTATTGATCGTGCAGCCCAGGGAAAATGTTGACACTCTGTAGACCGTGATAGGTATGTAGGTGAGCGTTATCCTGTTGGAAAGCACCCCCTGGAAGGCTGTTTACGAATGGCAGCACAACAGATCGAATCACCAGATTGACACAGCCGGGGTGTGGGGGGTATCCGTGAGAGCGCTTCTGCTGTCGTGCAAAATCGCAGTCCAGATCGTAACTCAAGGTGTAGGACCAGTGTGTCTACCATGCAGGCCCTCAGCTGGTCTTCTTCTAAACAACATACGGCCATCACTGCACCAGTTTTCATCAGCAAACACAACAGATCTCCAACTCGCCATTTAATGAGCTCTCTCTTGACGCCACTTAAGTCTGAAATGGCGGTGGTCTGGGGACAGCGGAATGCAATTTACGAGCTATCTGGTTCTCAGTTCTTGAAGAAACTGATATCCAGCAGTCCGCTGTGTTCCCGTGGTTCGAACAGCTGCTCAAATTGATGTTGCAGGTTGTGTACGAAGAGTCAGAACCATACGATGTGTAAGTAGGCTGTTTATGTTTTCTTATTGGCAACGTTACATAGCGCTCTGTATGAAAATCACTGGCTGTGCTGTGTGCAGTCTGTGGCTAGTTTGCATTGTTGTCTGCCATTGTAGTGTTGGGCAGCGGCAGCTGGATGTGAACAGCGCGTAGCGTTGCGCAGTTGGAGGTGAGCCGCCAGCAGTGGTGGATGTGGGGAGAGAGATGGCGGAGTTTTGAAACTTTGAGAAAAACACTGCAATTTTACTGTGATGAATGAGCAGGACTGTCTTTATGGACTGTGAGAAAATTTTAGCTTTTGACCAACATTGTATCAATAAGTGTGTGCATTTGATTTCTTTGTTATTGTAATTATGAAAAATTTTATCAAATTATTATTGGCCACTGCCCAAAACAATTTGTAAAATTTTTTGTGGGGAGCATGGGGGCTATGTAAGTAGGCTGTTTATGTTTTCTTATTGGCAACGTTACGTAGCGCTCTGTATGACAATCACTGGCTGTGCTGTGTGCAGTCTGTGGCTAGTTTGCATTGTTGTCTGCCATTGTAGTGTTGGGCAGCGGCAGCTGGATGTGAACAGCGCGTAGCGTTGCGCAGTTGGAGGTGAGCCGCCAGCAGTGGTGGATGTGGGGAGAGAGATGGCTGTTTTGAAAATTTTAAAACTGGATGTCATGAACTGCTATGTATATTACGAGTTTTTAACATTATCAAGGTAAATACATTGTTTGTTCTCTATTAAAATCTTTCATTTGCTAACTATGCCTATCAGTAGTTAGTGCCTTCAGAGTTTGAATCTTTTTTTTAGCTGGCAGTAGTGGCGCTCGCTGTATTGCAGTAGTTCGAGTAACGAAGATTTTTGGTGAGGTAAGTGATTTGTGTAAGGTATAGGTTAATGTTAGTCAGGGCCATTCTTTTGTAGGGATTTTTGAAAGTCAGATTGCGTTGCGCTAAAAATATTGTGTGTTAGGATAAGCACAGTCTCGTGTATAATTGTTAAAAAGGGGACGTTTCAGATGGTGTTTCCTTTCGGTAGTGGCACGTGTCTGTCCGGAGCCTGGTTGTCTTGTGACCGTACATTATCGTGACCACTGCTGCCAGTAACCATGTACAATGCCTACATTCGTGCAAAGTCTCTCTGCAACATCGCAAAGGAACATTCAGTTTCTCGTAGCCGTATTACAAGAACTCGTTCAAACTCAGTGAGGTGTTGATAATGGCGTCTTTGTTGCCTTAAAGGCATTGTTGACTAACAGCAACTCATCGTGCCCGTAAAGGCATTCTTGACTAACAGTAACTCAACAACTAATCTTCACGATGGTTACAGCGCGTATTTAAAGCAAACCTGATTTGCATCCTTGTAATGGCGCTGCTAGCGTCACTCTTATGCGACTGGCGCAAAATCTGAATATACATAATCTTTCAGATATCAGCACACACTCCGCTGCAGAGTGAAAATCTCATTCTGGAATCTTCCCCCAGGCTGTGGCTAAGCCATGTCTCCGCAATATCCTTTCTTCCACGAGTGCTAGTTTTGCAAGGTTCGCAGGAGAGATTCTGTTAAGTTGGGAAGGTAGGAGACGAGGTACTGGCGGAAGTAAAGCTGTGAAGACGGGGTGTGAGTCGTGCTTGAGTAGTTCAGTTGGTAGAGCACTTGCCTGCGAAAGGCAAATGTCCCGAGTTCGAGTCTCGGCCGGCTACTAAGTTTTAATCTCTCAGGAAGTTTCATATCAGCGCACCCTCCACTGCAGAGTGAAATTTTCATTCTGGAAACATTCTTGTATCTCACACAGCCCCTTCTTGGAGTTGGGACGTTCTTTCCGTCATTGTAATACGTTCTTATGAGGGGTAGTTAATAACGTGTAAACTGATGAACCAAAATATGACTATCTCCTTAATACCACATTGGTCCAGCTTTAGAACGAAGTCCTGCACCGATCGCGGGCACCACGGACTCGGCAAGATTTCTGAAGGAGTATGGCTTCATATGCCCAGAGCCTTGTAAGTTACGGGCCGGTGGGCATCAAGTTAGCGCCCAAGACGCATTCCATCGCGTGCAGGTCAGGTGAAGCTGGTGGCCGACAGGTCACAACCATCCTCGTCACACAACTGTAACCTGGTTCTGCCTACTACCGTAGACTCATCGCTGGTTGATGACATGCACAGTTATCCTACTTGAAGATGCCATCCATGTCGAGAAAGACATGAAGAATGAAGGGTTACAGGCATTCCATAGTAATGTTGACGTAGTCTACAGCTGCCATGATGCCTTCAATAACTACAAGTCCCGCTGAAGCCCAGGTGAATGTCCCCCGCGGCATAGTTCTGACCCACACCGATCTACATCCGTGGCGCAGTCCATCTGGTTCGAGCAGCCGTTCGCCTGGAAGATGGAGTATACACGGTGCTCCATTGATCGTGACCGGGCCAAATATCTCACGAAATAAGCGTCAAAAGAAAAAACTACAAAGAACGAAACTCGTTTAGTTTGAAGGAGGAAACCAGATGGCGCAATGGTTGGGCCGCTAGATGGCACTGCCATAGGTCAATCGGATATCGACTGCGTGTTTTTTAAAAATAGGAACTGATGTATGGCTATTGTGATCAAAATTCCCAACGGGGGTGTGCTATGAATGCTGATCGGTATCCTGGACGACGTCATCCAAGTGTCCGCACCGTTCGCCGGATAGTTACGTTATTTAAGGAAACAGGGAGTGTTCAGCCACATGTGAAACGTCAACCACGACCTGCAACAAATGATGATGCCCAAGTAGCTGTTTTAGCTGCTGTCGCGGCTAATACGCACATCAGTAGCAGACAAATTGCGCGGGAATCGGGAATCTCAAAAACGTCGGTGTTGAGAATGCTACATCAACATCGATTGCACCCGTACCATATTTCTATGCACCAGGAATTGCATGGCGATGACTTTGAACGTCGTGTACAGTTCTGCCACTGGGCACAAGAGAAATTACGGGACGATGACAGATTTTTTGCACGCGTTCTATTTAGCGACGAAGCGTCATTTACTAACAGTGGTAACGTAAACCGGCATAATATGCACTATTGGGCAACGGAAAATCCACGATGGCTGCGACAAGTGGAACATCTGCGTTCTTGGCGGGTTAATGTAAGGTGCGGCATTATGGGAGGATGGATAATTGACCCCCATTTTATCGATGGCAATCTAAATGGTGCAATGTATGCTGATTTCCTACGTAATGTTCTACCGATGCTACTACAAGATATTCCACTGCATGACAGAATGGCGACGTACATCCAACATGATGGACGTCCGGCACATAGATCGCGTGCGGTTGATGCGGTATTGAATAGCATATTTCATGACAGGTGGATTGGTCGTCGAAGCACCATACCATGGCCCGCACATTCACCGCATCTGACGGCCCCGGATTTATTTCTGTGGGGAAAGCTGTTAGGATATTTGCTATCGTGATCCACTGACAACGCCTGCGTCAGCGCACTGTCAATGCATGTGCGAACATTGCGGAAGGCGAACTACTCGCTGTTAGAGGAATGTCGTTACACGTATTGCGAAATGCATTGAGGTTGACTGACATCATTTTCATCATTTATTGCATTAATGTGGTATTTACAG
Organism: Schistocerca nitens; assembly: GCF_023898315.1. Taxonomy (NCBI): domain Eukaryota; kingdom Metazoa; phylum Arthropoda; class Insecta; order Orthoptera; family Acrididae; genus Schistocerca; species Schistocerca nitens. Next base: position 142,001,840 of record NC_064622.1, on the reverse strand, counting down.
GTAGTCACGCTGTAGCAGCATGCGTTCTCAGAAATGATAAGTTGACAAAGGTACTGGTATCAAATTGGAACAACCGAAATAAAATGTTCAAACGTACCTACCTTCTGTATTTTAATTTAAAATAAAATGGCTCTGAGCACTATGGGACTTAACTTCTGAGGTCATCACTCCCCTAGAACGTAGAACTACTTAAACCTAACTAACGTAAGGACATCACACACATCCATGCCCGAGGCAGGATTCGAACCTGCGACCGTAGTGGCCACGCGGTTCCAGACTGAAGCGCCTAGAGCCGCATAGCCACACCGGCCGGCTTTAATTTAAAAACCTACCTGTTACCAACTGCTCGTCTAAAATTGCGAGCCATATGTTTGTGACTATTACAGTGGCATCTATCACAACTCGAAAAAAGTGGTCCAACTAAAACATTCATATTTCTTTACGTACTACACGAATATGTAATAAGGAATGGAGGTTGCTATTTAAAAAAAAACGCAGCTGATATCCGTTTGATCTATGCAGTGCCATCTAGCGAGCCAACCATAGCGCCATCTGGTTTCCCCCTTCAAGCTAGACAAGTTTCGTTCTTTGTAGTTTTTTCGTTTGACGCTTATTTCGTGAGATATTTTTCCCGGTCACGATCAATGGACCACCCTGTATAAACATCACCATCGATTTGGTGTAACAAGAAATGAATTCGTGTGTAGATTGATCCATGGTCCAATCTCGACAATCCATTGTCCTCTGAAATCACTGTTGGCCATGATGTTAGGTCAGCATGCATATACGTAGGAGTCGTTTGCTGTGGAGCCACATGTTCACCAATCTACGCTAAAAGGTGTGCTCTGAAACATCCTGCTTTTACTACATACTCGTTCCCAGGCGCAGAGGCAATAAAATGTGACAATTGTAAAGTTGCATACGTCAGTGGTGTTTGTGCATTTGCTACCCGTACCGTCTCTTCAACAATTTACCATTCTTCTCTGCTCTGCTCAAGCACACTCATTGCCTCAAGTGCCAGCAGAGCCACCATCTGGGATTCGTTCTAGCTGCGGGTAGTGATCATAATGTTTTCGCTCATCAGAGTGTTGAAAGAATAAAGTTACGTCATGAATTTTTTGTTTGAATTCAGGTATAGGTCTGCAGTCCTGGTTAACAGTGAAATACTGCCCTCCATACATAAAATGTGGTTATCTTTGAAACCAGCAGCAGTATTCAAATTACAAACTAACATATCAAAAATCCAATATACGTAAATTCATACATCGACACGTTAACGCCTGCCGCACAATGATTCCAATGCAAAACGCTATGAGCGTACAAGCAGTGGCGGGAGTTTAGAGCGGCAGTTTCCCGCTGCAGAGCACGTGGCTGGCGGCTGCTACGGGGCCGTGACGAGCGCCTAGCGTTACGTGGCCTTGGAAAAACCCCAGCCAGAGTTAGGCAGGGGCGCATATAGCTATGTTTGCGGGCTTGGAGAAATTTATATGCCAGAGATAATTAGATAAAAACAGAACTAAGAATAAAACGGAGGTGCAAGTTGGCACTCATGGACAGAAAAATATGTAGAACTAAATTAACGCGCTACAAAAATATTTAATAGTTTAGAAGTTATGGTTGGCTTAAGAAATGTATATTTACGAAATTTCATAAACTAATATCTCGGCAATGCTTTGGCCGATTAATACACTCCTGGAAATTGAAATAAGAACACCGTGAATTCATTGTCCCAGGAAGGGGAAACTTTATTGACACATTCCTGGGGTCAGATACATCACATGATCACACTGACAGAACCACAGGCACATAGACACAGGCAACGGAGCATGCACAATGTTGGCACTAGTACAGTGTATATCCACCTTTCGCAGCAATGCAGGCTGCTACTCTCCCATGGAGACGATCGTAGAGATGCTGGATGTAGTCCTGTGGAACGGCTTGCCATGCCATTTCCACCTGGCGCCTCAGTTGGACCAGCGTTCGTGCTGGACGTGCAGACCGCGTGAGACGACGCTTCATCCAGTCCCAAACATGCTCAATGGGGGACAGATCCGGAGATCTTGCTGGCCAGGGAAGTTGACTTACACCTTCTAGAGCACGTTGGGTGGCGCGGGATACATGCGGACGTGCATTGTCCTGTTGGAACAGCAAGTTCCCTTGCCGGTCTAGGAATGGTAGAACGATGGGTTCGATGACGGTTTGGATGTACCGTGCACTATTCAGTGTCCCCTCGACGATCACCAGTGGTGTACGGCCAGTGTAGGAGATCGCTCCCCACACCATGATGCCGGGTGTTGGCCCTGTGTGCCTCGGTCGTATGCAGTCCTGATTGTGGCGCTCACCTGCACGGCGCCAAACACGCATACGACCATCATTGGCACCAAGGCAGAAGCGACTCTCATCGCTGAAGACGACACGTCTCCATTCGTCCCTCCATTCACGCCTGTCGCGACACCACTGGAGGCGGGCTGCACGATGTTGGGGCGTGAGCGGAAGACGGCCTAACGGTGTGCGGGACCGTAGCCCAGCTTCATGGAGACGGTTGCGAATGGTCCTCGCCGATACCCCAGGAGCAACAGTGTCCCTAATTTGCTGGGAAGTGGCGGTGCGGTCCCCTACGGCACTGCGTAGGATCCTATGGTCTTGGCGTGCATCCGTGCGTCGCTGCGGTCCGGTCCCAGGTCGACGGGCACGTGCACCTTCCGCCGACCACTGGCGACAACATCGATGTACTGTGGAGACCTCACGCCCCACGTGTTGAGCAATTCGGCGGTACGTCCACCCGGCCTCCCGCATGCCCACTATACGCCCTCGCTCAAAGTCCGTCAACTGCACATACGGTTCACGTCCACGCTGTCGCGGCATGCTACCAGTGTTAAAGACTGCGATGGAGCTCCGTATGCCACGGCAAACTGGCTGACACTGACGGCGGCGGTGCACAAATGCTGCGCAGCTAGCGCCATTCGACGGCCAACACCGCGGGTCCTGGTGTGTCCGCTGTGCCGTGCGTGTGATCATTGCTTGTACAGCCCTCTCGCAGTGTCCGGAGCAAGTGTGGTGGGTCTGACACACCGGTGTCAATGTGTTCTTTTTTCCATTTCCAGGAGTGTATGAACAAAGTGTTTATGGATGTGGCTAGTAGAGCTGCATGAAGCAGTCATAGCCGATTTAACGTAGTGTGTGTACCATTTTTGAATAAGAGGTCGGAATATGGGATTCGACTAAAAGAAACTGTGTTTTTGGCAGCAAATAAATTTAAAGAGACGAAACTAGCGGCAGCATTATAAAGTTTCAAGAGGCAGATGAGTAATGAAGTATATATTTTTATTTATTTATGTTTAGAATCAGAACTCCGGGAAAAGCAATATCATGCCACAAGAACACTATTTGTGAAAAAACGGTGTCAGATACAAAAAATTGGACTTTAAATTGTTATTTCCCGGAAAATTTCCATATTTTTCAATACATCATATATGGTTTTGTGTTTAGTTTTATAATATTCGTAATTTTTATCAAACATTGTTTTGAGTTATGCAGGCGCTTCGAGGGTGGATAGGGCGGTCATCTTTGAGGACACTTGTCTCTAAGCAACGCTAAGAGCCGGATGTGCTGCGCATCTGGGTGTAGCAGTGGGTTGGTAACCACGTTCGGGGACAAGTATGTATGTAGCAACGTTCGAAAACCATCAAGTTGAGCGCAATATAGTGGATTAGGACAGCAGACAACAGTGTATTTTGTCAACTGTGTACAGACAGTAGAGTATCGTGATCGCAACATATGAATTTTATAGTGAACTGTTGTGGCATCAGTTAGTAAAAGCCCCTCAGAGTGCATTTTAAGTGTTTAGTAAATATATTGATGAAAACTAAACTACTTGTTCAAATTATAAATCAACGTGAGGTACTCAATATTTTAAATTTCACCGCAATACCTGCCTACATTGTTTTGTTATATTTTATTTCAGCTTAAAAACTGAGTTTACGAGAGGTGTGACGTGGCACCATATGACGAAAAACTGAGCCAAACATTGAGACCTGCCACATCTCTGGGCCACTCAATTAAGCTGAATGTAACAAATATACCAATATATATTTTCGTGCCACAGCACGTGAGGGCTCGAGCCAAACCTTTCAGACTTCATTGTGTAGTGCCGAGTACCGTCGTAACGCGGGTAGTTGTTTTCTGGAAGAAATCACCACCGCTGACGGGACTTGATGTTATCACCTACCACAATACGACAAAATCCAGAAACTGACACTGAGCGTCAACGCATTGACAACATAACCGACATTCTAGTTAATGTGACGCCGTCGTTGAATAATATGTCAAAGTAGATGGTTCAAATGGCTCTGAGCACTATGGGACTCAACTGCTGAGGTCATTAGTCCCCTAGAACTTAGAACTAGTTAAACCTAACTAACCTAAGGACATCACAAACATCCATGCCCGAGGCAGGATTCGAACCTGCGACCGTAGCGGTCACGCGGTTCCAGACTGCAGCGCCTTTAACCGCACGGCCACTTCGGCCGGCTGTCAAAGTAGAACTTCTCTGACGGTCTGGCAGTTTCATGTCGTTGTACGAATGTTCTTTGCGTCGTACTCATGTGTTGGCATACTATGTAGAACACCTGAAGCGTAAAAGTGTTGTTTTGGGGAAGGAGACCAGACAGCGAGGTCATCGGTCTCATCGGATTAGGGAAGGACGGGGAAGGAAGTCGGCCGTGCCCTTTCAAAGGAACCATCCCGGCATTTGCCTGGAGCGATTTAGGGAAATCGCGGAAAACCTGAATCAGGATGGCCGGACGCGGGATTGAACCGTCGTCCTCCCGAATTCGAGTCCAGTGTTTAACCACTGCGCCACCTCGGTCGGTGAAGCGTAAAACCACTATCTTAGCTTTTCACTATTTTTCACCAGTGTAGCTGGAAACTTTTCGCACTGACGGGGTATGAAGTAGCATATCTCGCAAATAATGATGCTACGCAGCGGCACGTAAAACAACGCATCTTCAATGGGCCAAAAACACAGAAACTGGACAGCTGCCGGCTGGGAGTTAGTAATGCTGTCCGACGAATCGCACCACTTCTCCTCTTTCGCGATGATGCAAGATGTCGGCACCAATGAGGTGTCTAGTGTGCAAATTGTTGAGGGCGAGATCAAGCCGGAAGTGCTTTTGTGAGGTATATTGTGGGTCATAACTTGATCCACTAATTCAAGTAAATGTGAGTATGAACCATGATGATTATTTTATGTAATTCCCTTTCTTCTACATTTTCGTGATGAGTATGCTATGGACACTAGTGTCTTCCATGGTGGCATCAGCCGTGTCCACTCGGCAGCCCTGGCACCTCTGGAGCCCTGCTAAATCCTACGATCCTAATGTGACAGGAAGGGTCTGGAATCAGTCATCGCGCGAACTTAGAAATTCCAGATAGTGAGATAAGCTATCACAGAATAGAAAAGCAATTATATCGCTCAGTAGTGGAAAGGCATATTGACACTGAAACGTCCCCTCAGAAAAATTTAAAAATGGCAGTGCTGGAAAACCTCTTACGTTATTTGATTTTCAAACAGCTGAGTAAAACTCAACGTACTCAGACAGTTTTCTCTTTACTTATTCTGATCATCACTAAACTGACACACAATATGTTTAGCGCAACGCAATATGACTTTCGGTAATCCCTACAAAAGAATGGCACTGACTAACAATAACCTATACCTTTCATGAATCACTTACCTCACAAAAGTCTTTGTTACTCGCAATACAGCGAGCGCCAATACTGCCAGCTAAATAAAAGATTCTAATTACTGAAGGCACTAACTACTGATGGGCATAGTTAGCAAATGAAAGATTTTGATAGAGAACAATGTATTTACCTTAATACCGTTCAAAAGTCATCACATATATCTATCTATCAATTCATGACATCCATATTTACGAATTTCCTTTTTCTGGCGGATCGTCCGCTTATAGCAACCTCTCCAAACTCTGGCATCTCTCTCTCCACATCCACCTCTGCTGGTGGCTCACCTCCAACTTCACAACGCTACGCACTGTTCACATCCAACTACCCAACACTACACTAGCGAATATTCCAATAAAGAGGCCTACCAGCCACAGACTGCACACACCGCAGTCAGTGATTTTCATACAGAGCTCTACGTGTCGTTACCAACATAAAAAAATAAACAGCCTACTTACAGCACTATGCGAAAGTTTGTATGCAAATTGAAGGGGATCACTGCTGTCAGCTGCAACGGGACATGCGGAATCAGCGGTGACGAGCGAAAATCTGTACCAGACCAGGATTCGAATCCGAGATCTCTTGCTTACTAGACAGTTGCATTAAACACTGCAGCGTCCAGGAGGCAGCGGTATCGCAACTGCGCGTGCTGTCTGGCACGCTTGGCGTCCGAACAGCACTGCTCAGTCCATGTCGATTTTACTCACTCTTCGCTACTTTGAGATTCCCACAGGAGTTCGGACGTATTTGTGCGTCCGCACTGAAGAAAGTGGATCCACTGCCTATCTACGCATATCAGTTATATATCAATTAGGACGAACTTACTCCCCTTCTAGCACCAGTTTATCATAGATCGCTGCAGCAGCGAAGGGTAGCTAGCGACTGGAGAAAGAGGTCATTCCCGTTTTCAAGAAGAGTCGTAGGACAGATGCACGTAATTACATTGACGTCAATGTATTGCAGAATTATGGACATTTTTATGGTTAGAGGGATGACCTTTTGGAGAAGGAAAATCTGCTCAATAAAATCAACACGGATTCCGCAAACAGACATCTTGTGAATGTCAGCTCTCTCTCTGTTCCTCCATGAGATCCACAGGGCAGCAGGCGAAGGCGCTGAGGTTGATGTCGTGTTCCTTGACTTCAGTAAAGCATTTGACACCATCGCGCACTGCCATCTACTGGAAAAAAATACGATCTTATCGAGTATCAGACCATATTTACAACTAGACTATATCTTATGGAGTATCAGACCATATTTACAACTAGCCTAAAAGCTTCCTTACGGACAGGACTCAACAAGTCGTTCTTAACGGAACAAAACCGGTAGATGTATACCGGTACCCCATGCAAGTATGACACAACCGCTACTGTTCACAGTATACATAAATGGTCTAGTAGAGAGCGTAGGAAGCTCTTTAATACTGTTTGCAAATGGTGCGGTTGTATATAAGAAAGTAGCAACGGCACAAGTCAGTACACATTTGTAGAATGACCTGCGGAGGGCTGAATGGTGCAGGCTCTGGCAGTTGACCCTGAACGTAAATAAATGTAACATGTTGGGCACATATAGGAAAAGGAATCCAATTCTGTACAACTACAACATAACCTACGACTACACTGTTGATGACAAACTGTTGGAAACAGAACGTACTGTAAAATATCTTAGAATAATTATCAAAAGCGACCTTAAGTGGAATGGTTCAAATGGCTCTAAGCACTATGGGACTTAACATCTGAGGTCATCAGTCCCCTATAACCTGGAACTACTTATACCTAACTAACCTAACGACGTCACACACATCCATACCCGAGGCAGGAGTCGAACCTGCGACCGTAGCAGCAGCACGGTTCCGGACTGAAGCGCCTAGAACCGCTCGGCCACAGAGGCCTGCTAAGTGGAATGACCACGGGAAAAAATAGCAGAAAAATCGTGCGCCAGACTGAATTCATAGCAAGAATCTTAAGCAAACGTCAATCATCCTCGAAAGAAGTGTCTTTCAAAACACTTCTTCCATCGCTTCTTGAGGACTGTTCGTTAATATGGGAACGTTTCCTGGCAGGATAATAGACGAGATCCTATGAAGAGCAGTGCGTTTCGCCTCAAGGTCACTTAGTATGACCCAGAGTGTTACAGAGATGCTTAACAAACTCCAGTCGCAGATGCTATAACGAAGGTGCCGTGCATCAGGGAAGGGTTCACTACTGAAAATTGGAGAAAGTGCGTCCAGGTAAGAATCGCACTGCGTATTACTTCATCGCACACACGTCTAGCGAAATGATCCCTGTCAGAAACTTTGAGAAATTGTAGTTAATACAGCAGCTTACCGATATTCGTTCTTCCCATGCACCATTCGCAAATGGAATAGGTTTGGGAGAGGGTGGGGGCGGGGGAGGGAGGGATCAGTTAGTTGTACCAGAAGTATCTGCAGCCACATTCGATTAGGAGGCTTGCGGGAAATGATGAAGATGCAGAAGAATTGTGTGAAAGAGCGAATGAAAAGTAGCAACAAATTCCCTGCAATGTGACAGCTCTACGAATTCTACTCATCATGAGTGGAATCAGCTGGATATGGTGAACTTGAAGTGATTACTGTGCTCTCTACCTTCCCGAAATGAGAATATTATCGAAGCTTGTGCATTATATAATGGTAAGTCAGAGATTTAGGAACCAGGTTTTAAATTGTAAGACATTTCCAGGGGCAGATGTGGATTCTGACCACAATCTATTGGTTATGAACTGCAGATTGAAACTGAAGAAACTGCAAAAAGGTGGGAATTTAAGGAGATGGGACCTGGATAAACTGAAAGAACCAGAGGTTGTAGAGAGTTTCAGGGAGAGCACAAGGGAACAATTGACAGGAATGGGGTAAATAAATACAGTAGAAGAAGAATGGGTAGCTTCGAGGAATGAAATAGTGGAGGCAGCAGAGGATCAAGTAGGTAAAAGACGAGGGCTAGTAGAAATCCTTGGGTAACAGAAGAGATACTGAATTTAATTGATGAAAGGAGAAAATACAAAAATGCAATAAATGAAGCAGGCAAAAAGGAATACAAACGTCTCAAAAATGAGATCGACAGGAAGTGCAAAATGGCTAAGCAGGGATGGCTAGAGGACAAATCTAGAGGCTTATTTCACGAGGGGTAAGATGGATACTGCCTACAGGAAAATTAAAGAGACCTTTGGAGAAAAGAGAACCACTTGCATGCATATCAAGATCTCAGATGGAAACCCAGTTCTGAGCAAAGATGGGAAAGCAGAAAGGTGGAACGAGTATATAGAGGGTCTATACAGGGGCGATGTTCTTGAGCACAATATTATGAAAATGGAAGAGAATGTACATGAAGATGAAATGGAAGATACGATACTGCGTGAAGAGTTTGACAGAGCACTGAAAGACCTGAGTCGAAACAAGGCCGGCGAGTAGACAACATTCCATTATAACTACTAACGTCCTTGGGAGAGCCAGTCCTGACAAAACTCTACCATCTGGTGAGCAAAATGTATGAGACAGGCGAAGTACCCTCAGACTTTAAGAAGAATATAGTAACTCCAATCCCAAAGAAAACAGGTGTTGACATATGTGAAAATTACCGAACTATCAGTTTAATAAGTCACAGCTGCAAAATACTAACGCGAATTCTTTACAGACGAATGCAAAAACTGGTAGAAGCTGACCTCGGGGATGATCAGTTTGGATTCCGTAGAAATATTGGAACACGTGAGGCAATACTGACCTTACGACTTACCTTAGAAGAAAGATTAAGGAAAGGCAAACCTACGTTTCTAGCATTTGTAGACTTAGAAAAAGCTTTTGACAATGTTGACTTGAACATTCTCTTTCAAATTCTGAAGGTGGCAGGGGTAAAATACAGGGAGCGAAAGGCTATTTACAATTTGTACAGAAAGCAGACGGCAGTTGTAAGAGTCGAGGGACATGAAAGGGAAGCAGTGGTTGGGAAGGGAGTGAGACAGGGTTGTAGCCTCTCCCCGATGCTATTCAATCTGTATATTGAGCAAGCAGTAAAGGAAACAAAAGAAAAGTTCAGAGTAGGTGTTAAAATCCATGGAGAAGAAATAAAAACTTTGAGGTTTGCCAGTGACATTGTAATTCTGTCAGAGACGGCAAAGGACCTGGAAGAGCAGTTGAACGGAATGGATAGTGTCTTCAAAGGAGGGTATAAGATGAACATCAAGAAAAGCAAAACGAGGATAATGGAATGTAGTCGAATTAAGTCGGGTGATGCTGAAGGAATTAGATTAGGAAATGATACACTTAAAATAGTAAAGGAGTTTTGCTATTTGGGGAGCAAAATAACTGATGATGGTCGAGGTAGAGAGGATATAAAATGTAGACTGGCAATGGCAAGGAAAGCGTTTCTGAAGAAGAGAAATTTGTTAACATCGAGTATAGATTTAAGTGTAAGGAAGTCGTTTCTGAATGTATTTGTATGGAGTGTAACCATGTATGGAAGTGAAACATGGACGATAAATAGTTTAGACAAGAATAGAATAGAAGCTTTCGAAATGTGGTGCTACAGAAGAATGCTGAAGTTTAGATGTGTAGATTACATAACTAATGAGGAGGTATTGAGTAGAATTGGGGAGAAGAGGAGTTTGTGGCATAACTTGACCAGAAGAAGGGATCGGTCGGTAGGACATGTTCTGAGGCATCAAGGGATCACCAATTTAGTACGGGAGGGCAGCGTGGAGGGCAAAAGTCGTAGAGGGAGACCAAGAGATGAGTACACTAAGCAGATTCTGAAGGATGTAGGCTGCAGTAGGTACTGGGAGATGAAGAAGTTTGCACGGGATAGAGTAGCATGGAGAGCGACATCAAACCAGTCTCAGGACTGAAGACCACAACAACAACAACAACAACAACAACAACATCGAAGCTTGTGGCGGCGTTCCCCAGTGTCAGACGATGTCTTTTGAAGGTGACTATTCTTTTGTCCAGCGTACTTACAATACAAGATCTTCTGAAGTCACCAGAAGGTTCTTACGTAACGGTTGAAACAATTTGTGACAAGCCACACTCCACTACAGATAGGGCAGATGGTTCGTAGATAAGGAAGAAAACATATCAGCCAGAATTTACTCTACAAACAGCCTCCAGAATGTGTTACGTACTACTGCTGCTGCTGCTCCTCCACGCCCCGAACTCCACAGACGCTGATCCTGTGGGCTGCTCCTCGTCCCCCACGTCTTCGCTGTCTTGCTGGTCGCCCTCAGGCTCTGCATCAGGACTCCTCTCCTCCTCCAAGATATCTTCAAAGCTGACTCCCTTTTCTTCATCCATTTCCCATTGCTCATCCTCCATGTTTGACAGCCAGCATGGTTCGTGTTCTACTAGTGACCGTTCCAAAGCCATGGATGAAGTTGTTGCCTGCAACGGCATTTAAAACAAGCTTCTAAGAGAACCTGTATGATATAACATGTTTGAAAGCCGGTCAAATAATATAAAGATAACAGCGCTGCAAGTAATTGTGTAGGTAGGCTGTTTAGGTTTTTATGTTGGTAACGCCATGTAGTGCTCTATATGAAAATCGCTGACTGTGCTGTGTGCAGTCTGTGGCTGGTTTGCATTGTTGGAATTTGCTATTGTAGTGTGGGGCAGTTGGATGTGAACAGCGCGTAGCGTTGCGCAGTTGGAAGTGAGCCGCCAGCAGTGTTGAATGTGGGGAGAGAGATGGTGAAGTACTGAGAGCGGATGATCTGGACGTGTGTCCATTAGAGAGAGTGCATTTGTAATACTGGATGTCATGAACTTATATATATATATATATATATATATATATATATATATATATATATATATTATGACTTTTGAACACTATTAAGGTAAATACATTGTTTGTTCTTTATCAAAATCTTTCATTTGCTAACTATGCCTGTCAGTAGTTCGTCCCTTCAGTAGTTTGAATCTTTTATTTAGCTGGCAGTAGCGGCGCTCGCTGTGTTGCAGTAGTGCGAGTAACGAAGATTTTTGTGAGGTAAGTGATTTGTGAAAGGTATAGGTTATTGTAAGTCGGGGCCATTCTTTTGTAGGGATTTTTGAAAGTCAGATTACGTTGCGCTAAAAAATATTGTATGTCAGTTTAGTGTTGATCAGAATAAGTAAAGAGCGAAATGTCTGAGTACGTTCAGTTCTGTTTGAAAACCAAACAACGTAAGGGGTTTACCAGCACAGTAATTCAATAATTTTTCTATGGGGACGTTTCAATTGTTCCGCCATCCGGAAAATAGGTTCCACAATGGTCTGCCCTATTATACCAAATGTAAGTAAACACGTAACTGTGATATGGATCTTGTTTCTACCTGTGCTCTTGAAGCCCATCAGTCTGTGGTCTGCTGTTGTAGCAATCAGTCAGCTTGCTCGTAAAGGTGTTGATAGATTCACAATGTATACAACAGACGAAAAAATTGAATATTGCTGAATTCTCTGCCTGGGACTGGGTGTTTGTTTTGCCCTCATCATTCCATCATGATTCGTGAAAGTGGCTACATTGGACTGTTTACAGATTGGGAACTTGTACGGGCGCTGATGACCGTGCATTTGAACGCCCCATAAACCGAACATCATCATCATCATCATCATCGCAATATTGGTGCAGTTGTCTGCTGAAGAATATCCTGATCGTGCCAAGCGCTCACGTTATGGCTTTGCAAACGTTACAATAAATTATGAAACTGGAAACGTGGAGAATAAAATACGCCAAGAAAAAGGAAGAGCAGCTAATGAAACAAATGAAACTCACATTTTGTAGCAGTAAGATAGAATGATAATGTCATTAAAAAGCATCTCAGTAGTTCGAGGGTGGTTTGATAATTGCAGTAAATTTCCATGAAAGAAGGGAACGTTTTTGCTGTGCCCTCATGACTGGTAAGCTTGATTTTTCTGATGATCATATAAAGAATTTCAACAATGTACCGCGTACAGTTCTTCGTTGAAAGCTGTCTGAATTGGCCAGTGTGTCGACTGTGATTGAAAACGGAGAAAAACCAGTTTCGTGCTGTTATCAGGCATTTAAGTTTGAAAGGTTGGACTCCCACACAAATCAATAAAGAGCTGAATGAAGATCAGGCGGACTCTGCACCATCACTGAAGACCATTTATTTTTGGATTAATGAAATTAAACGTCGTCGGACAAGCAACGATGAGAGGTTCTATGCCCTCTTTTGCATATCGCCTCTCCTTTTGACCAATTTTATTAATGTTTTATGTCAGTGCACGGTGGTAACATGCCGAATAAGGTTGTTGAAATGAGAGTATTTGTATTGAGAGATGAAAATACTTTCCACTTGATTCCTGTGCATGTTGGCTTACTTCGCTGGGTGGCCTGTGTGAGGCAAGCATAGGAGGACGCAACACACTGCGTTTCCGGTTGGGGACTGCACTTCCGCGAATACTGAGAGGGTCGTACAACAATCGGCTTAAGTGACTGGTGGGACGACTGACGTTGGTAGAGTTTCGCTTATTGTATGCAGGGCGAAACGACCTGCGAGACGCCTGAGTGTTGTCGCAGTTTATGTGTTTACCGTGCCGGTGCATCTGGAACGAAGACTGCTTGCATTTTCCTCACGATTCTGAGAATACTTGTGGACCATGACCTGCTGGTGGCAACTGTCTGGCGCCGGATGCCCGGTGGTCTAGGCAGGTTGTTTTCGTAGCCAGCCAAACGGCCATTTCAGTGCCCTCAGCTGAATAGCAGAGGCATGATTGACTAACTTAAACTGAGGCTAGTTGACGTCATAAAGCCCTGCTCGAAACTGGAGGGAACAGACGTTATTGGCGCGAATGATGTTCTGAGACAGTGTTGGGGAATTTTGGAATCGGCACTGAATGCTGATTCGCGGCTTTCGAGGGTAGTAGAGTTGAGCAATGTTGGCTTCGCTCTTGCATTGTGCGGGTGTAGGGCATTCGGGATCTGATCTTCGTCGGAGTCGGACGGTCTTGCGACTTAGTCGCACTTTTTCGGCAGAACTTAGAAGTCTCGGACATCCTTCGAGGACAGGGGTTGAGACAGAGTTGCTGCACAGCAGAAGTCGGTGTCTACATCATCAGAACGCTGCCTACCGATGAACTGCTACAGATTTCAGGAATGGTAAAGTATTTTGCGGCTCTGGTAGGACCTATCAATTTTATACTGAAGTCCTCAACAGCACACGCGCTCGCTTTGCTGCAAGTCCACCTTACCTGTTTCTCCATATGATCCCATTTGAGCTCTCACTACTAATCGCCATACTGCAATATAGTCCGGAGAGCGTGATTTGATTCATTAGGACCTCCAGTCATTGTCGTCAATCTATTGCATCACAGAGAGTAGGAGCCCCTTGTTTTCGAGTCAACTCTTATTCTCATCATAGTTCAGTATATCCTAGCCTTTAACCTAGTGTTTGTGTCGATAATCATATGCCTTTATGTTCTGATGTATAATAAATCTCACTGTAATATTTAACCTGCATATCATTTCGTAGATATATGCAGAATCCCATTTCCTGATGTTTATTGTGATAAATACCTCTTTTTTTCTCTGAGTAGATTACGATTTTTATTAAATTATTGTGAGTGTGCATTCCTTATTTTACCAACTAGCAGGTCCACCATTATTTCCTTTCGTTACCGTTGTGCGCATAATTAATTAGGTGGTAGATAAGGAGGGGGTCGAGTGCATGTCTCGTTCTCATGCAAAGTTCGTCAGAATTGAAGAGGTACCAACTCTTCTCCATCCCGGCAACTCGCACTGAAGACCAAGTGCGCTCTGGTCAGCAGAAAGGAAACCATTGACAAAATCAATGACTTGGTAGCACAAGAACGCCGAATAAAAAGGAGTGAGGTTGCTGAGACTGTAGGCAACTCACATGAGCGAGTGCATAACATACTGCAAGCAGAATTGATTATGAAGAAGCCAAGTGCGAGGTGGCTGCCGTAGTTGGTGGCATTCGACCAAAAGCGCATCTGGCACAATATTGTGGCACAATGTCTGACGATGTTTGATCGCAATCCGCAAGACCTTTTACGCTGATTTGTAGCTATTGATGGAACTTGGATCCTGCATTACACACCAAGGTTGAAATTGCAGTTAAACCAGTGGATAAAGGCTAGTGAAAGTGCACCGAATAAGTAAAGACCATTTTGTTAGCTGGTAAGGTGATGTCAGCTCTTTATTGGAATTCCTTAGAAATAATCCTCATAGATTACTTGGAAGAGACGGAACCGTAACTGGATTCTATTATGCTACTTCATTGGATCGTTTGAAACTCGCATTGGCTGAACAGAGGCCAAATTTTGCACGAAGGAAGTGCTCCTTCGCCAGTATAATAACGAAGGCGAGAGTGCACGAATTGGGCCTTGAATCCTATCCACGAGACTAGGCCCCAGATGACATCTTCCTCTTTCCTGACTTGAAACATCGGCTTACTGGGAAGAAATTTTCATTAAATGACGAAGCGATATTTGCAGTCAACGAGTTTTTTGCAGTTTGACATAACCTAATGAAAAAACTGGAAGATAGCTGGACCAAATGTATATATCTCAGTTGAGGCTATGTTGATAGGTCAGGTAAGCTGTTTACGAAGCAGACAGTTTTTCTTGCCTTTTTCCAGGCGTAATCAAATCGGCATGTTACGAGAGGTATCAATCAAACGAGTTTTCCGCGAGCACTACATTACATCGCATTTCATCCTCTTCACATTTCGCTGCAACTACAGCTTCATGGCAATGACATCAAAAAATATAGTTTTTCGAACGTTGTCTACGAAAAGTGCAAAGTGATGCCACATATCATGTAAATTTTTGTTTAAGGAAGAAGCATCGTTGACAAACCACGGGCAAGTCAATCTCCACAATATGCACTAATTGTCAGTAGAAAATCCACACTGACTCACAGAAGTTGATAAAAACAACGCTCTTGGTCTATTAATGTTTGTTGCGTGTTTCTCAAGAACCTTACCATAACGCCGTGTTTTACCGATGGGAATCTAAATACATTCAAGCACCTCGAGTTCCTAAGATGTACTGCCATCGCAGCCATTGGAAGACAAATCACTGGACATAATGTGACCAGTGTGGTACCAACATCCTGCACATATGATGACACACACTCTTACAGGACGTGTGGAGAGCATTTGAACGATCGTTCAGGAAACGCAAAATGGTCTGCACACTCCCTAAACTGTTTTATCAGGGGCAAAAACTATTAGAAAACATCGACGGCTACCCAAGGAATAAAGTGCTTTATAACAAGAGCCTGTGCTGCCATTAACTCCAGATGAAGTTCAACGTGCACTGTTGTTTCTTCATATCACTTTATAGCATGTAGCAAGGCTCCAGTCAACATTTTGAACATTTGGTATGACAGCCGTGATAGTAAACACACGTACCGTACCTGAGTTAGGTATTTGCTCACATTTGGTATAATAAGGAAGACGTTCGTGGAATTTATTCTCCTGTCGGTGGGACAGAGTTTTACGGCGCGGTTATCTTGATACTATTTGATCAAATCCCATTCAAATGATGTCCTTGCACTTCCCTTACAAATAATTTCACATGCCATAAAAACTATGTACTTGTATTAGAAAAGACGGCCGAAGTGGCCGTGCGGTTAAAGGCGCTGCAGTCTGGAACCGCAAGACCGCTACGGTCGCAGGTTCGAATCCTGCCTCGGGCATGGATGTTTGTGATGTCGTTAGGTTAGTTAGGTTTAAGTAGTTCTAAGTTCTAGGGGACTAATGACCTCAGCAGTTGAGTCCCATAGTGCTCAGAGCCATTTGAACCATTTGTATTAGAAAAACACAAAGTCTGTGTTTTACACTACTGGCCATCAAAATTGCTACACCAAGAAGAAATGCAGATGATAAACGGGTATTCATTGGACAAATATATTATACTAGACCTGACATGTAATTACACTTTCACACAGTTTGGGTGCATAGATCCTGTGCAATCAGTCCCCAGAACAACCACCTCTGACCGTAATAAAGGCCTTGATACGCCTGGGCATTGAGTCAAACAGAGCTTGGATGGCGTGTACAGGTACAGTTACCCATGCAGCTTCAACACGATACCACAGTTCATCAAGAGTAGTGACTGGCGTATTGTGACGAGCCAGTTGCTCGGCCACCATTGACCAGACGTTTTCAATTGGTGAGAGGTTGTAGAATGTGCTGGCCAGGGCAGCAGTCGAACATTTTACGTATCCAGAAAGGCCCGTACAGGACCTATAACATGCGGTCGTGCATTATCCTGCTGAAATGTAGGGTTCCGCAGGGATCGAATGAAGGGTAGAGCCTCGGGTCGTAACACAACTGAAATGCAATGTCCACTGTTCAAAGTGCCGTCAATGCGAACAAGAGGTGACCGAGACGTGTAACCAATGGCACCCCATTCCGTCACGCCGGGTGATACGCCAGTATGGCGATGACGAATACACGCTTCCAATGTGCGTTCACCGCGATATCGCCAAACACGAATGCGACCATCATGATGCTGTAAACAGAACATGGATTCATCCGAAAAAATGACGTTTTGCCATTCGTGCACCCAGGTTCGTCGTCGAGTACACCATCGCAAGCGCTCCTGTGTGTGATGCAGCGTCAAGGTTAACCGCAGCCATGGTCTCCGAGCTGATAGTCCAGGCTGCTGCAAACGTCGTCGAAGTGTTCGTGCAGATGGTTGTTGTCTTGCAAACGTCCCCATCTGTTGACTCACGGATGGAGACGTGGCTGCACAATCCGTTACAGCCATGCGGATAAAATGCCTCTCATCTCGACTGCTAGTGATACGAGGCCGTTGGGATCCAGCACGGTGTTCCGTATTACCCTCCTGAACCCACCGATTCCATATTCTGCTAACAGTCATTGGATCTCGACCAACGCGAGCAGCAATGTCGCAATACGATAAACCGCAATAGCGATAGGCTAGACCTCACAACAACGTTTCACCAGGCAACTTCCCTCATGTCAGCACGTTGTAGGTGTCGCCACCGGCGCCAACCTTGTGTGATTGCTCTGAAAAGCTGATCATTTGCATATCACAGTATCTTGTTCCTGTCGATTAAATTTCGCGTCTGTAGCACGTCATCTTCGTGGTGTAGGAATTTCAATGGCCAGTAGTGTAATTAGGTGAGTAAAATGATAAAACTTATTTGCGAGCATCAGGAAATTCACCTCATTGTCTGCTATAACTTGGCGAATACCACACCTTGATATATTTCGTGTCTCTGGATATATTTGGTGTGGCCTGTCTTAGCTGCCTCACCCGGTACATACAGGGTGTTTCAAAGTCTTTGCTACACAAGCCTTGGAGTGATGTGTCTCGTCAAGGGGAGCAACTTTTGTTAGTGACAAAGTGTTCGCTGACGCTTCCCATCGACGCTATGAGTCCTAGCATTCATCGACGTTGGGACGAATAAACTGATACACTAATTTTAAACAAGAACAACAGCAGAATGAGTCTCTTTAAAAGCAGAAAGACAGTTTAGAAGCAAATCGAAGGCTTCAATTTCGATGGGTCTACCGCCTTTCTCGTGGACCAAATGACTGACTGCACACGAGCTCTACAGAGTGCCTACTTCCTGCGGCATCCCGGGGGCGTAACCGGCCTTAAACGATGCTTAGTGCTGCCTGGAAGCGCCAGCTAAATTTTGGCTCTAAAGGCCCCGGGAGTAGACACCATTCCATTAGAACAACTGACAACCTTGGGAGAGCCAGTCCTGACAAAACTCTACCATCTGGTGAGCAAGATGTATGAGACAGGCGAAATACCCTGAGACTTCAAGAAGAATATAATAATTCCGATCCCAAAGAAAGCAGGTGTTGACAGATGTGAAAATTACCGAACTATCAGTTTAATAAGGCACTGCTGCAAAATACTAACACGAATTCTTTACAGACGAATGGAAAAACTGGTAGAAGCCGACCTCAGGGAAGATGAGTTCGGATTCCGTAGAAATATTGGAACACGTGAGGCAATACTGACCCTATGATTTATCTCAGAAAATAGATTAAGGAAAGGCAAACCTACGTTTCTAGCATTTATAGACTTAGAGAAAGCTTTTGACAATGTTGACTGGAATACTCTCTTTCAAATTCTGAAGGTGGCAGGGGTAAAATACAGGGAGCAAAAGGCTGTTTACAATTTGTACAGAAACCAGATGGCAGTTATAAGAGTCGAGGGGCATGGAAGGGAAGCAGTGGTTGGGAAGGGAGTGAGACAGGGTTGTAGTCTCTCCCCGATGTTATTCAATCTGTATATTGAGCAAGCAGTAAAGGAAACAAAAGAAAAATTCGGAGCAGGAATTAAAACCCATGGAGAAGAAATAAAAACTTTGAGGTTCGCCGATGCCATTGTAATTCTGTCAGAAACAGCAAAGGACTTGGAAGAGCAGCTGAACAGAATGGACATGGTACTGAAAGGAGGATGTAATATGAACATCAACAAAAACAAAGCGAGGATAATGGACTGTAGTCGAATTAAATCGAGTTATGCTGCATGAATTAGATTACGAAATGAGCAAAATAACTGAAGATGGTCGAAGTAGGGAGGATATAAAATGTAGACTGGGAATGGCAACGAAAGCATCTCTGAAGAAGAGAAATTTGTTACCATCGAGTATACATCTAAGGGTCAGGAAGTCGTTTCTTAAAGTATTTGTATGGAGTGTAGCCATGTATGGAAGTGAAAAGTGGACGATAGATAGTTTGGACAAGAAGAGAATAGAAGCTTTAGAAATGTGGTGCTACAGAAGAACGCTGAAGATTAGATGGGTAGATCACATAAGTAATGTGGAGGTATTGAATAGAATTGGGGAGAAGAGGAGTTTGTGGCATAACTTGACTAGAAGAAGGGATCGTTTGGTAGGACATGTTCTGAGGCATCAAGGGATTACCAATTTAGAATTGGAGGGCAGCGTGGAGGGTAAAAATCGTAGAGGGAGACCAAGAGATGAATACACTAAACAGATTCAGAATGATTTAGGTTGCAGTAGGTACTGGGAGATGAAGAACCTTGCAAAGGATAGAGTAGCATGGAGAGCTGCATCAAACCAGTCTCTGAAGTGAAGACCACAACAACAACAAAAGCTGTCCTAATGACGTGATCCATCACTCCTAGACGTACGTCAAACAGGCTTTAAACACCCTTTATATGCCGGGTGTTTCTCCTCAGAATCGTCAGACGGATTTTCTCTGATGTTTCGGCACAGATTCGGACCTTTGACCGCGAAAGGCATAGGTCCCGAGTTGGAGTCTCGGTTCAGAACACAGTTTTAATCTGCCAGGAAGTTTCATATCAGCGCACACTCCGCTGCAGAGTGAAAATCTCATTCTATTCCGAATTTTGGTTTGCAGTGTATAGCTGAAGTCAGCTTAATCAAATACTTTTTATGAGTTTCAAAATAGAATTTTAGTTACTCATTCCATAGTGCGGTCCCTAATTAGTCAAGTGCCATATTCAGTTTATCGATATGTATTAACAGGGTCAGTAAATCAGGAAGAATAGTGAGTGCTCCAGCAGCAACTTCTGAACTGCCCTGCTCCACTTTGTTTGCTACCGCCAAGCAGCAGTGCTGCACAGTCGCTCCTGCAATATACGTTATTCTTCTCACTTTACCGTCCCTGAGAACAGATGTCAAAAAAAACGAATGGGGGCGTAAAATTCTGCATTAAAATAATTTTGTTTGTAACGGGTTTATGCACACATCAAAAAAAGGTTTGCATCACCCCGGTTCAAAGAGTCCATGAATCTGTACAGAAAATTGTAACAGAGATCACAATAAACTTTTTATTACTCATGAAAACTATACATTGCATATTGTACCACCATACAGCGAGACCTTCAGAGCTGGTGGTCCAGATTGCTGTACACACTGATACCTTTAATACCCAGTAGCACGTCCTCTAGCATTGATGCATGCCTGTATTCGTCGTGGCATACTATCCCCTAAGGATGAAAAGGCTTATATCACGAGGGGTAAGATAGATACTGCCTACAGGAAAATTAAAGAGACCTTTGGAGAAAAGAGATCCACTTGCATGAATATCCAGAGCTCAGATGGAAACCCAGTTCTAAGCAAAGAAGGGAAAGCAGAAAGGTGGAAGAAGTATATAGAGGGTCTATACAGGGGCGATGTTCTTGAGGACAATATTATGGAAATGGAAGAGGAGTAGATGAAGATAAAATGGGAGATATAATACTGCGTGAAGAGTTTCACAGAGCACTGAAAGACCTAAGTCGAAACAAGGCCCCGGGAGTAGACAACAATCCATTAGAACTACTGACAGCCTCGGGAGAGCCATGCCTAACAAAACTCTACCATCTGGTGAGCGAGATGCATGAGACAGGCGAAATTCCCCCAGACTTCAAGAAGAATATAGTAACTCCAATCCCAAAGAAAGCAGTTGTTGACAGATGTGAAAATTACCGAACTATCAGTTTAATAAGTCACAGCTGCAAAATACTAACGCGAATTCTTTACAGACGAATGCAAAAACTGGTAGAAGCTGACCTTGGGGAAGATCAGTTTGGATTCCGTAGAAATATTGGAACACGTGAGGCAATACTGACCCTACGACTTATCTTAGAAGAAAGACTAAGGAAAGGCAAACCTACGTTTCTAGCATTTGTGGACTTAGAGAAAGCTTTTGACAATATTGACTGGAATAGTCTATTTCAAATTCTGAAGGTGGCAGGGGTAAAATACAGGGAGCGAAAGGCTATTTACAATTTGTACAGAAACCAGATGGCAGTTATAAGAGTCGAGGGGCATAAAAGGGAAGCAGTGGTTGGGAAGGGAGTGAGAGAGGCTTGTAGCCTCTCCACAATGTTATTCAATCTGTATATTGAGCAGGAAAGGAAACAAAAGAAAAATTCGGAGTGGGTATTAAAATCCATGGAGAAGAAATAAAAACTTTGAGGTTGGCTGATGACATTGTAATTCTGTCAGAGACAGCAAAGGACTTCGAACAGCAGTTGAACGGAATAGACAGTGTCTTGAAAGGAGGGTATAAGATGAACATCAACAAAAGCAAAACGAGGATAATGGAATTTAGTCAAATTAAAGCTGGTGATGCTGAGGGAATTAGATTAGGAAACGAGACAGTTAAAGTAGTAAAGGAGTTTTGCTATTTGGGGAGCAAAATAACTGATGATGGTTGAAGTAGAGAGGATATAAAATGTAGACTGGCAATGGCAAGGAAAGCGTTTCTGAAGAAGAGAAATTTGTTACCATCGAGTATAGATTTAAGGGTCAAGAACTCTTTTCTGACAGTATTTGTATGGAGTGTAGCCATGCATGGAAGTGAAACATGGACGATAGATAGTTTGGGCAAGAAGAGAATAGAAGCTTTCGAAATGTGGTGCTACAGAAGAACGCTGAAGATTAGATGGGTAGATCACATAACTAATGTGGAGGTATTGAATAGAATTGGGGAAAAGAGGAGTTTGTGGCACAACTTCACTAGAAGAAGGGATCGTTTGGTAGGACATGTTCTGAGGCATCAAGGGATCACCAATTTAGTATTGGAGGGCAGCGTGGAGGGTAAAAATCGTAGAGGGAGACCAAGAGATGAATACACTAAGCAGATTCAGAATTATGTAGGCTGTAGTAGGTACTGGGAGATGAAGAAGCTTGCGCAGGATAGAGTAGCATGGAGAGCTGCATCAAACCAGTCTCAGGACTGAAGACCACAACAACAACAACAACATACTATCCCCAAGTTCATCAAGGCAGTGTTGGTCCAGATTGTCCCTCTCCTCAACGGCGATTCGCCTTAGATCCCTCAGAGCGGTTCGTGGGTCATGTCGTCCATAAACAGCCCTTTTCAATCTATCCCAGGCATGTTCAATAGGGTTCATTTCTGGAGAATATGCTGGCCACTCTAGTCGAGCGATTTCGTTATCCTGTAGGAAGTCATTCACAAGATGTCCATGATGGGGGTGCGAACTGACGTCCATGTAGACGAATGCCTCGCCAATGTGTCGCCGATATGGTTGCACTGTCGGTCGGAGGATGGTATTCACGTATCGGTCGCGCCGATACGGCGCCTTCCATGACCACTAACGGCGTACGTCGGCCCCACATTATGCCACTCCAAAACAGCAGGGAACCTCCACCTTCCTGTAATCGCTGGACAGTGCGTCTAAGGCGTTCAGCCTGTCCGGGTTGCCTCCAAACACGTCTCCGACGATTGTCTGGTTGAAGGCATATGCGACACTCATCGGTGAAGAGAACATGATGCCAATCCTGAGCGGTCCATTCGGCATCTTATGGGGCCCATCTGCACCGCGCTGCATCCTGTCGTGGTTGCAAAGATGGGTCTCGCCATGGACCTCGGGAGTGAATTTGCGCATCATGCAGTCTATTGCGCACAGTTTGAGTCGTAACACGACGTCCTGTGGCTGCACGAGAAGCATTAATCAACATGATAGCTCTGGTGTCAGGGTTCCTCCGATCCATAATCCGTAGATAGCGGTCATCCACTGCAGTAGTAGCTCTTGGATGGTCTGAGCGAGGCATGTCATCGACAGTTCCTGTCGCTCTGTATCTGCTCCATGTCCGAACAACATCGCTTGGTTCACTTCGAGACGCCTGGACACTTCCCTTATTGAGAGCCTTTCCTTGCACGAAGTATCAATGCGGACGCAATCGAATCACAGTATTGACCATGTAGGCATGGTTGAAATGGTTGAACTACAGACAACACGAGCCGTGTACCTCCTTCCCGGTGGAATGACTGGAACTGATCGGCTGTAGGACCAACTCCGTCTAATAGGCGCTACTCATGCGTGGTTGTTTAATGACTGGAACTGATCAGCTGTAGGACCAACTCCGTCTAATAGGCGCTACTCATGCATGGTTGTTTATGTCTTTGGGCTGGTTTAGTGACATCTCTTAACAAAGGGACTGCGTCTGTGATACAACATCTACAGTCAACGTCTATCTTCAGTAATTCTGGGAACTGGGTTCATGCAAAACGTTTTTTGATGTGTGTAGTCCACGAATAAAGTCGAGGTTGATTCTGAAATACTTGTTTACTGTTCTGTTGGATCTAGTACCCCATAAAAGCAGCCACGCTTAATAAGAAGAAAAGAGCATTTAAGGTTCATGCTATCACTCATTTATCATTTAGTATCAGCACTGGTCTGCGGATGAACTACTGTTACCTTTCAAGGTTTCAGTTTGGCAGTGACAAGTAAATCATAGATATGGAATGTTTTGAGCTTTTTTAACCAAACGTGTTGCACTTTTGTGTTACCATATTAAAATAATAATAATAACATTAATGTAATACGTTCCTGGGGCACACCTAACATTTTCTGGGTTTGTCGGTGGATGTAAGGGAGGAAATGAGTTCATATATAAACTTAATTATGGAACATACGGAGAGATCTCAATCGAATTTAACATACAGGTATATAACTTAGGGGAACGGTTGTTAATATAGACTACTTAAGCCGAAATTGGTACACAATTTTTGCTGTTGCTTTAAAATAGAATATAACTGCATGAAACCTGTAACTGAACATTTGTTTTGAAGTAAATAGTGAAAAAAATATTCTAGCCGAAAGAAGACGCTACAAGAAAGATTTTCTACGACTTACAATTCGAGTAGTGAACACAAGTGTCGTGTAGTAAGGGCCATACAACAAAATACAGTTTTTTTAAACAAAAAAGGAGTTTTTTGGTTCACAAGGAAATTAATCTCTTTATATACCGAAGTACAAAATAATAAAAATCGTTCCTTTCGACCTGTGATCGACTAAACCTGACACAACGGATTAAGCTCGTAGACTCATGTTCTCTGTGAGATAGTTTTCCTTCGTAAAGTTTTCGTGGAAGTCTGTACCTGCCAATTTCTTTCTGTGTTAAATTTTCGAGGCAGTTTTACATTTTCTGACAAACCGTAAGCCAAGTTTTGAAATCCAACCTTAGCTAGCCCTAACTTCGACTCTAAATCTCTCACGTGTGTTACAAAATTTTTTCCGTAACTCCCATCAAATGGTGATTTGCAAAACCCAATTTTAGGTGTCATAGATGTCTGCTGCTTCCCTACAATGTTTTTAATCTACTTCACAGTGTAGTTCTAGGACTATTAAAATGATCGGCACCAACATTTGCGGCTGTTTTGCCTTGCAAAACACTTGAAGCCGCTTTTTTCAGCGAAGTTGTGGACGACTCCCTTAGACCGTCACATATACATTTCTTCATCAGTCTGTGCATCCAGCCCGAAAAACAAAACGAAATCTACTTTGTGTCCCATACCATCCACTATCGTACGACCCATACTACCCAACTGATATTGCACATGAAAACATGGCGGAATCGTAAACTAACTTCAGTGAGCAGAATTTCATTGTTACATACAGTCTACATTAGACTACTTAAATATTAATGCTTGTATGCTAATATTACTTGTTACTCTTAGTAGTATAAACAGAACTGAAAATCGTACTGTTCAGCAACTTCGACACTCAATCAGAAATAAAATGTGTGACACAAACTCAACAGCCGCATCGCTCGAGTCATAGCAAACAGCGCAGTGTTGCTTGCACTTTATTCCAGGCACTGCAAGTCCCCACTGTTTTGCCCGTACTACGCCCCGGCCAACAATGACCACCGCTTCCGCTACTATCCAAGAAGAATCATTAGGGGGTAGGAAGCTCCTGTCAGGCCAATTTGTATGATAGGCCAAAAACAAACCTGCGTATTTTTTCAGATATGTATCTGATAGCTTTGTTGTTTGGCCTCATGGGAGTGAGAACTTGAACCACGTTTTTGAACCCTTGAATTCAGTCCACCCGAATATTTCTTCCATGATGGCGATGGAAAAGGATGGCTGCTTTCCCTTCCTTGATCTCTTGATCAGGCTGAAGGTGGATGGTACGTTGGGACATGCCGCTTATAGGAATCCTACTCACACTGACTTGTATATGGAGGCTGATAGTTGTCACCATCCGGCCCAATGTGTAGGGGTACGTCTTGCCTTAGTGCACAGTCTCCATGGCATCTCGGACCCTGAGGGTTTGTCAGCTGAGTAACCCATCTTGAGGCGACCTTTCGTCAGAATTTACTACAGTAAAAGGCAGATCAGACCTGCGCTGCGCTATCGACCAACTGAGCACCGGGTGAGTGGTGATAAAACTGAGATGGTACTAAAGTTTACGGCCTTTTTAGCTTACGCAGGGTGCATTTCGAGCGGGATTGGTTGTAGTGTGCGGAAATATGATGTGAAGTGTGTTTTTCAACAACCGTCTAAGATCAGGGTCTTTTAGGTTCCGTCAAGGATGATCTTGGTCTGAGTAATGCAGGTGTCCACCGCATTTCTTGCAGTTGTGGCACGTCACATATTGGTCAAATTATCAGGACTGTGAAGGACCGGTGTACTGATCTACAGTGCCACATAACTTGCACGAGCGGAGCATATCAGCCATCACAAAACATTGTCTTGGCACCGGTCACCCATTGGAATATAACAAACGGAGATTCTCGCATGCACCTCCGGCTGTCGGGATAGTGTTATTAAGGACGCTCTAGAACTTAAATTGCCAAGTAACTTTATAAGTAGACATAGTGGTTTTTGTTTAAATTCTGCAGGAAATCCTGATCTCTTCCTTTTCAAAAACAGACGGACAGACTTATTGCTGACTAACTCGTTGAGTATTAGTTTCACTATCGATAACTTCTGACGTCGGTTATTTTTGGTTTGTGATGGCGCTAGTGTTTACAGTGTGTGTGTGTGTGTGTGTGTGTGTGTGTGTGTGTGTGTGTGCTATCATTCGTGAGTTTCCCTGAGAACTGACGCTTTACATTCATTTGCATAGCGCTTACTTGGTGTAGTTTTGCCTTGAAAATTATAAGATGTGGTCCTGACAAAATATAATCTGTTTATAAAAAGTGAAAAACTGAATACTATGAAACACTGTAGATCAGGAAACAGACTACTAAAATATATAAACATTACAGGTATCTTCTTAGCTACACACTAAGCGATCAGAAGTACCAGGCCACCCCTATGTAAAGCGATACTGACCACTAGATATCAGGAGAGGCGAACTTGTCGCTATAAAAGGAGGCGAGGAGTATTGTGTTTCCAGTAAAAATAGAATAGGTCTGCCAGGTGAAATCAGAGACTTACAAAGTGAACTAGTCATTGTATGTCACTTGAGTAACAAATCCATCAGGGACACTTAAATCCTTCTGACGGCCGGTGTGGCCGTGCGGTTCTAGGCGCTACAGTCTGGAACCGCGCGACCGCTACGGTCGCAGGTTCGAATCCTACCTCGGGCATGGATGTGTGTGATGTCCTTAGATTATTTAGGTTTTAGTAGTTCTAAGCTCTAGGGGACTGATAACCTCATCTGTTAAGTCCCATAGTGTTCAGAGCCATTTGAGCCTTAAAACCTTCTAAAGCTGCTGTAGTCGACTGTTGGTCATGGGTTTGTGAAGTGGAAACGTTAATGAAGAAGTATAGCCAAACCACGACCAGGCAGCTCTCATATACTGACTTACAGGGACCACAAAACCTTACGGAGGGCGGTTATAGAAAATCGCGTGAAATCAGCCAAAGGAATCACTCGTTAGGTACAAAGTACTATCAGCAGTCCATCTAGGACAAAGACTGTGCATAGGAAGTGAAATAGCATGTGATACAGTGGTCTTACAAGTCCTCAGAAGCCACAGATCTCTGTAGTTAATGCTAAGCGACGCTTCAGATGGTGTAGACAGCGACGCCAATGCAGGGTGGATGAATGAAAACGAGTGATTTGGAAATACATACCCTATATCCTGTGACAGTACGATGGTAGGGTTTAAGTTTGGCGAAAGCCTGGAGAATGTTAACTATCATGATGTGTCGTGCGAACATTGAAGTACGTACGAGGTAGTGTAAGGGTAAGGGGTTGTTGCTCTTTTTTATGGTGTGGTCCCTTTATGGTTCTTAAAAAACGCTAAATGCGGAACGATATGAACACGATTTACAGCAATACGTATCGCGTATAGCAGAGGAAGAGTTGGGAAACGACGACTGCTTCTATCTACATGACATTTCACCCTGTCGTAAATCATCCTACATTAGCCAATAGTTTGTGCAAAATATAACAACATCCCTAAAATGGAGTGGCCTGCCCTGAGTCCCAACCTGAACCCAGTGGGTCACGTATGGGGTGAGTCAGAACGTTGAATGCTCTCCAGAACACAGCGTTAAACGTCGCTACCTTCTCTAGTATGGGCTGTTGAGGAAGAATGGCTGCCACTCCCCTACAGACATTCAGAGACCCGGCTAAAAGCGTTCCCAGCAGTGTTGAAGCCGTCATAAAAGCGAAGCGTGGACACAACACATAGTAACAGGCGTCCGGATCCTTTCGCTCAGGCAGTGACTGTTGGGAGAAGGAAGCAACACAAGAGCTGTACCACATATTGTAATATGTGTGAATGTGGGTAAAACTCCAGAAGTGTCGTTTATTGACCAACGGTTCATGCAGCCTTTTTTTAGCCTTATGACTGGCAGCTGAGTGGGTCATATACAGATAGTAATACCACAGTTACAATGACACAGAACATTCAAATAAGTTCAAAATTTGTTGCTAATTCCAAGCAACATTGCACAGATTTCAATATCAGGTCTGTATTAAAACCTACATACGTAGTCTCCAAGCTTCCGCTGGTACCACTATTATTCTTTTCCTTTCCTGTTCCACTCGCGAACAGAGCGAGGGAAAAATGACTGTCTAAAATCCTCGGTACGAGCACAAATTTTTTGCATCGTATCTTCGTTGTCCTTACGCAAAACGTATGTTGGCCGTCGGCTTCAAATGCCAGTTCTCTAAATTTACGCAATAGCGCCTCTCGAAAAGAGCCTTTCTTCGAGATTTGCATTTGAATTCATGAAGCATCTCGAACAGCTGCCAACATGAGTAACGTAGAAGAAAATATTCTGGGAGTAGTGAAGCAGCTTAAATAACTTAATAAAAGCAAGTCTTCTGGTCCAGACTGTACACCAATTAGGTTCCTTTCAGAGTATGATGATGCATTAGCTCCTTACTTAACAATCGCATACAACCGTTCGCTCGATGAAGGATCCGTACCCAAAGACTGGAAAGTTGCACAGGTCACACCAATATCCAAGAAAGGTAGTAGGAGTAATCCACTAAATTACAGGCCCATACCGTTAACGTCGATATGTAGCAGGATTTTAGAACATATATTGTGTTCGAACATTATAAATTATGTCGAAGAAAACTGTCTATTGACACACAGTCATCATGGGTTTAGAAAACATCGTTCCTGTGAAACACAACTAGCTCTTTATTCACATGAAGTGTTGAGTGCTATTGACAAGGGATTTCAGATCGATTCCGTATTTCTGGATTTCCGGAAGGCTTTTGACACTGTACCACACAAGCGGCTCGTAGTGAAATTGCGTGATTATGGAGTATCGTCTCTGTTATGTGACTGGATTTGTGATTTCCTGTCAGAGAGGTCACAGCTCGTAGTAATTAACGGAAAGTCATCGAGTAAAACACAAGTGATTTCAGGCGTTCCCCAAGGTAGTGTTACAGGTCCTTTGCTGTTCCTTAGCTATATAAACGATTTGGGAGACAATCTGAGCAGCCGTCTTCGGTTGTTTGCAGAAGACGCTGTCATTTATCGACTAATAAAGTCATCAGAAGATCAAAACAAACTGCAAAACGATTTAGAAAAAATATCTAAATTATGCGAAAAGTGGCAGTTGACCCTAAATAACGAAAAGTGTGAGGTCATCCACATGAGTGCTACAAGGAATCCGTTAAACTTCGATTACACGATAAATCACTCTAATCTAAAGGCCGTAAGTTCAACTAGATATATAGGTATTACAAATACGAACAACTTAAATTGGAAGGAACACATAGAAAATGTATTGGGGAAGGCTAACCAAAGACTGCGTTTTATTCGCAGGACACTTGGAAAATGTAACAGATCTACTAAGGATACTGCCCATAGTACGATTGTCCATCCTCTTTTAGAATACTTCTGCGCGGTGTGGGATACTTACCAGATAGGACTGATGAAGTACATCAAAAAAGTTCAGAGAAAGGCAGCACGTTTCGTATTATCGCGAAATATGGGAGAGAGTGTCACAGAAATGATGCAGGATTTGGGCTGGACATCGTTGAAAGAAAGGCCGTTTTCGTTGCGACGGAATCTTCTCGCGAAATTCCGATCACGAACTTTCTCCTCCGAATGCGATAATATTTTGTTGACACCGACCTACATAGGGAGGAACGATCACCACGATAAAATAAGGGAAATCAGAGCTCATACGGAAAGATACAGGTGTTCATTCTTTCCGCGCGCTATAAGAGATTGGAATAATACAGAATTGTGAAGGTAGTTCGATGAACCCTCTGCCAGGCACTTAAATGTGATTTGCAGAGTATCCATGTAGATGTAGATGTAGATCTCCGCAGTACGTTCCCTGCTGATCGGAACTACCGGTAACAAATCTAGGAGCTTGCCTTTCAATTTCTTCGATGTGGCGATCCCACAGGCTTGACCAGTACTCAAGAATTTGTCGGACTATCTTTCTACGCGCCGTCCCCTTTATATAAGGAAACGAGATACACTTTTCCGCATTTCTTCCACTAAACTTGAATCGATATTAGCCTTCCTTAGTACAGTCCTCACAAACTCGTCCTGTTTCATATCGCTTCGCAACATTACACCCAGGTTTTTAAACGACATGACTCTGTCAAGCAGGGCACTGCTAATACTGTATGCAAACATTATGGATTTCTTTTTCCAACTCATATGTATTAACTTACATTTTTCTACATTTAGAACAAGCTGCCATTCATCACGGCAACTAGAAATTTTGTTTAAGTTATCTTGTATATTCCTAAAAAGAAAAAGTCGTAAACGAAGACGCATTCCCGTACACTACAGCATCATCTTCAAAGAGCCGACAGCCGTAGATTGCTGCTCACCCCTTCCGTGAGATCATTAATGTATATGCCTATAGAGAATAAGGATCGTCCTATCACAGTTCCCTGGGGCACTTCTGACGATAATATTGTCTCTGACGAACACTCTCTGTCGATGACCACGTGTGGGGTTCCATCACTCAAAAAGTCTTCGAGCTAGAGATGGGCAAACTCGTTCATCCTAGGGAACTAGTTCACTGGTGATCACTCTTTTTTGGGAACCGTTCATTTTTACACCGGTTCTGAAGAAAAATTGAAAATTAGTAGCATAGGTGTCTAAAGGTGGAAGGCGCCAAGAGGGGGGCACTTGCCTCCCCCTCCCCCCTGGAGTACAGAGTTTTTATTCATAACACAATTCTCACACACTTGTAACTTTCGTGATTCTGCAAAACCTCTCGTTAAGCCAACTGTAGCGTTATGTGGCGTTATTCGCAGTGGAATAATATACGGTGGTGTACGAAAAACTGGCCCAGAATACAGACTGCTCGCCAATTACGCAGGATTTGTTGACCGCTACGAACAGAATAGATAAACATGTAATAATTAGGCAGTGAAGAAATAACAAATAAGCTAGCGCGAGGAACTTCGAAACAATAGATGACGATTGGTAAGCGACAATGAGCAGTCTAGTACTCGGGGCCGATTTTTCGTGCGCTACCCTGTACCACTGAAGTAATATTGTAGGAGTTATCGTATTCTCTTTACGAAGTATGATATCATTCATTCGGCTGTGAGTCGGTCTGCCTTCCGTAACAATGAGCATACTCTTGTACCTTGGATCAAAAAAAGACGGAAAATGGCCACTATTGTGTGCCGTGCCGAGTTGCTTTGCATGTGTAATAACAAAAAATCTTGTCTTTTTACAAGTATTTCTTCTGCTGTTTGTCGAAATAGTGAAGTAAGCTGATACGCCGTTTTGTTACCTGAAAAGATGTATGTATTACATACTACGTAACTTTTATGTAATTTACGTAATCATGAAGTACATTTTAAATACCGGCCGTGATCGCTGAATAGAGTACGGAAAGAACCAGACGTTTAGAGTTCAGAAAAGATTTGAAACGGATCTAGAATGGGCGTGCGAAGCGAACGAAACCAGGAACAACTCGATACAGAACTAACTATGAGAAGTCGGCCGTGGAACTGCGACGAGTGGTCACGCGAAGAAGGACGGCAGCGGAACCGAGGCTGGAACGAGACCGGCAGACGTGCCGTTGCGGGAACGACACCGACCGTTTCCCGTTTCCGGGAACTGTAAGTAGAAAGCCGCGACCGAAGTGAACTATGAAAGACCGTTCCTTAGAATTCGTTCATTGCTCGTTCCGTTTATCTTGATGAAGCGTTTCTTTGGACCCGTTAGTTCGCGAACGACACATCTCTACTTCGAGCCACTCACGTATCTGTGAACCTAAACCTTATGCTGGGACCTTCGTCAACAGTCTGCAGTAACACATCGTGTCAAAAGCTTTCTGGAAATCTAGAAATCTGAAATACGATCTCTAAATGATGTGTATGAGTGTTGTGTACCATACAGTTCCTCCTCGTTATTTGAAAAGTTGAAAATTTGCATAAGAAAGTGCACAGTTGCAACGTTATTGTTGCGGAAAAAAACCTTTACTCGTCGAAACAATGACCCATAAAATACATAAGAAGGGCCAAGCGCTGAAAAAGATTACGTAACGAAACACGACGTCCAATTGGAGAACGCTACAGTGTTCTTGAAAGACGCCGTTTTTGCGAGCCCATTCTCTGGATACAACGAAAATCACTGACTGTGGATGGATGGGGCGACTCTTGGCCACGGGAACTGAATAAAATCAAGTTTATAACAAAGTGCTTGGGTAGCTCAGTTGGTAGAGCACTTGCCCGCGAAAGGCAAAGGTACCGAGTTCTAGTCTCGGTCCGGCACACAGTTTTAATCTGCCAGGAAGTTTCAAAGGTACTAGACTTTTGCCATCGTACGACGATGTTACATACATGATAGGTGACACAGTAGCACGAGAATGACCAGTTGGCTATACTAATAGTCTTCTGTTTGAGAAAGGTACGGAAGAAGGCATAAAATAGCGGTCGTAGAAAGTATTCACGTAAGTATTAGTTAAACAGTCCATAAGTTGATGATGACGAAGCTTAACAACAGTAAACGAAATTGCTGCAGTGAGGGACTGGGAGACATTATTCAATCACTGATAACGTGACGCTCCTGGATACGCCTGCCAACAGGCAAGCAATAGTTCACTGTTGTCCTTTTGACCTTGAAAATGTCGAAGGCAACAGTTGCAAACAGGGTATTCTCAGATACATTCATCATTCCTTTTTCTGCCCTTCTTCCGGAACTCAGATAGAAAAATTCCTCCTGAACGCGAATGGTGTCCTGCAACCGAGCACCTTATGCGTTACCACGTCTGCTGTTGCAAGTAACAGTACTGTGCCCATGATCGGCTGTTCACTAAGACCTCCCTACAGGAGAATGATTTTTCGACAGTTTGCTCCTCCTCAAATACTGCCAGCGACAGCTCGCCATCTATAGGATGCAGAAGCGGACAGAGCACGTTTTCTGACGACCAAACTTTGCGGATCCATTTCCACCATTCTCGCTGCATTTACCACACACCAGCATTGAAAATGAAGGAGAAAGTTCTGAGTGCCCAAGAAACGGTGATAATTCTAGCCGAAATTTTCCGTGCCAATCCCTTATGGTTAATTAAGGACCTAAATATAGTGATACTCATGATACTGAACATCATACAACGTATTAGCCTTAGGTTTCGCGGAGCTGGTAGTGCACGTTTATTATAATTTTGCAAAGATTTTTGTGGATGTATCAGTTATTTAATTAGTTGGTTGCGTGTTCCATTGATCAATCGCACGGTACGGTAGCCGTTATGATGTGAAACATGTCAAGTGCACAAGAAATCCACAAATGAAACAAGATATTTTAATAAGATTAATGTTTCTATTATTTACCCCATTCTCTTAAATGGCACTAAATGCATATACTTTCTTCTTCTTCTTCGCGGATGGATCACTTACGATCACGCGTAATCAAAATTTCTTGGCCTTCCTTTTCTCCCAGTATTCCTTCATATGCAACGAATGGGCTAGCTTACGTTTTGTAGACCATGTATGTCGTTTAGTTTTTCTATATTTTTCCTAACAACCATCTGTGTTTGTGATTTTTCTTATTTCATTTCTGTCATGTAGATTTGGAGATCCTAATTCTCTCTGGTATTTTTCCGTCTGTTTGTACCAGTTCGGTCTTGTATTTTTGTTATTTAAAAACGTATGGATTTTGTGCGTTAACCTGTTTGAGTCCATTCTTTCTAATTTTCTGCATATACTATATTTTTCTGCATATGCTATATTTTTTCTGCATATACTATATTTATAGATTTATTTATTCCTATTCTAGAATTGATCTATGGTATAGAAGGATTTGTCAAGCAGATATGACTTCAATTTATTTTTGAAGTTATTACTGCTGTCTCTCAGACATTTAATTTCACCTGGTAACTTGTCGAAAATTTTTATATCAGCATATTTTACTCCTTTCTGTGCCAAAGACAGGTTAAGTAGAGAATAGTGTAAGTCTTTCTTCCTTCTGGTATTATAATCATGAATATCACTGTTGTTTTTAAACTGGTCCATGTTGTTGAGAACAAATTTCATTAGAGAGTAAATTTACTGTGAGGCTGTTGCAAGAATTCTCAATCTTTTAAAAAGATGCCTACAAGATGTGCGACTATGAACCCCACACATTATTCTAACCAATATCTTTTGAGCAATCAATACTTTTTGTCTAAATGTTGAGTTACCCCAAAATATTATTCCGTATGATATCAGATACTGAAAGTATGCAAGTATGTTAGATTACTAATTTCTATATCCTTAAAATTAGCAATTATTCTGATTGCAAAAGTTGCTGAACCTAGTCGCTTTAGAAGATCCAAAATATTAATTTTCCAATTTAGATTCTCATCCATACGTACACCCAAAAACTTAGTATGCTCTACCCTGGCTACTGAATTCTGTTCATGTGTTATATTTATTGAAGGAACTGTACTTTCTGCAGCAGAAAATTGTATGTACTGTGTTTTTTTTTTCAAAGTTTAAAGCAAGCCCATTTGCAGAAAACTAATTAATGACTTTTCCAAAGACTTTATTTGTATTATTTTCAATTGGAGTTTCTTTTACTGGATTAATAATGATGCTTGTATCATCAGCAAACAGTGTCAGTTGAGCTTCGTGTTTCAGATAGGAAGGGAGGTCGTTCACATACATCAAGAACAGAAGGGGACCCATGATTGAAACCTGTGGAACACCTAATGTAATTTTACCCCAGTGTGATGAAGTGGGAAACTTCCTTAAATCATTTAACCATATAAAGAAACCTTTTTGCTTCCTGTTCTGTAGGTATGACTCAAACCACGCATATGCAATTCCATTTATACGACAGAATTGTAATTTCTGTAACATAATGCCATGGCTCACGCAATCAAATGCTTTGGAAAAGTCACAGAAAATTTCTGTTCGTGACGTTTACTATTTAAAGACTCTATTATGTGGACAGTGAAATTGTATATTGCTGCCTCAGTGGAACAGCATTTTTGAAATCCGAACTGTGATTTACTAAGTATCCCATTACTGTTGAGATGGCTAACCACTCTTGAGTACATTAACTGCTCGAAGATTTTTGAAAATGCTGTAAGCAAGGATACTGGCCGATAATTATTGACGTCTGTGGTGTCTCCCTTTCTGTAGAGAGGCCTGACAATGGCCTATTTTAACCTGTATGAGAAAATACCTTGAGTTAGTGATGCATTACATATGTGACTCCGAACATCAGCTGTAATTGCTCCACATTGTTTTAATATCTTATTAGAGATGTCATCTACTCCACCAGAAGATTTGTTTTTCAAATATTTAATAATTTTACTTATTTCACAAGATGTTGTTAGGTGAAACATAATCTGACTAATTTTTTCAAAACAGACTCTTCCATGTACTGCCTGGCTTTTTCTTTTGAACTGTTCTCACCAATTTTTTCTCCTGCAATTAAGAAATGGTTGTTAAATACATTAGCTACTTGAGTACCGTTGGTTAGGTTGGTCTCGTTCTCTTTAATATTAACCTGAAGTTACCTGCATTGGTGTGCAAACTTAAGGACGAAAGTAGATTTCGCATGATGTGCCACTATCAAGTATCATAGCTCATGAAACTTGGCCCAGTGCAACAGTACAGAACAGAAAATAACTGAAAAAATGCGCAGTGAGACGAAAAGAAATGACTCTTTTGTTCACTGAAGCACCGCAATTTATTTTGGACCCCTGGACATCACAAAAGCCCTGACATGGTACTTGATAGGATTTGTGATCACCCCTAACAGCACTGCATCCTCTGCGACGTACTATCGTTCTGGCCACAAGGCTGGTAAGGAGTCCCTGTGGTAGGGCCTTCCGTCCCTCCACCAGAAAGACTGACAACTGCTGGGAGGTCGTTGGTGTACATGGATGTGCTGCAATACGTCTTCCCAACACATTACGCACGTGCTCGATGGGACTTAAGACGGGAGAAAGATCAGACCAGGCCGCTCGCCAAATATCCTCTCGATCCTTGAGATCCTCCAACTGCACTGTTCCAAGCAGTCACGCACAGGAGAAAGATCAGGCCAGGCCATTCGCCAAATATCCTATCGATCCTTGAGTTCCCCAACCTGCACTGTTTGGAGCAGTCGCGCATTGTCATCCATAAAAAGTAAGCGATGACTGAATGCACCCCTGAAAAGACACGCGTAGGGAGGGATTGTAGTGTCATGTTGACTGGCCAACGTACCGTGTTCTAAGATTTGGAGGTCAGTTAGCCCATACACAACCGATCACTTGACGAAAAGTCTGTTCCTAAAGACTGGAATGTAGCACAGGTCACACCAATATTCAAGAAAGGAAATAGGAGTAACCCATTGAATCACATAACCGTATCACTGACCTAAGTTTGCAGTAGGATTTTGGAGCATATACTGTACTCGAACATTATGAATCACCTTGAAGAAAATGACTTATTGATACATAGCCAACACGGATATGGAAAATATCGTTCTTGTGCAACGCAGCTAGCTCTTTATTCCCATGAAGTAATGAGTGCTGTCGACAAGGGATCTCAGATCGATTCCATATTCCTAGATTTCCAGAAGGCTTTTGACACCGTTCCTCACAAGCGACTATTAATAAAATTGCGTGCATATGGAGTATCGTCTCAGTTATGTGATTGGATTCGTGATTTACTCTCAAAGACGTCACAGTTCGTAGTGTTAGACGGTAAATCATCGAGTAGAACAGAAGTGGTATCTGGCGTTCCGCAAGGTAGTGTCATAGGCCCTCTGCTGTTCCTGATTTACATAAATGATCTAGGTGATGATAATCTGAGCAGCCCCCTTAGATTGTTTGTAGATGACGCTGTAATTTACCGTCTAGTAAAATTATCAGACGATCAATTCCAATTACAAAATAATCTAGAGAGAATTTCTGTGTGGTGCGAAAAGTGGCAATTGGCACGAAATAAAGAAAAGTGTGAGTCATCCACATGAGTATGATAAATCCGATAAATTTTGGGTATACGATAAATCGCACAACTATAAGGGCTGTCAATTCGGCTAAATACCTAGGAATTACAATTACGAGCAACTTAAATTGGACAGACCACGTAGATGATATTGTGGGGAAGGCGAAACAAAGACTGCGCTTTGTTGGCAGAACACTTAGAAGATGCGGCAAACCCATTAAAGAGACAGCCTACATTACACTTGTCCGTCCTGCGCGGTGTGGGATCCTTACCAGGTGGGATGGACGGAGGACATCGAAAAAGTGCAAAGAAGGGCAGCCCGTTTCGTGTTATCGCACAATAGATGTAAGAGAGCCCTGATATGATACGTGAATTGGGATGGCACTCACTGAAACAAAGGCGGTTTTCTTTGCGGCGAGATCTATTTACGAAATTTCAGTCACCAACTTTCTCTTCCCAATGGGAAAATATTTTTTTGGCACCCACCTACGTAGGGAGAAGTGATCATCATAATAAAATAAGAGAAATCGGAGCTCGAATGGAAAGATTTAGATGTTCCTTTTTCCCACGCGCCATTCGAGAGTGGAATGGTAAAGAAGTAGTATGAAAATGGATCGATGAACCCTCTGCCAGGCACTTAAGTGTGAATTGCAGAGTAACCATGTAGATGTAGATGCATCATAAGACCTGGATCATTAACACGATCATGTTCGATAATGTTCCTAAATGCATTACGTGTTCGCACCTCTCGCCATAAGGTGGTACATACAGCATTGTAGAACATGATCATTTTGGTGGTCCAGGTGTTTTGGTGTGGGAGAGCGTAATGCTGCTTGGGTATACTGACCTTCAGAGCGTTGAACACGTTCCACCAACAGGTCAACGTTATTGTGGTACTGTACTCCTTCCTCACGTGAGTCTTTTAAGGGGCACATTCGGTCGCCACTTTTTATGAACGACAGTGCGCTGTCGCATAGAACAGTGCAGGCGAGGAGATCTTGGAACGAGAAGATATTCGGCGAATGGGTTGGTCTGTTGATTCCCCCGACTTAAATCCCATCGAACATGTGAGGGATGCCTTTGGGATATATATTTCAGCACTTCCACATGCACCAATGACCATTCAACAGTAGTCAACCACGTTGGTCGAGGAATGGAAAGCCCTAACACAAAAATTCCTTACCAACTAGTGGCCAGCATGGGAACATTTTACAATCCTGACATACGAAGGACGGGGGAAAATGGGAACACACAGTAAAGTAGGCAAAATAATGAAGAAAAATGGCTGATCCGCTGTGGCGAAGCATCTCAAGAATGAGCGGCATTCGTTAGGTAATGTTGTAGAAAGCATCATGGTATGAAACTTTGAGGATACAGAATTATTGTTTTCAAATTTAGAGCAAGTGCAACTCTTTTTTGCGCGTTGAGAAATGAATGTGGTAGCTTATTGAATAAGAACACAAAAGTGCCCAAAGGTCATTTCTGGGCCCACTTTAACGACGTCCTGCTTTGGAAACAGCCACCATCTTATTCAAATTAGCGGCGATAGGTCTTATGTTTCCCGTTCGCCATTCTCTAAGAATGCACAGATTGCAACATAGATGCTTTATTGGTTTTTAGAATTTACGAGCGGCGTTCAATAAGTAATGCAACACTTTTCCAGCCAATTTCGGTTGAAAAAATGCGGAATTTGTTGTGATACATTAAGGAATATTCCCGCTTCAGCCCCTTAAGTTTTATGAAGTTCCCTTTGTTGGGGGCGTAAACATAACCTTCAAAATGGTGTCTGTAATGAAGGTATGTTCCAAGCAGTGAGCTGTCATTGAATTTCTTTTTGCAGAAAACAGGAGCATCACATATATTAACAGCCGCTATCGGAATGTCTACAGAGACATGGCAGTGAATAAAAGCACGGTGAGTCATTGGGGGCAACGTCTTTCATCACCGAAACAACATAGCGCGTGGAAGCTGCTGCACGCAACTGTGACTCCTGGAATGTTGGAACGTGCGGACACCCTCATTTGAGATGGCTGACGGATCAAACACCTCACTCCACATCTCGACGTCTCTGTTGGTAGTGCTGACAACCTCGTCCACCAGTTGGGATACTCAAAGGTGTGCGCCCGCTGGGTTACTCGCTGCCTAACAGAAGACCATAAAGAGCAACGAAGGATCATATGTTTGGCCCAATGAAGGCTGCACTCCGGAGGTAGCTGTATGCGGATAATGGGGATGTTATTGATGCACGAATACATTGTCAGCGACGCCGACCAGTATAGTTGGTACCATGTGGGTATACAGGCCGTCTCAGAAAGGTAGCGTAAGGCCGTCCCACTGAATGGAGATTATCTTGAAATATAGGTTTCTGTAGCCAGAAGAGTGGGGAATAATAGGGTGTACTGGACTTAGGGATAAAACCAACCTGCTTTCAGAAGAAAGGTGTTGCATTACTTGCTGAACGCATCTCGTATTAGGTTGGTTCAAATGGCTCTGAGCACTATGGGACTTAACAGTGTAGGTCATCAGTCCCCTAGAACTTAGAACTACTTAAACCTAACTAACGTAAGGACATCACACACATCCATTCTCAAGGCAGGATTCCAACCTGCGACCGTAGCGACCTCGTATTAGGATTTGACATATGCTGTCCATAGATTTAATGACAGATAGTAGCTTCATTAGGGCTGTTACATAGGCGCTGAAGCAAAGTAATATCTTTGGTAGGTGAAAGCGGCTGGCTGGAATTTGCAACTAAGACTTGGGAGTATATCACGCCAACATGAGCTGTTCTGGGAAGAGTATTACGTTTAACAATACTTGTTTGCTACTGGGTTTTTACTTTTGACAGTGCGTAATGGGATTGAAGCTTTAAGGCATGTTATACTACAGCATGATATAAGTATTTTTATATGGGTGTCAATACGTACAGGACTGCGATTTATTAATTTGTTTGCTTTGTTTTACTGCATTTTATAAAGGGATAACATGGTCCTTAAACATGC
Organism: Schistocerca nitens; assembly: GCF_023898315.1. NCBI lineage: Eukaryota > Metazoa > Arthropoda > Insecta > Orthoptera > Acrididae > Schistocerca > Schistocerca nitens. The sequence continues at coordinate 141,961,574 of NC_064622.1, read as the reverse complement.
TGTGTTAAAAATGTCACACATTTATAACTTGATTATCAGTACCTATTTTAGAGGTGATACAAGGCGCAAATAGGGAAATCCCCTGGCACAGTTCAATTTGAGAAAGGCCAAATTTTTATGGCCAGGAGCCTGGAAAGACCTACATTAGCAAGAAAGACAAGAACGTGCTAAGAGATTGTCTCACGCCGTTGGGAAGGACGTTGAGGACGTTGTGCATGAGTTGGGTGGCGACCGCGAGCTGCGCGCAAGAGCCGGCCAGTGGGGTGTCGCCGATGTGGAGGCGGGCGAGCAGCGGCCACGTGGAGGCGGCCAGCACGTCCGCCGCCGCAGACAGCGGGTTGTCCCACAGGGTCAGCTCCTCCAGGGCGGCGAACGGCTCGTGGGGCACGGCGAACACCGGCACTCCTGCCGACACCAGCGGCGGCACCTCAACAGTTAACCCCGTCGCCACAAGAGGCTGCGTCTGTGGAGAAAGGCGGACACCTCAGCACATAGCGACAAGAGTTGACGCCGAGAGAATCAGTTTTAAGCAGTAGTAGTTCTTGGCAGTAGTAGCAGCAGAAGTACGAGGGTAAGTCAATAAGTAAGTAAAAATTTACTCTAATTGTCTTCAGGTCTGGTGTACAACTTTGTGTGTGTTCACCAGCCTATAGGTGGCATCGCCGCATTCGCCCGTGGTAGGCTGTAGCGTTATCACATCAGTCTGCTTTGTACTGTTGTGTCGTAAAGATGCACCAGTTCGTTTATGAGTTTCAGCACAACACAGGGACAATGTTTTGTTACAATGAAGTTTTTAACAGTGGACTTGCCGGCCGGGGTGGCCGAGCGGTTCTAGGCGCTACAGTCTGGAACTGCGCGAGCGCTACGGTCGCAGGTTCGAATCCTGCCTCGGGCATGGGTGTGTGTGATGTCCTTACGTTAGTTAGGTTTAAGTAGTTCTAAGTTCTAGGGGACTGATTGTGGTATCCACAGACACAACCAACTCGCGCACGCGTGCCCTGACCTTTACATCGCTGGCCACAGTTCCTGTCGCGGCCGTCAGCGTCTCAGGGAGTTACCGCCGACGGAAGAGGTCGCGCCATGGCTGAGCCCGGGTTCGCAGCGCCCTCTGCCTTTTGCATATAAGGAGGAGCGCTGGCCCCGAGACGGACAGTTTATTGTCGATTGTTTATTGCTAGCCTTTCGTGGAGTTTATAGCGGAGCCATTGCAGGGTGATATTTGCTATTGTATTCGACTAGGCTCAGTACACGGATTACTCTTTGATGTTACTTGGACTTGTGTTGCTGGTGCACGTTTCGTCAGAAATAAAGATAAGTTATCTCTTCATTCTAGCTGAGGCCGTTCTGGTCATTAATTATTTTTCGGCCAACAGACAGCTACATCCTGATCACTACCCACGCTTTATACAATTTGCGGTGGTTGCCCCAAAACTACCGTCGAGGACCTTGGGTTAGGGAGCCGTCACAAAACTGATGACCTCAGAAGTTAAGTCCCATAGTGCTCAGAGCCATCTGAACCAAAACACCTTTTGCTTTGTAAATGAACACCGTATTTTTCGTGCTGCAAAGTATTTTACTTGTTCCAGACCCGTTTTGCCTTTTCCTTTAAGGCATCTGGAATGGAATCTAGAATAATATAGTTTTGTTTTTATGTGCGAAATCGGTAAATTATAAAACAGGTCATGTCTTATCTACGTAAATTAGTCGATAGAGCTATTAGAGTTTTTGGCCGGCACCTGTCTTTCCTCTAGTCTGGTCACATGTTGGAGGGCGCACTATAAATACAGTAACGAAACCTAAGCAAACTTCCCTTTGCGAATATTTTTCTTCCAAATTTTGGTGTGCTTTGCGCTAATTTGTGTGGAGCACGATTATTCTTCTGTCACTACTGTAGATATTTTACGGAAAACTCTTATTTAAAGTCGTAGCTACTGCGTGTTCACTTCATCTCTCTTCCAGTTTGGTTTGTTTATCAACATGTTGCCAACCTAACGAAGTATATGCTGAAAAATAACGTGTGCTTATTTCTGGTCTCTTTACATCTGTTTATGTTTGTGTGAGAGAATATATGTATGGATCTTTTTTTTCTTTTTATGTGCTTGCATGTGTGACAGAGAGGGGGGAGAGAGTAGGAGAAAGTTAATGTATACATTTTTTGCTTGTGTGTGTGTGTGTGTGTGTGTGTGTGTGTGTGACTGACTGTGTGTGGGATGGTTAGTGATTAATCTGGGAGAGTTGTAGAAAGTTGAATTTGAGTGCAAACTGTCAGAGTGGTTGAAAGTTTTGGTGTTCATCTGATTTGAGTTTTGGATTAAATATTTTGTTGAGGGGCTTGTGGAAGAATGAGAGGAAACGGTTGGGTGGTTTATTACGACAATAACCATGTGTTGCAGTATTACTCAACTATTTTATTTATTAATGTAAATATTGAGTTGTCATGTGTTTTTGACCGTTTAACAGGGTTTTCTTTTTCTGCTTTGGTTTTTTGTTTATGGTAATTTTCTTGTGGGGTTAGAAAGTGTTTCTTATTATTTGTTCTAATTATTTTCATGTCTTCTCTAGAGCTTGGATTATGCTCTCTTAGGTGTTCTGCAAATGTAGAGTGGTTTGTCCCACATTTCCAGGCTGTTGCGTGTTCTCTGTATCTGACATGAAACGTTCTGCCTGTTTGTCCTATGTATCTGCCATAATCACTAGTGGTCCACTGCAACGGATGAGTGTATACCTGCTCTCTGGTATATAGCAATGTCTTCTGTCAGTTTTGGGATGTATTTTTTGACAGAGTTGTATGTTGCATATATTATGTTTCTGGCTTATCTTTTGTAAATGTTGCTGATTTTATGTGTGAGTTTGTGTCTGTATGTCACTGTGTACCATCTTGTGTCGTCTCTTAAGTTTTCTTAATTATTCTGTGTAGTTGTTATGGTACTGGGTGTTTGTGACTGTTTGGCTCTATTGTATTGTTGTCTGTGGTTCTGCGTGTCCTGTTTTTATTGTAATTTCGATTTTTTTGTTTTGCTTTGTAACTCTGCTATTATTGTAGCCATTATTTTTGGCTACTTGAGTTATTAGTCAAGTTCTTTTTGATATTTTACTGCCGGCCGCGGTGGTTTAGCGGTTCTAGGCGCTCAGTCAGGAACCGCGGGACTGCTACGGTCGCAGGTTCGAATCCTGCCTCGGGCATGGATGTGTGTGATGTCCTTAGGTTAGTTAGGTTTAAGTAGTTCTAAGTTCTAGGGGACTTATGACCACAGATGTTGAGTCCCATAGTGCTCAGAGCCATTTGAACCATTTCTGATATTTTACTTTGTTGACTGGCACTAGCATTATCTTGAGTCTATGAAGCATGTGTCGATTTGATGCTTGTTTTGAGTGTAGGTGGTTCGAAGACTGGGGAATGACAATGTCAGTTGCTGTGAGTATATTGTGAACATATACTTGTTGTTGTTGTTGTGGTCTTCAGTCCTGAGACTGGTTTGATGCAGCTCTCCATGCTACTCTATCCTGTGCAAGCTTCTTCATCTCCCAGTACCTACTGCAACCTACATCCTTCTGAATCTGCTTAGTGTATTCATCTCTTGGTCTCCCTCTACGATTTTTACCCTCCACGCTGCCCTCCAATGCTAAATTTGTGATCCCTTGATGCCTCAAAACATGTCCTACCAACCGATCCCTACTTCTAGTCAAGTTGTGCTACAAACTTCTCTTCTCCCCAATCCTATTCAATACCTCCTCATTAGTTACGTGATCTACCCACCTTATCTTCAGCATTCTTCTGTAGCACCACATTTCGAAAGCTTCTATTCTCTTCTTGTGCAAACTGGTTATCGTCCATGTTTCACTTCCATACATGGCTACACTCCATACAAATACTCTCAGAAACGACTTCCTGACACAATCTATACTCAATGTTAACAAATTTCTGTTCTTCAGAAACGATTTCCTTGCCATTGCCAGTCTACATTTTATATCCTCTCTACTTCGACCATCATCAGTTGTTTTACTCCCTAAATAGCAAAACTCCTTTACTACTTTAAGTGTCTCATTTCCTAATCTAATTCCCTCAGCATCACCCGATTTAATTTGACTACATTTGACTACATTCCTCGTTTTGCTTTTGTTGATGTTCATCTTATATCCTCCTTTCAAGACACTGTCCATTCCGTTCAACTGCTCTTCCAAGTCCTTTGCTGTCTCTGACAGAATTACAATGTCATCGGCGAACCTCAAACTTTTTATTTCTTCTCCATGAATTTTAATACCTACTCCCAATTTTTCTTTTGTTTCCTTTACTGCTTGCTCAATACACAGATTGAATAACATCGGGGAGAGGCTACAACCCTGTCTCACTCCTTTCCCAACCACTGCTTCCCTTTCATGCCCCTCGACTCTTATAACAGCCATCTGGTTTCTGTACAAATTGTAAATAGCCTTTCGCTCCCTGTATTTTACCCCTGCCTCCTTCAGAATTTGAAAGAGACTATTCCAGTTAACATTGTCAAAAGCTTTCTCTAAGTCTACAAATGCTAGAAACGTAGGTTTGCCTTTTCTTAATCTTTCTTCTAAGGTAAGTCGTAAGGTTAGTATTGCGTCACGTGTTCCAACATTTCTACGGAATCCAAACTGATCTTCCCTGAGGTCCGCTTCTACCAGTTTTTCCATTCGTCTGTAAAGAATTCGCGTTAGTATTTTGCAGCTGTGACTTATGAAACTGATAGTTCCGTAATTTTCACATCTGTCAACACCTGCTTTCTTTGGGATTGGAATTATTATATTCTTCTTGAAGTCTGAGGGAATTTCGCCTGTCTCATACATCTTGCTCACCAGATGGTAGAGTTTTGTCAGGACTGGCTCTTCCAAGGCCATCAGTAGTTCTAATGGAATGTTGTCTACTCCCAGGGCCTTGTTTCGACTCAAGTCTTTCAGTGCTCTGTCAAACTCTTCACGCAGTATCTTATCTCCCATTTCGTCTTCATCTACATCCTCTTCCATTTCCATAATATTGTCCTCAAGTACATCGCCAACATACACATACTTACTGTTTTTTTTATTTTTTTGTTTTTTGTATCCAGGAAGTTTATTTAGTCATCCTGTTCTCTTTCAGTTGTGATGTTCATATTTTTATATACTTTGTTGATGTCAATATGTAGTTTTTCAACGTTTGTTTGTGGTCCATCTATTAAACAGAGGATGTCATCCATGTATCTGAATCAGTACAACATCTCGTGTTCTTTTGTTACGATATTTTTGAAAATGATCTGTTCAGTGTGGTTAATAAAAATATTTGCTAAGGCTTCTGTAACTGAGGACTACATTGGTTATCCATCTTGTTGTAAATAAAATTGATTTTGCTTTGGAAGTAGTTTTGTTCTGTTATGAGCTTTATAAGTGTATTTTATTGAACTGTTTATCAGGGAGTTGACTGGGAGTTTTCATCTACGACGTCTTTTGTTCCTGGTACTGATATGCCGGAATACAAGCTTTCTGTTTCAAATGAGAGAAGAGTTTTTCTAACTAAGCTGACAAAAACCTTTTCTCAGAGGTTATCGGAAAACTTATGCGGCAGCTGACCATGTGCATTGGAAAGCAGTGTCACTATGGTTAAGAAATAAGATCAATAAAATTTGAATTCTCTCATTACAATAAATTATAAAAGCTGATGGCGGGTACTTATCGATTTATAATAGTAGTAATAACAGTAGTGGTTGTTGTAGTTGCAGAATTTTATTCATTTATAGAACACTTTCGTACTGTGTTAGAGTATAATTTTTATAGCTCTTAAATGCATTTTTTCTCAAATTAATTTTGAAGTATTTAAGGGATTCATAGAAAAATTCCTGCATTATCCTCCACAATTAGTTGTCTTTTTTCTATGATATTTATTAAAATCAACTCACATAAATACTCAAATTCCAACTTTTCATGAATATTCATTTATTTAACACAACCTGCCACGGTAACCTCGTGTCTGAATTCTGATCAGCGTTCTAGCAACAGTAAGGACACTAACAGAAATTTTCCAACTACTGGTGAAAATTGGTGTAGCAGTTGTTGTCCCTGTTTAAACAAAGGTACATAACACATTCTGTGCAGAAACGAATGTTCAGTCATGCTCAAAAGTATGCGAACGTCCTCAATTGCATTTCGCCTGATTCGCATGCAACCCTCATAACGCAGCTATCTAGCAGGTTCTCTAATCGCTTCATGGTACAGTCGTTTGACTAATGAAAATGGTTCCAAGTCACCACTAGAAAACACTGCTCTGTATCGCAATAATTCAAGATGTAAAGTAATACCAAGGTACTAAAAATATCAGGGAACACCTTTTCATTCATAACACTATCCTTAAGGCTTGTAAGCTCACATTTATTACAATAAATGATATACCTGAAATGTTACCACTCTCATTAATACGTCAGATTGGTAATGCATGTAGTAAGTTCGTCGTCTTCATGATTTCCTCTTCAAAGTAACATACCGTACTTATTATTTAACACAAAACGACATTAAAAATTTAAGCTGTTCACGAGCAGCTAGTTGAGAATATGTATGAACTTCAAATGACATGACGAACCGTCTCGTTCTGAATATGAATTCAAACCCATGTCATGCAGACTAAGCAAAGATTTCGTGACTGACGGAAACTAACAGTCATTCCTGATTAGGCATACAGAGAGTGATATACCTCGATTTTAGACAGTATCAGTTAGCAAATATCAACTTTAAATTACACAATGTAAACATTTTTAACAGACGCGAATTCCTACCCAGCATCTATTGTCCTTGTTAACGAACTATGAGAGATCGTAAATATTACTTCCTCACAAGTAACTTACTTGAAATGCCGAGAGGTAAAGCTTTGTTGGAGAGGGATTCGAACCCAGCACCTAATCGGATTGTTATCGAAGCACAATCAACAGTGACATATCGGATTTTCTCGGCAGTAGCTAGTTGTTTTAACTGAAATGACGAGACGAAACATTAATTTTTTCCTTCCCAGGACTCCAAACTGGCACCTATCGCTGTTATATTCTAGAGAAAACGATCGTTAAATATGGGTTTGTTAAACCAGCAGCGACATGTGAGCTCAAATAAAAGATGGACTAAGTGTCCTGTGACCCTACATAGGGGTTGTTTCGTCACTAGAAATAAATAACTAGTATAAGAAAGGTTACTGGTGATAGTCTCTACATTTCACCAGTCCTAACTTTATTGTGGTTCAACCTAATGTCTACTTGGTAGAGAGGGAATATCATGTTTAATGTGAATTTCAGACCACAATGCCATTATACCTTCTTCACTTGGCGTAGCCAGAAGAGAATAGAATCTCTCTCCTTATCAAAAATCAGCAGACGTTGGAATCGAACCCACACCATAAGTATATGAAATCCAACAGACCACCAAATCCTCTTCTCTGTGACTAATTTTTCTATCATAACAACGTTGCGTCACACTGGATGAGAATTCTGACACACAGGCTCCCTGTAGTGGTTTGCAGGATGTTCAGTACATTCATTTACTTGGTTGACCGAATCGCCATGATCTAGCTACCTCGGCTACCCAGTGCATACATTCGACTCTATTTTGTAATCACCAAAATAAAATCACGTAACTGCCACCTGCACAGAACTGCCAACAGTGTAGGATGCCCCCCTGCGGGTTCGGGGGTAAGAATAGGCCCGCGGTATTCCTGCCTGTCGTAAGAGGCGACTAAAAGAAGTCTCAACTGTTTCGGCCTTTAATGTGATGGTCCCCTGAGGGGTTTGACCATTCTATTTCCAAATTTTTCCGTTAGTGCGTACCATTTGGGGAAGGACACCTTACGTGGTGCATCTTAAATCCATCTGGCCCTAAGATCTGGCACACTTGATATTTTCATGGAGTTGGACTTACATCGAGCTTCCGGCCACATCCGCTGCAGTGTGTTCCGGATAGCATCCCTTCCCACCATTGTGCACTTCCATCATTGCCCTCATGATGTACATGGATATTTCGACACCTGACATCCAGCACGGTAGCCAGTCCGTTGTGGTGGGGTCGTCATGTACCCTCTTGGTGGTAGCCCCCTGACTACACAGGGATCGCACTGCTGATGCCTGAGCTGCTACCTCCCCACGTATGCCGAGGAGTAGATGTCTATCCCTTTGGGGCATCGGGACTCCCAGCCAAGGCCATCCTGCCAGGTGGTCTTTGCTGCGGCTGGGTGGCGCCCATGGAGAGAGCCCCTGGTCGGAGTGGGTGGCATCAGGGCGGATGACCCGCAATGAAGCGTGGTACATCATCTCTCGCTGGTGGGCCTCCACCAGCAGTCTCTAAGCGATCGGGGTCTAACCTCAATGGAAAGAAATTTGATCAGAGATCATTTCCCTCCCTGGCCACTCCATGGGAGGAACATTTGTCCAAAGAAGGCAGTGGAGATTATTCACCCTGGTACCTCATGTGTACGCGAGTAGATGGGGAATCATTTATGTCGACCAAGCCCTGGTTTTTTGTGGAGCATTTAGAGGACGAGTTCGGGGAGGTACAGGACTGGTCCAAAATGCGCTCTGGGTCAGTTCTCATCAAAACAGCATCCTCTGCCCAGTCACGGAGGTTGCTCACTTGCGACAGGTTGGGGGATGTTTCCGTCACCATCACTCCCCATAAGAGTTTAAATATGGTCCAGGGTATTATATTCCACAGGGATCTTCTTCTGCAGTCTGACGATGAACTATGCGCCAATCTAGAACGACGAAGTGTTCACTTCGTCCGGCGCGTCCATCGGGGTCCGAGGGATAATCAGGTAGCCACTGGTGCCTTCATCTTGGCCTTCGAAGGTGATGTTTTACCCAAAAAGGTCAAGGTGATGGTTTACCGCTGTGGTGTGAAGCCATATATCCCTCCTCCGATGCGGTGTTTTAAATGCTGGAAGTTCGGGCACATGTCATCTCGCTGTAGTTCCGGCATCACATGTTGTGATTGTGGACGTCCTTCGCATCCCAATACTCCATGTGCTCTGCCTCCCATCTGTGTTAACTGCGGAGAACACCATTCCCCCTGCTCGCCGGACTGTAGGATATTCCAGAAGGAACGAAAGATAATGGAATATAGGACCCTGGACCACCTGACCTACACCGAGGCTAAACGGAAGTATGAGGGGCTCCATCCTCTGGCAATGACGTCGACCTACGCCGCTGCTGCAACAACGGTTCTCCCATCGTCACTTATCGTTGGCTCTAAGATCTGTCAGAATCCACCGGCCCCCTTGGTTGTGGGGGGCACTTCACTCCCTGTTGCTCCTGCTCCATCTTCTTCAGGAGCAACACCCCCCCCCCCAACCATCGGGGACATCAGTTCCCCCTTCCCAGCCGGAGAAGAGTAAGACTTCTTCGGCTACTCTCGCCAGGAAGGGGTCCCTTGGGGACCTACCTTCGCAAGTTCCGACCAGTGGAAAAGCGGACGCCCGCAAGTGGCTGAAACAACCACCAGTCCCTGATTGTAGGGCCTCACGGTCGCCGTCCGTCCCTGAGACTGACCCAGTGAAGCCCTCCAAGCCTGAACCACCGAAGGTACAGCGAGAGAAACAGAAGAAGAAGAAAGTCCCCAAGGCTAACGACATTGCGGTGGCACCCATCCCACCGCTTCCTACAAGCACTGCGTCTGAGGACGAGGTGGAGATTCTGGCGTCCACTGAGGACCTCGATCTCGCCGGTCCCTCAGACGCCATGGAAAGCACTAGCACAGGTGCTCATTCAGAGGCAGCAGGTGACCCAGCAGCGTAATCTGCCTTCCCAGTCCCGTCACGCCTTTCTCAGACATGGACAATACCATCCTCCAGTGGAACTGCAGCAGTTTCTTCCACCATCTAGCTGAGCTCCGCCAACTTATCAGCCTTCACCCTTTCTTCTGGATTGCACTTCAGGAAACTTGGTTTCCAGCAATGCGAACCCCCGCCTTCCGTAGCTATCGGGGTTATTATATGAACCGGGCAGCTTATGAAAGGGTGTCTGGTTGCGTCTGCATATATGTCCTTAACTCACTTCACAGCGAGTCTGTCCCTCTACATACAGCTTTAGAGGCTGTCGCTGTTCGGGTGTGGACGCCACAGGCTGTTACTGTCTGCAGTCTTTACCTTCCACCGGATGGTGATGTCGCGCAGCATGTCCTGGCTACGCTGATAGCCCAATTGACGCCACCTTTCTTGTTACTGGGCGACTTTAACGCCCATAACACTCTGTGGGGTGGGTCAGTGGGAACAGGACGAGGCGCCACCGTTGAGCATCTATTGGCGCAGCTCGATCTCTCGATTTTAAATGATGGTGCCTCCACACACTTCAGTGTGGCGCATGGCACATACTCCGCCATTGACCTATCGATCTGTAGCCCTATTCTCTTACCGTCTGTCCAATGGAGTGTGCATGACGACCTGTGTGGTAGTGACCATTTTCCAATCTTTCTGTCACTGCCATGGCGTCACTCTTCTGGGCGCCACTGCAGATGGGCTATGAATAAGGCTGACTGGGACTTGTTCTCCTCCATTGCCGCTATTGAGCCTCTCTCTAGTGACGACATTGATGCGGTGGTTCGCTCAGTCACCACCAGCATCGTTACTGCCGCAGGATCTGTCATTCCCAGTTCTTCTGGGTCCCCTCGGCGGCGGACTGTGCCTTGGTGGTCGCCTGAGATCGCTGAGGCGATTAAAGATCGCCGGCGGGCGCGACAGCGTCACAAGCGACATCCCTGCATTGAACACCTCATCACCTTCAAACGGCTGCGTGCGCGGGCCCGCCGCCTTATCCGCCAAAGCAAGCAGGAGTGCTGGGAGCGGTATGTGTCCACCATTGGCCTCCATGTCTCTCCATCGCAGGTCTGGGCCAAGATCCGACGCCTCTATGGCTATCGGACTCCTGTCAGCGTCCCTGCGCTCTCACTGAATGGAGCAGTTTGTACAGACTCCGACGAAATTGCCAACAGCTTGGCAGAGCATTTTGCTCTTAGTTCCGCTTCTTCCAAGCACCCAGTGGCCTTCCGCTCCATTAAAGAGCGGATGGAACTTCGGAGCCTTTCTTTTCGCACCCACCATTCTGAATCCTACAATGCTCCATTCAGTGAGTGGGAATTTCACAGCGCCCTTGCCGCTTGCCCTGATACCGCTCCTGGGCCAGATCGCATTCACTGTCAGATGCTGAAACACCTTCAGTGGACTGCAAGCGACGTCTCCTCGACCTTTACAACCGTCTCTGGGTCGAGGGTGAGTTTCTGTCGCAATGGCGGGAAAGCATTGTCATCCCCGTTTTGAAACCGGGCAAGAGCCCTTTGGAGGTGGACAGCTACCGCCCCATTAGCCTCACCAACGTTCTTTGCAAGCTTCTCGAACGGATGGTGACCCGGCGCTTGAATTGGGTACTGGAGTCTCGGGGCCTTCTGGCTCCGTCTCAGGGTGGATTCCGTAAAGGCCGCTCCGCCACCGACAATCTGGTGAGTCTGGAGTCGGCCATCCGTACTACCTTTGTCCGCCGTCAGCACCTGGTCGCTGTCTTTTTCGACATGCGGAAGGCGTACGATACGACATGGCGTCATCACATACTTTCTACGCTTCATGGATGGGGTCTTCGGGGCCCTCTACCGCTCTTTATCCGAAATTTTCTGCCGTATCGTACCTTCAGCGTGCAAGTCGCGGCCTCTCATAGTTCCTCCCGAGTCCAGGAGAACGAGGTACCACAGGGATCTGTCCTCAGTGTCTGCCTGTTTTTAATCGCAATAAACGGGCTCGCTGCAGCGGTGGGAAATTCTGTCTCCGCTTCCCTGTATGCTGACGACTTCTGCCTTTACTACAGCTCTACTGGCATTGCAGCTGTTGAACGTCAGCTACAGGGCGCTATCCGCAAGGTGCAGTCTTGAGCTGTAGCGCATGGTTTTCAGTTTTCGGCTGCCAAGACCCGCGTTATGCATTTCTGCCGGCGCCGAACGGTCCATCCTGAGCCGCGGCTTTATCTTGCCGACGAACTCCTTGCTGTGGTGGAGACCCACAGGTTTTTGGGTGTAGTTTTTGATGCCCGGCTGACTTGGCTGCCTCATACTCGGCAGCTTAAACAGGCGTGTTGGCGGCATCTAAATGCTCTGAGATGCTTGAGCCACACCCACTGGGGCGCCGACCGATCTACCCTGTTACGGCTCTACCAGGCGTTAATCCAGTCCTGTCTGGATTATGGGAGCCTGGATTATGGCTCAGCATCCCCATCTGCGTTGCAGGTGCTGGACCCAATCCTCCACAGCGGGATACGCCATGCCACTGGTGCTTTCCGTACCATCCCTGTGGACAGCATACTAGTGGAGGCAGGTGTCCCTCCACTGCGGTTACGGCGCCAACGTTTGCTGGCCGCTTATGCTGCCCATGTTTTCAGCTTGCCCGGGCATCCTAACTATCAGCTACTACTCCCAGAGTCGCACGTCCATCTTCCAGAACGTCGACCCAGGGCTGGCAGTACGATCGCGGTCCGCGTCCGAGAGCTTCTCTCCGGGCTTGGGGCCTTACTTCTTCCGCTTCCTTTCAGGGCCCCTCTGCGTACACCCCCATGGTGTGTGCCTCGCCCTCGCCTTCAGCTGGAATTGGCACAGGACCCGAAGGACTCAGTCCCTCCGTAGGCCTTCCGCCACCGCTTTCTTTCCCTCCTTGCAATGTATCAGGGCTCTGGCATTGCGTACACTGACGGCTCGATGGTTGCTGGTCGTGCCGGTTATGCACTTACTCTAGGGGACCATTCCGAACAACGTTCATTGCCGGCTGGCTGCAGCGTTTACACTGCTGAGCTGGTCGCCATCTTTCGTGCCCTAGAGTATATCCGCTCCTGCTCAGGTGAGTCCTTCGTGATCTGTAGCGATTCGCTGAGCGGTTTACGAGCTCTCGACGAGTGTTTCCTCGTTCTCGTCTGGTGATGGCTATCCAGGAGTCCCTGCATACTCTTGTCCGTTGCGGCCCCTCTGTGGTCTTTGTGTGGACCACCGGTCATGTCGGTATCCCGGGCAATGAATATGTTGACCGCCTGGCGAAAGAGGCCATCAGTAAACCATCTATGGACATTTGCCTCCCAGAGACTGCTTTGCGAGCAGTCCTCCGCCGAAAAGTTTTTGCGCTTTGGGACGCTGAATGGCGCGATCGGATCACGCCCAATAAACTCCGTGCCATTAAGGAGACGACGACTGTGTGGCGGTCATCCATGCGAGCCAACCGCAGGGACTCAGTCGTCCTTTGTCGGCTCCGCATTGGCCACTCTTGGCTGACACACAGTTACTTACTGCGTCGGGAGGACCCTCCTCTGTGTCGCTGCGGGGCGGCTCTGACAGTGGCCCACATTTTGTTGGCCTGCCCCCTTTTAGCTGTGGTCAGGCAGACATTTGCGCTGCCTGATACGCTCCCTGCCCTTTTAACTGATGACCCTGCTATGGCTGGCTTAGTTTTACGTTTTATTCGGGCAGGAGGTTTTTATCATTTAATTTGAGTGTTTATGTTTTATTTTATTGTTTTGTGTTGATTCTGGCCTTTGGCCTACGGTTTTAAACTGAGTTTTTAATGTGTTCTCGGTGGTTGGCTTTTCCTTTTTTATTATATGGTCGGCCAACCACCGCCACACTCCGTGTGATTTTAATTTGTTATGTCTGTTCTTTGTCTGAGTTTTTCTTGTCCTGTGTTGTCTGTTGTCTCTATTATCCGTTTTTTTACTCTGTGTGGTAGTTTTTAAGTTTTGGAACAAGGGACTGATGACCGTTGCAGTCTGGTCCCTTTAATCCCACAAACCAACCAAGTGTAGGACGCAGAAATTTAAATAGGAAGTGTTCCTTTCCACTTGAGCTACTCTATTGCGCTATCTGTTTGTTGCAAACGTCGTGCAGTGCAAAAGAAAAGCTATAACTGTCTGTCTCTCAGAAGTTTACCTCCGGCAAAATGCGTTATCTCACAGCACTATGGAATGCGGAAGCTCTGGAGGACTTGTTGTTGACTTCTGGAGCTGCTGTACCTCTGTGTCAGCTAGTAGCGTAACTGTAAGCGTCGCGCGCTGTAGATAAAACGGCGCGGGTTCGAATACAGTGACTGCTACATTTTTTTAAAAAGCAATTCTGCTGTCTGCTGAAGTTATCAGTCTAATGGAACTTTGAACATAATTCCCTTCACTTCTCAACCTAAAATAGTCGCATGTGGAAAAAGGGCTAACTTCTGCAACATTTTATTCTTTTCAGGTTTAATAGATGGCCAGGCAGCAGATGCATCTCGAAGCCTTTGTATTATGGATGGGGAGAGCGCATCATGCCAAAATACGTCAGAAAAGTATTTTCTACATTTGCTGTCGTGTGGCAGTGGCATTTTCTTCTTCATCAAACCTTCTTTGACAGCTTTAACTCAGAACAAGTTTCCTACATGCATGTAATCAATAAACTACATGTGCATTGTCAGACTGTTATAGATAACATCAGAGAATTCACATATATCGTTGATGATTAATTTCTCTCTAATATTTTAACAACACTAAAAGAAACCGTACGGAAATTGTGCACTGTATTATAAGAAATGAAATAAAACTACCCACGATGACCTTACGACGAAAGTCTGTTTCAATAAAACTGAGTATCTTTACACAAGCGTGCCTCTATCGGCACGAATTAGTAAAGTAATAACCACTTAGATTTTTATTGCGTCTGTGTTTGATTGGTATGCTGTGTCATACTCAAGTGGTATGCAAATGTGGCATTTCACAAATAAAGTTATGTATTCCTAGAAGCCCAAAATTTGCTTGTCAGCAGCGGAAAGAGGCGTTACCTGTTGTGCAGCACTGTAAGTTTTTCACCATTTCACTCTGAGCCGAAAGTATTTTCTTGCGATTTTCTTATTGATGTCTGATCTGACTGCTTGTAGCTCTTTCACAGAAGGGATAAAAACGTTACAGTTAGGAAGACTGGAACCGCAAACCGTAACAGACGCTTTTTCACATGTCAGCACGTTACCACAGAGCTAGAGAAGAGATATGTGGCTAGACTTTCTCTCACTACGTTGGAGCAAGTTCAATTACGAGAAGGACGAAGTTTAGATCTATACGAGGTACTATCGAAAGATGGCGAGGTGATGATCACCATGGACGACCATTTAGTGTTGCTTCAGACATACACTGCCCAGTCACATTAACGTGACCAGCTGTCAGAATCCTAAATAACCAACCAACCTTTTGCATCTCCTTCAGTATAACAATGCCAGACTGCACACGAGCACTATGACATCTGCAACAATCCGAAGCGTTGGGTTCCCTGTCAACGACCGTCCTTCATAAAGTTCCGACTTGTCTCCATGTGATTTTCATGTGTTTCCAAAACTTAAACACCTTTGAGGACTTCGCTTTGATACTGATGAAGAGGTGCAAGCACAGATGCAGTTGTGGCTCCGTCAGCAAAGTGAAACTTTCTACAGTGACGGTATCACCAAAGTGGTCTCTCTCTGGGAGAAATGTCTTCGTCGCCAGGGTGACTTGGTTGAGAAATAAATACTGGGTGATCAAAAAGTCAGTATAAATTTGAAAACTGAATAAATCACGGAATAATGTAGATAGAGAGGTACAAATTGACACACACATGCTTGGGATGACATGGGGTTGTATTAGAACCAAAAAAATAATAAAGTTCAAAAAATGTCTGACAGATGGCGCTTCATCTGATCAGAATAGCAATAATTAGCATAACAAAGTAAGACAAAGCAAAGATAATATTCTTTAGAGGAAATGCTCAATATGTCCCTCATTCCTAAACAATAGCTGTAGTCGAGGAATAATGTTGTGAACAGCACTGTAAAGCATGTCCGGAGTTATGGTGAGGTATTGGCGTCGGATGTTGTCTTTCAGCATCCCTACAGATGTCTGTCGATCACGATACACTTGCGGCTTCAGGCAACCCCAAAGCCAATAATCGCACGGACTGATGTCTCGGGACCTGGGAGGCCAAGCATGACGAAAGTGGCGGCTGAGCACACGATCATCACCAAACGACGCGCGCAAGAGATCTTTCACGCGTCTAGCAATATGGGGTGGTTCTAATAAAACCCCTTGTCATTCTGTGGTTTATTAAGTTTTCAAATTTATACTGACTTTTTGATCACCCGGTATATAAACATAAATGAATAAAGGTGTAGAATGTTCGTAATATTTGTTTTATTTGAAAACCTTTAAGCGTTTTCACGTAAAAAATTCGGAGGTATTACTTTTCAGCACGCACTAGGACATGAAAAATACAGAATTCAATGAACTTCTTCATTCATTGATCTCACACAGTTAGTTGAAACAAAGTTAATCTATGTTACTATTCAATCGTGAAGCATTTCTTAAATAAAAAATTAAATAGAGCAGCGAAGTACAAGATCAGGCATTGGACAAACATATTAATATAAACTAGCGGAAGTTAAATGTACTAAGATGCTGATGTATTCAGGGATATTGTGTCTTTAAATGAGGACGCAGTTACTTTGCCGCATTCCATATAACTGTCAAGGTGGCACTTTCCATGTTCCGTCGTCGCTTCGTCTTCCTCCAACTGTGGCTGCAAACTGGCTACAAAAACATCTAAGATTTTAATGCTTCGTCCTCGTCAATAACTCCGTGAGTTCCACTGCGCTTTTTGGAAAATGTACATCTCACACACAATCTTCCTTCACATGAGCAGCCTTCCAGTCTCCATTCACACCGACCACCCCGTAGAGAGTCTATCTCGCAACTGCTGATCTATCTTGGTCTGCAAATTCAAAAATGGTTCAAATGGCTCTGAGCACTATGGGACTTAACATCTGAGGTCATCAGTCCCCTAGAACTTAGTACTACTTAAACCTAACTAACCTAAGGACATCACACACATCCATGCCCGAGGCAGGATTCGAACCTGCGACCGTAGCGGTCGTGCGGTTCCAGACTGAAGCGCCTTTAACCGCGTGGCCACACTGGCCGGCGTCTGCAAATTCACAGTGGCCATCTTTCCTAATATAATCCTGGCCACTTAGGATATTTCAGTACTTTACATAGTTCTTCTTCATATTAAGAAAGAAAAAGAGAATTTGTTACCAAAATACAAAGTTATTCTTAAGTATCTCCAGGATTTCAGAAGACGACTGCGCCAAAAACAACACGACATAAAGAAAATACTTAAGTTAAAATCTTGTGTGTTTTTCTTCTGTGTTATTAGGCCGCGTTATGTTTCTTCTAAAATGTTCGACGTTTCGACCCCTCTGCTGGGATCTTCCTCAGGATCTTCTGGTTTCCACTACTGCTAGAGCATTGTCAGAGACAAGTGTCGCGTCCACTTACAAAGGGGGAGTTTCCTGGAGTTCGTGCTGGAAAAGTGATAGTATTGGTTAAAATTCATATGGCTACCATTGGTGGGCCATAGTCTTAGGCTAATATTCCCGCTCTGATGCAGAAGGGGTAGTTCATCTCCTGTGGATACCATTGGCGGTCCATCGTCATTGGACGGAAAGGCACTATTCCACATTTATGCTGGAAAGTGGTTATTGGTTGAAATGCCTGCTACCGCTATTGGTTGGTCGTCATCAGTGGCTAGAGCAAGAGGGGAATGTTTACCCAAAATATCTTTGTCCGCTACTCGGTTGAAATTTCTAAGAATGCATCTAATTTCAACAGAGGACGTCTATAGGCTTCCAGCATCGTGGCTACCCGCCATCAAGGAAGTAAATACGCGACCGCGGTGTGTGAGCGGCATAAACAACGTGCTGCAAGTCACCTCGGCCGACAATAATATTTTGGGTAAACATTCCTCTTCTCTTGTTCTGTCCGTTTCAAATATAGCCACTGATGACGACCAACCAATAGCGGTAGCAAGCATTTCAACCAATAACTCTACAGCATATGTGTGGAATAGTGCCTTTCTATCCAATGACGATGGACCGCCAATGGTATCCACAGCAGATAAGCTACCAACGCCCCTTCTGCATCAGAGCGGGAATATTAGCCTATGACTATGGCCCACCAATGGTAGCCATATGAATTTTAGCCAATACTATCACTTCTCCAGCACGAACTCCAGGAAACTCCCCCTTTGTAAGTGGACACGACACTCGTCTCTGACAATGCTGTAGTAGTAGTGGACACGTGACAGAAGTGCAACCTTTCGGCAAATTGCTGCAGATATCGGGCCGGCCGAAGTGGCCGTGCGGTTAAAGGCGCTGCAGTCTGGAACCGCAAGACCGCTACGGTCGCAGGTTCGAATCCTGCCTCGGGCATGGATGTTTGTGATGTCCTTAGGTTAGTTAGGTTTAACTAGTTCTAAGTTCTAGGGGACTAATGACCTCAGCAGTTGAGTCCCATAGTGCTCAGAGCCATTTGAACCATTTTTTGCAGATATCGATGCTAGGCCAACTCAAGTGGCAGCGTGCGAACTATTCAACGAAACATCATCGATGAGGGGTTTCGGAGCCGAAGGCCAACTCGTGTACCCTTGATGACCGCACGACATTGGACTGTTGATGACAGGGAACATGTTGCCTCGTTGGACGAGTCTCGTTGCAAATTGTATCGAGGAGATGGACGTCTATGGGTATGGAGACAACCTCATGAATCTGTGGACTGTGCATGTCAGCAGGGGACTGTTCCAGCTGGTGGAAGCTCTGTAATGGTGTGGGGCGCGTGCAGTTGGACTGACATTGGATCCCTTGTACGTCTAGATACGATTCTGACAGTTGGCATTCATGTCCATTCTGCGTTCCGACGGACTCGGGCAGTTCCAGCAGCACAATTCGACACTTCATACGTCCGGAATTTCTACAGAATGGCTCCAAGAACTCTGTTGTGTTTTTAAACACTTCCGCTGGTCACCAACCTCGCCAGACATGAACATTGTTGAGCATATCTTGGATGCCTAGCAACATGCTGTTGAGGAGATATCTCCAGTCCCTCGTACTCTTAGGGATTCATGGACAGCCCCGCAGGGTTAATGGTATCAGTTCCCTACAGCATTACTTCAGACTTTAGTCGAGTCCGTGCCACCCCGTGTTGCGGCATTTCTGCTTGCTTGCGCGGGCTTGTAAGTAGGCTGTTTAGGTTTTTATGTTGGTAACGCCAGGTATGTATGAAAATCACTGACTGTGCTGTGTGCAGTCTGTGGCTGGTTGGCACTGTTGGAATGTTTCCTATTGTAGTGTTGGGCAGTTTGAGGTGAGCCGCCAGCAGTGGTGGATGTGGAGAGAGAGATGCCAGTGTTTTGAGAACGGACGATCTGGACGTGTGTCCACTAGATAAAGGAAATATTTGTTGGGATGGATGTTATATATATGATGACTTTTGAACACTATTAAGGTAAATACATTGTTTCTTCTCCATCAAAATCTTTCAATTGCTAACTGTGCCTATCAGTAGTTAGTGCCTTCAATAGTTAGAATCTGGTTAGCTGGTAGTATTGGCACTCGCTGTACTGCGGTAGTTCGAGTAACGAAGATTTTTGTGAGGTAAGTGACTCATGAAAGGTATAGGTTATTGTCAGTCAGGGCCATTCTTTTGTCGGGATTATTGAAAGTCAGACTGCGTTGCGCTAAAAATATTGTGTGTCAGTTTAGTGATGATCAGAATAAGTAAAGCGAGAAATGTCTGACTACGTTCAGTTTTGCTCAGCTGTTTGAAAATCAAATAACGTAAGGGGTTTACTAGCACAGCCATTCATAAGTTTTCCCAGTACCAATTTCTTTGGCTCCTCAGCGTACAACTTCCATGCTCTGCAGTATCGTTGGATGACCTGTCCGGACACGGGTTCCCATCCTCGGTTTGTTCCTCAACACGCCCTCTACAACCTCGTAAATTAGTCGCATAATTTCTGGAGCACCCTGTAAATGTTGCAGAAATAAAATTACACCAGGACACGAGGTGTTGCGCGCTGTCACGCGAGGCAGTGGGCGGCTTACCGAAGAGCGAGCCCGGCTTGCCGCGGTCGCAGTCGCCGGGCCAGTTGCGCCTGGCGAGCCGCACGGCGGCATCTCCCGCGATGAGCGCCAGCTGGTGGACGAGCACGGTGAGCCGGCGGCCCCTGGCGGTGCGCGCCCACTCCAGCAGCTCGGGGTCGGGGCGCGCGCACGTGCCGCGGCCCTCGGGCAGCAGCTGCCGGCAGCCGCACTTAGGCGACGGCGCCCCCAGCTTGCAGAACCAGCAGTCACACACGTCGGGCACCTGGCACAGCCAGCACGTCCACTCAGGGCCGGCCGCTCCACACCAGAGCACACAGCTACGTCTTCAGCACACTTTTTTTTTCTTTATTGAATTTCGATTCCCCCCGAAGGGGACGGGCTGGCAGCAGCATAGTACGCCGCTCTTCAGCCTACAGACTTTGTTAAAAAGGTGAAGAGAATAAATAATAAAAACAGGCGATAAAATCGGAGACTCAAATAGGAACATAGCGAAAAAAAAAATATCGTGGAACTTAATGCATAGAACAAAGGGATGATGAGGCGAATAAAATACATACGAAGCAGACAGGTAAAATAACAGACAGACAATTAAAAACACACAGCGACAATGTGGTTTCTGTTCACAAAAGAAATAAAATTCACACCCAGTGACAACATGGTTTCTGTTTGCAACACTAGAAAGACGAACAACACTGAACATTCACTGGAACACTGCACCAAAATGTTGGCAAATGCGACATATCACAGCTGAGAGCAGGTGGGGGGAAACTGGAGAGATGATGGGAAAATAGAAAACGGGGGGAAGGAAAGGAAAAGCGAAGGGGGGGGGGAGAAGGAGCCGATGGGGGATGAGGACCTATTAAGGGGCCGGGGGGTGCTGGGCAGACGCTACAGTGAGTGGGGGAGGCAGAGGAGGGGAATACAAAAGGACTCGGTGGGGGGGGGGGGGGCAGAAGGGAAGTAGGGAGAGGTGTGGCGGGGAGAAAACAGGATGAAATGGGGAGGAAGAGGGAGCCCAGAGGAAGGACGGAGGAATGGAGGGGGGGTGAGGATCAGAGTTGATAGGAGGGATAGATGGAGGAAGGGAGGGCATCATCCGGGAGGGGGAGTTGATGGAAGCCACCTTGGGAAACGAGATGAAGGGTGTAGAGATGGGGGGTAGAGGGGGACACAACAGTGAAGGTGTGGCAGGGGACAGGGGCGGAAGAGGAGTGGAGCAACCAGTGGGTGAGGGGGATCAAGGCGGCGGGAGGTCAGCGCACAGTCCGCAGCGTCGTGTAGTGAACTCACTGCGGCTACTAATTTTAGGCTCTTACATATAGGGTGGTCCACTGATCGTGACCAGGCCAAATATCTCACGAAATAAGCATCAAACGAAAAAACTACAAAGCACAAAACTTGTCTAGCTTGAAAGGGGGAACCAGATGGCACTATGGTCGGCCCGCTAGATGGCGCTTCCATAGGTCAAACGGATATCAACTGCGTTTTCTTACATAGGAAACCCCATTTCTTATTACATATTCGTGTAGTACGTAAACAAATATGAATGTTTTAGTTGGACCACTTTTTTCGCTTTGTGATAGATGGCACTGTAATAGTCACAAACATATGGCTCACAATTTTAGACGAACAGTTGGTAACAGGCAGGTTTCTTAAATTGAAATACACAACGTACGTACGTTTGAACATTTTATTTCGGTTGTTCCAATGTGCTACATGTACAGTCGTGGACAAAACGAGCGAGACCCCTCGCCTTTTCGTTATGCTGATCCGCACGGCTTTAAAGTCTGCTACACAGCATAACAGGCAAGGCGACGAAGTGCTACCAACATACTATGCGCAGGCGTGAAATTGACAAACTATCTGAACTTTTTTAGACTGTATTCCATAATTTCTAAGACTATATTAATGCTGATTAGTGTGTTAAATACAACACGTAAATATAAGACAGAACTGAA
Organism: Schistocerca nitens; assembly: GCF_023898315.1. Classification (NCBI taxonomy): domain Eukaryota; kingdom Metazoa; phylum Arthropoda; class Insecta; order Orthoptera; family Acrididae; genus Schistocerca; species Schistocerca nitens. The sequence continues at coordinate 141,939,704 of NC_064622.1, read as the reverse complement.
AGAACAAACGCTAATTGGTATGAACTGGACAAATAAAAATGAATTTCAACTTATCGAGATGACTTAACTGTTTCAGTAAGACAAAGAACCCCAGATCGTTACGAAGTAGCAAAATACTATCCGCATTCGGCCGCGAAACGGTCTGTGTCAACGTTCAGACCAGTCATACTGGATTACCGTTGCTGACCTACCATAAAAGTGTGCAAATTTAGCAATGCGTGAAGATTCATAACGAAATTCAGTTAAAAATCATTCAGTGCCACACTTAAGTCAATTCCATTATTGACAGAAGCGGAAAAAGTAGGCAGTAACATGTATGAAATTCTACAAGACTGTCATATTGACATGCACAGGGCGCCAGTACAGAATAAAGGTAGCGATAAAACGTATTGGGTGCGCGAGAATTTCTTAAAATTGCTTTACTGATATTCTACCTGCCTCCATAGAGATTAGAACCGAAAACAAACCAGACCTTCCTTTCACTATGCTAGCAGACAACCTAGGCAAACAGCCCTCTATTATTACCCCAGACATGAACAAGCAGGCAATTTCGAAATGAAAATCTGCAGTTTCTGTTGCATAGAGCTTTCTGGACTCAAAAACATGAATTTTCTTCCTTTATGTCACCGCTTATGTGACAATCATTCGGGATGTTTATCGAAATAACAAATTACTGTTATTAGAGAGTAAATTTTGTAGGATAATTCTGCACCACCCCAGGAAATAAACGGCTACATAGCTGCCAAACGTATTCTGCATTGTTTCGAATTCTCCACTAGACTCGCCACAGCCAGAAAACGTTCATTAGCAGAAGTGTTTCTTAAGCTAGCTAGCAATGAGAATGTTCGTACTTCTAAAACGCGGTGGCATTAATACTGGGATGTGAATTACCACGTGTATAGGCAAATACATTCTATTTGCATTCCTGTAAACGTGATTTGGATCGAAAACGTAGCTACGACTAATATGCTTATGTATCGACAGCAACTAGAACATTTCGAATAAAGAGTAGCGGGTGTTATTTATGCGGCCCTCATCTTCAGTGTTTTCGTTGTTAGGATTTCGTCACCTAAACCGGTAAAAACGGAACCCTACTAGTCTCACTTTCTTGACCGTCTATCGGTCTACCCAACCCTTAAAACCCGTTTACCTCCAGAACGGGTGGACATAATAAGCGGAAATGTATCGCACTTCTTGCTGTAACCGGTCCCATGCTGGTGTAAAAAAGTGAGCTTCTATGTCAACGCAATCAAAAGATACGACGGTTTATGTAAAGAAAATTTACGCGAAAGGTCAAAAAATGGCTTCAAGAACTATGCGACCTAACTGCTTAGGTCATCAGCCCCTAGACCTAGAACTACTTACACCTAGCTAGCCTAAGGGCATCACAGACATCTATGCCCGAGGTAGAATTCCAACCTGCGACTGAAGCAGCCGTGCGGTTCGTCACTGAAGCGCCTGGAACCGCTCGGCCACCGCAACGCGGCGAAACCCTACTCACCTCATGTATAATGATAATATATACTGTCTAGTGAGGATAAACTGTATTCGCCAGCAACTCAGATCGTTTGCTCACGGAACTTTTACGAAGCTACATTCAAACTTTGTCGAAGTCGTCTGCAATATCCATTACAAACACCCTAGGAACTTCGTATGCGATATCCACTTCTGAAGACGCTGGCAGATACTGCAGTACTATAACAAGTAGGTGGGAATTTATTGTTATTGGTCCACGCATGACACTTTATTTCAATATCAATTTAACGCGCCTAGGTGTTTGTATATGCCTGAAACTATTGAACAAAAAGTAAAAAAACAACAAACGAGCCGGCCGCGGTGGTCTCGCGGTTCTAGGCGCGCAGTCCGGAACCGTGCGACTGCTACGGTCGCTGGTTCGAATCCTGCCTGGGGCATGGATGTGTGTGATGTCCTTAGGTTAGTTAGGTTTAAGTAGTTCTAAGTTCTAGGGGACTTATGACCACAGCAGTTGAGTCCCATAGTGCTCAGAGGCATTTGAACCATTTTGAAACAGCAAACAACTTCGATGTTTAAATCAAATGAAAGTCACATGTCGTAATTAAAACATAATTTCGTCGTTACATCTACATGACTACATCAACAGGATTTCTTGGCAATCCGGACTTACGTGCCTGGCAGAAGGTTAGGGTTATTTCTCTACCGTCCCACTCATTAACAGTGTGCGGGAAAAAGGACCACTTAAATCTTTTCTTGCGAGCCTTGAATTACATTATTACTATGGTTTCTTCCTGTGTTCCCGAGGAAATACCCCGATCTTGCTGAAACTTCGCTCAGTGAAAGCGGGGACAAAATAAGCGAACACGTGTCTCGGCTTATCTGCTTACACTCTACCGCTTCTGAGAAAACGACGGTCAAAGTTTTCAATGCGCTGTTACTATAGTGTAGACACCTCTTAGCGGGTAAGCATTCAACTGGAGCGGTGGCTCTGCGGCTACCATAGCGATTTCTGAACTTTGCGCTGCGAGTTCGAAACCCGGTTTTTCCTTTTTTTTCCCCTCACTCTCTGAATTATCTACGAATGTTTATTCCAATTTATGTTGAAACACTGTTGTCGTTATTCGTCAGTTAATTTACTGTGTAAAGAAATAAGTTAAAAAGGGAACACACAGTGCGTAGTGGGGCGATCACTCTGTTGTAGAAATAATTCAGAAGCTAAGATCGCTTAAATATTGTTTACTGGATAACCGGTTTCAACACACTAAAGGTGCCATCATCGGATCTGAATGTAGATTAACATTTATAAAATATTTGGTTATAACGATACATGAGGCAGCCCAGATGATGTTAGATCAGCTTGTCTCATTCGTTTATTACTTTTTAATTCATTAATTACACATAAAGTTAATTGGCGAATAATGACAACATTATTTCAACATAACTTAGAAAAAAACATTCGTAGATAATTCTGATAGAGAGGCAGGAAAATAAAATAATTAAAAAACCCAATATGGTATCGAACACGGGAATCAGTGTTAAGAAGGAACGACGGTAGCCACCGCTTCAATTGCGTTCTCGGCTGCAGAAGGTATCTACACTAGAGCAACAGCGCGTTGATAACTTTGACCGTCGTTTTCTCGGAAACGGTCGAGTGTCTGCAGATAAGCCGAAACACATGTTCGCTTATTTTGTCCTCTCCTTCACTGAGCAAAGTTTCGGGACAATCAGCCTATGACATTTGGCGAGTTCCCCTCGCTCGTCGAGTCGCTTCTTACGCCCGGCGAGAATTATGTATGCCTCCGAGTAAACTGCGCCACCTGGAAACACGGCGAGCGGGGATAAACACGTTTTCCTTCTTATAAGGCAACCTTCTACAGATAATATTCACGAAGTGTTCTTCAGGTTGCCTCAGATATTTCAGAAATGTTTCTTGCCTCAGGCCTGCCGCATATGCCAAACGTAAACATTTCATTTCATGTAATATTTATCAGGATAAGACATGACAAGAGTGGACCAGTCACTACTGAGAAACATTCGAGATTCTAAGTTGCTCCACTATGTAATGACACGGGCACGGGCTTGCGATCTGTCTTTTATGCCATCGATTTCCGTGTTACACATACTTGGCCACTGCGTTGCGGCTGCCATCTTGGAGGAGGCAGTCTGTTTCCTGCCAGCGCTGTTTCCGCAGCCAATATTAACCGCGACGAATCATTCAGTCAACGCTAAATGGCCCATCTGGCTGAGGCAGACAAGGGCGCTATAATACTCCATGCAGAGGGATCTTCAAATGCCGACATAGCGAGAACTATGGGTCTTCACAAGTCGACGGTAGCCAGGTGGATCAGACGAAAGGAAGAGAGTGGTAACTTGAATGGGAGGCCTCATGGCCGTCGCCGCAAAACAACGCAAGCTCAGGATCAGCAGATACGCCGTTTCAGTGAGAACCACCCATTTGTCAACGCACGACAAATCAGCAAATTCATGAAGCTTGGAATGAGTTACTTGAATCTCCTAGTTCTGTGGCTCGAGTTGTGGGCTCAATGCCCAACAGACTTCCAGCAGTTGTGGAAGCCAAAGGAGGCTATACGCGATTTTTTTTTACAGACTTATGTTTTATATAATTTCAAGGAAACGCAATAAGTGGAATGGGGACAAAAAAATTAATTCACAGCAAAGATATGTAATATTTAATTTGATAAGAGAAGAAATACTCACCTTATATATTCATTCAGTCTCTATAAAATACGTGACACACGTGTGTATGCAAGAAGGGTACAAAACAGTTCAGCACAAAATAAAAATGTTGAGGAGAAGCTCCCCGATGAAGACGTAATTGCAGAACAAAGGTTGGGCTAGAAGGAGAGGTAAGGAGGCCCGAAAAAGCAGAACAAAATCAAATACCCAATAGACTTTGAGTAGTTGTCGCAGCAAAGGGCGGTTGGTATATGCGATTCGGAGCAACTGTACAAGAATAGTTTTATTTACTGATTTTTGAGGCTTTATTTTGTGACGGCTAAACAGTGCTGCATCATGAGACCCGCTATTTTTCCACATGTGGCTAAACATCAGAGCTGAAAAAATTTTGAGAGGTACCGAAGTTCTCTGGAAGAGTAAAGTGTTTTAGACAAGAAGATGATTTTTAGTTCATTTCATTTTAACCATTCACACTATGCTTCGACATTCTAATCTTTGATTTCATTTTATTATTACGTATCTTTCCTTCAGTGAAAGTCAACGGTAGTAAGTTTCAAGATATGAAGAATAACTGGAAGTTTTTAATTTGTGGAATAGCGTATTTAACAGTTCATATTTTCAACAAATCTGTAGTTATAGGACATATTAAGAAGCAAGTAAAAATGGCACTGTGGAAAGATCAGGTTGGCCTCTAAAGGGTAACGACGGTAAAATAGCAAATACTAAACAATGGGTAACAACTATTGTTGATGGTGAGTAGCCGTAATCGATATGTCACTTTTCCGTAATTGTATTTCTGAAGTTTATCGTCAATCCTAGGACTGACATCGATACTCTGTTTTACGTAAAGAATACAACCTTCAAAATTTATTTAGCAGCGCAGAATATTAAATCACAGTTTATAGATCAGGAACCTAATCCAACTGCCTTTAATTTTATTCTCACGGATGACATTGAGACAGTAAATAACAAGAGAAATAAGAAAACTCTCAGAATCAATATAGAGAATTCAAGTATCATGTGAATTCAAAAGTTTGCTATAATAGCGATTAATTGCTTTTTACAGACCCCTTCATGCCTACGTTTTCCGTCAGACAGACAATGTTTGAAACTAGGACTAACGAGGTAAACAATTTTTCCACAAATTGTCAAATTGGAAGTCGGAGAGACAGTTACATAAATTACGATGACAACAAACGTTTTTCAAGTAAACTGATCACAGGAGGCATCCAACGCATTTATTGTGAGTTACATGCACAGTATGTAAACTGGCAACGCCACCAACACACAATACCACTAACAAGGGAACATCCCCATCGCACCGCCCTCAGATTTAGTTATAAGTTGATACAGGGGATAGGCCTTGAAAAACTGAACACAGATCAATCGAGAAAACAGGAAGAAGTTGTGTGGAAGTATGAAAAAAATAAGCAAAATATACAAACTGAGTAGTCCATGCGCAAGATAGGCAACATCAAGGATAGGGTGAGCTCAGGAGCGCCGTGATCCCGTGGTTAGCGCACGCAGCTGCGGAACGAGAGGTCCTTCCGTCAAATTTTCCCAGGAGTGAAAAGTTTAATTTTTATTTTCAGACAATTATTATCTGTCCGTCCGTCCGTCCGATGCGAGGTAACCGCGCCGTAGTATGATGACGCTACACCTAAAAAACATCGAAAGACATGACGTCAGTCGACTATAGCGCACGGAAGAGAGAGTATTCCTGCTAATGAGGCTCCCTGGCTGGCAGTTAACTGTTCGCTACTTTGGACGAGAGTGCATTAAATACGTGCGATGCATTGCGTGGGCAATATGAATCCAGCAAATATAGCTCGTGACTCCAATAACAATGTCAATGAATATTTTCCGAACTGTAAGGCATCGGAAAGTTCCTTAAGGGATCGAACGATTGTCGAACATTTGTATGATTATTTCCTACATTTGTTGAATAACAGTACGTGTGGTGATGATTGTCTGAAAATAAAAAAAATCAAACAACTAACCCGAGGGAAGACTTAAACCAACGACCTCTCGTTCTGCAGCTCCTCACGCTAACCACGCGACCACTGCGCTCCCGTGCTCAAGCTATCCTTGATGTTGCTTATCATGCACACGGACTACTCAGTTTGTTTGGTTTGAATATTTTTTTCATAGGTCCACACAACTTCTTCCTGTTTTTCGAATGATCTGTGTTCAGTTTTCAAGGCCTATCCACTGTGTCAACTTATAACTAAATCTGAGGAGGGTGCGATGGGAAGGTTCCCTTGTTAGCTATGAAACAACTGTAGCAAAACGGAGCATCCTCGTTATCCATGTGATGGATAAGACGACTAATTCGCAACATAAATGTCAATGTAAGCATCAGTTTCTGTTGGAACGTGCTTCCCGGACCAAATAACATACATTTCCTACGGCCTCAATGCGAATCATGTAGCAAATGTAATTTAAAGGACATAAAAATATCGAGTGAATTTACTAAAATAATTATGAACCACTTGAATTTGCATTCAACAGGCAATGTTCAGAAGTCTGGTGTAGGAGTACTGCATGCTCTAATTCGAAACAACAAAAATCAACAGAGTAACTATTATTGAACGTCATCAGGTCACTCATCGAGCATTCCTATGCAGTACTGTTACTGGTGACGTGTTATGATGCCTTTATCGTTAACTTCCTAAGAAGAAATGAAAGGCTGAGCCCCACCAAAAGACGTAAACTCGAGGAAAGAGTTGCGTGAACATATTATTTTACATCTGATAAATCCAAAAGTGTGTTTTGGGCTACGAATTCTGCCCCCAGGGTGTGTGCAACACAGCTGGAATTTGTTGCCAACAACTGAGACACCTTTCGGTCACAGTGTAAGAAAATCGAGCAACAAAACTACATCACCTGTGCTACTGCATGATAACGAACTATGTTGATTTGAGAAACAAAACTATCCAGGAGATTGATAGGAAAGTCGTCTCTCAGGCACATTTGTATTGATAGGGAAGTCCTCTCTCAAGCACTTGTCCCTCTCGTCATATATTTGTAAAATTTTACCTTTCCCACTCTAGATCGATCAACCGTCAAGGCAATTCATTTCTAGACGAAAATACTTTTAAAACTACTCTTGTTTATTGACATCGTTAGAACAAGTAGGTTTCTACAGGCGTAGAATTTGTAAACAACTTTAGCATTGTCATATCGTTTTAGATATCGTGAAAGAAAATTCTGCTGCTAATTAATTTCTCTTTGATAATTACTGTTGCGTTTAGTAAACTAATGGAAAATGCAATTAAAATATTCACTGTACTAATACAAACTAAAGTCAGCTTAATACAGAAACATCACGACGGCAGTCTATCTTAATAAAGCATTAAGTTTCTGTGAGACAATTGGGCTTATTTTAACACGAATTAGTAGGATATTACAGACTTTACACTTAGAAAAGATCTGTATTTATTTCATTTCCTGTACCATTCGTAAGTGTTATGAAAATGGGGCTTTTCATAGATAAAATTATGTATTCACAACAACAAAAAAATGTCGGCAGAAAACAAAAGTGGCATTATGAATCTGGCAGTACCGTAAGGTTTTCACTCTGACACTAAGAGTTACTGAAAGTAGCAAGAAGAATTTTGCTCGAGCGTTGTCTTACGATTCCCTTATTAAGTTTTTATCTGCCTGCTTGTAGCTGTGCTACAAAAGAATTAAAAATCTGGCTTTCAGCAAGTCTCGAAAGGCGAACAAAAGCAGCTTGCACCTGGTTACTAAGCATGTTACCTGGGGACTGGTTTTTTCTTAAAGCGGGAAGACATCCTTTTGTGGTTCAATTGGCAAATGTCAGTCAGACGTGTGACGTTAGTCTAAGCGTTTCGGTGTGTTGAATTTGTACCAATGATTTTTCTACACGTTTTTTCTGTCCCAAATAGAGTTGAAGTCTCCCATTAGTATTTTCACGTCATCTTGGTGAATTTTGCTCATGGTATTTTCGAGTGTGTTCCAGAATTTTTCAACATTGTCGGTGTTTTTCTTATTTTCGATGTTGGTGGGTTCAAATGGTTCAAATGGCTCTGAGCACTATGGGACTTAACTGCTGTGGTCATCAGTCCCCTAGAACTTAGAACTAGTTAAACCTAACTAACCTAAGGACATCGCACACATCCATGCCCGAGGCAGGATGCGAACCTGCGACCGTAGCGGTCGCGCGGTTCCAGACTGTAGCGCCTAGAACCTCTCGAACACTCCGGCCGTCGATGTTGGTGGGGACACGTGCATTGATGAGTGTATATGTTTTACTGGGGCTCTGAATGACCATAGTCATAAGTCGCTTGTTGACGGGCCAGCCGCGGTGGCCGAGCGGTTCTTGGCTCTTCAGTCTGGAACCGCGCGACTGCTACGGTCGCAGGTTCGAATCCAGCCTTGGGCATGAATTTGTGTGATGTCCTTAGATTAGCTAGGTATAAGTAGTTCTAAGTTCTAGGAGACTGATGACCTCCACTGTTAAGTTCCATAGTGCTCAGAGCCATTGGAACCTTTTGATTGTCGATCGGTGTGAATTCTTTGGCAGAGTTGATAGATTGGTGTTCGAGAAATGCAATGCCGAAGATTGGTACGCCTTTCGTTACCTTTTGTTGTATTCTGCTCTTGAAGATGCAATGGTTTCCCTAATACACGGTTTCATTGTCAGTTAGTCGTGGTTCTTGAAGTGCAAGGATGAGAATTTTTTGTCGGTCCATTTCTTTTGTGAAATTATTTAGTTTTCGTGTTTGGATCAAGGTATCGATGTTTACTTTTAAATGCATGTTTTTTGCTTGTAGGGAAATTTACCAGAGATCTTCGATATTCTCTGTCGTGCTAACCTGGACTCCCCAGAATCCGAAAATCCAACTGCCGCCTGTCGACAGCCGGGTTGTGTACCACCTGGGATAAAGTTGACTTTGCTTGCATAGTTTACGTTTGCTTGTGTTTCATTGGTTGTGCTTGGGTGATACCAGGACCGGACAGGACCAGAGGGTGTTGAAGCCTTTGAAAGCAAATATTTTCAGCCAAGCTCATTGAGCTAACACGGTGACCAGAGTAACGGTGATTTTCACTCAGACGTGTCTGGATTTTGCGTTCAACGGATTGAGTAGCCGTTCAGGATTGTGTTAGTATTTGGTTCACCCCTAGTATTTGATTTCCTCGGTACCACCCATATGGGGGAGGGTTTCCACTATCCGCCACACGCGATTATTATTATTATTATTATTATTATTATTGTCATTATGTCTCAGCAAATCCCATATGGTGTATCTTCCCACCACTGAAATAGATGTGTATTGTTCGATTCAGTATTTCCATCACATAAATGTGGTTTATAATTACGTTACATTGCTACTAGTAGACATATTTCTCACTTTTTCTTAGACAGTTGCTACCTGTTACTCCATCATAGGAATTTATGTGCGAAGCATTGTTGAAATACGGACGTTCAAATTATCCGATTTCTGTAATTTCATTTCGATACCAGATCGTTCTAATCGGATTCAGCCAGGTAGTCTTAATGTGGATATCCGACCACGACTGTCATCACATGATAGACTGTGTAAACCACATTCTTTATCGGACTGTTGAATATAGATCACTTATCTATGACAGGACCTGAATTCTTAAACACTGTGGAAAATAATAATCCGATGTGCTTATTACAAATACGTTATTCCAATATAAATATGTGAACTAACGAGATAACAGTTTATTTACAGGAGCAGAACTAATGTTCAAATGTTCAAATGTGTGTGAAATCGTATGGGACTTAACTGCTAAGGTCATCAGTACCTAAGCTTACACACTACTTAACCTAAATCATCCTAAGGACAAACACACACACCCATGCCCGAGGGAGGACTCGAACCTCCGCCGGGATCAGCCACGCAGCTCATGACTGCAGCGCCCCTGACCGCTCGGCTAATCCCGCGCGGCTACTAAAAGTATACTCGTCCACAAAACCCATGTGGACAATTATCTGATAATCGGTCAAGCTTTGCTTTGTCGCAGCTCTTTAGGATACAAGTCCATTTACTTTCAGGCTCTTACATACAATTCTTGCAATGCAAGGTAATTGAAAAAACTCATCCACTCGACGCCAACTGAGGAACTGACTGGTGCATGTGTTGTTCAACACACAGTACTTGTCACCCTCACTGGAATCAATGAGTGTGTGCGTGTGTGTGTGTGTGTGTGTGTGTGTGTGTGTGTGTGTGTGTGTGTGAGTTTTCGTGTTAATGCACAATCTGAATCAATACTATTAACATCAGACAGACAACCGGGCATCAAATATGACTGTAAAGTGTGTTAATGCGATGGGAAGTTACAAACTGAATTTTCACCTAACCCACGTCCTGCATATTACGTTAAGTAAGATGTATTAACTCCATAGTATCGTTAGCAGAGAGTGCGCTCTTGTTGTCGAGGCCTGCGACAAGCGCAGCGATCAGCACTGCCCAATGCCGCCGCGATTTGTTTATGTTGGCTGAGCGTGGACACTGCAGCAGACGCTTCGCCATAAACAGAAAGAAATCACCTTGGCTCTGACTGCAGTGAGCGGATATCACTGCCTGCGTGTTCTTATAGTAACCAACGTGAGACTCTACTCACAGGTGCCATGGAGCAATTGCAACGGGTATCATGTCATTAGTCATGAGAATATTAACCAGTGATGAAATGTCCACTCTATTTGAATCCTAAGAAAATAGGAACCTTCTCACAAAGGAATGTGAGGTGATATCAAAATTTATCCAACATACAAAAATTAACTGCAGGGCTTTCATGTATGCAGTAGTAGCACACAAGGAAATAATATGTCTTGGAAGCGTATATTTCATTTCCTCTTCTCATATTAACGTCCTTGTTTTAGAATGAAGTGAGAAAATTAACGCGAAAAACTTAAGTTCCTGAGAAGCATATAAGTCATTTCCTCGTCTCATATCATAGCTTTTGTTTTAGTATGAGGTGAAAAAATAAACAGTTTACGGCTCTGAAACATAATATGACACCAGATTCTTATCGTAGGCGCTATCGGAAACGCAAAAAGCAGGGAGCTGTCCATTCTTTTGTCCTAAAGAGCTGCGACAAAGCAAAGCTTGACCGATTATCAGATAATTGTCCACATGGGTTTTGTGGACGAGTATACTTTTAGTAGCCGCGCGGGATTAGCCGAGCGGTCAGGGGCGCTGCAGTCATGAGCTGCGTGGCTGATCCCGGCGGAGGTTCGAGTCCTCCCTCGGGCATGGGTGTGTGTGTTTGTCCTTAGGATGATTTAGGTTAAGTAGTGTGTAAGCTTAGGTACTGATGACCTTAGCAGTTAAGTCCCATACGATTTCACACACATTTGAACATTTGAACATTAGTTCTGCTCCTGTAAATAAACTGTTATCTCGTTAGTTCACATATTTATATTGGAATAACGTATTTGTAATAAGCACATCGGATTATTATTTTCCACAGTGTTTAAGAATTCAGGTCCTGTCATAGATAAGTGATCTATATTCAACAGTCCGATAAATAATGTGGTTTACACAGTCTATCATATGATGACAGTCGTGGTCGGATATCCACATTAAGACTACCTGGCTGAATCCGATTAGAACGATCTGGTATCGAAATGAAATTACAGAAATCGGATAATTTGAACGTCTGTATTTCAACAATGCTTCGCACATAAATTCCTATGATGGAGTAACAGGTAGCAACTGTCTAAGAAAAAGTGAGAAATATGTCTACTAGTAGCAATGTAACGTAATTATAAACCACATTTATGTGATGGAAATACTGAATCGAACAATACACATCTATTTCAGTGGTGGGAAGATACACCATATGGGATTTGCTGAGACATAATGACAATAATAATAATAATAATAATAATAATAATAATCGCGTGTGGCGGATAGTGGAAACCCTCCCCCATATGGGTGGTACCGAGGAAATCAAATACTAGGAGTGAACCAAATACTAACACAATCCTGAACGGCTACTCAATCCGTTGAACGCAAAATCCAGACACGTCTGAGTGAAAATCACCGCTACTCTGGTCACCGTGTTAGCTCAATGAGCTTGGCTGAAAATATTTGCTTTCAAAGGCTTCAACACCCTCTGGTCCTGTCCGGTCCTGGTATCACCCAAGCACAACCAATGAAACACAAGCAAACGTAAACTATGCAAGCAAAGTCAACTTTATCCCAGGTGGTACACAACCCGGCTGTCGACAGGCGGCAGTTGGATTTTCGGATTCTGGGGAGTCCAGGTTAGCACGACAGAGAATATCGAAAATCTCTGGTAAATTTCCCTACAAGCAAAAAACATGCATTTAAAAGTAAACATCGATACCTTGATCCAAACACGAAAACTAAATAATTTCACAAAAGAAATGGACCGACAAAAAATTCTCATCCTTGCACTTCAAGAACCACGACTAACTGACAATGAAACCGTGTATTAGGGAAACCATTGCATCTTCAAGAGCAGAATACAACAAAAAGTAACGAAAGGCGTACCAATCTTCGGCATTGCATTTCTCGAACACCGATCTATCAACTCTGCCAAAGAATTCACACCGATCGACAATCAAAAGGTTCCAATGGCTCTGAGCACTATGGAACTTGACAGTGGAGGTCATCAGTCTCCTAGAACTTAGAACTACTTATACCTAGCTAATCTAAGGACATCACACAAATTCATGCCCAAGGCTGGATTCGAACCTGCGACCGTAGCAGTCGCGCGGTTCCAGACTGAAGAGCCAAGAACCGCTCGGCCACCGCGGCTGGCCCGTCAACAAGCGACTTATGACTATGGTCATTCAGAGCCCCAGTAAAACATATACACTCATCAATGCACGTGTCCCCACCAACATCGACGGCCGGAGTGTTCGAGAGGTTCTAGGCGCTACAGTCTGGAACCGCGCGACCGCTACGGTCGCAGGTTCGCATCCTGCCTCGGGCATGGATGTGTGCGATGTCCTTAGGTTAGTTAGGTTTAACTAGTTCTAAGTTCTAGGGGACTGATGACCACAGCAGTTAAGTCCCATAGTGCTCAGAGCCATTTGAACCATTTGAACCCACCAACATCGAAAATAAGAAAAACACCGACAATGTTGAAAAATTCTGGAACACACTCGAAAATACCATGAGCAAAATTCACCAAGATGACGTGAAAATACTAATGGGAGACTTCAACTCTATTTGGGACAGAAAAAACGTGTAGAAAAATCATTGGTACAAATTCAACACACCGAAACGCTTAGACTAACGTCACACGTCTGACTGACATTTGCCAATTGAACCACAAAAGGATGTCTTCCCGCTTTAAGAAAAAACCAGTCCCCAGGTAACATGCTTAGTAACCAGGTGCAAGCTGCTTTTGTTCGCCTTTCGAGACTTGCTGAAAGCCAGATTTTTAATTCTTTTGTAGCACAGCTACAAGCAGGCAGATAAAAACTTAATAAGGGAATCGTAAGACAACGCTCGAGCAAAATTCTTCTTGCTACTTTCAGTAACTCTTAGTGTCAGAGTGAAAACCTTACGGTACTGCCAGATTCATAATGCCACTTTTGTTTTCTGCCGACATTTTTTTGTTGTTGTGAATACATAATTTTATCTATGAAAAGCCCCATTTTCATAACACTTACGAATGGTACAGGAAATGAAATAAATACAGATCTTTTCTAAGTGTAAAGTCTGTAATATCCTACTAATTCGTGTTAAAATAAGCCCAATTGTCTCACAGAAACTTAATGCTTTATTAAGATAGACTGCCGTCGTGATGTTTCTGTATTAAGCTGACTTTAGTTTGTATTAGTACAGTGAATATTTTAATTGCATTTTCCATTAGTTTACTAAACGCAACAGTAATTATCAAAGAGAAATTAATTAGCAGCAGAATTTTCTTTCACGATATCTAAAACGATATGACAATGCTAAAGTTGTTTACAAATTCTACGCCTGTAGAAACCTACTTGTTCTAACGATGTCAATAAACAAGAGTAGTTTTAAAAGTATTTTCGTCTAGAAATGAATTGCCTTGACGGTTGATCGATCTAGAGTGGGAAAGGTAAAATTTTACAAATATATGACGAGAGGGACAAGTGCTTGAGAGAGGACTTCCCTATCAATACAAATGTGCCTGAGAGACGACTTTCCTATCAATCTCCTGGATAGTTTTGTTTCTCAAATCAACATAGTTCGTTATCATGCAGTAGCACAGGTGATGTAGTTTTGTTGCTCGATTTTCTTACACTGTGACCGAAAGGTGTCTCAGTTGTTGGCAACAAATTCCAGCTGTGTTGCACACACCCTGGGGGCAGAATTCGTAGCCCAAAACACACTTTTGGATTTATCAGATGTAAAATAATATGTTCACGCAACTCTTTCCTCGAGTTTACGTCTTTTGGTGGGGCTCAGCCTTTCATTTCTTCTTAGGAAGTTAACGATAAAGGCATCATAACACGTCACCAGTAACAGTACTGCATAGGAATGCTCGATGAGTGACCTGATGACGTTCAATAATAGTTACTCTGTTGATTTTTGTTGTTTCGAATTAGAGCATGCAGTACTCCTACACCAGACTTCTGAACATTGCCTGTTGAATGCAAATTCAAGTGGTTCATAATTATTTTAGTAAATTCACTCGATATTTTTATGTCCTTTAAATTACATTTGCTACATGATTCGCATTGAGGCCGTAGGAAATGTATGTTATTTGGTCCGGGAAGCACGTTCCAACAGAAACTGATGCTTACATTGACATTTATGTTGCGAATTAGTCGTCTTATCCATCACATGGATAACGAGGATGCTCCGTTTTGCTACAGTTGTTTCATAGCTAACAAGGGAACCTTCCCATCGCACCCTCCTCAGATTTAGTTATAAGTTGACACAGTGGATAGGCCTTGAAAACTGAACACAGATCATTCGAAAAACAGGAAGAAGTTGTGTGGACCTATGAAAAAAATATTCAAACCAAACAAACTGAGTAGTCCGTGTGCATGATAAGCAACATCAAGGATAGCTTGAGCACGGGAGCGCAGTGGTCGCGTGGTTAGCGTGAGGAGCTGCAGAACGAGAGGTCGTTGGTTTAAGTCTTCCCTCGGGTTAGTTGTTTGATTTTTTTTATTTTCAGACAATCATCACCACACGTACTGTTATTCAACAAATGTAGGAAATAATCATACAAATGTTCGACAATCGTTCGATCCCTTAAGGAACTTTCCGATGCCTTACAGTTCGGAAAATATTCATTGACATTGTTATTGGAGTCACGAGCTATATTTGCTGGATTCATATTGCCCACGCAATGCATCGCACGTATTTAATGCACTCTCGTCCAAAGTAGCGAACAGTTAACTGCCAGCCAGGGAGCCTCATTAGCAGGAATACTCTCTCTTCCGTGCGCTATAGTCGACTGACGTCATGTCTTTCGATGTTTTTTAGGTGTAGCGTCATCATACTACGGCGCGGTTACCTCGCATCGGACGGACGGACGGACAGATAATAATTGTCTGAAAATAAAAATTAAACTTTTCACTCCTGGGAAAATTTGACGGAAGGACCTCTCGTTCCGCAGCTGCGTGCGCTAACCACGGGATCACGGCGCTCCTGAGCTCACCCTATCCTTGATGTTGCCTATCTTGCGCATGGACTACTCAGTTTGTATATTTTGCTTATTTTTTTCATACTTCCACACAACTTCTTCCTGTTTTCTCGATTGATCTGTGTTCAGTTTTTCAAGGCCTATCCCCTGTATCAACTTATAACTAAATCTGAGGGCGGTGCGATGGGGATGTTCCCTTGTTAGTGGTATTGTGTGTTGGTGGCGTTGCCAGTTTACATACTGTGCATGTAACTCACAATAAATGCGTTGGATGCCTCCTGTGATCAGTTTACTTGAAAAACGTTTGTTGTCATCGTAATTTATGTAACTGTCTCTCCGACTTCCAATTTGACAATTTGTGGAAAAATTGTTTACCTCGTTAGTCCTAGTTTCAAACATTGTCTGTCTGACGGAAAACGTAGGCATGAAGGGGTCTGTAAAAAGCAATTAATCGCTATTATAGCAAACTTTTGAATTCACATGATACTTGAATTCTCTATATTGATTCTGAGAGTTTTCTTATTTCTCTTGTTATTTACTGTCTCAATGTCATCCGTGAAAATAAAATTAAAGGCAGTTGGATTAGGTTCCTGATCTATAAACTGTGATTTAATATTCTGCGCTGCTAAATAAATTTTGAAGGTTGTATTCTTTACGTAAAACAGAGTATCGGTGTCAGTCCTAGGATTGACGATAAACTTCAGAAATACAATTACGGAAAAGTGACATATCGATTATGGCTCCTCACCATCAACAATAGTTGTTACCCATAGTTTCATATTTGCTATTTTATCGTCGTTACCCTTTAGAGACCAACCTGATCATTCCACAATGCCATTTTTGACTCGCTTCTTAATATGTCCTATAACTACAGATTTGTCGAAAATATTAACTGTTAAATACGCTTTCCACAAATTAGAAACTTCCAGTTATTCTTCATATCTTGAAACTTACTACCGTTGACTTTCACTGGAGAAAAGATACATAATAATAAAATGAAATCAAAGATTAGAATGTCAAATCATAGTGTGAATGGTTAAAATGAAATGAACTAAAAATCATCTCCTTGTCTAAAAGACGTTATTCTTCCAGAGAACTTCGGCACCTCAAAATTTTTTACACCTCTGATGTTCAGCCACATGTGGACAAATAGCGGGTCCCATGATGCAGCACTGTTTAGCCGTCACAAAATGAAGCCTCAAAAATCAGTCCACATTCCATTTACTGCGTTTCCTTGAAATTATATAAAATATACGTCTGTAAGTAAAAAAAAAAAAAAGACGAAGAAGAAAGAAACAAAGCTTGAAACAGCTGATTGGTGAAGCCTCCTTTGGCTTCCACAACAGCTCGAAGTCTGTTGGGCATTGAGCCCACAACTCGAGCCACATAACTAGGAGATTCAAGTAACTCATTCCAAGCGTCATGAATCACATCAGAAAGCTGTCGGCGAGTCGACGGTGACTGCCCTTTTCTCGTATTACTCTGACCATTTCTGCCCAGATATTCTCAATGGGATTCGTGTCAGCTCCTTTAGGTGGCCATTCCGTTACAGTAATATTACTATGGTCGTCGACCCGCCTCTTAACCACACGTGCCATATGAATAGACGAGCGATCTTGTTGGAACATGATCTGATCATCGCCAAATCTTGCTGCCACAGCAGGCAACATCACGTTCTCCAGAATTGATATGTAATTGCGCGCATCGAATCTTCCTTCCACTTCCCACAGGAGCCCACACCCTTCGGCCGATATCCACGCCCATACCGTTACCGACTACAAATGGCTCTGAGCACTGTGGGACTTAACATCTGTGGTCATCAGTCCCCTAGAACGTAGAACTACTTAAACCTAACTAACCTAAGGACATCACACACATCCATGCGCGAGGCAGGATTCGAACCTGCGACCGTAGCGGTCACGCGGTTCCAGACTGAAGCGCCTCGAACCGCACGGCCACACCGGCCGGCACCGACAACCTGCCACTCCTTCGGCAACTGTAAATATATTTTCGATTATACCTAGCACATTTAGGCCGGTAAAGTAGTACTTTTCCGGATGATGCCGTAGAGAAAACTTTTTGGTGCGTGAAAATCACTCGCCTCCAAAACTGGAGAGGTTTGTCGCCATTTTCAGTAGCAAAAGCAAGGAAAGCTTCTCTTTGGGAAACAGTCAATGTCTCTTTCACAGCAGCGCTTCTTGCTCTCAGTCCACCTTCCCTTACACGAGGAGTGACGGTCTTACTGCTAACATTGAGACCCAAAGTTTGCTGAATTTGTTGTGCGTTGACAAATGGGTGTTTCTCACTGAAACGGCGTATCTGCTGATCCTGAGCTGCTGTTGTTTTGCGGCGACGGCCATGAGGCCTCCCATTCAAGTTACCACTCTCTTCCTTTCGTCTGATCCACCTGGCTACCGTCGACTTGTGAAGACCCATAGTTCTTGCTATGTCGGCATTTGAAGATCCCTCTGCATGGAGTTCTATTATAGCGCCCTTGTCTGCCTCAGCCAGATGGGCCATTTAGCGTTGACTGAATGATTCGTCGCGGTTAATATTGGCTGCGGAAACAGCGCTGGCAGGAAACAGACTGCCTCCTCCACGATGGCAGCCACAACGCAGTGGCCAAGTATGTGTAACACGGAAATCGATGGCATAAAAGAGAGATCGCAAGCCCATACCCGTGTCATTACATAGTGGAGCAACTTAAAATCTCTAATTTTTCTCAGAAGGGACTGGTCCACTCTTGTCATGTCTTATCCTGATAAATATTACATGAAATGAAATGTTTACGTTTTGCATATGCGGCAGGCCTGACGCAAGAAACATTTCTGAAATATCTGAGGCAACCTGAAGAACACTTCATGAATTTTATCTGTAGAGGGTTGCCTTAGAAGAAGGAAAACGTGTTTATCCCCGCTCGCCGTGTTTCCAGGTGGCACAGTTTACTCGGAGGCATACATAATTCTCGCCGGGCGTAAGAAGCGACTCGACGAGCGAGGGGAACTCGCCAAGTGTCATAGGCTGATTGTCCCGAAACTTTGCTCACAAGGGGAGGCCGCCAAATGTGAAATTCAGATTCGATTCATACTGCGCATAATAAAAGCTCATGGCCAGAGGTGTAATGTGGCAAAGCACCAAGATGCACTTCTCAGCTGTTGTCGAGAAAATCGACAGTTAGAAGAAACCGTTGCGGTGAAATACTCTCTACGATTAATAATTTTCTACAGCGTCGTGGCGCAGCGGTAAGCGCTCGAGTTCGTGATCCGAAGGTCGCCGGATCGAATCTCACGCAATGCAACATTTTTTTATTATTATTATTTTTTTGTAATTCAAATATATATATATATATATATATATATATATATATATATATATATATATATACTATTAATGAATTGCTTATGCATGTTGGTGAAGGCGGATCGCTCTCCAATTGTACCGCCTCCATTTTACCGTTTGTTTAACAGGGTGTACCAAAGCTCCTCACGTCCGCACTGATTTTCGACGGTGTTATAAGTTGTGCTAGGGACCGCATCTACCTTCTTTCGAAGTTAGCAGGCAACTACGCTGTTATGCGGCGGCTCGTTTCGGCCCATTCAACATCTGTCCTTCAAATGTAACGAGCGATTAACGGAGTTTATATTTCATACCTGCCACAGCAAATTTGTGTTCGTGGGGTTTCTATTCTAATTCGAACGTTTGACTTACGCTATACGTATTCGTTTCGGAATATCGTTTCTACGTCTTCCGCTAACTATACGTGGTTAACATTATGAAGACAATTAATAACATTTGTGAAATACAAATTTGTTTGCGGAAAACATAATGATGTTCGAAGTCGCCAGTTTTTCCACGACAAACGACTTTCAACAACTTATTATATGCATAATTGTTGCAACCTGTTGCCGGGAATTATATATATATATATATATATATATATATATATGTGTGTGTGTGTGTGTTTATACACACATTTGAATTACAAAAAACAAATACTAAAAAAAAAAGTTGCATGGAGCGAGAGTCGATCCGCCGACCTTCGGATTACGAACTCGAGCGCTTACCGCTGCGCCACGACGCTGCAGAAAATTATGAATCGTAGAGAGTATTTCACCGCAGCGGTTTCTTCTAACTGTCGATTTTCTCGACAACGGCTGAGAAAGTGCATCTTGGTGCTTTGCCACATTACACCTCTGGCCATGAGCTTTTATTATGCGCAGTATGAATCGAATCTGAATTTCACAATTGGCGGCCTCCCCTTGTCAGTGAAGGAGAGGACAAAATAAGCGAACTTGTGTTTCGGCTTATCTGCAGACACTCGACCGTTTCCGAGAAAACGACGGCCAAAGTTATCAACGCGCTGTTGCTCTAGTGTAGATACCTTCTGCAGCCGAGAACGCAATTGAAGCGGTGGCTCAGTGGCTACCGTCGTTCCTTCTTAGCATTGATTCCCGTGTTCGAGACCATATTGGGTTTTTTAATTATTTTATTTTCCTGCCTCTCTATCAGAATTATCTTCGAATGTTTTTTTTTCTAATTTATGTTGAAATAATGTTGTCATTACTCGACAATTAACTTTATGTGTAATTAATGAATTAAAAAAATAATAAACGAATGAGACAAGCTGATATAAAATCATCTCGTCTGCCTCATGTATCGTTATATCCAAATGGTTTATCAATGTTAATCTACATTTAGATCCGATAATGGCACCTTTAGTGTGTTGAAACCGGTTATCCAGTAGACAGTATTTAAGCGATCTTGGCTTCTGAATTATTTCTACAACAGAGTGATCGCCCCACTACGCACTGTGTGTTCCCTTTTTAACTTATTTCTTTACACAGTAAATTAACTGACGAATAACGACAACAGTGTTTCATCATAAATTGGAATAAACATTCGTAGATAATTCAGAGAGTGAGGGGGGAAAAAAGGAAAAACCGGGTTTCGAACTCGCAGCGCAAAGTTCCGAAGTCGCTATGGTAGCCGCAGAGCCACCGCTTCAGTCGAATCCTTAACCGCTAAGCGGTATCTACACTATAGCAACAACGCATTGAACACTTTGACCGTCGTTTTCTCAGAAGCGGTAGAGTTTAAGCTTATTTTGTCCCCTCTTTCAATGAGCGTAGTTAAAAGCAAGATCGGGGTCTGACACTTGGCGTGCCCCCTCGTAAATTGCGTGCGTTGGGATTCAGTAGACAGAATGCGTCCACTTTCCTCGACTACTCATTGACATGTTTGGAAACTTTCTTTGTTGTAGTTGCACTTTGCATTATGAGGGCTGGTTTTCCTGATGAGGATCTACTTATGGACTTTGCTCCTAATTTACGTTACTGTGTAGTAGACCTACTGCAACTACTTAAACCGGAAACGTTTGTTTGTTTGGATACTCCGCTTCTTAGTTGCTACATTTCGCTAAAATATTTTCCTTTTTTTCAAAACGGCAAGTTAAGATGACCACTGCAACATGGTAAGATCAGTAACAATTTAATACTTTGAAACAGTTATGTGTGGTGTACGAGGAGTCTACTGTTGTTGACTGAGGAATACATTAAACACGAAAGCTGCGTCCAATAACAATAATTAACTTTCGGTTACATGACAAAACACAAGTCGAAGCACTGTCAGTTCATCTCAGTACCCAGTAAAACTTAAACTGGAAAGATCGAAAACATACTTTTGTGGGGAAGGCAAACGAATGACTGCGTTTTATTGGCCGCACACTAAGAATACGCAACAGGCCAACTGAAAACACTGCCTACACTACGTTTGTCCGTCCACTGCTATAATATCCTTGACAGATGTGATTGACTGTGCACGCAAAAACGTCCAAGGAACGGTAGCACGCTTTGTAATGTCACGAAATAGGGGAGAGAGGATCCCAGATTTGATAATCGAGTTGGGGTAACATTCATGAAAACATATGCGTTTTTCGTTGCCACGAGATCTTTTCACGAAATTT
The DNA here is from genome assembly GCF_023898315.1 of Schistocerca nitens. Taxonomy (NCBI): domain Eukaryota; kingdom Metazoa; phylum Arthropoda; class Insecta; order Orthoptera; family Acrididae; genus Schistocerca; species Schistocerca nitens. The sequence goes on along the minus strand of NC_064622.1, from coordinate 141,917,962 downwards.
CAATCACCACCATATGTTCTGAATGCCAAAACATTATTTCCTAGGGTACTTACACAAGAAGAAACCATAGTAATAATGTAATTCAAGGCTCGCAAGAAAAGATTTAAGTAGTCCCTTTTCCCGCACACTGTTAATGAGTGGGACGGTAGAGAAATAATGCGAACCTTCTGCCAGGCACGTAAGTCCGGATTGCAAAGAAATCCTGTTGATGTAGTCATGTAGATGTAACAACGAAATTATGTTGTAATTACGACATGTGACTTTCACTTGATCTGAACATCGAAGTTGTTTACTGTTTATTTACTTTTTGTTCATTAATTTCAGCCATATACGAACACCTAGGCGCATTAAAGTGATATTGAAATAAAGTGTCATGCATGGACCAATAACAATAAGTTCCCACCTACTTGTTATAGTACTGCATTATCTGCCAGCGTATTCAGAAGTGGATATCGCATACGAAGTTCCTAGGGTGTTTGTAATGGATATTGCAGACGACTTCGACAAAGTTTGAATGTAGCTTCGTAAAAGTTCCGTGAGCAAACGATCTGAGTTGCTGGCGAATACAGTTTATCCTCACTAGACAGTATATATTATCATTATACATGAGGTGAGTAGGGTTTCGCCGCGTTGCGGTGGCCGAGCGGTTCCAGGCGCTTCAGTGACGAACCGCACGGCTGCTTCAGTCGCAGGTTGGAATTCTACCTCGGGCATAGGTGTCTGTGATGCCCTTAGGCTAGCTAGGTTTAAGTAGTTCTAGGTCTAGGGGCTGATGACCTAAGCAGTTAGGTCGCATAGTTCTTGAAGCCATTTTTTGACCTTTCGCGTAAATTTTCTTTACATAAACCGTCGTATCTTTTGATTGCGTTGACATAGAAGCTCACTTTTTTACACCAGCAAGGGACCGGTTACAGCAAGAAGTGCGATACATTTCCGCTTATTATGTCCACCCGTTCTGGAGGTAAACGGGTTTTAAGGGTTGGGTAGACCGATAGACGGTCAAGAAAGTGAGACTAGTAGGGTTCCGTTTTTACCGGTTTAGGTGACGAAATCCTAACAACGAAAACACTGAAGATGAGGGCCGCATAAATAACACCCGCTACTCTTTATTCTAAATGTTCTAGTTGCTGTCGATACATAAGCATATTAGTCGTAGCTACGTTTTCGATCCAAATCACGTTTACAGGAATGCAAATAGAATGTATTTGCCTATACACGTGGTAATTCACATCCCAGTATTAATGCCACCGCGTTTTAGAAGTACGAACATTCTCATTGCTAGCTAGCTTAAGAAACACTTCTGCTAATGAACGTTTTCTGGCTGTGGCGAGTCTAGTGGAGAATTCGAAACAATGCAGAATACGTTTGGCAGCTATGTAGCCGTTTATTTCCTGGGGTGGTGCAGAATTATCCTACAAAATTTACTCTCTAATAACAGTAATTTGTTATTTCGATAATCATCCCGAATGATTGTCGCATAAGTGGTGACATAAAGGAAGAAAATTCATGTTTTTGAGTCCAGAAAGCTCTATGCAACAGAAACTGCAGATTTTTATTGCGAAATTGCCGGCTTGTTCATGTCTGGGGTAATAATAGAGGGCTGTTTGCCTAGGTTGTCTGCTAGCATAGTGAAAGGAAGGTCTGGTTTGTTTTCGGTTCTAATCTCTATGGAGGCAGGTAGAATATCAGTAAAGCAATTTTAAGAAATTCTCGCGCACCCAATACGATTTATCGCTACCTTTATTCTGTACTGGCGCTCTGTGGATGTCAATATGACACTCTTGTAGAATTTCATACATGATACTGCCTCCTTTTTCCGCTTCTGTCAATAATGGAATTGACTTAAGTGTGGCACTGAATGATTTTTAACTGAATTTCGTTATGAATCTTCACGCATTGCTAAATTTGCACACTTTCATGGTAGGTCAGCAATGGTAATCCAGTATGACTGGTCTGAACGTTGACACAGACCGTTTCGCGGGCGAATGCGGATAATATTTTGCTAATTCGTAACGGTCTGGGGTTCTTTGTCTGTTATCTGGATAAGCTGAAATTCATTTTTATTCGTCCGTTTCATACAAATTAGCGTTTCTTCTTTCAGTTCTGTCTTATGTTTACGTGTTGTATTTAACACACTAATCAGCATTAATATAGTCTTAGAAATTATGGAATACAGTCTAAAAAAGTTCAGATAGTTTGTCAATTTCACGCCTGCGCATAGTATGTTGGTAGCACTTCGTCGCCTTGCCTGTTATGCTGTGTAGCAGACTTTAAAGCCGTGCGGATCAGCATAACGAAAAGGCGAGGGGTCTCGCTCGTTTTGTCCACGACTGTACATTCCTCTCAACAGCGAGTAGTTCGCCTTCCGTAATGTTCGCACATGCATTGACAATGCGCTGTCGCGCGTTGTAGGCGTTCTCGGTGGATCACGATAGCAAATATCTTTCAACTCCCCCCACAGGAAGAAATCCGGGGACATCAGATCAGGTGAACGTGCAGGCCATGGTATGGTCCTTCGACGAGCAATCCACCTGTCATGAAATACGCTATTCAATACCGCTTCAACCGCGCGCGAGCTATGTGCCGGGCATCCATCATGTTATTGGAAGTGCAGCGCCATTCTGTCATGCAGTGAAACATCATGTAGTAACATTGGTAGAACATTACGTAGGAAATCAGCATACAATGCACCATTTAGATTGCCATCGATAAAATGGGGGCCAATTATCCTTCTTCCCATAATGCCACACCATACATAAACCCTCCAAGGTCGCAGCCATCGTCGATTTTCCATTACCCAATAGTGCATATCACGCCGGATTACGTTACCGCTGTTGGTAAATGACGCTTCGTCGCTAAACAGAACGCGTGCAAAAGATCTGTCATCGTCCCGTAATTTCTCTTGTGTCCAGTGGCAGAACTGTACACGACGTTCAAAGTCGTCGCCATGAAATTCCTGGTGCATAGAAATGTGGTATGGGTGCAATCGATGTTGATGTAGCATTCTCAACAACGACGTTTTTGAGATTCCCGATTCTCGCGCATTTTGTCTGCTATTGATGTGCGGATCAGCCGCGACTGCAGCTAAAACACCTACTTGGGCATCGTCATTTGCTGCAAGTAGTGGTTGAGGTTTCACATGTGGCTGAACACTTCCTGTTTCCTTAAATAACGTAACTATCCGGCGAACGGTCCGGACACTTGGATGATGTCGTCCAGGATACCGAGCAGCATACATAGCACACGCCCGTTGGGCATTTTGATCACAATAGCCATACGTCAACACGATATCGACCTTTCCCGCAATTGGTAAACGGTTCATTTTAACACGGGTAATGTATCACTAAGCAAATACCGTCCGCACTGGCAGAATGTTACGTAATACCACGTACTTATACGTTTGTGACTATTACAGCGCCATCTATCACAAAGCGAAATAAGTGGTCCAACTAAAACATTTATATTTCTTTACGTACTACACGAACAAGTAATAAAAATGGGGCTTCCTATTTTAAAAAGACGCAATTGATATCCGTTTGACCTATGGCAGCGCCATCTAGCGGGCCAATCATAGCGCCATCTGGTTTCCCCCTTCAAGCTAGACAAGTTTCGTTCTTTGTAGTTTTTTCGTTTGACGCTTATTTCGTGAGATATTTGGCACGGTCACTATCAAAGGACCACCCTGTATATATATAGGGTAATTCTCGAAGATACGCAAATGTTTTAATATGTTATTCTAAAAGTAAAACTAAAGAAAAAAATTCATATGAACATAGGTCTGCAAATGTTTAGTTACGGAGTTACGACTAATCAAAAGATTTTGAGTGAATTTTAGTAACTTCGCTAATATGAAGCCATCGCAAAACTGTAAGAAGTTAAAGTAAAGCACGATTTCCATTTATTTTGTTGTTACTGGTCTGGTGAATCTAATAAAACATGTCCCAGACGTGTATCTGCAGTAGTTTTCCAGAACATCCAGAGAAGCAAAGACTATTATACAAGTAAATTCGTTTACTTTCCATTAGGAATGTAGAAACCTTTATGTCATTGTTGGCAACCGCCAGTGAGTTGTTTCAGTCGATTCATAACCTTGAAACGAGTTAGTTTACTGCATTTTCACTACTTGCTCTCATTATGAATGCAATAGACGAAATTAAGAGCAACCCTGTGAAACTGAAACGAGCAACAAAATCCGTTCATACAGGTGCAGCTAAATGCATTGAACACGGTGGAGAAATTTTTGAACTCTTATTGTGAATTTATTGTGAAATTGTATGTACACTGTACAACTTCCTTAACACTGAGCTTTTTTTTCTCCGGTTTAACATGAATTCCCGTGAGCTGTGGTATTAATAAAAGGAGATTATCTGACACATTCATACAGTTTCAATTAACGTTATTACCATCATTTTGCAAAATTAAATTCTCTATAACTTCTGTTGAAAACTTTGTGCAGTTGTCTGTAATTTTTAAAAAAATTGTGCCAAGTAGTTAATAAATTGAAAATTTTACGAAATTATGTCTTTGCTTCTCTGGATGTTCTGCAATCCTACTGCTGATTTAAGTCTAGGACATGTTTTATTAGATTCACCAGACCAATAACAAAAAAAAAAAAAAAAAAAAATGGAAACCGTGATTTACTTTAACGCCGTACGGTTTTGCGATGGCTTCATATTAACGAAGTTACTAAATTTCAGACAAAATCTTTTATTAGCCGTAACTCCGTAACCAAACATTTATATAAAAATTTTTCTTTAGTTTTACTTGTAGAATAACATATTAAAATATTTGCATATCTTCGTGAATCACCCTATATGTAGGCCAAATCTGATGTTTTCTTTTATCGACTTCGGAGTAATTTTTTGCCAATTTAGGTGAAAGAAAGTTACCAGCATACTCACCTTTGGCGGGGTTACCACCATAGTATTCGTCTTGTCTTAAAAATAGGTAACGAACAGCGAACTACTCACCTTCGATTCCGTATATGGGACGCGAACCGACTAAATACTACAAAGACTGAACCTAAAAATTTATTTTCAGGTATAGACTAGATGTACTTGTTTCTGAGATCCAATCCTCCAGATATCGGACACTCAGATCGGTACCGAACTTTGTATGTTGTTAGAGTATCAACGAAAACATCGGTTTAGTTCGTGCTGCGTGCTATCGTCTAAAGGACATGCGTAAACGGTAATTAAAAGTAACACCAGAAGTATGGAGCACAGGAAGAGCATCTGTGAACGGTGATGTTGAAGATCTGGCGTGGGTGAGTTGGAACCAGAGTCCCGCATTCAGACTGCAACTATGACTACTTTTTGTTAACTATTTACGTGTGAAACTGTCACATGGGAGAACATTTTCCTAACATGTAAATGGATTTGTCGAAGTTTGTCGCAATATTACTTTGGCAGTCTAGTTTCGCTTCGTTAGCTGAACGTAGCAAACCTATTGAGTACATTTCTATAGACAGCCCGGTGTTCTGTCTCACATATCCGACAGAACACCACACCTACGTGTACATACGTACTCAATAGGTTTGCTGCTTTCAACTAACGAAGCGAAAGCAAAACAACATTCCTACAAACTCCGAAAAATCATTTAACATGTCAGGAGAATGTTCTCCCATATAACAATTCCACGCTTAAACAGTTAAAAAGAAATTGTAACCAGTGGGGGTTAGAACGCAATATCTTTGGTGCGACGACTTTACGCTCTAACAACTCATCCACGAGAGGTCTGTGCACCTTAGTTCTGGTGTTATTTTTAATCACAGTTTACGCATGTTCTACTGGACGACAGCACACAGCACGAACTAAATCGGTGTTTCGTTCATACTCTATCGACATACAAGATGTTGTACTTATCTGAGTGGCTAACATCTGGAGGCTTGGGTGTGAGACACATCTGACGGAAAACACGCCGTTTAATGTCATAAATACTGATAGCATTGGACACAATGGTGGAGGCACGGCGGTCTTTATTAAGAAAACTGCCATCACTATGTTGAAGAACTACTGCTGCCCTTGGCATACTTGGAAGCGATGGCTGTCTTCGCACAAAGAGCAATAGGGAAAACAAATTTTAATGCACCATATCTACAGGGCATGGACGAAAATATGGAAAAATGACGGACACAACATATAACCATACCTGAAATGTGCAGGAAAACTGTTGGCAGTGAAATCACATTCCATTCGTCACGAAATGGATAAATTTCGGGTCCTGTGTGCTTGTCAAGGGAAACTTATACCACTCTTCCGGCAAAATAGTGGCATCTTCAAGTAACGATGATAAAGGTGCGTACGATCTTGCACTCTTTTCACCAAAACAGACCACAGAACTCAATAATTTTCAGACCGGGTAGCTGCGATGGCCAATACAAGTGTTCAAAGCTAGTCACCAACAAAAACAGTTCGATGCAACTGACAGAAAGCTTAATAAGTGCTAAATACTCTAAGTTTTGTTGCTGGGCTGAAGTCTTTGCTGACGAACATTGACATTACTTCGCAAATCATTTTAAGTGTCTTCTTCCGCTTTTCCTTGATGTAGTTCTTTGTCTGCCCAAACTCCAAGATACTTTATTTGCGTCTTCCAAGGTATCCAATCATCGTACATTGTTAATACCGTGTCTATTATTGGATGTCACCTGGTAAACGAGACTGCTGCATTTATGTTCAAACACATGATAGGCTACTCTGCAGAATGCGCTGTTGTATTTCATCACTAACGGCATCTGTGAAATTTCCTCCATGCTTTGCAAGTATCAGTCGTGACGAATTCGACAGCCGTATCGTATTATTCCATGGGCCCCATGATTACTTTGCAAAGTAGCATTACTGCCAAGATACGAGGGTTACTCGCAAAGTAAGGAACGATCGGTCTCGAAATGGAAACTACAGTGAAAATCCGATGAAGTTTTGCACAGGTGTGTTGGGCAGTGTCTCTACTACGCCGGTCGATCGCGTTACGTCGTTCTCTTTAGTTCTGAGCACGCAGGGAGCACATAAAGATACCTAGAACAATAGTGTCTCCCGCCAAGTACGAGGGCCTGGTGAGGCATTTCGCCTGAAGCTATGCAGCCAACATTACATAACTGTCATGCGATTTCTTCTTCAAAACAATTATCTGCCGCATTCTGCAGGGGCAATGAAGATGCTCCTGCATCGTTTTCAATTTGAAATGTTTGATTACCCACAATACAGCCCGTAATTGTCTCCCTCTGAGTTTCATCTCTGCTCACATGAACCGCTGGCTATGAAGACATTTTGGCACAGACACAAGCTGTAGGCCAGCGTAGAGAATTGGTGGAAAGCACTGGCGGCTGCCTTGTATAACGAGGGCATTGGAAAGTTGGTACAACGCTACGACAAACGTCTAAGTCGGATCGGTGACTATGGAGATAAGTAGCTGGAAGTTGTAGCGAACTATTGCAAATAAAACAGTTTTGATTTTCACTGTGGTTTCCATTTCGCGACCTATTGTTCCCTACTCTCCAAATAGCCCTCGTATTAAGTGACCATTAAGGCTCAGTGAAGTTCGGTGGCAGGAGGAACAAGACTTTTGGTCAGGTGATTACAGGGTTATAAATACAAAATCAAATAGGGGTAATGCAGGAGTAGGTTTAATAATGAATAAAAAAATTTGGAGTGCGGGTTAGCTACTACAAACAGCATAGTGAACGCATTATTGTGGCCAACATAGAGGAGGAGGAGGAGATTAGTCTTTAACGTCCCGTCGACAACGAGGTCATTAGAGACGCAGCGCAAGCTCGGGTGAGGGAAGGATGGGGAAGGAAATCGGCCGTGCCCTTTCAAAGGAACCATCCCGGCATTTGCCTGAAGCGATTTAGGGAAATCACGGAAAACCTAAATCAGGATGGCCGGAGACGGGATTGAACCGTCGTCCTCCCGAATGCGAGTCCAGTGTGCCAACATAGACACAAAGCCCATGCCTACTACAGTAGTACTAGTTTATATGCCAACTATCTCTGCAGATGATGAAGAAATTGATGAAATGTATGACGAGATAAAAGAAATTATACAGGTAGTGAAGGGAGACGAAAATTTAATAGTCATGGGTTACTGGAATTCGTCAGTAGGAAAAGGGAGAGAAGGAAACATAGTAGGTGAATATGGATTGGGGGGAAGAAATGAAAGAGGAAGCCACCTTGTAAAATTTTGCACAGAGCATAACTTAATCATAGCTAACACTTGGTTCAAGAATCATAAAAGAAGGTTGTATACCTGGAAGAATCCTGGAGATACTAAAAGGTATCAGATAGATTATATAATGGTAAGACAGACATTTAGGAACCAGGTTTTAAATTGTAAGACATTTCCAGGGGCAGATGTGGATTCTGACCACAATCTATTGGTTATGAACTGCAGATTGAAACTGAAGAAACTGCAAAAAGGTGGGAATTTAAGGAGATGGGACCTGGATAAACTGAAAGAACCAGAGGTTGTAGAGAGTTTCAGGGAGAGCATAAGGGAACAATTGACAGGAATGGGGGAAAGAAATACAGTAGAAGAAGAAAGGGTAGCTCTGAGGGATGAAGTAGTGAAGGCAGCAGAGGATCAAGTAGGTAAAAAGACGAGGGTTAATAGAAATCCTTGGGTAACAGAAGAAATATTGAATTTAATTGATGAAAGGAGAAAATATAAAAATACAGTAAATGAAGCAGGCAAAAAGGAATACAAACGTCTCAAAAATGAGATCGACAGGAAGTGCAAAATGGTTAAGCAGGGATGGCCAGAAAACAAATGTAAGGATGTAGAGGCTTGTCTCACTAGGGGTAAGATAGATACTGCCTACAGGAAAATTAAAGAGACCTTTGGAGAGAAGAGATCCTCTTGTATGAATATCAAGAGCTCAGATGGCAACCCAGTTCTAAGCAAAGAAGGGAAGGCAGAAAGGTGGAAGGAGTATATAGAGGGTTTATACAAGGGCGATGTACTTGAGGACAATATTATGGAAATGGAAGAGGATGTAGATGAAGACGAAATGGGAGATAAGATACTGCGTGAAGAGTTTGACAGAGCACTGAAAGACCTGAGCCGAAACAAGGCCCCGGGAGTAGACAATATTCCATTAGAACTACTGATGGCCTTGGGAGAGCCAGTCGTGACAAAACTCTACCATCTGGTGGAGCAAGATGTATGAGACAGGCGAAATACCCTCAGACTTCAAGAAGAATATAATAATTCCAATCCCAAAGAAAGCAGGTGTTGACAGATGTGAAAATTACCGAACTATCAGTTTAATAAGTCACAGCTGCAAAATACTAACGCGAATTCTTTATAGACGAATGGAGAAACTGGTAGAAGCGGACCACGGGGAATATCAGTTTGGATTCCGTAGAAATGTTGGAACACGTGAGGCAATACTAACCTTACGACTTATCTTAGAAGAAAGACTAAGAAAAGGCGAACCTACGTTTCTAGCATTTGTAGACTTAGAGAAACCTTTTGACAATGTTAACTTGAATACTCTCTTTCAAATTCTGAAGGTGGCAGGGGTAAAATACAGGGAGCGAAAGGCTATTTACAATTTGTACAGAAACCAGATGGCAGTTATAAGAGTCGAGGGGCATGAAAGGGAAGCAGTGGTTGGGAAGGGAGTGAGACAGGGTTGTAGCCTCTCCCAGATGTTATTCAATCTGTATATTGAGCAAGCAGTAAAGGAAACAAAAGAAAAATTCGGAGTAGGTATTAAAATTCATGGAGAAGAAGTAAAAACTTTGAGGTTCGCCGATGACATTGTAATTCTATCAGAGACAGCAATGGACTTGGAAGAGCAGTTGAACGGAATGGACAGTGTCTTGAAAGGAGGATATAAGATGAACATCAAAGTAGTAAAGGAGTTTTGCTATTATGGAGTAAAATAACTGATGATGGTCGAAGTAGAGAGGATATAAAATGTAGACTGGCAATGACAAGGAAATCGTTTCTGAAGAAGAGAAATTTGTTAACATCGAGTATCGATTTAAATGTCAGGAAGTCGTTTCTGAAAGTATTTGTTTGGAGTGTAGCCATGTATGGAAGTGAAACATGGACGATAACCAGTTTGGACAAGAAGAGAAGAGAATAGAAGGTTTCGAAATGTGGTGCTACAGAAGAATGCTGAAGATAAGGTGGGTAGATCACGTAACTAATGAGGAGGTATTGAATAGCTTTGGGGAGAAGAGAAGTTTGTGGCACAACTTGGTTAGAAGAAGAGATCGGGTGGTAGGACATGTTATGAGGCATCAAGGGATCACCAGTTTAGTGTTGGAGGGCAGCGTGGAGGGCAAAAGTCGTAGAGGGAGACCAAGAGATCAATACACTAAGCAGATTCAGAATGATGTAGGTTGCAGTAGGTACTGGGAGATGAAGAAGCTTGCACAGGATAGAGTAGCATGGAGAGCTGCATCAAACCAGTCTCAGGACTGAAAACCACAACAACAACATAGGCTCATGAGGTGACATGGTACAACATTTGTTTTCCAATGGTGATGCTGTGATCGAAGACGACACGGCCCCTGTTCACACAACTCGCATTGTCCACGACTCGATCTGTGAGCACGAGGATCCATTGTCGTATCTCCCAAGGACACCACAGTCGCCATATCTCAAAGTTATCGTACCGATTACGTGTACAGACTGATGGCAATCTTGTTCTGCAGCGTCCAAGTTTCAAGCCTGTCAAATAGCCGTTGCATACGATTTATCATTTGTGGTATGTTGCCTCCTCTAGTTAAAAACTCCATATCTTCTGGATAGATATTTCTAGAAACGGTGTTTTCACAGATTGTTATTATAGATAGCTGGGTCTCGTATGTTGGGTGCTCGCATAAAGTTTGGCGAAGTGTTTGATATTTGAAAAGTCACCTTATAGAAGATTTAAGAGTGCATTCCACACGGGGAAAGTAGAAAAGACATCGCAGGCAAAGTCACAATCAGGGTGAAAGTATTTGTTGGGAGATCGTGACGGACGGTAGTTGAAGAGGATTGTGACTGAAAATAAGAGGACGGCAGCTGAAAAAGTCACTTCAGAACTGAATGTTGCAATCGCTAACCATGTCAACACTGAAACAGCTCTAAAGAAATTCCATAAACAGGTAATTGCGAGGCGACTTAGAATTTGGAAACCACTCAGCAGTGATGCAAATGCTCTAACACGGAAATGTGATGCGGAAGCCAATAACAACTACACTATGAACCCATGGAAGAAATTTATTTAGTCAGAAGAGTATTGTTGCACACTGTTTCCAATTTATGGCCGAATTTAGACCTAGGCTTCGTTGATGATACGGAAAACCCTATCGTGATATTCCATGAACCCCACGGTTATCCTGAAAGGTGGTATTACAGCCAAGGAATATGCACGCTGCAGTGTTTGTTCCCCAATGTTGAAGTATTCCAAGACGACACCCCCTCTGTCCACACAACTCCCATCGTCCACGGCTGGTTTTGTCGGCACGAGGATGCGTTATTGCTAAGCTATTATGTTTCAGTCTTCAGAGTTTCCAAGGAGCTCTTATGGTATGGTTTTGAGCTGTTCTACGTATGCCGTGATCCTGTGACTGAGTAGTGGTTGAGAGTCTGTGAGTAGTGTGCCTGTACCTGTGAACAGCCGCTTATATCAGCAAGTGCTGCTCGCTCCATAGAAGTGTTGCTTCGTAGAATGTCACTCCATACCAGTGCTCCCATCTCCTGAAAACTACGCGCCGATATTACCAGTTTCACTCGGGAATAAAGTATTGTTTCATCTAAAAATCATCGACATGTAAGCTTAAATGACGTTGCCACGGGCCAGACGCACAACGAGTGCTTATTTCATAAGAAATTTGAACCTTTGTGTGCCATCTGTTCTTCCAACTTTTTAATCTTTTTCTCACATTCTCTTTTTGTATTTATTCTGTTGTTCAGCTTTAGTGCGCTGAACTGAAAAATATAATCCAGCTGGGTCTCACGTTCTGTAGATAGTTTTTTCTGTTATTCCTAAACGAATATTATCTGCATAAATCTTCAATTCAATAGCAGTGAGCAACACTCAGTTCCACAAGTACAGGGTGTTTCAAAATGACCGGTATATTTGAAACGGCAATAAAAACTAAACGAGCAGCGATAGAAATACACCGTTTGTCGCAATATGCTTGGGACAACAGTACATTTTCAGGCAGACAAACTTTCGAAATTACAGTAGTTACAATTTTCAACAACAGATGGCGCTGCGGTCTGGGAAACTCTATAGTACGATATTTTCCACATATCCACCATGCGTAGCAATAATGTGGCGTAGTCTCTGAATGAAATTACCCGAAACCTTTGACAACGTGTCTGGCGGAATGGCTTCACATGCAGATGAGATGTACTGCTTCAGCTGTTCAATTGTTTCTGTATTCTGGCGGTACACCTGGTCTTTCAAGTGTCCCCACGGAAAGAAGTCACAGGGGTTCATGTCTGGCGAATAGGGAGGCCAATCCACGCCGCCTCCTGTATGTTTCGGATAGCCCAAAGCAATCCCACGATCATCGAAATATTCATTCAGGAAATTAAAGACGTCGGCCGTGCGATGTGGCCGGGCACCATCTTGCATAAACCACGAGGTGTTCGCAGTGTCGTCTAAGGCAGTTTGTACCGCCACAAATTCACGAAGAATGTCCAGATAGCGTGATGCAGTAATCGTTTCGGATCTGAAAAATCGGCCAATGATTCCTTTGGAAGAAATGGCGGCCCAGACCAGTACTTTTTGAGCATGTAGGGACGATGGGACTGCAACATGGGGCTTTTCGGTTCCCCATATGCGCCAGTTCTGTTTATTGACGAAGCCGTCCAGGTAAAAATAAGCTTCGTCAGTAAACCAAATGCTGCCCACATGCATATCGCCGTCATCAATCCTGTGCACTATATCGTTAGCGAATGTCTCTCGTGCAGCAATGGTAGCGGCGCTGAGGGGTTGCCGCGTTTGAATTTTGTATGGATAGAGGTGTAAACTCTGGCGCATGAGACGATACGTGGACGTTGGCGTCATTTGGACCGCAGCTGCAACACGGCGAACGGAAACCCGAGGCCGCTGTTGGATCACCTGCTGCACTAGCTGCGCGTTGCCCTCTGTGGTTGCCGTACGCGGTCGCCCTACCTTTCCAGCACGTTCACCCATCACATTCCCAGTCCGTTGAAATTTTTCAAACAGATCCTTTATTGTATCGCTTTTCGGTCCTTTGGTTACATTAAACCTCCGTTGAAAACTTCGTCTTTTTGCAACAACACTGTGTTCTAGGCGGTGGAATTCCAACACCAGAAAAATCCTCTGTTCTAAGGAATAAACCATGTTGTCTACAGCACACTTGCACTTTGTGAACAGCACACGCTTACAGCAGAAAGACGACGTACAGAATGGCGCACCCACAGACTGCGTTGTCTTCTATATCTTTCACATCACTTGCAGCGGCATCTGTTGTTGAAAATTGTAACTACTGTAATTTCGAAAGTTTGTCCGCCTGAAAATGTACTGTTGTCCCAAGCATATTGCAACAAACGGTGTATTTCTATCGCTGCTCGTTTAGTTTTTATTGCCGTTTCAAATATACCGGTCATTTTTGAAACACCCTGTAAGTGTACGTCATTGTCTCAATGAATTAAAAGACATTATTACAAATATATGTTTACATGTAAATACATATTACTGCTAATCGCACAGTCACCTAACTGTAAATCGAATCGCCGCCATTACCTACTATAGCTTGGCACCCTAGCCCTCTACGCGGTAAATCATCCACGTTCCCAACTTCTAAATATCGTTGAAACCACTCCGCAACGTGTTCTTTGACTTTCTAAGAATTTTAGCAGCAGCCCATATGAAAGCTCTGGTCCTTTCGGATGATTTACAAGGAACACTGCCTCGTGACGCTTGATATATTTTGCACTCATTTTACACTACAACCGACAAAACCTAGCAGGGTGCACAGTTCAGAAAGCATTAAGTAAAAGTGCAAGGTTGCTCAACCCGGTATCTATAGAGCACTTCACAGAAAATTTAAGCAATGTTAATTGGGGAGATGTTTATAATGAGTCAAATGCTTACGATAAATGCAACATATTTCTTGATATATTTATATCAGTTTTCAAAGGAACCTTATATTACTACAGGTATTAAGGTGTCTTCACACAGAAAAAGGAAACTGTATGAAACAGCAAGAATTAGTAAAGACCGAGAAGTAATTATACGCTATAAAAATTATTGTAACATACTGGGAAAAGTTGTCAGAAAATCAAAAAATATGTATATTAGAGATGAATTTATCAACTCAGGCAATAAAATAAAATCAATATGGAACATTGTTAGGAGACAGACAGGAAAAGTAACCACTGTGGTAGATAGTAAAACATATTAAAGAGAATGAGACCATCTTGACCAACATTACACGAGTAGCTAATATATTTAATAACCACTTCCCACGAGTAGGTGGAAAAATTGATGAGAATAGTTCAAAAGAAAAAGCCAAGCAGTATATGGAAGGGTCAGTTTTGAGAAATCCTGGTCATATTAACTTTCACCCAACAACCACTTGTGAAATAAGGAAAATCATTAAGTCTTTGAAAAATAAATGTTCTGTAGGAGTAGATAAAATATCTAACAAGATATTAAAACAGTGTGGAGTAGCTAAAGCTGATGTTCTGAGTCGTGTATATAATGCATCATTAACTCAAGGTATTTTTCCACACAGATTAAAATATCCCATTGTCAAGCCTCTCTATAAGAAACGGGACTCCACTTATGCCAATAATTACCGGAAAGTATCCTTGTTTACAGAATTTTCAAAAATCGTTGAGAAAGTAAAGTACACAATCTCAACAGTAATGGGATAGTTAGTAAATCACAGTTCGGATTTCAAAACTGGTGTCCATTGAGACAGCAGTATACAGTATCACTGCCCACATAACAGAGTCTTTAAATAGTAAAATGCCTCCAACAGGAATTTTCTGCGAATTATCCATTTGGATTTGATTGTGTTAAACATGACATTATGTTACATAAATTACTATTCAATGATATAAATGGAAAAGCATACGAGTGGTTTAAGTCATATCTACAGAACAGGAAGCAAAAGTTTCTTTATATGGTTAAATGATTTAAGGAAGTTTCCCACTTCATCGCACTGGGGTAAAATTTACATTAGGTGTTCCACAGGGTTCGATCAAGGGTCCCCTTCTGTTCTTGATATATGTGAATGATCTCCCTTCTCATCTGAAACAAGAAGCTAAACTGACACTGTTTGCTGATGATACAAGCATCATTATTGTTCCAGTAAAAGTAACTTCAATAGAAAATGGTACAAATAATGTCTTTGGAAATGTTATTGACTGGTTTTCTGTGAATGTGCTTGCTCTGAACTTTGAAAAAACGCAGTTCATCCAATCTTACGATACTTGTAAACTGTAGGTATGCGTTCTCTGTGGCTCTGAGGGGAGTCTCACTACAGCAAGGAGTGGCTTAACTGGAATCGTGCTGGTCAGACTATCGCAGCGAAGTATTAAATCAAGTATTATTTTGTTATGGATGATGTTTCGCTTTTGAGACAAAGTATAACACTGTTATTACAGCTAAATTTACAGATACATATGTTGTTGATATTATTCGATCGTATCGTCTCTGTTTAATTCACTTGTTGTGTGTGTTGTGCGTCGTGAGTGACCTAGTATTTTACCATTGATTGTCTATCTACTGTTTCCAATATAGTATCTTGTCTGCGTAGATATAGACAAGGAATCATTTGAGAAGCATGTACACACAGATATACTTTTCAATCGCAATACTATGAAGCATTTTGAACAACATACACATAAATTTACGTGGCCTGTTACACAAGAGTACATTAGGCGGGGGGATTCTGGATTCTGTGAAATGTTTAGGCCCGCACCCTCCACTGTTGCACAGACAGCGCCACAATCTACTTATCTACCCACTCACCACGTGTACAGCCCTTTGATATTCCGTCGTGTGACACCAGCAGCGCCAAAAATCTGAGTCCCTTTCCGGGTCATTCTCCTCACCCCAAGAGTAGTCGTCCTGAAAAACAGGAATTCAGTGACGGAACAGAAATAGCAACATCAAAAAATAATTTTGCAGAGTAATGAAATTTCAAGAATCCAGTTGTGTAAGGTAACATATTTAAGTTATCTACAATACAAGATCACAGGTGAATGTAATCCACGGCAAATCTGAAATATTGGCACATTAACAACAGGTGCGGCCGCCAGAATGTTGAATGTAAACATGCAAGCATTGTGTTGTACAGGTGTCAGATGTCAGTTTGTGGGATGGAGTTCCATGCCTGTTGCAGTTGGTCGGTGAATATATGGACGGTTATATGCTATTTGTGGATGATGCTGGAGTTGTCGTACAATGATGTTCCATATGTGCACGCTTGGGGACAGATGTGGTGACCAAGTAGGCAAAGGCAACACGTCGACACTCTGTAGAGCATGCTGGATTACAACAGCGGTATGTGGGTGAGCGTTATCCTGTTAGAAAACACCCCTTGGAATCCAGTTCATGATTGGCAGCGCAACAGGCCGAATCGCTAGACTGACGTACAAACTTGCAGTCAGGGTGCGTGAGATAACCGTAAGAGTGCTCCTGCTGTCATATGAAATCGCGCCCCAGACTATAACTCCATGCATATCTCCAGTGTGTCTAGCACATGGACATATGGGTTGGAAGGTCCTCAGCTAGCGTCCTTTTAACCAACACACTGCCATCACTGGCACTGAGGCTGAACCCGCTTTCACGAGAATATATAACACACCTCAACTCTGCCCTCCATACAGGTCTCCCTCGACACCACTGAAGTAGCATGTGGCGATGGTTTGGGATCAGTGCGCAATAGTCTGGAACCGCGCGACCGCTACGGTCGCAGGTTCGAATCCTGCCTCGGGTATGGATGTGTGTAATGTCCTTAGGTTAGTCAGGTTTAAGTAGTTCTAAGTTCTAGGGGACTGATGACCTCAGAAGTTGAGTCCCATAGTGCTCAGAACCATTTCGGGATCAGTGCAATGCACGTTACAGGGCGTCTGACTCGGAGCTATCCATGAAGTAACCGATTTGTAACAGTTCGTTGTGTTACTATGGTGCCAACTGCTGCTGAAATTGCTGCTGCAGATGCAGTGCGATGTACCAGAGCCACATGCCGACCACGATGGTCTTCCCTCAAGGTAGTGTCACATGGCCGTCCGGAGCCCGGTCTTCTTGTGACCGTTCGTTCTCGAGACCACGGCCGCTAGCACTCATGTACTGTGGCTACATTGTTGCCAAGTGTTTCTGCAATATCGCAGAAAGAACATCCAACTTCTCGTAGCCCTATTATACGATCTCATTCGAGGTCAGTGAGGTGCTGATAATGGCGTATTTGCCGATTTAAAAGCATTCTTGACTAACATCGACTACCACGTCCAATCTCAAAAGTAACGACCGTTGCAGCGTGTATTTGAAGCAAACCTGATTTGCATCCTCCTAGAGCCGCTTCTAGCACCACTCATATGCGACTGGCAAGAAATTTGAATAGACGTCGTCTTTCAGATGTAGAAACATGCCTACCAATTTTCGTTTATGTCGCACAACTCCTTCTCGGTGTTTAGATTTTTTTCGTCAGTGTAGTTTCACTGTGAAGATCATAACGGTACTACCAAAATAGCAGCTCCAGTCAGGGCCAGGAATGTGTTCCGTTTCTCTCAAGGCAAAAATTCTTCAGTGAAGAAATCAGAGGAAGAATTTAGCGCAAAGCAGCATGAAAGAACAAACATTGTTCATCTTGTAAAATGTTATCAGTCACTTCTCCAAGTCTACTGAGTGTTTAGTAGTTAACAGACATATACATGTAAAAACAGTAACTAAGTCCCTCTGAGGATATTGTTGTTTGCAATAATATTATCCACAACGGCAAATACGAATACTGAAAGAGTAAGAGTATCATTATCTTAAGAAGGCAGTGGCAAGTTTAATCAAATTCATAGAATGTAGGCTTTCACGACCGGTATTTACGATGTTGCAGATAATTGATTCATACTGAGCCGGCCGAAGTGGCCGTGCGGTTAAAGGCGCTGCAGTCTGGAACCGCAAGACCGCTACGGTCGCAGGTTCGAATCCTGCCTCGGGCATGGATGTTTGTGATGTCCTTAGGTTAGTTAGGTTTAACTAGTTCTAAGTTCTAGGGGACTAATGACCTCAGAAGTTGAGTCCCATAGTGCTCAGAGCCATTTTTTTGATTCATACTGAGCGAGGTGACGCAGTGGTTAGCCCACTGGACTGGCATTCGAGAGGACAACGCTTCAAACTCGCGTGATTTTCCTAAATCGCTCCAGGCAAATGCCGGGATGGTTCCTTTGAAAGGACCTGGCCGATTTCCTTCCTCTTCCTTGACACAATGGAAGCTTGTGTTCCGTGTCGAATGACCTCCTTGTCGACGGGATGTTAAACGCAATCTTCTTTCCTTCCTTCCTTTCCTTCCATTTGATTCACGGGCATAAGGCCTTGGTCCAAGGCATAATTCTCTGCCTATATATTTTACCCGTAATGAGAAGAGGCTTCGTGTTGACGGGAGAGGTTACAAGATGTTCTTTGGAATCAGATTAAGATATACATAGTTATCAGGATCTATCGACGCAAAAATTATTACTTCGGACTGACAAATCATACTACAGCTCTGCTTTGACTGCCCTTGGTATGTGAATCCAAAATAGATGACAAGAAAGTCAAAATATTTCTATCTAGAGAATGTCCAGAAGTAAGGAATGATATATACATACAGACACACACAAACATACACACACACACACACACACACACACACACACACACACACACACATACACATACACATACACACACACCACACACAGACACACACACACACATCTGAAAAGCTTGTAAGAACGTTGCAGGGTATGTTCTGCTGAGAAATAATTGTTCAGAAAAAAATCGATACATTAGTTCGTTCCCGAGTTAATTATTATAGTTAGCCGACCAGGCCGATGCGTGCGCAGATTCAAGCGGCCGGCCATATACAATAAGTGTCAGTTGCTCTCAGAGCGTAAATCATAGCACAAGAGACTGCTCAACCTTTGCCTCAGGCTCGACCATTACCACCGTCCCATGTTCAATTTTTGTATCGCTCTCTTTTTCGGTTTTAGGAAACCAAATGAAGAATGTGTCTGGCGACAACGTCCCTGACGGCAATGGCGTGATTTGCTAACTTAGGTGTCAATTAACTTGGAATCAGAGCAAAGTATCGAACTTTTTTTAACAGTTGTTTCTCAGGACGACTTCCATCGCAACACCCTTCAAGCTTTTCAGACAGTATCTGACCACTGTGTATATCATCCTTTTGTATTGGTTGAGTCTCCGAGAGACGGAAGGATGTAGGCACTCTGCCATATGTGTGCAATGTGTGTTGCCTGTAACCAAGTGATTTTCTCCGAGCGACCGGTCTGAGCCGATCAAAATAAATTAACTTCCCTGGGTCGCTTCCCAAATAACGTTCTCGCAAAGAAACACTCAATTTTATGGTTTCTTTTTTGTAAATCTCCCATCAGTTTACTGAGTTACTCAGTATGCGCCACTCTGGTTGAGTAAAGCCTTTTACTTCGGTGAAATCTCATCATGCAAGGGACAGAGTACACTCACGGACGTTTGGTGTCACTGGGACGGAACGCAGTTGAGTGATTCTCTACGACATGGATTCCTTGGAAAGTTTCTAGAAGTATATGGCAGCAGATTCTAAGTATGGGCGACAGTATGGTATTAGAACAGTAACCGAAAAATTTAGAAATAGTGAAGGCAGAAGATAAACACAAGGCTGGTTTTAAAGAGAGCAAACTGCAAAACATTTACTGCAGAAATAGGTGCAGCCACTTAGACAATATATATGTAAAACATAGACTTTAGGGCGCATGCTCTTACCCAGTCCTCCTGCAGAGGAAGACAAATCTCAACCGAAGGGGCGGCGCAGCAACAAGGAAATACAGGAAACTAACAGACGTCCAAGGAAAGGTCTGTAATCCTCGGAGGAATTAACGCCACTCAGTGGGAAGAACAGAAGGCTGACTATACTCTGCCAGCTTAAACAAATGTATACAATGAAGTTTCGAGAGACTAGGAAGGAGAAATGGGGACGCATCATGAATGATCAGTTGAAGCTATACTTATGAGTTTAGCCATATAAACTCACTGATAAAATTAAATCTCACACCTTTCTGTAAACCCTGATGCAACAATTACAAATGTCTGGAGGGAACCAGTCGAATAATTCCTAAACTGTCTCTTGAGAGATGTCTCCTAAAACATAGACAATAACTATCAGTCAGTGTTCCGTGGCTAAAAGACTTCTGAGAGTACAAACAGCGATACACCACTCCCGCCTGATCAGGAAGATGTATCGGTAGCAAAAGCCTCGCTAGAAAGTGGCAAAGCACCTAGGCCCGGTGGTTTCTATTCAGAAGGGATACAGATGGGAGCAGAAATCACAGTACCATTTTTAACAAATCTGTTGAATTATAATTTAAAAATTAAATGTTTAACGTTAAAGGAGAAAAATCATGTTCATTATGTATAAAACTGGTAAGGAAGTGTGGTAGCCCAAGGCTTACCCAACCATGTACTAACTGAACGGCCACTCAAGCTATGGAGCTGAAATAGTCTCTACAGAGATAAAATTTGTAGGATATGGACAGGTGGTTTTAGTGTAGCCTATTTTGTCACTCGATACACGTATACCGCGGTAGCCATACAGCAAAAGGCAGCAAGATGAACAAAATAGCCAGCTGAATTTAAATGTGTATCTGGTTGTCTCAAAAATGAGCTAACTGAATGAAATGCAGTGAATATGCAGTGGGATATATACAGGATGATCTTACTAAATAGGAACGAGCTACAGGACGTTGCAATAAGGAACAAAAACAGGTAGTATTGACATACCGCCAGAAAAGTGTTGCAAATGAGGTACACACACAATTGAAGATTGAAAATAGGTCTTTTACAATGTAGGTTTCAATCGCTAAGAAATACGTGAGACCACACCAGTCAAGTTGGAATGTTCTGTCTATACTAATGATTGTAAGGATATGGTGGCAGCGAACGCTCACTATTACATCTTCCTCAATTTGTGGTCCGGATAGATGTTGTCAAGATGTCTCCGCACACAAGTGTGGAAGTAATCTGGAGCACCATCATGTAACAGTCACATTACTCTTAGTAACATAAGGCGCCATGAAAAGATTTCCGTTCCAAGGCCAGCTTTAGTATGCCAATCGGGGAAAATCGCCGTGATTAAGCCAGTCATCCCACCAACGGACCGGCTGAAGATATCCATTTGGTACAGCACCGTGTCCTGCTGCGTGAAGAAGTCCGTAACTACCTGCTGCACATCCTCGTTCAACCGGAATCATCTACCCTTCAAGGCCTTTTTTAAGCGACCGAAGGCGTGATAATCGCATGAGGAGAGAGCAGAGAGAACAGGACTGTAGGGTGGGTGTGTCCCACTTGAGACGGCGTAACTTCTGCGTTACCACACTTGCCACATGAGGACGTGCGTTATCATGAAGCAGCACCACTCCCTGTCTTAGTTTGCCCAATGTTTCGCCTTAATTGCCCGCCATAATTTGTCCAATGTTGCGCATTTGAAATCAACAAGCAATGGGCCCGATAACTAAAGAACGAGGTGAGCATAACCTTTCTAGCAGATGGCTTGCTTTTGAACTTCTTGGGAGAATCAGGCGATAGATAGCGTCAACGCTTCCGGCACCGGTTCTCATTGATGGCACCAGCTAACTTCATTTGTTAACGTCGCCTACAACAATGCGCTCAAGGAACATATTGCCTCCAACATTGAAACGCGCCAGGTGCTTCAAGCATAGATTTGCTTTTTGTTCGGAATTCAACGCCTGGGTAATACTAGCTGTAGACCTTAAGGTAGCCTAATTCCTGTCGCATGGTTCAAATGGCTCTGAGCACTATGGGACTTAACATCTATGGTCATTAGTCCCCTATAACTTACAAGGGAACCTCCCCATCTCAACCCCCTCAGATTTAGTTATAAGTTGGCACAGTGGATATGCCTTGAAAAACTGAACACAGATCAGTCTAGAAAACAGGAAGAAGTTGCGTGGAACTATGAAAAAAATAAGCAAAATATACAAACTGAGTAGTGCATGCGCAACATAGGCAACATCTAGGGGAATCCGAAGCCCAGAGCGTCGTGGTCCCGTGGTTAGCGTGAGGAGCTGCAGACCGAGAGGTCCTTGGTTCAAGTCTCCCCTCGAGTGAAAAGTTTAATTTTTTATTTTCAGACAATTATTATCTGTTCGTCCGATGCGAGGTAACTGCGCCGTAGTATGGGGACGTTGTATGAAAAACATATGTTTTGACAGAGCACAGGGAAAACTGTGCGACTGTGAAACTGTTGCATTCATTTGTTGTAGTTTATTTGACAAACTCTTACGTTTTCATCACTTTTTTTGGAGTGATTATTACATCCACAAGAAAATCTAAATCGGGCAAGGTAGAAGAATTGTTTTACCCATTCGCCAAGTGTACAAGTTAGGTGGGTCAACAACATATTCCTGTCATGTGACGCACATGCCATCACCAGAGTCGTATAGAATATATCAGACGTGTTTTCCTGTGGAGGAATCGGTTGACCTATGACCTTGCGATCAGATGTTTTCGGTTCCCATTGGAGAGGCACGTCCTTTCGTCTACTAGTCGCACGGTTTTGCGGTGCGGTCGCAAAACACAGACACTAAACTTATTACAGTGAACGGAGACGTCAATGAACGAACGGACAGATCATAACTTTGCAAAAATAAAAAAAGTAAATTTTTCACTCGAGTGAAGACTTGAACCCAGGACCTCTCGTTCCCCACCTCCTCGCGCTAACCCCGGGACCACGGCGCTCGTGGGGTCACATTGTCCTTGATGTTGCATATCCTGCTCATGGACTACTCAGTTTGTATATTTTGCTTATTTTTTTTTATAGTTCCACACAACTTCTTCCTGTTTTCTCGATTGATATGTGTACAGTTTTTCAAGGCCTATCCACTGGGCCAACTTATAACTAAATCTGAGGGGGGTGCGATGGGGAGGTTCCCTTGTTAGAACTACTTCAATCTAACTAACCTAAGGACATCACACAACACCCAGTCATCACGAGGTAGAGAAAATCCCCGACCCCGCCGGGAATCGAACCCGGTCCTGTCCCATAATTATTTACTGCATGCTACAGAAGCTTATGTCGAGATCCTTTGATAGCACATGAATGGTCCGCCCTAATCGCATCATCAACTACCCGTGTGTTGTCTGTAGTGGACAAGGCTGGCCTCCCTGATCGAATGGCGTCATCTGTCGAATCGGCACCAGCACAGAACTAGGCACCCCATTCCACAACGGTGGTTTTCGACACACATGCTGCCCCATACATATTCTTCGTCCTCCGATGGTCGTCTACCGCCGTTTGTGCTTCAGCAGCCAAGAAAAGAATAACGCCACGTTACTCCTGTTTGGACGCCTTTGGTAATAACATCGCCTTAGTTCACGTTTCTGCATTTACCACACGCACATTGGAAAGCCAGGAATGTCACACTTACCCTTTGTCTACACGTCGGTGCTCATACCCGCATCGGAATCGCAGCTGGCAGCATATAAGCTGCAGCAACTCCCTCGCACGAAAAGTTTTGATGAAAGGCACGCCTTCCAGCAGGGGAAGCAGAGTCACTGTCAGGAAGAGCAGATCTGCCTCACCTGTGAGGCTTTGCAGGGGGATGTCTAGTCCCACAAGGCGGTCGCCAATAATGCACGCCAATTCATTGAGACTCAACTAGTGATTATGGCTCGTTGCTACCATACCACTAAAACACTAGTACAAACAGAACATTCCGATTTCTCTGACATGTTTTCATGTATGTTTTTAATCATTCAAGCCTACACCATCGAATATCTTTTATCTCCACCTTCATGTTGCGACGGGGCGGTAAATAAAGAAGAAGTGCGGTTGCAGCATTTTCACACGAATGTGCATATACAAATGTTGGTTAAAAATGTTATTGCAAATTTTGGCTCTCATGTGAGTCTCAGGGAATGATTTCCACACTTGGTGCATTAGTACCCTTCCACACCCGCGCATCTGTTATAGTTTCGAATTATTTACTCCTATTCCCTCAGACATAACTACAGTTTATGCTAGGGAATAAGAATTAGGCAATTATTATATTAAAATCAGTTTTTCACGACACAGATCAATCACTATTTATTGGCGTTGTCCTGCTCTTTCACACAATGAAATTATCACTGGTGAGACGGTTTACAGTTTTACTTTTATAATAATTTGACTCTGAGCTCTCAGTAGCAGTAACGTAGGCTGCCATAATCGAAAGTTATTCAATCAATTCGAACAGAACCACAAGTCCCACTGCCCTCTTTGTTCTAGCAGTTTTGGCGCGAAATCACAGTTCGCCACACGTTCACTTACGACGATGTATACCTCGTAAATCGCACTCACACAAATAAAAGTAGCACTCCCAGTTCACCAAATATATGCTTGAACACTTGCACTATTCAACAATACTCTTTGTCGAAATAAATCGGCGCGAAAAAGAATTCTCAAACGACCACATGGGCCACCCTCCAGTGAGGCTTGCTCGCCACCCACCCTCCAAACGACTGACCAACGACTGACCCCTGGCCAAAATGGCCGCAGGCTTATATAGGCTCGGAAATCAACCCACCTGGTTATTTAAGTATCAATCTCACCAGTTAAGGTTTCAAATTTTGATTCATACATCCCTCGACAGAAATAAGTTCACCATCGAAACCGCTCTAAAAAGTATATCTTATTTACTAAGTTACATTAATGTCTAGGATTATTCTAACGCCCGTAAATCAAGTTTTAGTTTCTGCAAAATTGTGCCACTTAGCGCAAATTTGTTTGTTGACATCTGTGCTGCAAAGTTTTAACATAGAACTGCATATAGCAACGTTTTTAGACGTAATCTATAGCGATCTACACATTGCGCTGCTCAAAATCTTCATATCTATAATAATTAATTAATTATGGGTGATAAATGTTAATAATACAGGGTGATTCAAAAAGAATACCACAACTTTAGGAATTTAAAACTCTGCAACGAGAAAAGGCAGAGCTAAGCACTATCTGTCGGCGAATTAATGGAGCTATAAAGTTTCATTTAGTTGTACATTTGTTCGCTTGAGGCGCTGTTGACTAGGCGTCAGCGTCAGTTGGTGCTAAGATGGCGACCGCTCAACAGAAAGCTTTTTGTGTTATTGAGTACGGCAGAAGTGAATCGACGACAGTTGTTCAGCGTCCATTTCGAACGAAGTATTGTGTTAAAGCTCCTGATAGGTGGTGTATTAAACGTTGGTATAAACAGTTTACAGAGAATGGGTGTTTTTGCAAAGGGAAA
Organism: Schistocerca nitens; assembly: GCF_023898315.1. Taxonomy (NCBI): domain Eukaryota; kingdom Metazoa; phylum Arthropoda; class Insecta; order Orthoptera; family Acrididae; genus Schistocerca; species Schistocerca nitens. Next base: position 141,892,508 of record NC_064622.1, on the reverse strand, counting down.
AGTTCTGGACGGCCGAGAACGAGTGATGAAAATGTAGCACGCATCCAGCAAGCATTTGTTCGCAGCCCAGGAAAATCGACTCGCAGAGCTAGCAGAGAGCTGCAAATTCCACAATCAACTGTATGGAGAGTCCTACCACATTGGCACTTATCTGTCCGTAACTAGCTGAACGTCAACTACCCGAGGCGATGGATCGGCCGCCAGGCAGCCTGTGACAGAGCACTTCATCACTGGCCTCCAAGAATCCCTGATCTTACCCCCTGCGATTTTTTCTTATGGAGGTATGTTAAGGATATGGTGTTTCGGCCACCTCTCCAAGCCACCATTGATGATTTGAAACGAGAAATAACAGCAGCTATCCAAACTGTTACGCCTGATATGCTACAGAGAGTGTGGAACGAGTTGGAGTATCGGGTTGGTATTGCTCGTGTGTCTGGAGGGGGCCATATTGAACATCTCTGGGAGTGAAAAAAAAACTTTTTAAATACTCTTTGTAATGATGTATAACGGAAGGTTATATTATGTTTCTTTCATTAAATACACATTTTTAAAGTTGTGGTATTCTTTTTGAATCACTCTCTAGTTTGCAAACAATGAAAACTATTGCAAGTTCAGTGTATAGTATAACTTAACTAGTTTTAAATACCTGTGATGCTACCCAAAATATTGTATAGTGCCGTTCTTTACGTCATAAATTTTCTACTGAATTTTATAAACAATTTCCCCTCAAACTTTGTTTATTGCTCTTTATGGGCTTAATTATTTATGAGTCTTAACATATGACTACCGCACTCGATCCGCTGTGACGAAACGTTTTTGATGAGTGCTCGCTCATCCCTGTAAGTCGGTATTTACTATTTTTATTAATCTTTCAGTATTCCTGATATTAACCGATTTTGAGGTTACTATAACTTTTGCGTCTCGTGACTTGAAATAAAGATCGATCTTTCAGAAGGTGCATATTGCCGACCACAATCCACTGCCGCATCGCTCTTCACCGTAAGTTACACAGTTTTCACGTAATGTGCGAAAAACGAAACAATGCCCCAAGCTGAAATCCACGTGGACGCCCGGCAGCGGAGACCGACCGTTGCAAATCTCGCACGGTTGCGCCACGCGCTTCCGAGAATCGCGCACAATGTAGCGCGCTCGCTCTCCACAAAGCAATCCTTGCATACTAGAAATATTCATCTAGTAACCGGGGTTTGTACCGTCACAATGTGGATGCACCTCCCTTGGAATGCATGGCTGGCCACATGTCCAATGAAGTTTTTCGTTCCTCATCCTCTCATCCTCTCACCGATAGTTTCCCACTTTGTTCCAAATTTAGCAAACTCACCCAGTATAAACTGACGAGCTATGACATGAAGACCAACGCCCACCGCGAGGTAGACGGCAACCTGGTGACCTTGAGGAGCGTGGCGCGGTAAGGAAAGTGTATAAGTGGAACAGAGACGAATGGGGTATCATTCTAGCGACAATACGGACTGCGAATGTGGAAATCAAATGACAAAAGCGGATCTGACAAACGGTGGACTGTTATGGCCCACCGCCTGGGAACGAGCATCTGGGAATCGGTGCCGGCCGCGGTGGCCGTGCGGTTCTGGGCGCGTCAGTCCGGAACCGCGTGACTGCTACGGTCGCGGGTTCGAATCCTGCCTCGGACATGGATGTGTGTGATGTCCTTAGGTTAGTCAGGTTTAAATGGTTCTAAGTTCTAGGGGACTGATGACCTCAGATGTTGAGTCCCATAGTGCTCAGAGCCATTTGAACCATTTTTTTGGAATGGGTGAAGTTGTTCGTCTGTGGCTACTATCATGAGCATGTATGAAAAGTGGTTGAAAGACGGAGAAACCATGAAAAGGCGAAAAGGTGCTGGACATCTAAAGCTCGTCACAGAACTTGGATTTCGCAGACTTATCCGCTTGATAAAGCAAAATTGACGGTGATCTTTAGTACATTTAACGACTACAATTCTGGTGATTCCACAGCTGTTTCGGAGCACACCCTTCAGAACGTATTGCTGAACATCGCACTCCACAGCAAACAGCCCCTACATATCTACACCTTAACGCACCGGTACTGTCAGTTACGATTGCAATCGGACGCGATCATCAAGACTGGACAGTGAATCAATGAAATCGTGTCATCTGGTCAAATGATTTCCGCTGCTTGGCCCACCAGGGCGTGGCTTAGATACGCCGTCATCCAGGCGAGTGGCTGCTGAAACAATACACCGCGCTACCGATGCGGGTCGGTGGGACTAGTATGATGTTACGGGGGACATTCTTCCGGGATTCCAAAGCATCTGTTATACTAATTGAAAGTATCATAACAGCTGTGGACTACGTGAACATCACTGCAGAACACTTGCGTCCCTCCTTCTACATCTACATCCATACTCCGCAAGCCACCTGACGGTGTGTGGCGGAGATGCATATGCTTCATTCTTCCCCGACGGAATGGACTCTTGCTGTAGGATATCTGTGTGAGTGATAAGGGCAGTATAGTTTTGCAGTGGTTTGATAATCATTTAGCGAATAGTTGTTGATGTCCCGGCCACGCAGTACGTTTGATTTGACCCCGATGTATTACCCAGAGACTCTATTCGCCGCCAGTTGGACACCCACAAACCAACGGAGGATTTTTTTTTTTTTTGATAAGAGTGGGATCTGTGCAGAGATATATAGTACAACATACCTCTGGAAATGTACCAAAGACTTGTCGAATCCGTGCCACGCAGAATCGCTGAGTATTGCGTCCCACGCGTGGATGAACACACTATTATGCAGGTGGTTATAGTCCCTGGTTTGCCAGTGTACTTTATTAGAATATGCAAGCTACTGCAAATATGAGTGCGAAATTTGCAACTGTTTGCACTATGTGCACAGTTAAGTGCGACGCTAGTGTTTCAGTGCACTGCACGCAGCGGCTCGTTGCATACTGGACTCCACTTGTTATTAACTGGGAGGCAACACTGGAAACTGTTACACGGCCAGCATAATCTGAAACTGTCGACTAATGTACTCGTATTTCAGAGGACGACATACAAATTCACTTGGTGCAGTAGTCGTTCAGGTACGGATCAGCGAAGCTGGTGGCTGTTTTCATTTTGCCGCTTTTCTTCCATTTTCTCTGCACTACCGTGGAGGCTTGGTGTTTCACTGAACCGTCTGTCAGGCACTTTCTTGTGAATATCAGAGTAATCTCGTAAACGTAGACGAATCTGGATAGGGAAAAAACCTTTCTTAGGAGAACATAGCAGAGCTGTAAACTTATTCAGGCCTAGAATGTGTTTCAGGAGACCGTTCTAGGCGCTACAGTCTGGAACCGCGCGATCGCTACGGTCGGAGGTTGGAATCCTGCCACGCGCATGGATGTGTGTGATGTCCTTAGGTTAGTTAGGTTTAAGTAGTTCTAAGTTATAGGGGACTGATGACCTGAGCAGTTAAGTCCCATAGTGCTCAGAGCCATTTGAACCAAGCACGCTCAATCGACATGTGACAGGCGGTACCTTGTCGTTGTCTCTGAAAGACTCTACATTTTGGAAGAAGGACCGTTTACGGACAGATAAAAAACTTCTAAACAGATGTCACTTGTCTTGACGTTCCGTAGGTAATGCCACTGACCCTCTGGCTACGCCAGCTAACAACTCGTTCAAAATTTTCAGAACACGGAAGTCTTATTCGCTTACCCTCTCTTTCTCAATATTTTGTACACTTTTGACTTGAGTCCTATATACTGAGTCTGCCATTCATCAGTTTAAGAATCATGCCATAGAATGGGAGAACTCTCCTGGCTCCGTTTTCGTGCCTCTGAGCGACTGGCTTAAGAACAATGAAATAGAAAAGAGTAGGAAATTGTATGACTCACTTATGTATTTTTCATTTGCCGGAACGGCCAATTTCTGCACTCACTGTCCGGCGAGTCCCGATGGAAGGACCACCAAATTATAGAGCGTTCACATAGATACACTTCCATTTTAGATTCCGTAGAAAAAGCACTTCATGATAGGATTTTGAAGAGTACATTTTATGTTAGGCTGTTGCAGTGTTTGGGACAGGATAGAGACTTCTTAAGAGATGAGATGAGCTTTGTTGCCACTACAAGAATGTCAGTACTTGAGCTTAAGTACAAAGAGGGGGCAGAAATCATATACTCCAGCCACTGCCGCCCCCGTCTTCCTTATTCACGCACCCCGTGTTTGTGAAGGTGCGCCTTTATCGCACCCGCCGCTACGTTCAGACGCGAAGATAATCCACTCTCTTCACGGGCCAAGTACACATTTTTAATGTCACGTAACCAGCTTGTTGCTCTCAATGCAGATTTTGGCAATCTTATGGTGCCCGCTCCTATCTTTTCATGTGCTAACAGCTTATGCAGCCACTGGCCATGTCCGCCTATCATTACATAACTGTATTTCATCCTTCGCACCCACCTGTGCCAAGATCGTACTTTAGCATGATCATTTGGAATGTTTACTCACTCTGCTGTCCACCAGAGTTTGGTACTGTGCATCCGAGGGGTATGCACTCATCCACAGCCGACACCCCATAAAGTGACGGTAGTATGCGGCATACGTCAAGGTAGTCTGACAGGACCATTAGTTTACAATATACCATATCTGATCAAAAGTAACTGGACACCGCTGTGATACAGAATAGATCACTTAATTTTACGAGAGACGAGCCCACCAGTCCAAATGAAGCGAGGAGTATTGTGTGTTCAGCAGAGCACTAGCACAGCAGAGTGGGTGGATCAGGAGATAACAGTGACTTCGAATATAGTCGTTGGATGTCACCTAGTAAGAAATCCATCAGGAACATTTCAACCCTTCTACAGTTGCCCAAGTCTGTTGTTGGTAATGTGAGTATGAAATAGAAACGCGAAGAAACAACCACAAATAAACGAAGACCAGACAGTCCTCGTGTACTAATGGAAGAGGAGCATCAAACATTTATGAGGCTGGTTATAAAAAATCGCATGAAGTAGCAGAAGTCACGAGTTCCAAAGTGATACCAAAAGTTCACCTAGCACAATGACTTTGCGTACAGAGTTAAAAAAAATGGAGCGCAATCGTCGAGCAAGTGCTGATAAGCAACACATTTCTATAGACAGTGCTAATTCACACTTGAGGTGATGTAACATTGGACAGTGGATGTTTGGATAGTAATTTGGAGTGATGAGTCACGCTGAACGTGTGGCAGTTCGATGGAAGGGTGTGGGTTTGACGAATGCCTGGAGAACGTTACCTGTCATCATGTTTAGTACCAACGGTGAAGTACAGAGGAGTTGGTGTTACGGTATGGAGCTGTTTTACGTGATTAGGGTGTGGTCCCCTTATTGAGCCTAAGAAAACACTAAATGCTGAAGGAAATGATCACTTTTTACAGCATTGCGTAGTGTGTACAGTGGAGGAACGGTTTGGAGACAATGCTTGTGAAACGTAACAGTACATTCAGTCATGAAGCAACATCTTTGAGACAATGGTTTATGGACAATGAAATTGACTTACTCGTACCTGCTCAGAGTCCCGAGTTGAACCCAATGAGACACGTTTGGGATGAGTTAGAACGTCGACTGTCGATTTCGCTCAAGACCCTAGAGTCCAACATCGCTATCTTTTCTCGTTTCGACTATTGAGGGAGAATGAGCAACCACACCTCCACTGGTACTCAGCCACACCATCTAAAGTCTCCCCTGCAGTCTTCAAGCCTTCATAAAGGCGAAAGATGAACACACACCCCACTTTAACACTTTTGATCAGATAGTGTTCACCTTAACTTAATGACTACGTCGCTAAAATTAGAGAAATTTTTGCTCCCGTTGAAGACTACTGACAGTTTTCGTCTCGTCAACCATCCGTGAAGGAAACTGCGGGCGAGCGAGCATGAGACGTGTACGGTATGTACCCTCCGCCAAACACCAATGGTGGTTTACGGAGTCCGAATGTAGCTATTGGTGTTGAACTGTTGTAGCCCCCCATAGGAGGGTGATGCCACAGAAAACGCATCATTGGCTATTGGCTCTGTTTGGCTGTGTTCAGTTGTTCCGTACTCTACACGGCCTACGACAAGAGACTGGCGTACTTTACGACGGGACAACAAATAACACTCAGCTTGAGGCCTTTCTGAAACTGCAGTCATATTTGACAGTCTCCATTACCTTTCCGAATAATCTATCATAGTTCCCGCTCGTGGCTCCTCGGACCTTGACCTTTTACAGTAGAATCCTGCAAAGCGTGTTCTGCTACAACTAAGTTACATGTTCCGTTGTTTCGATAGATGCTTATACGCACCTTTATTCGTTTTTCCAGAGTTCTCATGCTAATTACCCACACACTCCTGGCCATTACTACTCATATTTCAGTGCACTTCTTTTTTTAGAGATTCTCGAATTTCCTGTACCGACCTTAAAAACGTCTATAACTTTCTAATTTGTTTGCATACTAATAGGATGTTTCTCAAGATCTTTCCTGTGCAGATTCTCCCAGAAGCAATAATCAGTATTCAGGGATATCACATAAATGCTCATTTGAAGCAAAGAGCTTCCTGTGGACGTATGCCCTTTGCCGAATGGTTTCCGAGTAGAACACATTTAATGTACATTTGCTTTTTGCATAGTGGCGCTAACGTACATTTATTACCCACCCAACCTGTTTGACGTTTTATTCTAGGCCAACCTACGTCGTTCCTTTTAACTTCTTTGCTTCGGATATCTTACTGCCAGTAAGTTAGCCCGTTGAAAGCGCAGTCGTCCTTGGTGAGTTGCGTTTGAAGTACTGTTGTGTACGATAGTGCTTAGAGGTGTATCTGTAAGAATATGTACTTTTAATAGATATTTTGCGACAAGCATGTTGTAATGTTTACTAATTGCTGTACACATGTAAATGTGTAAGCCTCAAAATGTATTGAATAACCTCCACAAGTAAAAACGTAAAGTTTCGTTTGTTCAAAATCTTAATTCTCCGACAGTTTTTTTTACCGATTCCTTTGAAATTTTGACACAACATTAGATTCAAATACTGGCGTGTGTCTGATTACGTACTGGAGAGCCATCTTATGTAAATACGTGTTTAATACAAAAAAGGGGAAACATTGCTATCAATAATCTCTAAAAGTACTTGATCGATTTGCTTCAGATTTTTATTTTACACTCTAATGACCATTCTGACGGATAGACTATAATTTTTTAAAAATATATATTCTAAAAATTATAGCCTATATCTGTCAGAATGACTCATTTTTAATGTATATATATATTCTAAAATTTTTACTTACCACAAATTTCGAAAAGTTCTCGACCGATTCAGTTCAAATTTTTACGCGTTACTCAATTAAATTGTCTGAGAGGCATAGGCTATATATTTTTCAAACATAATTATGTACACACATCAAAAAAATATTTGCATCGCCTCGGATCCGAGAGTTCTGGAACCTGTACAGATAATTGGAATACAGACCAACTTAAACATCATTTCCGCCCTTTTTATTGCTTGTTGAACCACCATACAGCGAGACCTTCGGAGATGTTGGTCTAGATCGCTATACACACCGGTACCTCCAATACCCAGTAGCACGTCCTCTTGCATTGATGCATGCCTGTATTCGTCGTGGCATACTATCCACAAGTTCATCAAGACACTGTTGGTCCAGATTGTCCCACTCCTCAACACCGATTCGGCGTGGATCCCTCAGAGTGGTTGGTGGGTCACGTCGCCTATAAACAGCTCTTTTCAATCTATCCCAGGCATCTTCGACAGGGTTCGGGTCTGGAGAACATGCTGGCCACTCTAGTCGAGCGATGTCGTTATCCTGAAGGAAGCCATTCACAAGATGTGCACGATGGGGGCGCGAAATTTCGTCCATGAAGACGAATTCCTCGCCAATATGCTGCCGATGTGGTTGTACTATCGGTCGGAGGATGGCATTCACGTATCGTACAGCCGTTACGGCGCCTTCCATGGCGACCAATGGCGTACGTCGGCCCCACGTAATACCACCTCAAAACAGCAGGGAACTTACACCTTGCTACACTCGCTGGATAGTGTGTCTAAGGCGTTCAACCTGACCGTGTTGCTTCCAAACACGTCTCCGACGATTGTCTGGTTGAAAGCATATGCGACATTCATCGGTGAAGAGAACGTGATGCCAGTCCTGAACGGTCCATTCGGCAAGTTGTTGGGCACATCTGTACCGCGCTATATGGTGTCGTGTTTGCAGAGATGGACCTCGCCATTGACGTCGGGAGTGCAGTTGCGTACCATGCAGCCTATTGAGCACAGTTTGAGTTGTAATACCACAACCTCTGGTTGCAAGAAAAGCATTATTGGGCAGGGTGGCGTTTCTGTGAGTGTTCTTTCGAGCCGTAATCCGAAGGTAGCGGTCATCCATTGCTGTAGTAGCTCTTGGGCGGCCTAAGCGAGGCGTGTCATAGACAGTTCATGTCTCTCTGTATCTCCTCCATGTCCGAACAACATCGCTTTGGTTCAATTCGAGACACCTGGACACTTTGAAAGGGTCCTGTAGCCACCTTTCATTAGTCTGGTAGCCCATTTTCAGTAGAATTTCTCTTTCTTTTCCTTATTTATCTTTTCTCATAACTCTCATAGTGGTGTGATTGAATGAATGTGGTTGTGTGTCACGCTACTAGACGGTGGCGGAGTCTGCTGCAGAAAGTCTGCGATAGTCATACAGATTCAGCAGCAGTTGTACAGAATAGCCAACTCTCGTAGTGGTCAAGTAAGCAAAGAGGTTTGCGCTACTTGTGTGAAATCCACATGCGTTAGGTTGCTGGCGGAAATGGCATCCTTGGGTTTTCCGGGCCACGCGGAGCGTGGAGGAGGCTGGAGAGGAAAAAGGGGGGCAGTCTGCCGCCGGTAAGGGAAGCGTCCACAGCTGTGCTCCAGGCGAAGAAGGGTGAGTTAGACTAACCGCGTGGCCTGTTGTTACTCGGCGAGGGGAGAGCTGTTAGCTTTTGGTCTCGCTTTTCACCTCTGAAAGATTGTTTTGCCTTGTCGCAGCAAGGAATGCAAAACTCTGTCAGATTTTTCTTTTAGTAAATTTTTATACCAGACTTGGATCCACCGGAAGAGCGCCACACAAAGGTATCGATAAGAAGTGAGCACTCGCTTCTGTATGAATGTCTGTTTGCCTTCAGCTGTGCCTGTATAAGCTTTTATTTTTCTAAATATTAATAGCTTTGCCTTCTCGTAAATTTTCCTTGCTTTATGTATCTTTCGTCCGTGGGGAGCCGACCACGTGGTTGAACATTGGAGTTTGTTGGGCTACCGTCATCACTAACCGTCCGGTCTCATGTTTGTTTTAAAGAATGTTAACTTTTCATGATTGTGTGATTTGATATTGTTGCAACTTGGCCACGATACCAAGAAATTGCGTCTCCACAAATCACGTGGGGCACGCGGGTGTACTGCGAAACGTGTACCGTTTCACGAGTCATTGCGATCAGTTATCACGCAACAACAGTTGTATGAATGATTCACACCAATGATTTTAGGTGTAGATTAAAACGGTGCATGTATCGATGCTTTCCTTTAATGTTTTAGGAATTAATGTTATCAGGAATTGTGTACATGCCTCACATCCATATCTTAGGAATAAATGATTTTATACACAATTTTCTCTTGCATTCCAAGGTTACGTTTTTGCACCTAAGCCACTCACCTCGTAGCTTTCCTGTTAGCACATCCAACGCGTTTCCTTACGCACAGGTCAAGTGATTAGTTTCCCTTTTATTTTAAAACAAATGCCCTAGATTATGTCTTATTTTCAGGTGTGTTGCTGGGAACTGATCTTCTGCACTGTGTTCTTGCATGTGCTATTTTATATCAAATGGTTGATTCTCGTGAACAGTGCACGGGAAATACTATTAATTACATCGCATCCCCTATGAGCGATATCACGATGTATGCATTTTTATGAGTTTTTGGTCTGTGATTAAATTAATTTATTTTCCGACTCGACCAAACCTTTGATTAGTTGTATGGTTAGAGTCGGTGGCGACCGTAATCTTCTCACGTTAATTTCACAATCAATAAGCATTTCCATTCCCAATAATAACGTTATAACAAGTAGGAACAGGTTAGTCACAACTTCCCTTGATGACAGCCGTTACTGGTACAAAGTAACAATGCGGATGCGATCGAACCGCGGTTTTGATAGTGTAGGCATGGTTGAACTACAGACAACACGAGCCGTGTACCTCCTTCCTGGTGCAACGTCTGGAACTGATCGGTTGTCGGACACCCAGTGCCTAATAAGCGGTGCTGTTGTAATGATGTTGAAATAAGTGATTTTCCACCTCATAATAGCCCGATTGCTTACTAAGCAGTGTGCGTGGCCTCTATAAGATAGGGAAAGTAACGCAATTCCGTTTCGTACTTGAACGATTTAGCATCGTCACTTAGTTTTCTGACAAGTGCTTGTACACCATAGTATTCCGAATGGCGAATGAAAATCTAATCCGACGCAAAAAGAGTTGTCACCAAACTGCTCGGCTTCCGACAAGGCGACTACTTTGCGCTACTGGGGTCCGGCCGGAGCGTCCGTTTCCCTGCTCCTCCCGGCCCCCTGAGTCCCACTAGCTGCTGGCTCGGAGCGCTGGAAAGGAGCGTGGCGAGAACGCTCGTGCTTGTGAAGCGCTGATTGGCCGGGCCTCGACTTGAGTATACTGACCGTTCTGTTCCACGGACAAGAGCCAGTAGAGCTACACATAGACAATTCAGAGTTCGACAAGTACAGATTTGCTGGCTCTCACATCCCAGTGTTTTCGGATACTTCTTTGTTTTCTACGCACAATCAAGATTTATACTGCGTGGTCCATTGATCGTGACCGGGCCAAATGTCTCACGAAATAAGCGTCAAACGAAAGAACTACAAAGAACGAAACTTATCTACCTTGAAGGGTGAAACCAGATGGCGCTATGGTTGGTCCACTAGATGGCGCTGCCATAGGTCAAACGGATATCAACTGCGTTTTTTAAAATAGGAACCCCCATCTTTTATTACATATTCGTGTAGTACGTAAAGAAATATGAATGTTTTAGTTGGACCACTTTTTTCGCTTTGTGATAGATGGCGCTGTAATAGTCACAAACATATGGCCCACAATTTTAGACGAACAGTCGGTAACGGGTACGTTTTTTAAATTAAAATACAGAACGTAGGTACGTTTGAACATTTTATTTCGGTTGTTCCAATGCATATACGTTTGTGAACTTATCAGTTCTGAGAACGCATGCTGTTACAGCGTGATTACCTGTAAATACGACATTAATCCAATAAATGCTCAAAATGATGTCCGTCAACCTCAGTGCATTTGGCAATACGTGTAACGAGATTCCTCTCAACAGCGAGTAGTTCGCATTCCTTAATGTTCGCACATGCATTGACAATGCGCTGACGCATTTTGTCAGGCGTTTTCGGTGGATCACGTTAGCAAATATTCTTCAACTTTCCCCACAGAAAGAAATACGGGGACGTCAGATCCGGTGAACGTGCGGGCCATGGTATGGTGCTTCGACGACCAATACACGTGTCATGAAATATGCTATTCAATACCGCATCAACCGCAAACGAGCTATGTGCCGGACATCCATAATGTTGGAAGTACATCGCCATTCTGTCATGCAGTGAAACATCTTGTAGTAACATCGGTAGAACACTGCGTAGGAAATCAGCATACATTGCACCATTTAGATTGCCATCAATAAAATGGGGGTCAATTATCGTTCCTCCCATAATGCCGCACCATACATTAACCCGCCAAGGTCGGTGATGTTCCACTTGTCGCAGCCATCGTGGATTTTCCGTTGCCTAATGGTGCATGTTATGCCGGTTTACGTTACAGCTGTTGGTGAATAACACTTCAACGCTAAATAGAACGCTTGCAAAAAATCTGTCATCCTCCCATAATTTCTCTTGCGCCCAGTGGCAGAACTGTTCACGACGTTCAAAGTCGTCGCCATGCAATTCCTGGTGCGTCGAAATATGGTAAGGGTGCAATCGATGTTGATGTAGCATTCTCAACACCGACGTTTTTGAGATTCCCGATTCTCGCGCAATTTGTTTGCTACTGATGTGCGGATTAGCCGGCACAGCAGCTAAAACACCTACTTGGGCATCATCATTTGTCGCAGGTTGTGGTTGACGTTTCACATGTGGCTGAACACTTCCTGTTTCCTTAAATAACGTAACTATCCGGCGAACGGTCCGGACACTTGGATGATGTCGTCCAGGAAACCGATCAGCATACATAGCACACTCGCGTTGGACATTTTCATCACAATAGCCATACACCAACATGATATCGACCTTTTCCGCAATTGGTAAACGGTCCATTTTAAAACAGGGAATGTATCACGAAGCAAATACTGTCCCCACTGGTGGAATGTTACGTGATACCATGTACTTATACGTTTGTGACTATTACAGCGCCATCTATCACAAAGCAAATAAGTGGTCCAACTACAACATTGATATTTCTTTACCTACTACACGAATATGTAATAAAAATGGGGGTTCCTATTTTAAAAAAACACAGTTGATATCCGTTGACCTATGGCAGCGGCAACTAGCGGGTCAACCATAGCGCCATCTGGTTTCCCCCTTCAAGCTAGACAAGTTTCGTTCTTCGTAGTTTTTTCGTTTGACGCTTATTTCGTGAGATATTTGGCCTGGTCACGAGCAATGGGCCAAACTGTATACAGGGTATTCCAAACTCCTACTACAGGCTTCCAGCTGTTGTAGAGAGGACATAGCCGGTGAACGTCTGACAAAAACCGATGTCTAGAAACCTATCATTTGGGTGTAAAATTAGTTTGACTATCGGATCACTTTGAATTCTCCCACTTCCTGATGAGGACACAGCGTCGGCAATCAGCACTGACAAGTGTGCTGTAGGAGCACATGACATGGGCAGCATTTCGAATATTTGTTGTCGGGTTCTCTTTTGTGTGACGATGGATGTCCTCTTCAAAGTCGAGAGTCCGTGGAGCACCATCGCCAGCCCTCCTAGTTTCGACCGTACCAGTTTCTCGCAGCAGTTGTTGTAGTCTGACGAAAGTGTTGAGTGATGCCGTAATTAGAACAGGGATTGACGACGGCGCCCTCTTCTCAGCTTTTGTCCGTATCGTGAAGTGGGATATTTGAAAGTGATCTGATCTTCAAACACATTTTACAGCCAAACGCTAAATTTCTGGACATGATTTCATTATCAACAATTCATCTACTAAATCCAAACTAAAGCCTCTCGAAGCCTGTAAAAGGAAATTTGAATCATGCTTTACGTATATACACTACTGGCCATTAAAATTATTACACCAAGAAAAAATTCAGATGATAAACGGGTATTCATTGGACAAATATATTATACTAGAACTGACATGTCATTACATTTTCACGCAATTTGGGTGCATAGGTCCTCAGAAATCAGTACCCAGAACAACCACCTCTGGCCGTAATAACGGCCTTGATACGCCTGGGCATTGAGTCAAACGGAACTTGGATGGCGTGTACAGGTACAGCTGCCCATGCAGCTTCAACACGATACCTCAGTTCATCAGGAGTAGTGACTGGCGTATTGTGACTAGCCAGTTGCTCGGCCACCATTGACCAGACGTTTTCAATTGGTGAGAGATCTGGAGAATGTGCTGGCCAGGGCAGAAGTCGAACATTTTCTGTATCCAGAAAGGCCCGCACAGGACCTGCAACATGCGGTCGTGTATTATCCTGCTGAAATGTAGGGTTTCGCAGGGATCGAATGAAGGGTAGAGCCACGGGTCGTAACACATCTGAAATGTAATGTCCCCTGTTCAAAGTGCCGTCAATGCGAACAAGAGGTGACCGAGACGTGTAACCGATGGCACCTCATACCAACACGCCGGGTGGTACGGCAGTATGGCGATAATGAATACTCGCTTCCAATGTGCGTTCACCGCGAATTCGCCAAAAACGGATGCGACCATCATCATGTTGTAAACAGAACCTGGATTCATCCGAAAAAATGACGTTTTGCCATTCGTGCACCCAGGTTCGTCGTTCAGTACACCATCGCAGGCGCTCCTGTCTGTGATGCAGCGTCAAGGGTAACCGCAGCCACGGTCTCCGAGCTGATAGTTCATGCTGCTGCAAACGTCGTCGCACTGTTCGTGCAGATGGTTGCTATCTTGCAAACGTCCCCATCTGTTGACTCAGGGATCGAGACGTGGCTGCACGATCCGTTCAGCCATGCGGATACGATGCCTGTCATCTCGACTGCTAGTGATACGAGGCCGTTGGGATCCTGCACGGCGTTCCGTATTACCCTCCTGAACCCACCGATTCCATATTCTGGTAACAGTCATTGGATATCGACCAACGCGAGCAGCAGTGGCGCGATATAATAAAGCGCAATCGCGATAGGCTGCAATCCGACCTTTATCTAAGTCGGAAACGTGATGGTACGCATGTCTCCTCCTTACACGAGGCATCAGAACAACGTTTCACCAGGCAACGCCGGTCAACTGCTGTTTGTGTATGAGAAATCGGTTGGAAACTTTCCTCGTGTCAGCACGTTGTAGGTGTCGCCACCGGCGCGAACCTTGTGTGAATGCTCTGAAAAGCTAAACATTTGAATATCAGAGCATCTTCTTCCTGTCGGTTAAATTTCGCGTCTGTAGCACGTCATCTTCGTGGTGTAGCAATTTTAATGGCCAGTAGTGGAATTTCAGTCCCACCAGATGGGAGAGATATGAATGGCAAGAGTTCTACGATTCCTAACAAAAGGATTGCGTTTATTGAATGTGTGTGTGTTTGTGTATCAACTGACTGTTCTGTGTGCCCAAATGCGTGCAAAACAGGAGAATACGACATATTCAATTGATGTTAGAGGTAAAAGGTATTCGATAGATTAGGTTTCAAGAATTTAAAGTACATACTGTGCAAGGGAGTACGTTCTGTCCGTACTGATGTTGTGAGGGGTATAGTGGGAGCGAATTATCGACACCGGGTCATCCCCTGTTTTTAATTTGCGTAGATGTTGTCAAGACATCTCCTCATACGAATGTGGAAATAAACTGTAACACCATCATGTAGTCGGCACATTACACCTCATACTATAAAAGGTGCGTCTTTCAGCAGGGAAGGCAGAGTCCCCCAAACAAAATACAGATGTGCCTCTCCTGTTAGACGTTGTGGGAGGACGCCTGGTCCCAAGAGGCAGTATCCAATATTCCCCCAGACATTAAGATTGAACCAGTACAGATGGTGATAGAACAATCCCTCCTGTCTGGATGTTCATATGTGTGCTATGAATCACTGAAATCTACACTGTCAAAGATCTTGTTTCTCTGCCTTCAAGTTGGTGTACTTCCCTTGCAGCGCATTTCTGGCCGTATGTCAATGTGACCTTTTTTCTCATTATCCTCTCACAGATCGTTACCTACAGATAGTCTGCATGTTGCAAAATCAACCTGTTATACCTTTCACCCAGTGTCGTTTAGACCTGTTATCTTCATAAGCTCGAAGAGTCTAAATGCCTTTAATTGTAACTGGTGCGGCAGTGAAACAGTCGATTTGGTAACCCTGGAAGTAGCACGGTAATAATCAGAAAACGGTAGTGGTGGCCGCTGGATACCAAAACTTTGGCACTGAATCTTGATATTAACGTTCAGTCGGGATGGCGTAGTAGACAGGTGAACAAACCGCTGTTGCTCTGATTACAACAGCGACTACAGCTACATGGCCACACAGCATGTACGAGGATTGGAACTTTAATAGTGGCAACTATTTATTTACAGCTCGTACAAAATAGATACGTGTTTCATAGTTTTACTGACGTTCAAAGTAGTCACCAGCGTTGTGTATAACTCGTTACCAGCGATCTGAAAGTCGTAGGATACTCTTAGCAGTGCAAGTTGTGTTAACAGTGCGAAAGGCGCGGTCTGTTGCCCGATGAATTTGTGGCAGTTCTGAAGCGAATGCCGTGAAGTGTTTCCTTCAGTATAGAAATTGAGTTGAACTCACGAGGGCTTAATTCAGGGGAGTGCAGTAGGTGTCACAGCACTTAGCAGACCCATCAGTCAAACAAATCAGTAACAGCTTGCACTGTACGTGCTTCTACATTGTCCTGCAAAATGATGGTGAGGTCCTGCAGAAAGTGTCATCACTCCTGTCTCTATGCTGTTCATTTTTTGAACACAACCTACGACCAGCTTACAGACGGAAGTGATGACACTTTCTCGAGGACCTGACCATAATTTTGCAGGACAATGCTCAAGCACGTACAGTGCAAGCTGTTACTGATTTGTTTGACTGTTGGGGCTGCTAAGTGCTATACCCCTTACTGCACTTCCCTGACTTCAGCCATAGTGAGTTCAACTCGATTTCCAAACGGAGGGAAACACTTCACGGCATTCTCCTCAGAACTGCTACAAATTCATTGGGCAAGAGACAGCGCCGGTCGAACTGTCAACACAACTGGCATTGTTAAGAGTATCCTACGACTTCCACATCGCTGACGACGGTTTATACACAATGCTGGTGGCTACTTTGTAGGTCAGGAAAACTTTGAAACAGGTATATATTTTGTACGAGCTGTAAAGAAATAGTTTCCAGTATTGAAGTTCCAGCATTCGTACTTGGTTGTCATTACGATCTCACACGGCACGACCCAGTCCCGTCGGCACATGCTATCAAAGTGTGGGTACAGAACTTTGAGCGACTATGTGCTGTGGTGCGAAAGGGAGGGGGGAAGTGCAAAACTACACCTGTACACACCAAAGAATTCAGAAAAAAGTGGAGGATGCCTTCAGCTAAAGCCCCAGGCATTCTGCTGAACGTAAGCATACGCTCCAACTTAAGAAACTGCAGTACTGCCCGTAAAAGATTCGTACAGAGTAAAAATTGAATGTGGACGACCTCCCGTAGAGACTACGCTTTTGCCTGGAACTGTAGGAACTCATGAACGACAACCTAGACCTATGCGACAATCTGATCATGAACGATGAGGCCAGTGTAAAGTTAGGGGAAGTTTACGAGGGACTTTTGCAACCAATTGTAAAAGAGTACGTGCCGGAAAGGGGGATATAATAGTTACATCCCACTTCCGACTCCAAATCTAAAAGAGTATGTGGTTTGGGGATGGGGAGAGAAACTTCTGGCACCAATGTTAATGTATAAAATAGAAGGGAAGAGGGAAGAAGGTTGTTAAATATGCCTCGTGGCGGCAGTGTGCAGGAGGTCGAGCGGTCAGGATATGATAGTGGGCATCCAGGGATGCCGTTAAATGACAAAACAGGGAATTTAATACAATAAAGAGGATATATTTCAATATACGGAGTACAAATGGCGCGCCTAGGGTCGGAAGTTAGCAGGTTTAGGCCAGTCTAGGAGGTCAAAAATTAAATGAAATCGGCAACGGTAGGGGAAGAGGTTCATGTTGACTTACGTTGGTGGCCGGTTGCGATGAGCAGAGAGAGGCTCTGCCTTCCAAGAATACATCTGTTCTGCTCGAAGTCTGGATTCCAAGAGAGCGAGGCAACTGTGTTCGGCACCGCAGAAGACCTCAGCGTTCACACACGTGATCGGTATCCCGTACACGCTATCGGCTACAACCAATGGCGTGAATTCGCTAGCAGGGCTTCTCCTTTGAGCACCTTTAACTGGACAGAACTGCCTCTGTTTTGAAAGGCAATCGACTTGTGTCACGTACACACGGCGTGAATTACTCTGGGAGAAAACTTGCAAAGATTCCACTGGGCCTTTGAAATAAATTTTTTAAACTAATTCCCTAAAATATTCCTTGACTGGCTGCCACCCTGTACACCAGTTTTTGTATGAGAGGCTTTATTAACAGCAAAAACTTATATACTGGTGACGTGAAAATCCCAAAATGCTTCGTGAGACGCCACTGCACCATCATAAAGTAGTAGTGTCATGTGGTGTATCATCGTTGGGAACTATAGGGTCTTATTTTTTGAAGACCATCGTGGCGACGCTGTTTCTGTGAATACAACACGTTATATTCCCGAACTGAACTTTTTGCTACTGCTACAGCTTTCTGATTATCATGTAACTGCGAACACTAACTGTAAACATACCATCACAGCTATGGGGGCCACATGACACAATTTGCCGCATTCCATTAATGGTGACATTTATTGGCCTACAAGCGAGTGATTTCTTCCTTTTGGATGATTTGAAATCGCAGATCTTCCGGCGTGACCCATCACACAGCATACAGGAGCTGAAGGATCAAATCTGGGAAGACGTTAGTCGAATTCCAGTGCCATTCCTGCAAGATGTGATGCGCAACTTCCGTAAAAGGCTTGAAATGTGTGTGCAGGAAAATGGCGGCCACCTACGTGACGTCATTAAAAAAAGATGGGCACTTTAAAGTGAAAGCATTGTTAATACATGTTCTATTTCTTTTATATCGCTGCGAATACATGCGTTGCTGGTAAATCGACCGTTTTACTGCCGCACCTATTGTTAGTTGGGTGCCTCGCAACATGCAGTACTACACTACTGGCAATTAAAATTGCTGCACCACGAAGATGAGGTGCTACAGACGCGTAATTTAGGAAAGAAGATGCTGTGATACGCAAATGATTAACTTTGCAGAGCATTCAAACAAGGTAGGCGCCGGTGGCGACACCTACAACGTGCTGACATGAGGAAAGTGTGCAATCGATTTCTCGTACACAAACAGCAGTTGACCGGCGTTGCCTGGTGAAAAGTTGTTGTGATGCCTCGTGTAAGGAGGAGAAATGCGCACCATCACGATTCCGACTTTGATAAAGGTCGGATTGTAGCCTATCGCGATTGCGGTTTATCGTATAGCGACATTGCTGCTCGCGTTGGTCGATATCCAATGACTGCTAGCAGAATATGGAATCGGTGGGTTCAGGAGGGTAACACGGAACGCCGTGCAGGATCCCAACGTCTTCGTATTACTAGCAGTCGAGATGACAGGCATCTTATCCGCATGGCTGTAACGGATCGTCAGCCACGTCTCGATCCCTGAGTCAACACATGGGGACGTTTGCAAGACAACAACCATCTGTAAGAACAGTTCGACGAAGTTTGCAAAAGCATGGACTATCAGCTCGGAGACCATGGCTGCGGTTACCCTTGACGCTCGTTCACAGAGAGAGGCGCCTGCAATGGTGTACTCAACGACGAAACTGGGTGCACGAATGGCAAAAATGGATGAATCCAGGTTCTGTTTACAGCATCATGATGATCGCATCCGTGTTTGGCGACACCGTGGTGAACGCACATTGGAAGCGTGTATTCGTCATCGCTATTCTAGCGTATCACCCGGCATGATGGTATGGGGTGCCATAGGTTACACGTCTCTGTCACCTCTTGTTCGCATTGACGGCACTTTGAACAGTGGACGTTACATTTCACATGTGTTACGACTCGTTGCTCTACCCTTCATTCGATCCCTGCGAAACCCTACATTTCAGCAGAATAATGCACGACCGAATGTTGCAGGTCCTGTACGGGTCTTTCTGGATACAGAAAATGTTCGACTGCTGCCCTGGCCAGCACATTCTCCAGATCTCTCACCAATTGAAAATGTCTGGTCAATGGTGGCCCAGCAACTGGCTCGTCACAATCCGCCAGTCACTACTCTTGATGAACTGTGGTATCGTGTTGAAGCTGCATGGGCAGCTGTACCTGTACAACCCATGCAAGCATTGACTCAATGCCCAGGCGTATCAAGGCCGTTATTACGGCAAGAGGTGGTTGTTCTGGGTACTGATTTCTCAGGATCTATGCCCCCAAATTGCGTGAAAAAAAATGGTTCAAATGGCTCTGAGCACTATGGGACTTAACAGCTATGGTCATCAGTCCCCTAGAACTTAGAACTACTTAAACCTAACTAACCTAAGGACGTCACACAACACCCAGCCATCACGAGGCAGAGAAAATCCCTGACCCCGCCGGGAATCGAACCCGGGAACCCGGGCGTGGGAAGCGAGAACGCTACCGCACGACCACGAGATGCGGGCAATTGCGTGAAAATGTAATGAAATGTCAGTTCTAGTATAATATATTTGTCCAGTGGATACCTGTTTATCATCTCCATTTCTTCTTGGTGTAGCGATTTTAATGGGCAGTAGTGTAGGTAGTGTTACCCTAGTGGTGACAGTGCACGGCTGAGCTACGTGAGGAGGGCAGGTACCAGCATGCGTGCGTCGCTGTGGGTGAGCAGCACGGGCAGGCGCTGCAGCCCGCAGCGGGCGAGCCGCAGCCTGCGCAGCGCCGGCTGTCGGCTGGCCACCAGCAGAACGCGGCAGCCGTTGCCCCTGAACGGGTTGCCGCTCGCGTCCAGCTCCAGCAGCGTGGGCAGCCGCAGCGCACGGGGCAGCCTGCCACCAGAATCACTACTCACACTGCGCTGCTCGTCGAAGGGCGTTCACAACAAGCTGAAGCACAACAACAAAATTTCGGATGTTACTCTTCAAGCATTCTGTGTAATACTCGTACACACCGAATGTAGCTAATATATCCGCCGTCCGCGGATAGGAAAATATCAGAGTGTGTGTTATAGCGATTTTATTTAAACTAAAGTCTTTCTTCAAAATTTTCAAAACAATATTCGTGAGGTAGGACTGAGCCTCCAAGCCTACCAATAACTAAATCAGAGATTCTTCCAAACATAAATTGTCTGTAGTAACCATACAACTTCACCAAACCAAGCCCCGGGCGCCTCGTGAAGAGCGGCGCGGAGTCCACGTAGCCGTCACCTGAGTCCGAGGACGAGTAGAGGCCCTGCGAGGATGGCTCCGGTACGCTGGCGGCGGTCGACGATGACGCGGCGGCTACGATGACACCAGTGGGCTCGCTCGGTATGAACTGCCTCTCCAGGTATGTTTCTTTTTTCCTTTATTGTAATTTTCGCACCTATACAGATACATAGGTAGGCTGGCAGCAGCATCGTACGCTGCTCTTCAGCCTTCGATTTTCTAATGAGAAAAAACATTAAGAAGATACATAATAGATAGAGTGACGCGTAAAAAACAGTAGACACACAAAACTACGAAACACGGAGCCGTACACGCTCGATAAAAATTACACTGAAACACGTTGGCACGGCGCACAAACACTGATGATTCGAAGGCAGAGGTGAAAGTAGGAGTGTGACGGTGAACACTAACACAAACACGACGGCACACACACGAGTAACTGATGGCGATGATCTCCGGCGCGCGAATGTCCACGTAACGTGTACGAGTCCGGGGACCTGCCAAGAGGGGAAGAAGGGTGAGGGGGAGGGGGAGGGGAGAGCAAGGATGCCAGTGGAAGAGGAGAGGGGAGGAGGAGTAGAGGGACGGGGGTAGGGGAAGCCCGGGGGAGGAGTGGGGAGAAAGGGTGGAGGGAGGGAAGGGGGAGAGAAGGGAGAGAGGGTGTCCAAAGGAAACAAACACAGGAAGAGGGAGGGAAGATTAGAATTGGTAGGAGGGGTAGATGGAGGGGATGAGGGCATCATCAGGGAGGGGGAGCTGGCGGAAGCCACCTTGGGAGAGGGTGTGGAGAGTGGAGAAATGGAGAGCAGGTGGGACATGGAAGTACAAGCGCGACAGCGGACCGGGGCGGGAGAAGATGGGAGAGACCAGCGGGTGAAGAGGATCGAGTTTGCGGGAGGTGTAGAGGATCCGTACCCGTTGGAGGAAAAGTAGGAGGTGGGGGAAGGGAATTAGGTCGTACAGGATCCGCGTGGGGGAGGGGAGACGGATGCAATAGGCGAGGCGAAGAGCAGGGCGTCCCAGGATCTGAAGGGATTTGTAAAAGGTAGGGGGAGCGGAGATCCAGGCAGGGTGGGCGTAGCAAAGGTTAGGGCGAATGAGGGAGTTATAGGTATGGAGGATGGTAGAGGGGTCCAGACCCCAAGTTCGGCCGGAGAGGAGTTTGAGGAGACAGACGTGGGAGCGTGCCTTGGCTTGGATCGTCCGGAGGTGGGGGGTCCAGGAGAGGCGACGGTCAAGGGTGACACCAAGGTACTTAAGGGTGGGGGTGAGGGCGATAGGACGGCCATAGATGGTGATGTAGAAATCGAGGAGGCGGAAGGAAGGAGTGGTTTTGCCTACTATGATCGCCTGGGATTCGGCAGGATTGACCTTAAGCAACCACTGGTTGCACCAAGCGGTGAACCGGTCAAGATGGGATTGGAGAAGGTGTTAGGAGCGCTGAAAGTGTGGGGGCCTCTCCGAGCTCCTGCGCCAGCCAAAATACTGCTTGGCGCATGGTTATGGCTGGCTCTATTTGCAGTCACGTGTCCATCGGAAGGAAAGAGGTCCGCGGCTGTAGCGACCTCTTGCGGCGCCGTGGACGCCTCCTGGTGGTCTCTGGGAAGCGTCTGTGTTTCCGGGACGACCGGCCAGGCTGACCCCTACTCGGTCCGGGGCCCGCTGTACCGGTCTGCTTCACGGAAAGCGAGATTTGCAGGCGCTTAGTCTGGACACAGTAGCAGCGATATGCACAAATACAGATGGCGGTAGTATCGCGTACACAAGGTATAAAAGGGCAGTGCATTGACGGACCTGTCATTTCTTCTCAGGTGTGAAAAGGTTTCCGAAGTTATTATGGCCGCACGATACCGAATGGTAGTGGGAGCTGGGCACATTCCATTTCGAAAATCGTTGCAGAATTCAATATTCCAACCTCCGCAGTGTCAAGAGTGTGAGAATACCTCATTTGAGGCGTTACCTCCAACGACGGACAAGGCAGTGGCCGAAAGCCTTCACTTAACGACCCAGAGCAGCGTCGTCGTCGTATAGATGTCACTGCTAACAGACAACCAACACTGCGTGAAATAACCGCAGAAATCAATGCGGGACCAACGATGAATGTATTTGTTAGGGCAGTGGTCCACGGCATAAGACGTGCCTTTGCTACGAGCACGCCATCGCCTGCAGCGCCTCTACAGCGGTCTTCGCCCAATCTGTTGGTTTCTACACGACTGGAAAACCGCGGCCTGGCCAAATGAGTCTCGATTTCCGTTGATGAGAGCTGGTGGCAGGATTCGAGTGTGATGCAGACCCCACGAAGCCATGGACCCAAGTTGTCAACAAGGCACTGTGCAAGCCGGTGGTGGCTCCATAATGGTGTGGGCTCCGTTGAGATGAAATGGACTTGCTCGTCTGGTCCAACTGAACCGATCACTGGCTGGAAATGCATAAGCATTTTGCTACTTGGAGACCATTTGAAGCCATTCATAGACTTCATCTTCCCACACAACGATGGAATTTTTATGGGTGACGATGTGCCATGTCACCGGGGTGCAGTTGTTCGCAATTGGTTTGAAGAACGTTCTGGACAGTTCGAGCTTATTTTCTGGCCAGCGAGATCTCCCGACATGAATCCCATCAAACATTCACGGGAAAGTTCGTGCACAAAATCCTGCATCGTCAACGCTCTCGCAAATACGGACTGCTATAGAGGCAGCGTGGCTCAGTATTTTAGCCAGAGGCTGTCAACGAATTGTTCAGTGCATGCCACGCCGAACTGCTGCACTACGCCTTTGCAAAGGAGGCCCGAGAAGATAACAGAGGCGTCCCGTTACTTTTCCGACCTTAGTGTTCTCCGGTAAAGGCCACTGGCTGCTGGTGGTAAGTAGCAATGTTGATTTCACACTACGACAATATTTTTTGCGGAACGCGTGTCCGAAAGTTGGACATGCTGCGAGATTCTTATTATTTCGTAGAGAAATTTATTTGTTTAAGTCTCATATTTACTGGGATGCTGCAGCTAACAGAAATAATTCGATGCCTTAAGCAGCACCGCAGAATAAGACACTAGCGAATGAGATGCCGTATTCCACATGGGCATCGGTTAAAGAAGGACGATATGACGCATTATTGAAACATTGGAGCGAGGAGATTTGCTTGAACCATGAGGTCAAATCCTGATTAGCGATCAGACATAGGGAAACCATATAAATTTACATACAAAACTCTAGTTATTCTTTATTAAAAATTTCGTGTCATCAGAGCTTTAAGCAGTATTCTAGTTTAATTAGTAAAAAAAAAAAAAAGAATATTCATAACCTACGAACGATGTACGAACGGCTAACAAGTATCCAACAGATTCCGGCAATTTAACTCCAACTGTTTCATAGTATTCACTAATGAATGCATCGTAATTACATCTCGGCACTCACTTCAAATAGACTAGCTACCCGGACGTCCACTTATAATTCTAGATCACATGCTTGAATCTTCTAAAGAATGCAGTGTTCTACAAAGACTGCTTCGAGGGACAACATCAACGAAAGATCCACGGAAAATATATAGAAGGAATTCCAACACGTCCATTCATTACGGCATTCTAGGAAAGACTTCACTTAACTTGCACAGTCTCCAGTGGAAAAATGTGACCAGTGCTACAGTGCGTCACGTACACCATCTTCTATGGATCGTCGCTAAATACAGACGTTCGGTATCAAGATGGATCTTGCAATGCGCGGCCGAGTTGCTTCCAGATAGCGTTCACAGAGCCCCCAACTGGAAGTCGAGCTGACACCTGCCACATTTACGCCCGGTCAACTCTGCTGCTGACAAGCGTCACGAAGAAAAATTGGTAACTAGACGCACCTTCCAGTGTGCTACGGCGATATCGGCTCTGTAAATTCTTGTTTCCCTCTATATACTGTATCATGGCAGCAACCCCGGGATCCAGGCTGTACGTAGCTGCGATCCTCTATACGAGATTTCTTAGCAGTGTGGATAACGTATATTAAGCAGACATGAAGTAAATTGCAACAGCGATGTGGCGAACACAATCACAATATACGTCTGGACCAACGAGATACATCAGCTGTAACGTCCAGGGCCGGCGTAAAACATCGTATTTGTGACTGCGCTGTAGAATACTTATCAACTACACCGCGCAACACAGTTAAATGGTCACTTTTTCGAAACTCCGTAGTTGTCTCCGATCACGACGCAGAAGTTCATAATTGGTTCAAAAGTGCCTGGAACCTTCCTCTGTAATGGTGAAAGGCATGGCACCCTGAGACGTCACCCCCTGGCTCAGCGACGCTTCAAACAGCAAGGTGTCGACACATACCACCCAAAAAGGCCAGAGCCCAGAAATTCATGTGGGCTGTAAGGTGGGTTAATGATGCCACATTGGCACCAAACAGCACAACAATTTGCCCAACGCCACCGTGGAATATCACACGATGGGAACGTCGTCATAGTCCCTCTTACTCACAACTCACCTCCTCTTGTGACGCCTCTGCGATGGAGGTCAGAATTGCGACGCCCAGCGTTGAAATTACGCTGTTTTCTTACGGCTGGCTGAGAGAACACCGCCACTCAGAATCGAAACGAAAGGACTTACGT
Source organism: Schistocerca nitens (assembly GCF_023898315.1). Taxonomy (NCBI): domain Eukaryota; kingdom Metazoa; phylum Arthropoda; class Insecta; order Orthoptera; family Acrididae; genus Schistocerca; species Schistocerca nitens. Next base: position 141,867,151 of record NC_064622.1, on the reverse strand, counting down.
GATGGCATAAAGTGGCATAAAGGACGTGAATGAAAATATCCCTTCCCTTGGGATCGCGGTCGAGAACGACAGTTCGGACAACGTTGTTGACAACCTTTGACATCGTTGACACCCCGTTATGATTCCACCCTTCTCTAATGACATTATGGGGCTGCATCCCCATTGAAAGGGCTCGCACCCTTTCGTATGTAGCACGATCGCTAGATTTGCTCCGGTATACAGGTGGTCATAATGGATGGGCTTACGGGAATTTTTTTGTTTTTTCAGTCATCAGTCTGCCTCGAATTCCTCTCCTGTGCCAAGCTCTTCATCCCAAAGTAGCACTTGCAACCTACGACCTTAGTTACTTTCTGGATGTATTCCAATCACTGCATTCCTCTACAGTTTTTGTCCTCTGATGCTCCCTGTAGTACCAAGGATGTCATTCCTTGATGTCTTAACAGATGTCCTGTCATCCTGTCCCTTCTCCTTGTCAGTGTTTTCTCTGGTACCGCCCGCCGCGGAATTTGAATCCGCGCCAGACGTCATGGACGTCGAAGACCCATAGAGGCCTCTGCACCATCGCACCTTAAGCTGTGGCGACGCGCGCCTTCTGGCCTGCTTTTAGTGTGAGGGCGCCACAGTGGAACACATGGTCCCAGCGGCCAATAGCGGCGCCCCCGATAGCGTACTTAAACGCCGGCCACTCGCTCAGCCAGCACCCGACGCATCCACGAGCATCTCCGCCAGCACCGCCTCCTTCCCGTTACCCAGTGTGGCTTTCGGCCGTCCTTCTCTTCCGACGACCTTCTCCTTCACCTCACTCATCTCCTTTCCGACCAGCTTACTTCCCGTCGCTCCGCAATCTTCCCCTCCCTGGACCTCGAACGTGCATATGACCGCGTACGGCATTCCGGTCTCCTCTTCAAGCTCCAAACCTTCGCCCTTCCCATTAACTACGTCCGTCTGATCGGCTCTTTTCTCTCCCGCCGTCCTTCCTATGTCACCATCCATAACACCGATTCCTACACCTTTTTCCCCTCTGCCGGTGTGCCCCAAGGCTCCGTCCTCTCCCCCCTTCTGTACCTTTTGTACACGGCGGACATGCCGCCGCCGTCAGCCCCCGTCCACCTTCTCCAGTTTGCCGATGACACCGCCTTCCTAGCCCTTGCCCCCACCCTACAACGCTCCCAACACCTTCTCCAATCCCATCTTGACCGGTTCACCGCTTGGTGCAACCAGTGGTTGCTCAAGGTCAATCCCTCCAAAACCCAGGCGATCATTGTAGGCAAAACCACCCCTTCCTTCCGCCTCCTTGATTTCTATCTCACCATCTATGGCCGTCCTATCACCCTCACTCCCACCCTTACGTACCTTGGCGTCATCCTCGACCGTCGCCTCTCCTGGACTCCCCACCTCCGGACAATCCAAGCCAAGGCACACTCCCGACTCAGTCTCCTCAAGCTCCTCTCCGGCCGTACGTGGGGTCTGGACCCCTCCACCATCCTCCACACCTATAAGTCCCTCATCCACCCTATCCTTTGTTATGCCCATCCGGCTTGGATCTCCGCCCCCCCCCTACCTTTTATAAATCCCTCCAAATCCTTGAACGTCATGCTCTCCGCCTCGCCTATCGCATCCGTCTCCCCTCCCCCACGCGGATCCTGTACGATCTCATCCCCTTCCCCCACCTACTCCTTTTCCTTGAAAGGATACGGCTCCTGTACACCTCCCACAAACTCGATCCTCCTCACCCGCTCGTCTCCCCGATCCTCTCCCACCCCCGACCGCTGCCGCGCCTGTATTCACACGTCCCACCCAGTCTCCATCTCTCCACCCTCCTTACCCTCTCCCAAGGTGGCTTCCGCCAGCTCCCCCTCCCTGATGATGCCCTCCTCCCATCCATCTACCCCTCCTACCAACTTTGATCCTCCCGCCCTCCTCCTGTGCTTGCTCCTCTGGGCACCCTCCCTCCCTTCTCTCCCTTTTCCCTCCCTCCTCCTTTTCTCCCCCCTCCTCCCCCGGGCCTCCCCTCCCCTGTCCCTCTCCTCCTGCCCCCGTCTCCTCAGCCATTGGCATCCTTTTTCTCTCCTCTCCCCCACCTCACCCCTGTTCCCCTCTTGGCAGGTCCCCGGACTCGCACACGCTAAGTGGACATTCGCGCGCCGGAGATCACCGCCATCAGTGTTTCGTGTGTGCCGTCGTGTTTAGTGTTCAGTGTTCACCGTCACACTCCATCGTTCACCAGTGCCATCGTCATCTTCAGTGTTTGTGCGTCGTCTCATCAGTTAGCAGTATGGATTATCGACGAGTGTGAACGGCTCCGTGTTTGTCCCTATGTGTCTCCTGTTTTATTGCCCACCGTTCTGTAACTTATGTGTCTTCTCCCTGTTTTTGCTCCTTGTATATTCTATGGCTGTAGAGCAGCGTCGTGTGCTGCTGACAGCCTGCCTGTTGTACAGGCTTTAAAATGACAATAAAGTAAAAAAAAAAAAGCTCAGCCAGTCAGTCTAACCTCGCGTACGTCTGTTGACACATCGCTTTGCGCTAGACCGCTTACTTCCTGGTTCGTGTACGGGTTTGTTTCCTTGTGACTATGTTGTTCGGTTGAATTCGTTCCGTCCTACGTTGGTCGCGTCCGTCCTCTTCCGTCGTGTTGTTGTTCGCGGGCCTCTCCGCGGGTCCCGCCGCGCCTTCCGTCATTGCTACCCCGCGACCGTCCTGGTCGCAGTTACAACATTTTCCACACATTCTTTTCCTCTGCGATTCTGCGCAGAACCTCCTCAATCCTTATCTTATCAGTCCACCTAATTTTGAACATTCGTCCGTATCACCGCAGCTCAAATGCATCGATTCTTCCGTTCCCGTTTTCCCACAGTCCATGTTTCACTACCACACAGTGCTGTGTTCCTGGCGTACATTCTCTGAAATTACTTCCTCAAATTAAGCACTATGTTTGATACTAGTAGTCTTCTCTTGGCCAGGAAAGCCCTTTTTGCCAGTGATAGTCTGCTTTTGATGTCCTCTTTGCTCCTCATTGGTTATTTTGCTGATTAGGTACTAAAATTCCTTAATTTCATCTATCCTGATGTTAAGTTTCTTGCTGTTCTCATTTCTCCTACTTCTCATTCCTTTCATCTTTCTTCCATTTACTCTCTATTCATATTCTGTACTCATAGATTGTTCATTCCATTCAGCAGATCATGTAATTCTTGTTCACTTTCACTCACGATGACATTGCCATCAGCGAATCGTATCATTGATATCTTTTCATCTTGAATTTTAATTCCAATCCTGAACCTTTCTTTTATTTCCATCATTGCTTCTTCTATGTGCAGAGTAAACAGTGGGGGTGACAGACTATCTCCTTGTCTTACACCTTTTTTAATTCAAGCATTTTGTTCTTGGGCGCCCACTCTTATTTTTCCCTCTTGGCTATTGTGCATACCATATATTACCCGTTTCTCCCTATAGCTTATCCCTGTTGTTCACAAAATTTCGAACATCTTGCACTATATTACATTGTAGAACGCTTTTTCCACGTTTACAAATCCTATGAACGAGTATTGGTTTTTCTTTGGTCTTTTGTTCCATTATCACCCACAACGTAAGAATTACCTCTTTGGTGCCTTTACCTTTTCTAAAGCCAAACTGATCGTCATCTAATACTTCTTCAATTTTCTTTTCCGTTCTCCAGTATATTATTCTTGTCGGAAACTTGGATATATGGGCTATTAAACAGATTGTGCGATAATTTTCCCGCTTGTCAGCTCTTGCAATATTCTGAATTGTGTGGATGATATTTTTCGGAAAGTCAGATGGTACATCGGTAGACTCATACATTCTACACACCAACGAGAATAATCGTTTCGTTTCTACTCCCTCCAATGATTTCAGAAATTCGGACGGAATGTTATTTATCCCTTCTGCCTTGTTGGATCCTAAGTCCTGCAAAGCTTTCTTAAAGTCTGTTTCTGATACTGGATCCCATATCTCTTCACAGTTATCTTCTTTGTACATATATTTTTCTTTCCAACTTCTGTAATTGCCCTTTTTAGATATGTCCATTCCTCGGCAAATGTACTGCCTATTAAGCTATTCCTTATTGATTTATTTATAGACTTAGATAACTTCAAGTGTACCTCGTCATTCCTTAGTACCTCCACATCCCACTTCTTTGCGTATTGATTCTTCCAGACTAAAACTTCAGATTACTCTTCATCACTAATACAGTGTGGGATGGGTCTATATCTGCTCCTCAGTACGCCTTACAATCCAGTATCTAATTTCGAAATTTCTGCCTGACCATGATGTAATCTAATTGAAATCTTCCCGTATCACCCTGCTTTTTCCAAGTATATCTCCTCTTCTTGTGATTCTTGAACAGAGTATTCGTTATTACCAGCTGAAATTTATTACAGAACTCAATTAATCTCTCTCCTCTCTCATTTCTTGCTACAAGCCTATATTCTCCTGTAACCTTTTTTCTACTCCTTCCTCTACAACTGCATTCCAGTCCCCCATGACTATTAGATTTCCACCTCCATTTACATACTGTATTACCCTTTCAATATCCTCATATACTTCCTCTATCTCTTCATCTTCAGCTTGAGACGGCGGCATGTATACATGTACTATCGTATTCGATGTTGTTTTGCTGTCGATTCTGATAAGAATAGCCCTATCACTGAACTGTTCATAGTAACATACTCTGCCCTACCTTCCTATTCATAACTAATCCTACTCCCATTGTACTATTTTCTGCTGCTGTTGATATTACCCTATACTCATCTGACCAAAAATCCTTGTCTTCTTTCCATTTCACTTCACTGACCCCTACTATATCTACATTGTGCCTTTGCATTTCCATTTTCAGATTTTATAGATTCCCTACCATGTTCAAGCTTCTGAGATTGAAGTAGAACGTTATACTTTCGTCGGTTATTCAGTCTTTTCCTCATGGTCACCTCCCCCTTGGCTGTTCCCCGCTGCCCTAACCCGCCCACACTTCCGAGATCCGAATGAGGGCTATTCCGGTATCTTTTGCCAATGAGGAGACCATCATGACACTTTTTCAATTACAGGCCAAATATCCTGTGGATACATGCTATCTGTCTTTAATCCAGTGATTTCCATTGCCTTCTGCATCCTCATGCCGCTGATCATTAATAATTTGGAAGTACACTACAGGGAATTAAAATTGCTACACCAAGAAGAAATGCAGATGATAAAAGGGTATTCATTGGACAAATATATTATACTAGAACTGACATGTGATTACATTTTCACGCAATTTTGGTGCATAGATCCTAAGGAATCAGTACCCAGAACAACCACCTCTGGCCGTAAGAACGGCCTTGCTACGCCTGGGCATTGAGTCAAACAGAGCTTGGATAGTGTGTACACGATACTACAGTTCATCCAGTGTAGTGACTGGCGTATTGTGACGAGCCAGTTGCTCGGCCACCATTAATCAGACGTTTCCAATTGGTGAGAGATCTGGAGAATGTGCTGGCCAAGGCAGCAGTTGAACATTTTATGTGTCCAGAAAGGGCCGTACAGGACCTGCAACATGTGGTCGTGCATTATCCTGGTGAAATGTAGGGTTTCGCAGGGATCGAATGAAGGGTAGCGCCACGTGTCGTAACACATCTGAAATGTAACGTCCACTGTTCAAAGCGCCGTCAATGCAAACAAGAGGTGACCGAGACGTGTAACCAATGGCATCCCATACCACCAAGCCGGGTGATAAGCCAGTATGGCGATGACGAATACATGCTTCCATTGTGCGTTCACCGTGATGTCGTCAAACCTGGATTCATCTGAAAAAATGACGTTTTGCCATTCGAGAACCCTGGTTCGTCGTTGAGTACACCATCGCTGCCTCTCCTGTCTGTGATGGAGCGTCAAGGGTAGCGGCAGCCATCGTCTCCGAGCTGATAGTCCATGCTGCTGCAAACGTCGTCGAACTGTTCGTGCAGATGGTTGTTGTCTTGAAAACGTCCCCATCTGTTGACTCAGGGACCGAGACGTGGCTGCACGGTCCGTTACAGCCATGCGGATAAGATGCCTGTCATCTTGACTGCTAGTGATACGAGGCCGTTGGGATCCAGCACGACGTTCCGTATTACCCTCCTGAACCCACCGATTCCACATTCTGCTAACAGTCATTGGATCTCGACCAACTCGAGCAGTAATGTAGCGATACGGTAAACCGGAATCGCGATAGGCTACAATCCAACCATTGCCAAAAATAAAGACAGTAGCTTCCACTCTAGCCCTTTCCCTGCCAATTCACGCGTGGGGCAGGGGGCAGCTGTAGGACAGCTTCGAGTGCCTTCCGCTGGGGGTATTGTTGACTAGAGCGGTCAGTCTTCAAACTTCAAGGCAACCACACACACACATGCATGATCACAAAAAGGCGGGGGTGGGGGAGGGGGGAGAGGAGGGACAGCGATAATTTTTGGGATGGAGCTGTTGGAGTGCGAAGGCAGCTGTAAGACAGCATCAAGCAGATGGATAACAACATCAAGAACACATTTCAGGTCAAAATAAATAAATAAAAACGGTACCTTACATCCTTCATCTCCAGATGCTCAGCACTGATTGAGCCTTTTTCCCACCAACTGACTTGTGGGGGACGTGAGGGAAATTGGGGTGGGGGGGGAGGGGGCAGGAGGGGGAAGAGGGTGAGAGAAAGTGGGGGATGGGGAGGAGTGGGAGTGGTGACATCAAGTAACGTTGCCACATCTACACCCCAGGGAGAGGAAGTGGAAAGGGCCCCCAGCGAGAGCTACCCCTTTTGAATAAATTTCGTAACAACGCAGACTGGTGTCACTTCGACCTTATGCCCCTACTCCGCCATGGAAAAGTATAGAGCTAGTGGCAAAATCCCCCCCATGAACCATCGAGGCTTGGTGGGGAGACTTGTGTGCCTCAGCAATACAGATAGCCGTACCATAGGAGCAACAGAGACCAGACAAATGTGTGGTTCCTGAAGAGGGGCACCAGCCTTTGCAGTAGTTGCAGGGGCAACAGTCTGGATTATTGACTGATCTGGCCTTGTAACATTAACCAAAACGACCTTGCTGTGCTGGTACTGCCAACGGCTGAAAGCAAGGGGAAACTACGGCCGTAATTTTTCCCGAGGGCATGCAGCTTTACTGTATGGTTAAATGATGATGGCGTCCTCTTGAGTAAAATATTCCGGCTGTAAAATAGTCCCCCATTCGGATCTGTGGGCGGGGACTACTCAAGAGGACGTCGTTATCAGGACAAAGGAAACTAGCGTTGTACGGATCGGAGTGTGGAATGTCAGATCCCTTAATCGGGCAGGTAGGTTAGAAAATTTAAAAAGGGAAATGGATAGGTTGAAGTTAGATATAGTGTGAATTAGTGAAGTTCGGTGGCAGGAGGAACAAGACTTTTGGTCAGGTGAATACAGGGTTACAAATACAAAATCAAATAGGGGTAATGCAGGAGTAGGTTTAATAATGAATAAAAAACAGGAATGCGGGTAAGCTACTACAAACAACATAGTGAGCGAACGCATTATTGTGGCCAAGATACATACAAAGCCCACGCCTACCACAGTAGTACAAGTTTATATGCCAAATAGCTCTGCAGATGACGAAGAGATTGATAAATGTGTGATGAGATAAAAGAAGTTATTCAGATAGTGAAGGGAGACGAAAATTTAATAGTCATGGGTGACTGGAATTAGATAGTAGGTGAAGGAAGAGAAGGAAACGTAGTAGGTGAATATGGAATAGGGATAAGGAATGAAAGAGGAAACTGCCTGGTAGAATTTTGCACAGAGCATAAGTTAATCATAGCTAACACTTGGTTCAAGAAACATAAAAGAAGGATGTATACATGGAAGAAGCCTGGAGATACTGGAAGGTTTCAGATAGATTATATAATGGTAAGACAGAGAGGAACCTGGTTTTAAGTTGTAAGACATTTCCAGGGGCAGATGTGGACTCTGACCACAATCTACTGGTTATGAACTATAGATTAAAACAGAAGAAACTACAAAAAGGTGGGAATTTAAGGAGATGGGACATGGATAAACTGACAGAAATAGAGGTGGAGAGTATTAGGGACCGACTGACAAGAATGGGGGAAAGAAATACAGTAGAAGAAGAATGGGTAGCTTTGAGAGATGAAATAGTGAAGGCAGTAGAGGATCAAGTAGGTAAAAAGACGAGAGCTAGTACAAATCCTTGGGTAACAGAAGAGATGTTAAATTTAATTGATATAAGGAGAAAATACAAAAATGCAGTAAATGATCAGGCAAAAGGGAATACAAACGTCTCAAAGATGAGATCGACAGGTAGTGCAAAATTGCTAAGCAGGGATGGCTACAGGATAAATGTAAGGATGTAGAGGCGCATATCACTAGGGGTAAGATAGATACTGCCTACAGGAAAACTAAAGAGACCTTTGGAGAAAAGAGAACCACTTGCATGAATATCAAGAGCGCAGATGGAAACCCAGTTCTAAGCAAAGAAGGGAAAGCAGAAAGATGGAAGGAGTATATAGAGGGTCTATACAAGAGCGATGTTCTTGAGGACAATATTATGGAAATGGAAGAATATGTAGATGAAGGCGAAATGGGAGATACGATACTGCGTGAAGAGTTTGACGGAGCACTGAAATACCTAAGTCGAAACAAGGCACCGGGAGTAGACAACATTCCATTAGAACTACTGACAGCCTTGGGAGAGCCAGACCTGACAAAACTCTACCATCTGGTGAGCAAGATGTATGAGACGGGCAAAATACCCTCAGACTTCAAGAAGAATATAATAATTCCAATCCCAAAGGAAGCAGGTGTTGACAGATGTGAAAATTACCGAACAATCAGTTTAAGTCACGGATGCAAAATACTAACACGAATTCTCTAGAGACGAATGGAAAAACTGATAGAAGCCGACCTCGGGGAAGATCAGTTTGGAGTCCACGTGAGGCAATACTGACCCTACGACTTATCTTATAGAACCCAGTACGTTCTCCTCGATGGTGAGTGTTCATCAGGGGTTAGGGTATCATCTGGAGTGACCCAGGGAAGTGTGGTAGGTCCGCTGTTGTTTTCTATCTACATAAATGATCTTTTGGATAGGGTGGATAGCACTGTGCGGCTGTTTGCTGATGATGCTGTGGTGTACGGGAAGGTGTCGTCGTTGAGTGACTGTAGGAGGATACAAGATGACTTGGACAGGATTTGTGATTGGTGTAAAGAATGGCAGCTAACTCTAAATATAGATTAATGCAAATTAATGCAGATGAATAGGAAAAAGAACCCCGTAATGTTTGAATACTCCATTAGTAGTGTAGCGCTTGACAAAGTCACGTCTATTAAATATTTGGGCGTAATATTGCAGAGCGATATGAAGTGGGACAAGCATGTAATGGCAGTTGTGGGGAAGGCGGATAGTCGTCTTCTGTTCATTGGTAGATTTTGGGAAGATGTGGTTCATCTGTAAAGGAGACCGCTTATAAAACACTAATACGACCTAATCTTGAGTACTGCTCGAGCGTTTGGGCTCCCTGTCAGGTCGGATTGAGGGAGGACATAGAAGCAATTCAGAGGCGGGCTGCTAGATTTGTTACTGGTAGGTCTGATCATCACGCGAGTGTTACGGAAATGCTTCAGGAACTCGGGTGGGAGTCTCTGGACGAAAGGAGGCGTTCTTTTCGTGAATCGCTACTGAGGAAATTTAGAGAACCAGCATTTGAGGCTGACTTTAGTACAATTTTACTGCCACCAACTTACATTTCGCGGAAAGACCACAAAGATAAGATAAGAGAGATTAGGACTCGTACAGAGGCATATAGGCAGTCATTTTTCCCTCGTTCTCTTTGGGAGTGGAACAGGGAGAGAAGATGCTAGTTATGGTACGAGGTACCCTCCATCACGCACCGTATGGTGGATTGCGGAGTATGTTTGTAGGTGTAGATGTAGAATCCTCACATTAATGCAAAGATAGTTACCGCACATACATGCGTGACCAGATCGCACAGTCCACTTTACAAACCATGTATACAAATTGGTGACCAGAATAATATAGGAAAGAACGGAAAAGGAATCTGAGGATTTGTTACAAGAGAGTTCATTTGGCAACGGGGAAGTTAAAGCCTCCAGAGAGGCAGTTTTGTGGTAGTGCTTGATAACGAAATCAAGGCGTAAGAAAAAGCAAGACATCATCTTATAATTTGTCCATCTAAAGATCGTGTTCGATAACGTAACATAGAACTTATTTCGCAAACACTGTTCACCTCTAAATTTGGCACAGTTGCTGCCTGCAGAGTCAAAGCACCACGTGCAGACACAGTCCTCCTGAGCGCTGTCTGACAGCCGATGACGTCACAAATGAAGCACTAATACTACAACCCCTCATTGTGCACAACCATACCCCACCGACGAGTAGATACTCGTGTTGAGCAGCCTCAGCCATTTGAATACTCTGTAGGACAAAAAAATGATGCACCACGAGGGAATTATTCAAATTAGTCTCAAATCGATATTTAAACAAGTATCGACGGAAAATGAAAAATTGTAAACTTCCCCGACCGAAGGACGAATGTGTGAAGCTGCAGCACAGTTTCACCTCGCACCTGGAAAGCATAGCAAATAGGGAACATGTCGAGGGATCATGTCGATATCAAGGCATAAAGTCTTGCGAAATCCATTTCGTGTACTCAGTTGGACAGCAGCTGTGCCTCACAGACAGGGGCGTCAACAATACAGGGTGTTACAAAAAGGTACGGCCAAACGTTCAGGAAACATTCCTCACACACAAAGAAAGAAAATGTGCTATGCGGACATGTGTCAGGAAACGCTTACTTTCCATGTTAGAGCTCATTTTATTATTTCTCATCAAATCACATTAATCATGGAATGGAAACACACAGCAACAGAATGTACCAGCGTGACTTCAAACACTTTGTTACAGGAAATGTTCAAAATGTCCTCCGTTAGCGAGGATACATGCATCCACCCTCCGTCGCATGGAATCTCTGATGCGCTGATGCAGCCCTGGAGAATGGCGTATTGTATCACAGCCGTCCACAATACGAGCACGAAGAGTCTCTACATTTGGTACCGGGGTTGTGTAGACAAGAGCTTTCAAATGCCCCCATAAATGAAAGTCAAGATGGTTGAGGTCAGGACAGCGTGGAGACCACGGAATTGGTCCGCCTCTACCAATCCATCGGACACCGAATCTGTTGTTGAGAAGCGTACAAACACTTCGACTGAAATGTGCAGGAGCTCCATCGCGCATGAACCACATGTTGTGTCGTACTTGTAAAGTCACATGTTCTAGCAGCACAGGTAGAGTATCCAGTATGAAATCATGATAACGTGCTCCATTGAGCGTAGGTGGACGAAACTAAAATGAGCTCTAACATGGAAATTAAGCGTTTCCAGACACATGTCCACATAACATCTTTTCTTTATTTGTGTGTGAGGAATGTTTCCTGAAAGTTTGGTCCTACCTTTTTGTAACAACCTGCATACAGGATGACAGTTATTGAACTATATGAAAAAAAGTAAATTAGTTACAAACTACGACGTTGCACACACTTTATTCAACATGTAAACGTCACTACAGATATTCAGATTTAAGTTATGACATGTTCGATATGTCAACTATCCTTGGCGATGATGTGGGCTAGACGGGCAACGAAATTCTGCTTGACCCGCTGAAGTGTCGGAACATCGATGTTGTCGATGACTTCCTGAATGGTTGGTTTCAGCTCAGCAATGGTTTTGGGTTCTTGATGTACGCTTTGTCTTTAATATAGCCCACGAAAGAGGAGTGTGTTCGTCTCCCGAGAATACGGCGGCCAATAGAGGCCCATGCCAGTGGCCTCTGGGTACCCTAGAGTCAGAATGCGGTTCCCAAAGTGCTCCTACTGGACATCAACACTCTCCTGCTTCGATGGCGTCAAGCTCAGTCTTCCATGAACAATATCTTGTCGAAATCTGAATCACTTTGGATAATGGAGATGAAATCATCTTCCAAAATCTTCGGGTACCGTTCGGTAGTCACCGGCCCATCAAGGAATATCGCACCGGTTATTCCGTGACTGAACGTTGTACACCACACGGTCACCCTTTGAGGGTGAATGCGGATTCTCAGTCCCGAAATGCGGATTCTCAGTCCCGCAAATGGGCCAATTTTGCTTATTGACCCATACTAATGAAAGTCGGCTTCGTCACTAAACCAAATCATACTGCGCATACTCATTCCCACCATGACCCGCGGCGAACCATGCAATTGAAACGTAAATCGTTCAGACGTTATGACGATTTTATTTCATATAGTTCAACAATAGTCACCCTGCACGGGATGTTCGCATTTGAGAGAGGACGTGTAGTTGAGCTCAATGATGCTGGTCTGAGTAACCGGCGAATCGCTCGCCATTTTAATAAGAGCGATGCTACTGTTCGTCGATGTTGGTAGGGTGAACCATGGTCGAACACAGCGTCAAGAAATCTACATCTACATCTACATCTACATTTATACTCTGCAAGCCACCCAGCGGTGTGTGACGGAGGGCACTTTACGTGCCACTGTCATTACCTCCATTTTCTGTTCCAGTCGCGTATGGTTCGCGGGAAGAACGACTGTCTGAAAGCCTCCGTGCGCGCTCTAATCTCTCTAATTTTACATTCGTCATCTCCTCGGGAGGTATAAGTAGGGGGAAGCAATATATTCGATACCTCATCCAGAAACGCACCCTCTCGAAACCTGGCGAGCAAGCTACACCGCGATGCAGAGCGCCTCTCTTGCAGAGTCTGCCACTTGAGTTTGCTAAACATCTCCGTAACGCTATCACGGTTACCAAATAACCCTGTGACGAAACGCACCACTCTTCTTTGGATCTTCTCTATCTCCTCTGTCAACCCGACCTGGTACGGATCCTACACTGATGAGCAATACTCAAGTATAGGTCGAACGAGTGTTTTGTGAGCCACCTCCTTTGTTGATGGACTACACTTTCTAAGGACTCTCCCAATGAATCTCAACCTGGTACCCGCCTTACCAACAATTAATTTTATATGATCATTCCACTTCAAATCGTTCTGCACTCATACTCCCAGATATTTTACAAAAGTAACTGCTACCAGAGTTTGTTCCGCTATCATATAATCATACAATAAAGGATCCTTCTTTCTATGTATTCGCAATACATTACATTTGTTTCTATGTTAAGGGTCAGTTGCCACTCCCTGCACCAAGTGCCTATCCGCTGCAGATCTTCCTGCATTTCGCTACAATTTTCTAATGCTGCAACTTCTCTGTATACTACAGCATCATCCGCGAAAAGCCGCATGGAACTTCGACACTATCTACTAGGTCATTTACATATATTGTGAAAAGCAATGGTCCCATAACACTCCCCTGTGGCACGCCAGAGGTTACTTTAACGTCTGTAGACGTCTCTCCATTGATAACAACATGCTGTGTTCTGTTTGCTAAAAACTCTTCAATCCAGCCACACAGCTGGTCTGATATTCCGTAGCCTCTTACTTTGTTTATCAGGCGACAGTGCGGAACTGTATCGAACGCCTTCCGGAAGTCAAGAAAAATAAAATCTACCTGGGAGCCTGTATCTAATATTTTCTGGGTCTCGTGAACAAATAAAGCGAGTTGGGTCTCACACGATCGCTGTTTCCGGAATCCATGTAGATTCCTACATAGTAGATTCTGGGTTTCCAAAAACGACATGATACTCGATCAGAAAACATGTTCTAAAATTCTACAACAGATCGATGTCAGAGATATAGGTCTATAGTTTTGCGCATCTGCTCGACGACCCTTCTTGAAGACTGGGACTACCTGTGCTCTTTTCCAATCATTTGAAACCTTCCGCTCCTCTAGAGACTTGCGGTACACGGCTGTTAGAAGGGGGGCAAGTTCTTTCGCGTACTCTGTGTAGAATCGAATTGGTATCCCGTCAGGTCCAGTGGACTTTCCTCTGTTGATTGATTCCAGTTGCTTTCCTATTCCTTGGACACTTATTTCGATGTCAGCCATTTTTTCGTTTGTGCGAGGATTTAGAGAAGGAACTGCAGTGCGGTCTTCCTCTGTGAAATAAGCGGTTACCCTACAAAGACGACAGAACATCGTCTCCAATTCAACATTATCATCGATCTAACATGCAACTGGTGCTTCAGTGACTACAGAGACCATTAACAGGTGGCTCACAGAAATAAGGTTCAATTCACAGTACATTTTGTGCCGACTGCCATGACCTCTGTACACAAAAAACACCGACCGCAGTGGTATCGGGCACATTGTGCCTGAAATTCCATTGACTAAAATATAATTGCCGTCAGTGATGGTTAGCGCTTGAAACTGACCAGAGAGGACGTGTCTGGAAACACCCCAGATAGAGTTGGGATTCCAGCCTGAGAGTCGCCTGCCATACGGCCCTACAACCAGGAGTGATGGTCTGGGGTGCCATTTTATTTCATAGCAGGATACCTAAGGTGGTCATTTGCGAAACCCTTATGGCGCAGCCGTACGTCGATGATATTCTACTGCTCGTTTTGTTGTTCTATGTGGCAAGCCATCAAGGGCTTCCATTTCAGAAAGATAGTGCCCGTCTGCACACGGCGAGCATTTCTACTGCTTGTCTTCATGCTTATAAAACCCTACCAGCATAGTCGCCAGATGTCTCCCGAATTGAGAACGCATTATGGGCAGGGCTCTGCTACCAGATTGGGATTTGATAATATAACGCGCTAATTGAACAGATTTGGCACGATATTCCTCAGGAGGGCATTCAACAGCTCTAGAAATCATTGGCAAGCCGAATAACAGCTTACATAAAGGTCATAGGAGGACCAACGTGTTACTGTCTTGTTCAGTTTGTGAAGTTCTCCCTCTTGAATAAATCATCTACTTTTTCTGAAACTGCATTTGTTTGTCTGTACACGTACGTTACATCCACCTACTTCCGTCCCCTTCGGATAATTCCTTCATGGTGCATCGTTGTACTTACATTCATATGTAACAGTCTTCTTATTCTGCTTCATTCTGCCTGGGGGCAGCAGCGGGTCTTTGATGACGCTTTATGATGATCGTTTTTTTCCCTTAGTTTATTTGTAATTATAAGAACATAAATAATTTAACACGTAAATTTATATGTATTAAACTGTTCAATAATGAGGTACAGAATCGTTTAAAAATCACACTGACCTTGTCAGGTTGCAGTTACTAATCGCAAGGTATTTCAGTTTCCTCAGATGCCCCAGAATAGGCAGATGTCTGAAGGGAAGGTTCGGGTTATTCGAGATATCCAGCATCTCGAGGTGTGTGAACCAGTCGTCCGGCCCTCTGCAGACAAAAAAGATAGGAACAAAACACGCCCGGATGTTGCTTGGGGTAAGACATTCGGATACATAATAAAAGCAAAATTATTTCAGCTAGTCAGATCAGTCCATTCGTTCATACGTCATGTAACATTACTTACCGCGTTGAAGTATACTACTGCATTGATGACGATGACAGAAATAACAATGCTACTAACGAAGTGGTATTTGATAATGTTAGCTGCCCAACGAAAACACGACGTAAAACAAAATCGTTTACTATTGTTTCAGCGGAACAATATACAACAAAAACAGTCTTAATGTGGTTTTATATATATATATATATATATATATATATATATATATATATATATATATATATATATATAATCAGGCATTTTCAACCACCTTCTCTTTGCATCCTCCTGCTGTATTTCCTACTGCAACAACTTATGAGCTCTTACTCAACACAGGCGTTTTATTCAATGTGATTTGAACAGCAGTCAGTTCGCTGCTGAGAATCAAAAACAAGATACTACTAAGGGATGACTGTGGGGTCCACAACATTATGTCTTCGTTGCTGCAAGTTTTATATTTCCCTAGCACAAGAAGTTGTGGTAACTAGAGCAGCTACAGCTAAAATCAGGAAATAACGTAGAGATTACAAGTATATGATACCACGAGAGTCGCGCCGAAAGAAATACACAACATTGATTTCTCTCAGCCAATAACAATGATTCGAATCCGAAACTTAAGGTATGCTTTATTTGAAGTTTCCGGAGTGCGCCCGCAAATTTTCCGTTTACTCCGAATGTAGCGTAGCTGTAGCAGTGCTTTAAAATGGCGTCTGTAAGTGATGTACTGTGAATTCAGACATAATCAGGACATAATACTGTGTACTACAGTGAGCTCAACACTAAACTAGAAAGACTACTACACGAAGCAAACCAATGACGAGTGACATCACAGTCGTCATGTTAAACCGGGGCAAGGTGTCAAAGTGTTCTGCTACATAGAAACATTACAATTATCATTATGTACACTATATGACGCTGTGGGTGTTTAGTTTATAGTTCACTGTTAGCTATTGCCTTGTACCTTCTAACCCTTGTATTGTATTGTCTTGTGTTATATTGAACTGGGGACCTAGAAACGACAGAGAGGCTTCATCCCCGCCGTAGCCCTCAGTGGTCCACAACCCCACAACAGGCTACAGCAGTCCACCCAACCCACCTCCACCCCACACCGAACCCAGGGTTACTGTGCGGCTCGGCCCCCAGTGGACCTCCCGGAAACGTCTCACACCAGACGAGTCTAACCCCAAATGTTTGCATGGAAGAGTAAGTATGGTGTACGCGTACGTGGAGACATTGTTCGCGCAGCAACCGCCGACTGAGGCGGAATAAGGGGAACCAGCCCGCTTTCGCCGAGGCAGATAGAAAACCGCATTAAAACCATCTACAGAACGGCCGACACACCGGACCTCGACACTAATCCGCCGGGCGGATTCGTGCCGGGGACCGGCACGCCTTCCCGCCCGGAAAGCCGTGCGTTAGACCGCATGGCCGAACGGGCGGGCTTCGAACCCTTACCTGCAAAATCAATTTTGCAGCTATTCTACTGTATTTACAAACGTAATTTCCGTACTGCCGCTAAAGCTGCTGACAAATTATGAGTCTCAAAAATCTTACCTCTGTTCAGAAGACTTTTTGCTTTCATTTTTCTCATTTTATTTCCTGAACGACGAAACAATAGCGATACAAAATGACCAAAACCTTGACATGAAAAATTTCTTATCACTGCATGAATCTGACGAACTTTCACACAGTAACACATGTGATATAACGCGCATTTCTCTCTAGAAGTAATAAGAAAATTTCTGCACACATCATTAGGCAACGAAATTGCTAAACCATTGCCTTGATCCTAATTTCGGCTGCTGACAGGGAGAAAAACTTAAATGTTAACGCGAATCACTTAACAGGTTATTACGTTAACACTTAAGAATCATTAACAGCAACTTGTATCTTTGTTGCTAGTTAAATATGTGGTTTTACCTCAGAAACTGGTGGTTTATTCCGAGTAAGTTGATTTTTACTTGCAAATAGCCTGAAAAACTTAATAAACTTGGGGTAATGTCATGCTTCAGCAACTGTCTATCAGCTCCTGGTCGAAACATGTAGCTGTCTTTAATAAAATTGATGTGTTTTGATGCAGACCATTACTTCCTTCGTACTGCATGCACCCATTTCTTTAAAAGTTCTGAACACGATTGAGGAATACTGAAAGGATTTTAATCATATTTTTACAGGATTTGAATTTCTGAAACACTACTTGTGGCGGTTTCTCCTGTTTTTAATTCTTCATTTCTTGATTGTTGTCCTCGGTGTCGATGTACTGCGTTGCTACACTGGCTATAAAATAATTTGTGGATTGCGACACTGACTAATGCAAATTATGTAGCCGACAGGTGCACAGTTGCGTTTCGTAGTACTGTAATTTCACTGTCCACAACCCCTCAATAGCACATAGTTATACAGCCAGTGCACTACTGTTTAATTTACGATGAGCCTCATTAATAGTTTGCAGGCGAAACTCCACATACTGCTACGATAGTTTACTGTTGAACAGGTACAACCAGTAAAACCTAACCACAAAATTAACAGTTCTTGAAGAATAATCAGGTACTTATGGAGCAGATACTGTCACTGTTCTTACACATGGCCTAATTGTTTAACACTTGTTCCACAGTTAATTCGAGGCATTGTCGTTGTTCTAACCAGCATAGGTTACTTGTCCGAAACTCGGACGCGGACTGATTGTCTCGTGACCAAAAATCAGTCCCTCATATATCATCACAATAATCGGTACTGAAACTACACATTGTTCGAAGTTAAATTTACAGAAATTACTACTAAAACTTAACTCATTGAATTAACTGACTACATCGAAAAATTTCGTCTTTTTAACAGTCTCTTGTACTACAAGAGTTAGGTCAAATTGTCTGTTTAAATAATGAAATGAACATATATAGTTACACAAACAATACATTTGACAAAACTGTTAATTGCCTTGGAATTAATTCAGAGCTAGTTTTGCTAACATGTTTTTGAATAGAGGTAAATAGATACTTTAAGATTACTAGTACTTCATCTTCCAAATGTTTGCAATTATTACGGAATTTATACTTGTTTACATGTCAACAATATAATTTAAATTAGGAAACAATACTGATTTCTCCCTATAATAAAAGATACTGACTACGAATGGTCAAAATAAATTAGAAAATCAATTACATACATAAAACTAGGCACAAAATTAGATCAGGTGTTCTATCCTTTAAAACTGAGGCCCTGCCTTTCTCTGTTATGAAAATGCAGATTACACTCACGTATGATAATGGTAATTAGTTACACATCAAAAAATGAATTTAAAGGAGCAGATGGTAAAACATGAGGGTAATTAAAGAAATCCCAGCTTGTTTCATCACATACTTCCTTTACCTGTATTAAACCATATCTATCGATTACTGCATCCATATGCAACACAACTCTTGACCATGTCTGTTAAAAAAGGAAACAATATTAGTTTAAGGTCACAAGCAGAAGAAATACAAGAACCACTGTTCCGTTACAATATGGTGACTGCATCAAAGAGCGCCACGGTTTCCTAAGCAAAGACGCCCTTGAGTAGTCCCTTTAGTTTAGTATTGAACTCACTGGTGCATTACAAAAATGTGATGTTCGACATCTTTGCCCGCCATACTGGTAAACGTATGTTTCCTAAGCAAAGACGCCCTTGAGTAGTCCCTTTAGTTTAGTATTGAACTCACTGGTGCATTACAAAAATGTGATGTTCGACATCTTTGCCCGCCATACTGGTAAACGTATGTCGGTCTCTTTCTATCCAGTTCTCAGTATGCAACTGATTCGCAATGAGGCTACAAGTTTTAGTTTCCCGATGTCATAGGCATAATGTATCACACTTTATGTGAAATTTGTGTTTTTAGCATTTATGATGCACAATTGAGCTTCTCATATTAAAACATTAAATACCAGAACAAAATGAAGTACTAATGATAAATAAATGCTCCCTTCACACTGAAGTTTTCATTAGTTGGAAGAATGTAAAGTAAATTTCCTGAAAAACATTATGTTTCTGCAACTTGATAGAAACAACTTGATTGTAACCTTTACTGGAGGTCAAATTATAAGTTAGAAAACATTCATTTCCAATAAAAAGCATACGTGCTTACAAAGAATTTAATATTCTGAAATCTCTAAACATTTGTTCTAGGTATGTGGAAAGAGATGAAAGAAATTTAAAAGTAAACAATATTCAATTCAAGATTCATTTTCATTTATTATTTATGCTGGATGTTTGAGAAGAAAATAACTTTCATTAGCAACTGTCACACACAACCGATTTTTCACTGGGCTTTACTACTCATTATATTTCAGTTAGATCATAATTTAAGTCCAACTTATATTGCTACAAGATGTTAGTGGTAGGGCAAAGAGGGCATCGCCCCATGTTGCATTGCTGCTAAATTTATTCAAGATGGCAGAGATAGGTACGGCAACGTCACAATGACATCATGGCAGGAAGGTCAAATATCGGCTGGAAAGTGGGTCAATTGGGCTACTTCCACAAACCTAACCCCATCTCCCGGCCTCCTCCAACCACCCCCCCCCCCCCATTGGCACCACCATAAAATGGGAGAAGTTCAAATTTGGGCTTTCTCCACTAACCTAAGACATCCGACCACCACCTCTTCCTTGGAATTGGTGGGAAAAGGACTCAGCCTGTGTTGGGCTGTTGGACAGGATGGACATAAGTCTTTATTTTTCATGCAGTGTTTATTTTAACAGTTCGAGTTGTCACAGGCAGTAGTCCATCCAGTGTGTTCACAATGAGGTCCGGAGTCCAACTGACCTAGTACAGAGTACTGCCACCAGAGGATGCTGTCACCCCATGGTGGTCTGGGGAGAAACTGTGGGAAAAGGATTCAGTGTGTGTCCAGCTGCTGAAGAGAGGAAGGAGTGTACTTTTATTTATTTTTAGTTGGAAATTGGAACAATTTATTTAGGGACAGATTCACATAGTTTATTTATTACTATGATACAAAACACTCGCCCTGACATGCTTGGGGTCACAAGCCTGCCAACTACTCGTAAATTATCGAAACACTGCTGCATACTGATGTACAGACAAACAAACAATTCGAAAACTGTCAAAATAATGGTCTGCAAACACACTCAATAATTGTAAACTGTCGAAATAATGCATTGCACAGCCCACAGACCTGAAAACTACTCCTAAATCACCGAAATAATGCAGTACACAAACACTTATTGGACGTAAAAATGCTTTCACACTATCGTTAAGAAATTCGACTGTCACGTATCAGCGAATTGTTCCCTACAGAGACCCAAAGGCACGCACACCAGCATGACGCACACACGACATTCCACACTCGAGATGCCTTCTGCTGCACATGTGTTGACCTAACCACCATTGCTAGCGCGATGATGCATAACCTTTATACCTGCAGTCCAGTGAATACCTCATTGCTGAGTGAGAGATGTTTGCCTAGCTACTCACCGTTGCAAGAACAGCTAAAAGGCTGTGAGTGTTATACTGATATCACGTCTATGTAAATAAAAGCCAAGTCTCCCCCTGCACGCCCTATAGGAACCTTCTGCAGTGCTCTCAGAAACTGTTTACGATTATATCGCAGAATAACACTTGCATTCTTCCTAGAGATCTTAAGGGGACAGCCAGTCCACTACATATCAGCCCTTTCCCAGAAATCGTAAGTGTCGCAGAAATAGTTAACGGTCGCTTTTGTTGTTGTTGTACCAGCTTTCGTGATGTCTCAGCTTTCCTGCATAGACATTCTTGTCCTAACAGGACCTGTTTACGAAAATAGCCCAGAATAACATAGATTGCATTCTCCCTGATAGTCCTAACGATGCACCGCGTTCATCCTGGAAATCGTGACATAATGCCTTCAACAAACATCTCAGAAACAGTAAACATCCTTACCACTATGTAGAGGCTCCTATGTTCCAGCACAAAGGGTGTCTCATGAATGAATGGGACAGTCTTATTCGCTCTTACTGAGATTACCTGCCAAACTGCTACTATTGCCAGTGTGGGAGCACTGTCGGCCTTTTCTTTCTGCAGACGAGACTTTCAGCAGCAAAAATATTTTGTACAGATAGCCATATTGCACTGAGAATTAAACCTTGCAAAAGTGGTCTACAGATAGTCAAACACTGAAAGACACTTCTCAATTACACTGCTATGACACTAACGACAGAAGGTTGAATACTTCAGTGTGTAACCGATCTCCAACCCAGCTGTATATCACTACATACCATATCGATGTAGTAAACACACAATTTGTATCATGCACCATACAAAATATCCACTTCTGCTTCCTGCATATAGCTATCAAACACTCGTACATATACCGTGAAGACAGGCAGCACGAGCACATGAACAATATATAGTACCTGTGGCACTAAATATCTCCCCCGAGATCGATAGGTCACTCACTGATCACAAGTTATCTGCCGCCACACACATACTGGTCCAACGAGTGACCAGAGCACCCTCAGCGGACCGAGGTGAATCTCCAAAATGTTGTACAAAGGCTGGGTCGGTTCCCCTTGGCACCAAAACGTTAGTGTTTCTGGCCTTAACCTGCTTGCTTCCTTGCTTTTTGCACCCATCTCTAGACTCTAGGATTACAAGAACATACGTAGTTTCATATGATTTACTAGAATATCACACCATTTTCAGGATACTTTTCGATATCAAACACGCACCAATATCACTTGCATAGCAGTATCCCTTGCGCAATGTATTCCAAAGATATAGACTGGAAATTATTTCTCTAGAAACCCGAAACCTTAGCGAGGTGGAGCGTGCAGTAAACCACTGAGTAATTAGAAACTTATCACGTCTGTGGAGACCTTTATGTGAAAACTCGGAAGAAAGAGAGGAAACTGATTTTTTCACTTGCGAATATCGATATCGGAGATGTAACAGATTCCAAATTATCCTTATAATTTAGAAAGTCAACTAAGCCGCTTTTCATGTCTAGAGTACCAGGAAACATGTCTTCCGCCAGTGTTTCACCTGTTAGATTAACACGCCACAATCGATGTTCTCTTAACCAAATACAGGTGGGAAATGCACAGAAGTAGTCAACTGGACTATTTACATGGGAGGGAATAATGGTCCAGCGCGAACACAACTCCATAATGAATTTTCTCAAATTTTTTCAGGGAACATAAGCGACCATAAAGGCTGTCCAACACATATTGAGTATTATTTCGTTATTCAGCCTACTAGACGACGGCAGGGTTAGGTCAGCTAGATTCTTGTACCCTAACAGGCCTTTCCATTGGGACAGCTCCATCTGTTAGCCAGAAACGTGAATCATTGCCGCGCACCATACACCCTTAGGCAGAATCGTCCTAGGAAACCGTCTAAATATATATTTTATCGCTAACTTACAATTAAATATTAGTATTACAGTCTTATTTGGACGAAATTCGACAATGAGCAAAGTATTGGAAATACTCCCTGCTGATGGCTGTGGCTTTGAAAATGGAAATATCTCTACCATTCTTATGACCTGACACACTTTTACAAGTAAAAAAAAAATCTCCCATTCCCATTGCAATCACAGTATTTCACGTCAAATCCATACCTTCCTTAAGACTGGACATAGTTATTTTCTTTGCGCATGTCGGATCACACACACACACACATACATTATAAGCCTAATGCTCAAGGTGAACTTGTCACGCATCCCCTATTGTTGTTTGCCTTTCCAAAGTGTTGCGAACAGAAACTATGCTGTCGCTGGATGTAAATTTTATATCTCTTGCGAATAGAAACCAGACTGTCGCTGTGTTTTTTTTAATTGTCTGTCTAATCTTTTACCTGTCTGCTTCATATGTATTTTATTAGCATCATCAACCCTTTGTTCTATTTTTTAAGTTCCACGATTTTCCACCATTTTACCATTTAAGTCACCGATTTTATCGCCTGCTTTTATTATTTATTATCTTCACCATTTTTAACAAATCTTGTAGGCTGCAGAGAGGCATGCTAATCTGCTGCCAGCCCGCCTCCTTCGGAGGGAATCGAAACTCAATAAAGAAAAAAAGAAAACTTTGTTGTTTCGCTTATGCGTGTTGCAACCTTCTGCCGCCAGAGGGCCCCAAGTTATAGCGCGTAACATTTCAGTGTGTAACATAAACGTGTCGGTGTTATTTCGCCAATAACTGATTGCTGGTGATACGAAACAATACAGAGAGAAAAGCAGGGATGGATGGACATGCCTCATAAGTTTTTCCTGTGAGTGGTACCACTGTGTCTTAGAAAGACAGGCGTAATAATCTTACAAGCCGCCAGACAATAAAAACACGATCACAACGACCATGTTACTATCACAATCGGTCTCGATTCTTCAGGTGCTCACAAGTATCACTAACAATATCCATATTAAAACGTATACAAGCCTTATAATCGAGGTATGGCATTACCTGTGGATGAAGTGATTTCTCCAGACAAATACTGCGACACTGAATATAGATCGCCAGAGTGTATATTATTAAACCAACAGTGCAGTTACACGTTGCTGCCGGTGTAAGCTCGTAATAAAATCACCAAATTTAGAAAGTGATTTGGCTAAGGAACATGGTACGAACCTGGTATTTGCAACATCCTCACGCCATCACTACATATTTCTCCAGTGTTTGTAACGCATTCTGTCTTGATGCTACGTGAGAGGTTCTGCGGCATATCCATTGGGCAATAGGACATGGTCGATTGAAAATAATCACATGCAGTAGATGCTGTGCTGATTGAGGTCGCTAGAACTGTACACAGGCTTTTCAGATCTCTAGTGTTACACTCTCCAGTAGAAATGCTGTCTGCGATTTGGAATCAAGTCTGTAGAGAGTTGTACATGCATTATTTTGACAATTTACTAGTTATTTTCGTGTCTGCACATCAGTGAACTGCATTTTTTCGGTCATTTACTAGTAGTATACATGTCTGTATGCTGTGCTGTGCATTATTTTGACAGTTTACAATTAGCAAGCATGTCTGCAAAGCTTTTTACACGAATTATTTCAGTGATCTACGTGTAGTTTGCAGGTCTGTAGGGTGTGGAATGCATTATTTCGCAAATTTACGAGTTGTTTGCGTGTCTGCACATTAGTGTACTTCATTATTTATGAGTAGTTTGCACGTCTGTAGAGTATTTACTGTGACCTCAAGCATGTCACGGTGAGTGTTTTGTTTCAGTGTAATAAATATACTATGTCAAATCCATCCCTAAATAAATTGTTCCAAAATAAATAAAGTACACTCCTTCCTCTCTCCAGCAGCCCAGAACAGGCTGAATCCTTTTCCCACCATTTTTCCCCTCCAGACTGCCATCTTTTATTACGTCACAGGAGGAATTATGGCGCCCTCTGATGGCAGTACTGTGTACTAGGTCACCTGGAATCCAGAAACCATTGTTAACACACTGGATGGAGCTACTGCCTCAAATTGTTTAAATAAACATTGAAAATAAAGATTTATGTCCAACCTATCCAGTCCTTTCCCCACCAATTCCTAGGAAGAGGTGGCAGCCGGATGGCTTAGGTTAGTGGAGGTAGCCCAAGTGACCTATTTTCCAGCCATTTTCTGAGGTTAGTGGAGGTGTGTTGCGTTGTCCTGCTGGAATTTGAACCTCCCATAATTTTCAGAGTGAGAGCAGGGGAGGGGGGAAGGGGGGAGGGGGTTGAGTTAGTGGAGGTAGCCCAATTGACCTATCTTCTCTCCAAAATTTGAACTTCCCACCATGACGTTATCGCCGCCATCTTGGATCCGCCATCTTGAATAAATTTGACAACAATGGAGAGTGTAGTGATGTGAACTTTGTCCCATTACTTATATTATTAAGAATAAAGATATAAATGCAGCTGATAAACACTGATGTTCAAGCACATTTCTTTAATAATTTGTATTGCATCACAATAAGATTGGTTATCTTTTCTGACCAAGACGTTATTTAAGCGCAATGGAAATAATTTACTCTTCATTACCACAACCACACCCTGGATAACGTTTCTGACTGTGCATATTCCACCAATACTAACTGTGCTATTACTTTGTAGTAAATCACATATGAAACATCCAGCATTGCTGCGGAGTTAAGAGGACAGTTTTCCACCTTACTATAGTCTTGTTCGTCAGCTTCACAGAAATCAGAGAAGAAGGCGATGTCATTGTGAGAGAAGCAGTGCAAAGCGGACGATGGTACTCATGGAGGAGCAGCGGATGTTGTTGTGGAATGTTGCTCGGTCCTGACCACAAGGTTACTATCAAGATACCTCTCTAGGCATGAAAAATTCCTTTATTAATTCTCCCGACGAAATAATATGCTAGGTCATGCTGAAACATAATTTCTCCGAATTTTTTATTCTGTTCTCATTACCAGTTGAGGTATTACTGTCATGCATATTACTTGTACAACTTTGCTGCTTTCCTTTCCCCCATCTTCTCATATTCCTCGAACATATCCACATACTCTACACCTCCTGCCGCCTCGATCCCCCTCACCTCCTGGTTGCTCCTCTCCTCTCCAATCCTCGCCCTCTGCCATGCCTTCACTGTTGTGTCCCCCCTACCCTTCATCTCTACATCCTTCATCTCTTTTCCGAAGGTGGCTTCCGTCAGCTCCCCCTCCCAGACGATGCCCTCTGTCCCTCCATTTATCCCTCTTACCAACTCTGATCCTCACCCCCCTCCTTTCCTCTGTCCTTTCCCCGGGCTCCCTCTCCCCCCTTCCATCCTGTTTTCTCCCCACCTAACCTCTCTCCAACACCCCTCCCCCCCTCGAGTCCTTTTGTATACCCCTCCTCTGCCTTTACCCACTCCCTGTTGCATCTGCCCAGCACCCGCCCCTCTCTTATGGGTCCTCGTTCTCCATCGGCTCCTTTCCCCCCTCCCCCTCATTTCGTATTTTCCTCTCTTTCCCCCCTTTCCTTTCCTGTCATCTGTCCAGGTTCCCCCCATCTGCCCTTGGCTGTGGTATATCATATTTTTGCCAATTTTTCTTAGTGCAGTGTTCAAGTGAATGTTCAGTGTTGTTTGCCTTTCCAAAGTGTTGCGAACAGAAACTATGCTGTCGCTGGATGTAAATTTTATATCTCTTGCGAACAGAAACCAGACTGTCGCTGTGTTTTTTTTTTAATTATCTGTCTAATCTTTTACCTGTCTGCTTCATATGTATTTTATTAGCATCATCAACCCTTTGTTCTATGTTTTAAGTTCCACGATTTTCCACCATTTTACCATTTAGGTCACCGATTTTATCGCCTGCTTTTATTATTTATTATCTTCATCATTTTTAACAAATTCTGTAGGCTGCAGAGCGGCATACTAAGCTGCTGCCAGCCCGCCTCCTTCGGAGGGAATCGAAACTCAATGAAGAAAAAGAAAAAAAAAAAAACTTTGTTGTTTCGCTTATGCGTGTTGCAACCTTCTGCCGCCAGAGGTCCCCAAGTTGTAGCGCGTAACGTTTCAGTGTGTAACATAAACGTGTCGGTGTGTGAGAGAGCCTCCGAAAACTGGAAACGCAGATTCCAAGAGTTCGTGCACACGTGGAGCATCCTCTCCTTCAGCTAGGCAATACCAGACCACACACGTGCGCTGCAGCGTCTGCGACAATCCGACGCCTTTGGTTCACCATCATCGGCCGCCCTCCATTTCCGAGACTTAAAAGTACACCTTCGAGGACATCCCTTTGATACTGCTGAAGCGGGGCAAGCAGAGGTGAGACTGTGGATCCGTTAACAAAGTCAAACATTCTACTGTGACGTTATCGCTGTGAGAAATGTGTTCGTCGCCAGGATGACTATGTTGAGAAATAAATATGTAGACATGGAGAATAAAAATGTAGAATGTTCCTAAAGTGTGTTACAGTTAAAAAGTTTTTCAGGAGTTTTCACATAAAAAATTCAGAAGCACGCCCTCGTTAATACGACAGAATGTCCGTTCAATAGAAAGAATAGAAGCTGTGGACATAAACGGCATGTAATGAACAAGTTCAAGATATATCGATTTTCGATGTAGATTAGTAAAGTCCAAGAAAAGGAAAACGCAAGTGCCTTGTTCTCATGCTCCGGATCTAGACTCGAATTCTGTGGAGTTAAGTGCACACATGTTCATCACACATTACCTACAGTGCACCCCAGGGGACAAAACCATTCGGTAACATGGAAATACAAAATGTTTATTTTCATTTAAATTGCATATTCATCAACGGAATGAAAAAAATGCGTTTATATGACGTAACGTACAAGTAATACTGTTAAACGAACCTCTGGACGCTCTGTTGCGTTCTACACACGTGTGCAACACAAAAACTTTCACGTTTCCACACTTAACCAAATGAAAACTTCTCGAAATTGCCTGAAACAACCAGAGATTCCCATGCAGTACGAGAGAGCACCTCTATTTCGCAAAAACCCCGCGAATTCTGCCCTCGTAACAACAACCTAATAAGACTCAATAAGGCTCACTGGTCGCTAAACAGCACATGACTCGCAAAATCTCAAATTTACAAAAACTGAGTACTTTCCAGAATGTTAAGAGCTCACCGCGTATATGAAGTCTTCACGAGTTGTCAGACGAGTAGCGTCGTCGTCTCGTAGCAACGTTTCGATGGAATGCGTCTCCATCATCTTCAGGCGAAGACAACCCCTGAAGACTTCATACATGGAATTCGCCGAGAAAGCCTGCACTCACACCACTTGGCCTGAAGATGACGGAGACGCATTCCATCGAAACGTTGCTACGAGACGACGACCTACTCGGCTGACAACCCGTGAAGACTTCATATATGAAATTCGCCGAGAAAGCCTGCACTCACATATAGCTTACCATGTATTCCAACGTAACAAATTGATAATCATTTGCGAAATATACGACGAGTAAATGGTACAATAAAAGCAATTTACCTTATAAGAGAGTATATGGCAAGAAACTTGATCCAATGTTTTGGCACCTTTTGTGATATAGTATTACGCATACAGAAATAAATTTTAGCAACATATTGCAAGTTAAAACCTTTATATGGTGGATAAGTAAGGTAATATCCTCACTGACTTCAAATGGTTCAAATGGCTCTGAGCACTATGGGACTTAACTGCTTTGGTCATCAGCCCCTTAGAACTTAGAGCTACTTAAACCTAACTAACCTAAGGACATCACACACACCTATGCCCGAGGCAGGATTCGAACCTGCGACCGCAGCGGTCTCGCGGTTCCAGACTGTAGCGCCTAGAACCGCTCGGCCACTGCGGCCGGCTCCTCACTGACTGCTTGTCTGAATGTCATGTGGGTTTGAAAGAAGCGCCACTAAAGGAAAAACTTTCGTGTATTAGATTTTCAAAATGGGCTCAAGTAGTTAATCCGAGTGGAGATCTGTCTAGACTGAAGCTACTTCACAACATTTCTAGAGATGAATCTGTTAGGTGAAATCGAGAAAGTATATAAAAATATCAACTCTGGACCGGTTAAGGCCGTTACATCTTTACTTACTTGGTAGACTGGCGACAGAAACCGCATTCGATCTATAGCCTCGCCCATCAGACTCCTCCATTTTTTCAGTCCATTCTTCCCCAACTAGTCATATCGTACTCATATACTCTCTAACCACGTGACTCCATCACACTCGTGTTCTTCCCCTCAGCCTGTTGCCTCTGAAGTCTTCTTCCATCACCTGCCTGGTGGTTTGGCCTTCTCGACGCATTACGTGCCTGTACCACCTCAGCCTCTTCTCATAATCACAGTCACAACGTCCAGTGATTCGTACAACTTCTGCGGTCTGCAAATTTTCCTTTTCCTAAAATCGTGTCCGTCCTCCAATGGCCCAAATTCTGTTTAAGAACAGCATTCTCAATTGTCAGGAGTTTTCTTTCCATCTTTTGTGCCAGAGTCCAGGCCTTTGCTCTGTATAGGACCCTAATGTTCATGGATCTCCATAGAAGACGAGACATGAGCAGCTTTCCGAGTGCAAATCTTGACATGTTTCCTGCATGAATGCTTGCCTTTCTTCCCCGGTCTGTCTCATTCCTTTCATTGGATAATGCCCGAATATATCGAATTCTTTTTCAGCAGCCACATCTACCGGTTCATCACTGTACTCTCTACTAAATATGAGGTATTTGGTCTTATCCATATTCATATTCAAGCTTGCTCTCATTGCCTCTTCATTAACACGGTTGTCATCTGAAACAGTTCTTGGTCAATCCGTGCAAATAAAACTATATCATCTGGGTAGGTTACCTCTCTCAGCGCTCCTTCTAGAGCCGGATTAAACAAAAGGGGGAGAGGCAGCTCCGGGCGACAGAAAAATCCGCAAACAGTTGAGAGAAAGTTCTGGTTTTACTTTTCAGTCAATATCTCGCGAAATGGAAGCTAAGAAGTCAATTAATGAAGCATAATTTTCAGCAGCAGGGTTGGAAGCAGTCTTAAATATATTGTGTATAGACAGTAGGAGAAAACAGCCGCGCGGGATTAGCCGATCGGTCTCAGGCGCTGCAGTCATGGACTATGCTGCTGGTCCCGGCGGAGGTTCGAGTCCTCCCTCGGGCATGGGTGTGTGTGTTTGTCCTTAGGATAATTTAAGTAAAGTAGTGTATAAGCTTAGTGACTGATGACCTTAGCAGTTAAGCCCCATAAGATTTCACACACATTTGAACATTTTTGAGAAAACTGAACTGACAACTTGAATTTGTATTACTTTCCCATAACTGATAAATTTGTTTTGAAATTTAACGACGACATACAATATGAATAGAATGATAATGATGTTGATGACTAACAGAGTATGTAATCACTAATGATATAGAAACTGAATTTACTTGAGAAGAAGACGGAAAAAGATTCTGTTCCTGAAACAGACGAGAAAAGCGAAGTAGAATTCTCAGTACGTCCATAGGATCACTGAAAATTTTCCCTGTCATTTCGACTCTTAGAGGCTGGTCTTAAATCATTTAGCGCCAGTGACAGATTGCCAGTTAAAATCTTGAAGTTGTCATGTACCTAGCTACTTGAATGATATTATTGAGAACAGCTTGTTAGTGAAAGAATTTTGGAGAAAACAGCTTCTACTTTGCACTTCGAATTAATTTGCAAAGGAGTACATTCAATTAATGATTTCAGATACTTAACTCCGGTAGCGTTGTCTCGAGAGTAATTTTTTCCTGTTGACCGAATAATAGTCCGTTTTTAATCAGTTGCTTCAATGAAATGCTATTCAGTCCAAGAAAAATCTCTTCGTGTACTATCTCTACAACATTTAAATACTCCTTCGTGGACTTGTGACATAGATGGTACATTCCATTTTCATCATAATAACAGTGAAATCAAACTTTCATCTGCATAATACAAATAATCAATAACTTTCCATAGTCGATAATCAACCAGTCCCGAGATACAAGCACGTTAACACAGTTCCTTCTTCCCACCACGTTACAGACATGCCGACTTTCCCATTGTTCCAAAACCAACGATACACGTATGCTAAAGATCGGCTTCCAAGCAATTACATTGGCATGAAAACATAAACTGTGACATAAATTTTTATATATCAAAAGATAGAAATTTATGAGTTATTTCAAAACATGATTAGTGTTAAATACTAAATTATTATTTTGATTCAAATCCGTTTTAAATCAAATGCAAAGTACTTGGATGAATATTATTCTCGTAACTACAGCATTTACGTCTTCTGAACATATACAAAAATACGTACATAAACTGTGAATAAGAAATAATCCTCCCAATAACAGAGTCGCGCAGAAATGAAGGGCTCCCGTGCCAAATGTTTCGTTAGGTTAAAAATTGGTCATAGAGCATCAGAAAAGGGCAATTTTCTAGGGAACACTGTTTATAATGAGTTCGGATGAAATCAGATGCTTGTTTTAGCAAACCTAATGTTTGAAGCTTTAGCTAAGGTTTTTATTCACAGAGAGGAAGGTGTTACATTGTGGATGGCACTGTAATATCATTTACCAGAAGAATTAGACGTAAATACAAGACCTGCTTACATTCACAAACTGCTCTTTCGGCGAAAGAAGAATCTCCTAAAAAAAATTTTCTTTTAGTGAAAGACACTGCCAGCCGTGTTGATACTGACAACGACTCCCTGTTTCAGTACGTGGAGACTGGATAGAAGAAGAGTCAGGAGCAAAATTTCTACTTTAAGGCGCGGGAAACTTGAAAAAGTTTTAGAAAAAATGAGTCATGCGACAAAAAAGATCAAGTGAAAGTCCAAGTTCATGTAGGCAATGAACTGCTTGAACAAGTTGATAAATTTACTTATCTGGGTAGTAATATAACCAAGGATGGAAGGAGCAAGGCAGAAGTGAGAAGTAGAATTGCTCAAGCAAAGGCTGCTTTTAACAAGAAGAAAAACATCTTAACATCTAAGAGCATCAGCCTTGAAATCAGGAAAAGATTTTTGAAATCATATGTGTGGAGTTTGGCACGCTATGGGTGTGAAACATGGACTCTCGGGGCAGAGGAAGACCAGAAGCTAAATTCTTTTGAAATGTGGTGCTATAGACGCATGCTCAAAATAAAATGTATCGACAAGGTCACAAACGAAGTGGTTCTGGAAAGAGCAGGTGAGAAGAGAAGCCTCTGGAGTTTCATTGTTAAAAGAAGAGTGCAATTTACAGTCCATCTATTAAGACATAAAGGATTCCTGAACACAATCATAGAGGGATATGTCGAGGGAAAAAGACCAAGAGGAAGACCACGACTGCGGTACATGGATCAAATCGTGAAAGATGTGGGATGTAACACCTACAAAGAAATGAAGAGAAAAGCTGAAAGACGCACAAAATGGAGACAAGCTACCATTCTCGCAGTTGCAAACCAATCCTTGGATTGGCCACTACAGAAGAAGAAGAAGAAGAAGAAGAAGAAGAAGAAGAGGCATTATAAAAGTGCTGTGATGTGGCTGCTGAAAAGAAATAATGATGTTTTTAAATGAAATCATTCCGCTTTGTTTAAAAATTTCACTAAGCCTGTGGACCCAGTACTCATTTAACAAAGTTTATTGCTATGGAAAATTTGGAAACTTCAATAAGGATTACGATAAAACTCACGTAATAGAAACATCAAAGGCACAACTTGGGATCCAGACAAACTGTGTTTCAGCTGTTGTTGCAGCAGCTACAGTGGAATGATTGCAACCACAAAAGCAAGGAAAAGAGATGCTTAAATTGAAACGAAGCAGAAACGGCATGAAGGAAAAGAATGAAAATTAAAAGGTGGCACTGAATGTAAACGCTGTTGTGAAGAGCATTAAGAGTTACAAATTCAAGAATGTTTGAATATGTAACCAAGAAGCGAAGGCACTTATTGACTATGGTTCAAATGGATCAAATGGCTCTGAGCACCATGGGACTTAACTGCTGTCGTCATCAGTCCCCTAGAACTTAGAACTACTTAAACCTAACTAACCTAAGGACATCACACACATCGATGCCCGAGGCAGGATTCGAACCTGCGACCGTAGCGGTCGCACGGTTCCAGAATGTAGCGCCTATAACCGCTCGGCCACTCCGGCCGGCTATTGACTCTGGCACTCAGTTTATTATGACAAGGTGTTTTTGAGGGAACTGATGTTCGAAGACTGCAAGATATAGATTAAATCTCAATCGGATTTGGGAAAAACTTTTCGTCTCCACAAGGGTGTTTTACAATGACTGGTGAAACTGATGATATGACAATTGAAGCAAATATTTATGTCGTTTCTGGAAACACTATTAGTTTAGTCGTAGTAGTTGGGGTCGATCTTCTAGACCAAATCGAATTTTTAATAAACAAGGACAGAGTTACTATTAGGAGGTTAAAATAGGAAACCCATCTCATGTGAATCCGTATAGCAGAAAAGCCAGAATCACATACTTAAACGCGTGCTAGCGGTCAAATAAAGGACATATTGAAATTTGGTAACTAACTACATCACATCAAAATGAAGATTGTTGGAAAGCAGAACATCCAGTATACATGGTGTAACTAATGCAAGTGCAGATATTTTTATATGTGGTACCTTAAAATGTACACGCGTCGTTGTGTCGGTTGTTTTTGCTCTACGTCGAACAGTCTTCCACAAACAAGTCAAAAACTTTACAGCATGATATTTTCTGCATGGTCGTAACCATATCTCTAAGTGAGCTAATGCGGTCAGTATAGACTGACCGTTTTGTGTCGTCGCGTCCACACAGAAGCACCTGACGTGCTGCACAGGAGAAAATAAGCATTAATGGCTTACTCTTGTCACAAAAACTTGGAGGTACAAACCAACCTAAAACCATCCTACTCGTATTAGCTGTAATTATTAGTCGTCAGATGATGTAGATACTGGTGTAATGTTGTTCAGTAGACCGTCTACCGTCATCCATAGAAGTATCTTCACTTATACCCATTAGTCTGTTACCAGGAGAGAAAGAAATTGTCCACAAGCATGTACACGAGTGGTTTGTTTAGCAGTATACGTTTGAAGAAGAGTAGAGACGAGCATTCAAAATGTTCGAGGACATATTTTCATCGGGTTCAGCTTTCAAAACATACGACAAAAGATACTAAACTAAATTACACACAAATGGAATGAAACAAAGCTTCAGAGCTGCTATAAAAATCTCCAGACGATGACGAGTAACCATCTCTTACACAAGGACATGATAACTCCTCAAGAATAAAATCATTCTAGTGACAGCCGCTGTCGGATAAAGCTCTTCAGGTATAAATCTGATGATCTTTTGCCAACCGGGCCAACACAAATTGGACCAAAGTTAAATGTGAAGGCCAAAATTATTGGACCAGCCGAGTTAGAAACTCAACGCAATGATACACATGATATTTGCCGAGAAGATGATAACCACTAGGGTCTCTGGTTTATCTCATCATTCGCTGAATGTCTCCAACTCTGTCCAAATGACTGCTCATCGTCCAAGTTATCCATTGTCAAGAAGGGCGAATGTGTGTACAGATGGCAGATTTAAGTGTTTTCCCATCGACAAGGCAAATTATCCAAAATAACAATGAAATAATGTTGAGAAGTTTATGTATGCTTACGAAGTCGTGGATGAAGGACAGTATACATCAAGTCACATGAATTGGGAGACATAAATTTCTAAATTATATTCGCGAAAAAGATGTGAGTTGCATGTCTTCTTGTTTTGTTTCGTTTATCATGAGATACGTGTACGCCTATACCAGTATAGGTTCACGGGTTATTCCACGACCAACTGGTCTAGCATCATCATCTCAGATTTTTGTAAAATTTGATATGTAGAGTCCAACAACTAGCACGTATAATTTAACCAATGTTTAACTCTTAATACGTAATACTTCAGGTGTTGCACTCATTCTCTAGTGGGTGGTCAAAACGTTCTCCATGACACTGAATTTTTTGTTGATGACGGTTCAAATGGCTCTAAGCACTATGGGACTTAACATCTGAGGTCGTCAGTCCCCTAGAACTTAGAACTATTTAAACATAACTAACCTAAGGACATCACACACATCCATGCCCGAGCAAGATTCGAACCTACGACCTTAGCGGTCGCGCGGTTCCAGACTGAAGCGCCTATAACCGCTCGGCCACACCGGTCGGCTTTTTGTTGATGAATACAAAGACAAAAGTTTAGACACTGCTTTAAAGTGGCCACCTTTTCAATATTTCAGCATCAATTCACTGCTAGATGTAATAAAAAAACTTACAAATTATGCTGCACATTAATGAAGAGTCTGGTTAAGATGGCTGCTCAAAACTGAAATGAGAAGATATTCGATGCTCTAATCCGTTCCAATATTTGCTCAGTAATTTTTCGTAAACTAGAAGTTTTAGGGAAGCTTCCTTTCGTAAGAATTTAAAATGTTTTATGGATGACAAGTAATTAATAAATAAATTAAGTCAAAAAACTTCTTTCCAAGTTTTGGTCCATTTTAAGTCCTGTATCTCAAAATGGACTTTCCAGTTTTCTTGCTTTAACTACCATTGAAAGAACTATCCTTTTCTGCAGGAACATATAATATGTTTCACGGAGACGCTTTAGAAATAGTATTTAAATGAGAAACGCCCATCGAAATGCTTTCGAGACTTCAAGATTTAACTCACAGTGGAAACCAGACTTTCACTAAATGTCTCAGATGTGTTTTCCTACATAAATTGTTAATTCATTTTACATTTAGTTAAGAAATTAAGAGAATCTGGAAAGCGACTTTTTGGTATGATAATGGTACTGAGGTAATAGTGATATACCTTTTTATTTAATCTCAAGTGAAAAATCATTTAAGTTGCAAGGCAGCCAAGTCAGGCTGAAGGAAATTTACTGTCCCACACGGTGTAGCAATGAAAAAGTTCAATATCACTGGGCACACAATGACGGAGTACACCAAAGGGCTGTTCTGAGTGGTCGGTGAGCAGTTTGCAAAGTGTACGGCAGTCTAGAAACAGAGTCAAAAATACAATAAGATGGTCGTAAACATACAAGATCAGTCCAGAGTGAGGACTGAAAGAGAGCAAATGGTAAAACAAGCATTAGATGAGCACTGCAATGAATGGCGCTGTCTGAGGTTCCGTATGATGTGATCCCTGAGGTAAAAAAAAATTAAGTGGCAGTTCACGCCCATTTTTAAGTGCAGAAGTGCGCCAAAATGCGCGCCTCCTGTACTGAATGCTTTCGCCGTCTGCGAATCTGCGAGCAATCGGGACAGCTTGCTAGCCGCAGCCTCTCAAGACTCCATATCGATACTGCGGCTTGATCGGAAAACCGAATCACTGGCGTATGCAAGAGATAAACGAGAGGCTTTAGATAAGTAATGCAACAATTTCTTTTGCTTTGTCAATTTTGGTTGGAAAAAATGTGGAATTTGTTGTGAGACATGGTGGAATATTTCCGCTTCAGTTTCAATGAAGTTACGACAGCTGGTTGCGCTGTAGATAAGCTTCAAAATGGCGTTTGTGACGCAGGTGTGTTCCAAGCAGAGAGCTGTCTTTGAGTTTCTTTTGGTGGAAAACGAGAGCATCGCAGACATTCATAGGCGCTTGCAGAATGTCTGTGGAGACCTGGCAGTGAACAAAAGCACGGCGAGGCGTCCGTTACCATCGCAAAAGAATCGCGCATACATGTTCTATCTCCCGCATGCTAGCCGGCAGCTGCACACAACAGTGACTTATGCAGTACTGAAACGTTCGTGCAGTCCCATTCGAGGTGATCGACGGATCGTAACCAAACGTATCGCTGCACAATTGGACCTCTCTATTGGTACTGTTGATAGACTCGTCTGACAGTTGGGATATTCAAAGGTGTGGACACACTGGGTCCCACCTCGCTAACAAAAGGCACGAAGAGCAACGAAAGGCCATCTGCGTGGAGTTTCTTGTGCGTTACGAGGCTGCTCGTGGCAATTTTATGGCGATCATCGTCACAGGCGATGAAACATGGGTTCATCACTTATCGCTCATGAAGAAACCGTGAGCCGGCAAGACTATTGCTTTCATAAAATGTGCGTGCTGCTGCGAAAACTTGTGCTTCGGTTGTTTCTGTGATAAGTATCACCCACAATATTGTTCTGGGACATCAAGCAATGTGGACGATGAAAAATAGGATTTTGTAATATTGTATTACAGAAAAAATTAATAACTGAATATATATTTATAATTTCGCGCACCTTACACAATTTGTTGATATTCTTTGAAATAAAATCGAAAAATTCAGTCGATTTTTCAAAAAAAAAAAAAAAGCACAAGTTTAAGAGCAGAATTCGAACATGGTACCTCCAGGGTGATAGCCGGGAACCTTTACCGCTGTGATACGCTGACTTCCTCGGAGTATATGTAATGTAACGGGTATACACAGCCCGCAATGAACTTCAAAATCGATTTTCTCAAAAACCAAGGCCCGTCGCTAAAAAACTGGATATCCAGGTACCCAGGGTAAGTGCCTCTACTACATATTTGAAGCGCATCAAAATCCGTGATTTACAGTATGTGAGAGTACGTATCAAATCAGGGTTTTGTGGCCAAAAGAGTAAGAAATAATGTGGTGTATTGGAATCATGAACAAAACCATCGTGCTTTTAGAAAAAATACACTACTGGCCATTAAAATTGCTACACCACGAAGATGACGTGCTACAGACGCGAAATTTAACCGACAGGGTTGTTGTCTTGCAAACGTCCCCATGTATTGACTCAGGCATCGAGACGTGGCTGCACGATCCGTTACAGCCGTGCGGGTAAGATGCCTGTCATGATTGGCTTTCCAGAGCATTCACACAAGGTTGGCGCCGGTGGCGACACCTACAACGTGCTGACATGTGGAAAGTTTCCAACCGATTTCTCACACACAAACAGCAGTTGACCGGCGTTGCCTGGTGAAACGTTGTTGTGATGCCTCGTGTAAGGAGGAGAAATGCGTACCATCACGTTTCCGACTTTGATAAAGGTCGGATTGCAGCCTATCGCGATTGCGGTTTATCGTATCGCGACATTGCTGCTCGCGTTGGTCGAGATCCAATGACTGTTCGCAGAATATGGAATTGGTGGGTTCAGGAGGGTAATACGAAACGCCGTGCTGGATCCCAATGGCCTCGTATCACTAGCCGTCGAGATGACAGGCATCTTACCCGCATGGCTGTAACGGATCGTGCAGCCACGTCTCGATCCCTGAGTCAATACATGGGGACGTTTGCAAGACAACAACCCTCTGCACGAACAGTTCGACGACGTTTGCAGCAGCATGCACCATCAGCTCGGAGACCACGGCTGCGATTACCCTTGACGCTCCATCACAGACAGGAGCGCCTGCGATGGTGCGTTCAACGACGAACCTGGGTGCACGAATGGCAAAACGTTATTTTTTCGGATGAATCCAGGTTCTGTTTACAGTATCACGATGGTCGCACTCGTGTTTGGCGACATCGCGGTGAACGCACATTGGAAGCGTGTATTCGTCATGGCCATACTGGCGTATCACCCGGCGTGATGGTATGGCGTGCCATCGGTTACACGTCTCGGTCACCTCTTCTTCGCACTGACGGAACTTTGAACAGTGGACGTTACATTTCACATGTGTTACGACCCTTGGCTCTACCCTTCATTCGATCCCTGCGAAACCCTATATTTATGCAGGATAATGCACGACCGCATGTTGCAGGTCCTGTACGGGCCATTCTGGATACAGAAACTGTTCGACTGCCGCCGTGACCAGCACATTCTCCAGATCTCTCACCAATTGAAAACGTCTGGTCAATAATGGCCGAGCAACTGGCTCGTCACCATACGCCAATCACTACTCTTGACGAACTGTGGTATCGTGTTGAAGCTGCATGGGCAGCTGTACCTGTACACGCCATCCAAGCTCTGTTTTACTCAATGCCCAGGCGTATCAAGGCCGTTATTACGGCCAGAGGTGGTTGTTCTGGGTACTGATTTCTCAGGATCTATGCACCCAAATTGCGTGAAAATGTAATCACACGTCAGTTCTAGCATAACATATTTTTCCAATGAATACCCGTTTTCCATCTGCATTTCTTCTTGGTGCTGTAATTTTAATGGCATTACTGAAAGCCCTCGTAAGTAAAATGGGTGTTTCTGATGCTTCGTGTCGCCAGCTCACCTGTACGGAGGCAGATGGTCCAGGTGGTTGGCGCGCAGGCTTAGGTCCCTAATGGCAGGCATCCCCAAGAAGTCCTCTAAGGTCAGCCTGTTGCCATCCGCCAGCAGCGTGTGCAGCCTGCAGGAAGAGAAAGTGGCAGACAGTCAGCGAATGGCGCACATTGGTTGCATTACGGCATTACTGTGTCCGTTATCATACACTACATCACCAGAAACCCTTTATGTTTTTAATACACTCCTGGAAATTGAAATAAGAACACCGTGAATTCATTGTCCCAGGAAGGGTAAACTTTATTGACACATTCCTGGGGTCAGATACATCACATGATCACGCTGACAGAACCACAGGCACATAGACACAGGCAACAGAGCATGCACAATGTCGGCACTAGTACAGTGTATATCCACCTTTCGCAGCAATGCAGGCTGCTATTCTCCCATGGAGACGATCGGAGAGATGCTGGATGTAGTCCTGTGGAACGGCTTGCCATGCCATTTCCACCTGGCGCCTCAGCTGGACCAGCGTTCGTGCTGGACGTGCAGACCGCGTGAGACGACGCTTCATCCAGTCCCAAACATGCTCAATGGGGGACAGATCCGGAGATCTTGCTGGCCAGGGTAGTTGACTTACACCTTCTAGAGCACGTTGGGTGGCACGGGATACATGCGGACGTGCATTGTCCTGTTGGAACAGCAAGTTCCCTTGCCGGTCTAGGAATGGTAGAACGATGGGTTCGATGACGGTTTGGATGTACCGTGCACTATTCAGTGTCCCCTCGACGATCACCAGTGGTGTACGGCCAGTGTAGGAGATCGCTCCCCACACCATGATGCCGGGTGTTGGCCCTGTGTGCCTCGGTCGTATGCAGTCCTGATTGTGGCGCTCACCTGCACGGCGCCAAACACGCATACGACCATCATTGGCACCAAGGCAGAAGCGACTCTCATCGCTGAAGACGACACGTCTCCATTCGTCCCTCCATTCACGCCTGTCGCGACACCACTGGAGGCGGGCTGCACGATGTTGGGGCGTGAGCGGAAGACGGCCTAACGGTGTGCGGGACCGTAGCCCAGCTTCATGGAGACGGTTGCGAATGGTCCTCGCCGATACCCCAGGAGCAACAGTGTCCCTAATTTGCTGGGAAGTGGCGGTGCGGTCCCCTACGGCACTGCGTAGGATCCTACGGTCTTGGCGTGCATCCGTGCGTCGCTGCGGTCCGGTCCCAGGTCGACGGGCACGTGCACCTTCCGCCGACCACTGGCGACAACATCGATGTACTGTGGAGACCTCACGCCCCACGTGTTGAGCAATTCGGCGGTACGTCCACCCGGCCTCCCGCATGCCCACTATACGCCCTCGCTCAAAGCCCGTCAACTGCACATACGGCTCACGTCCACGCTGTCGCGGCATGCTACCAGTGTTAAAGACTGCG
This sequence comes from Schistocerca nitens, assembly GCF_023898315.1. Taxonomy (NCBI): domain Eukaryota; kingdom Metazoa; phylum Arthropoda; class Insecta; order Orthoptera; family Acrididae; genus Schistocerca; species Schistocerca nitens. The sequence goes on along the minus strand of NC_064622.1, from coordinate 141,826,684 downwards.
ATGGAGCTCCGTATGCCACGGCAAACTGGCTGACACTGACGGCGGCGGTGCACAAATGCTGCGCAGCTAGCGCCATTCGACGGCCAACACCGCGGTTCCTGGTGTGTCCGCTGTGCCGTGCGTGTGATCATTGCTTGTACAGCCCTCTCGCAGTGTCCGGAGCAAGTATGGTGGGTCTGACACACCGGTGTCAATGTGTCCTTTTTTCCATTTCCAGGAGTGTAGAATACTGCTGTTATTAGAGTGTATTTCAGAAATATGTCTGTGCTTTGTATATCGGTTCACAAAAAAAAGAAAGAAAAGAAAAAAAACGAACATTCTGTCTTCTTCAGGTGGAAAGGTCACAAACCACAATAGTACTGGGTGTATTAAAAGTTACGCTACTCACATTAATGTGACAATCTTACAGACGCCTGAACAACCACCGTTTGCAGTGGGGACCGCTGCGAAACGTGAAGAAAGACAGTCACTGAGGTTCTGCAAGCTAACAACAGAGATGATGAGCCATGGTCAGTGGCGCTAGGTTTCTCGGCTGAAGATCCATGGCACGTTCAAAATGGTTCAAATGGCTCTGAGCACTATGGGACTCAACTGCTGAGGTCATTAGTCCCCTAGAACTTAGAACTAGTTAAACCTAACTAACCTAAGGACATCACACACATCCATGCCCGAGGCAGGATTCGAACCTGCGACCGTAGCGGTCCCATGGCACGTACAGCCCGACTGACGTGCGCCTATAAATCCCAGAATGGGTTCAAATCTGGTGAGTGTGGTAGCCAGGGGAGTACGGTAAACTCATTTCGGTGTTCTTCGAACCACGCACGTATACTGGAACTGTGTGACACTCTGCATTGTCCTGCTGGTAGATGCCATCATACCGAGGCGAAACAAACTGCACGTGAGGTTGGACATGGTCCCCATGGACTGATGCATACTTGTGTTTTCGTTGATATATTCCCCCTTTCAGAATAACGAGATCAACCACTGCGTACCATTAAAAGTTCCTCAGGCTATAAAGCTCCCCCTCCCAGTCTCGGCCATTCCGACGAGTGTTACAGGCTGTTTGCTTTCAGGCCTTCCACGCTTTAACGATAAAGGCCGTCATTTCGATGGAGCAAAAAACATGATTCGTCTGAAAAGGCCAACTGTCGCAACTGAATGGATGTCTACTTGTGGTACTGGCGTCCATACTCCAGCCTTAGTAGGCGATGCACTGCAGCCAGCATGGGTGAAAGAACCAGGCGTCTTCTGCAGAGGTTCATACGCAGCAACGTTCGCTGAATGGTCATTGAGAAGCACTGTCGGTAGTACCTTGGTTCATCTGGGTGGTCAGTTGCTCAGAAGTTGCACGTCTTTTCTCCCACACACATCTCCACATCCGTCGTTCACCCTGTCATCTTCGGCCCATGGTGCACAACAGTTGCCTCGCAGCTATTTTTGAATAGCGCCATTATGCCATGCAAGATGTACCTTAACCAGGGCGACACGCGAACATTTTACAAACGTAACTGTTTCGTTGAAGCTTTCACGCTTGGCCACTCTGTTTCCCCATTATGACAACGCCTGCGCTGTTTGCCGCGGCTCTTGACACGCTTTATACACCCTCCACTGCTACTGCTGCTACATTCCGTCTGCGAGTGGTTATTGCACATCGACAGGGAACCGAAGCGGTTGTCACATTAATATCACTTGACTGTGCCATTAATACACTCCTGGAAATGGAAAAAAGAACACATTGACACCGGTGTGTCAGACCCACCATACTTGCTCCGGACACTGCGAGAGGGCTGTACAAGCAATGATCACACGCACGGCACAGCGGACACACCAGGACCCGCGGTGTTGGCCGTCGAATGGCGCTAGCTGCGCAGCATTTGTGCACCGCCGCCGTCAGTGTCAGCCAGTTTGCCGTGGCATACGGAGCTCCATCGCAGTCTTTAACACTGGTAGCATGTCGCGACAGCGTGGACGTGAACCGTATGTGCAGTTGACGGACTTTGAGCGAGGGCCTATAGTGGGCATGCGGGAGGCCGGGTGGACGTACCGCCGAATTGCTCAACACGTGGGGCGTGAGGTCTCCACAGTACATCGATGTTGTCGCCAGTGGTCGGCGGAAGGTGCATGTGCCCGTCGACCTGGGACCGGACCGCAGCGACGCACGGATGCACGCCAAGACCGTAGGATCCTACGCAGTGCCGTAAGGGACCGCACCGCCACTTCCCAGCAAATTAGGGACACTGTTGCTCCTGGGGTATCGGCGAGGACCATTCGCAACCGTCTCCATGAAGCTGGGCTACGGTCCCGCACACCGTTAGGCCGTCTTCCGCTCACGCCCCAACATCGTGCAGCCCGCCTCCAGTGGTGTCGCGACAGGCGTGAATGGAGGGACGAATGGAGACGTGTCGTCTTCAGCGATGAGAGTCGCTTCTGCCTTGGTGCCAATGATGGTCGTATGCGTGTTTGGCGCCGTGCAGGTGAGCGCCACAATCAGGACTGCATACGACCGAGGCACACAGGGCCAACACCCGGCATCATGGTGTGGGGAGCGATCTCCTACACTGGCCGTACACCACTGGTGATCGTCGAGGGGACACTGAATAGTGCGCGGTACATCCAAACCGTCATCGAACCCATCGTTCTACCATTCCTAGACCGGCAAGGGAACTTGCTGTTCCAACAGGACAATGCACGTCCGCATGTATCCCGTGCCACCCAACGTGCTCTAGAAGGTGTAAGTCAACTACCCTGGCCAGCAAGATCTCCGGATCTGTCCCCCATTGAGCATGTTTGGGACTGGATGAAGCGTCGTCTCACGTGGTCTGCACGTCCAGCACGAACGCTGGTCCAACTGAGGCGCCAGGTGGAAATGGCATGGCAAGCCGTTCCACAGGACTACATCCAGCATCTCTACGATCGTCTCCATGGGAGAATAGCAGCCTGCATTGCTGCGAAAGGTGGATATACACTGTACTAGTGCCGACATTGTGCATGCTCTGTTGCCTGTGTCTATGTGCCTGTGGTTCTGTCAGTGTGATCATGTGATGTATCTGACCCCAGGAATGTGTCAATAAAGTTTCCCCTTCCTGGGACAATGAATTCACGGTGTTCTTATTTCAATTTCCAGGAGTGTATACTCGCATCATGCTTGGCTTGTGTGACAGACAAACTCGCTAGGTTTTACTACGAAACAGAATTGCGTTCTACCACTATGCATTGACGTCAGCTGTTTGTGAAATATGAAAATTTATGCCAGAGTGGGACTCGAACCGCGATATCCCGCTTATTGCGAGCGGTCGACTTAACCACTTTGGCTATCCGATCACGCCTCCAAGACCGATTGAAATTTCTGTATGTCACCTAGTCTCAACCCTTACCCCACACTACCTGTGATTCCTGCACAGGGAGACAAACATTATATCGTCATTTTAGTAGCAAACACCTGACGTCAATGCTTAGTCGCAGAATGCGAATCTGTTTCGTAACGTTTGCCACAGCTGTAACCGCCAATGGCAGTGTCTGTTCCTTCAGTTCCACCTGAATGTCTGAAGTACATTGTGTTGTGAAGATACAGACACTGTACGAACACAGACATTCTAACCATCAATCACAAGGTTCCAGGTGGTCGTGAGCGAAGCATAATGACGACGATTGAAGTAAAGGTTTAGTGTGTGGAATGGTTCATACAGACGAAACCGACACGAAGGTTTGAAAGGAACTTCCAAAACGGTGTAGCAAGGAACCAGCCCTCGCTGACGTCGAGACGCCGGTGGTACAGGAAATTTATGCAGACATGAAGCAGTGTTGAAAAGCATCGTACTAGACGACCTAGAACAAGTCAAGCCGACACAAAATGGATATAGTTGGACTTCCAACGTTCACCGCAGATCTCTGTACAGTGGGCATCGCAGGAGCACCATATAGTGAGGGCGGCCGTGCGGCGGTCCTTCGGAAACGTTCACTGGTGTATCCACACCGATTGCAACTGCTGCAAGATAAGCCACAACATACGAATTCGCTGTAGGCGTTCTTCACGGCTTAACGAAGGTTGGAAATTTTCTGAACAATCTAGCATTTTCTGGCGAAGCAACATTCCACGTGTGAAGTAAGGTAAATAAACTCATTTTCGCATCTGGAACACAACAAATCCACATACTGTGAATGAAGAGGTACGTGAAACTCCGAAAGTAAACGTGTAGTGTTGTTTGATACTTGATCGCACTACGGAACCATTTTCTTCCATGAAAAAACAGTTAATTCTAACACGTATCTTGATATCCTGGTACTGTTTGCGTTACCACAAATCACTCGATTGGCAGGAGTGGTCCATTTACGTCGCCTCGTAGGTCGCCTTACACTACACTCATGGACTTCTTTCTATGGGATTATGTCAATTAGAGAGTCTACCAAACGCCTGTCAATAAAATTAATGATTTAAAGAACCGAATCATTGTTACGATTGCCACAGTTGATGCGGATATGTTGTACCGAGTATGGATAGAGATTGAATACAAACTCGATGTTGTAAGTGCCGCCAAAGTCGCACATGTTGAAACTGATTCAATGGCACGAAAATTTTGTGAGATAGTGTGTCGCAAACGTAGCCAAACGTAGTGTGACTATCTTAATTATTTTGGATGCTATAACATATAAAAGTTGTAGCGCACATTGTGACACACCCTGTACTTATTTATAAAATTCTGTTTGTTCGACAAAAAAGTAAAGCACGCATAAGACCGTGTCTGTATCAGAGTAAGTCCGTCCACGTACACACCTGTATCAGGTGCTCGAATTGCCCAGCGCAGAAAACGAAATGTAAATGGCAGAGCAGATTCAGCACGATGTTTAATTGGTTCGCCGTCGCATTTAGTTATATAGTATACAGGGTGTTCTGAAACAGTGTGAAAAGTTTGTAATGGTGTTGAAATGTAGGTTGTGCTGAAAGATAATTGTTAAGAAAAAATTCTGTACGTTGCGCCGTATCTGAGTTAATAAGTATTGAAGTTAGCCAACCAGGCCGTTGCGCGCGGAAATTCAAGCGACCAACCCTATGCAATTTGTGTCAATTGCTCTCGTAGCGTAAATGACAGCACACGAGACTTCTCAGCCCTTGGCTCGCGTTCGATCCTTACTACCGTCCCATGTCCAATTTTTATATCGATCTCTTGTTCGGCTGTAGAAAACCAAACGAAGCACAACTTTGTGACACCGTCTATGGCCGACCGCTTGAATTTGAAACGGCCTGATTTCAGTGCTACTTATCTCGGAAACGGCGTAACGGATCGATTTTTTTCTTAGCAACTGTTTCTCATCACAACGTAATGGTAACACCCGTACAAACTTTTCAGATTGTTTCTAACCATACTGTACAAACGTATTACTGAGGGACCTGCAGGACTGTATAACTAGTACACCACCTACAATACTGAACATCGACTACAACTCATTCCTAATATTCGAACATCTCCGCAGACCGGAAAACTCAATGATCGCGTGAAAGCCTCTGTTAGTACCAACAGCATACCGCTCTTCCGCTGCAGTCTTTTCGAATCTGTTGTGCTAAGTCGGTCAGCCATGTCTCTGGCAAGTAGAATAGCCTCCAAAGTGAACTAGTGTTGTTTCGTGTTCAATGTTGTTTTCACGCCTGGTAAATTAAACTGAAGCGCCTAAGAAACTGATATGGGCAGGGATATTCAAATACAGAGGAACACTATGCAAACTGGCAGAATAAGCCGCTGCGGTCGGCAACAAGTGTCTCGTGCAGTTGTTAGATCGGTTACTGCTGCTACAATGGCAGGTTATCAAGATTTAAGTGAGTTTGAACGTGGTGTTATAGTCGGCCATGAACGATGGGACACAGCATCACCGAGGTAGCAACGAAGCGGGAATTTTCCCGTACGACCATTTCACGAGTGTAGCGAAGTATCAGCAATCTTGTAAAACATCAAATCTCCGACATCGGTGCTGCCGGAAGAAGATCCTGCAAGAACGAGACCAACGACGACTGAAGAGAATTGTTCAACGTGGGAGAAGTGCAACCATTCCTCAAATTGTTGCAGATTTCAAAGCTGGACCATCAACAAGTGTCAGCGTGAGAACGAATCAAAGAAACATCATCGACATGGACTTCCGGAGCCGAAGGCCCACTCGTCTACCCTTGATAACTGCACGACACAAAGCTTTATGCCACGCCTGGGCCCATCAACAGCGACATTGGACTGTTGGCGAATTTAAACATGTTGCCTTGTAGGACAAATCTCGTTTCAAATTCTGTGGAGCGGATGGACGTGTACGGGTATGGAGACAACCTCATGAATCCATGGGCCCTGCATCTCAGCAGGGGACTGTTCAAGCTGGTGGAGGCTCTGTAAAGGTGTGGGACCTGTGCAGCTGGAGTGATATGGGACCCCTGATACGTCTAGATACGACTCTGACAGGTGACACGTACGTATGCATCCTGATCAGCTACGTCCATTCATGTCCATTGCGCGTTACGACGGACTTGGGCAGTTCCAGCACGACAATGCAACATCCCACACTTTCAGAATTGCTACAGAGTGGCTCCAGGAACACTCTTCTGAGTTTAAACTCTTCCGCTGGCCACCAACCTCCATAGACATGAACATTATTGAGCATATCTGGAATGCCTTGCAACGTGCTGTTCAGAAGATCTCCACTACCCGTACTCTTGCGGATTTATGGACAGTCCTGCAGGACTCATGGTGTCAATTCCCTCCAACACTACTTCGGACATTAGCCGAGTCCATGCCACGTTATGTTGCGACACTTCTGCGTGCTCGCGGAAGCCCTACACGGTATTAGGCTGGTATACCAGTTTCTTTGGCTATTCAGTGAATATTAGAAGTGTGGACAGCATCAGATGTTGAAGGGTCACTGTGAAGGCAGTGTTATCAGCATCTGCCAGAGTTGCGAAGATGCCACACTCTGGGTCTGCAACTGCTGTTAGATTCGAACAATATCCAGACTTGTGAGGCATTTGGACGTGACAGTGGCACTATGTTGGACTCCTTGGAACGTGAGAGTAGGCACAGTCATCTTCAAGTTTTGGGTCGAACACGTCCGATTACCACAGTAGACGATGGCTGTATTGTCTCCCAACAAATCGTAACTCCTTCGCATATGCTCCTGCTATTCGAGAACAAATAACACTCATCGTACAATATTCTGTATCATCCCGCATGATCCATCGGAGACTAGCAGCAGCCAGGGTAAGGAAATACCGTTCAACGCGTACGCCGCCGTTAACACCACAACAAAAACGGTTGGGTCTGGAGTGGTGCAGTGACGCGGAAGCGTGAACTGTTGAAGAATGGCGTCCCACTGCGATCAGCTATCAATCGTTGTTCTGCACTACCCCAGATAAACATCGTCGGCAATTATGACGGCCACCGGGGGAGAGGTTGCATTCTTCCAATGTTATGGAGAGGCACAAGACACAGAAGTGTTACCTGCTGGCGTCACGGTGCAGTGCTCTGTCGAGTATAACTTCAGATAACTGCAGGTAGTGATCGAGGACTCTCTGATGGCACAACGCTACGTTTTGAACATACTGCGCCTTCGTCTGTTATCTGTCATTTGAGACCATCGTGGCGCCATTTTTCAACAGGAAAATGCTTGTCCACACATGGCACTTGTCTTTATGAACTGACTGCGTATTTTGAAACAACTTACGGGAATTCAGCCATGTAGTATTAACATCGACAGCCGATATTTCGGCGGGAGCACACCCCGCCATTTTCAAGGCAAACTGCAACGGGCAGGCGATATACAAACACATTTAAAACCTCGGTTCTCGGACTAATGCAGGAAAGATAACACACACACTGAACACTAGTGCCACCAAAGATAACCAGTGTCGGAGATATCGATAGTGGGACTATGAACTAGCAGGTGAGGTAACAATGACTCTGTCCCTCTGTTTTTTTGACAAGGGAGAGAGCAGGATTCCAAACAGAGTTTAAACAAAAACCTCCATCCCTGTTTACAAGGTTGCTCGCTAAATTAATCTCAACTGCTCCTTGATAACACTGTCCCAAAGCTGGACGTGCATGCCAATATCTCGTTGTTGTTGTATAACATAGGGTGACCAGTATCCAAGCAATATTCGGCAATAGCAGATCTACTTGGCTGCTGTAATCGTGTGTGCCGTCTATGCTCAGTACATCGGTCCTCCACGGTCCTGATAGTTTGACCAATATATGCCATGCCACACCTACAAGAAATGCGAAACACACACGTCTTACGCAAACCAAGATCATCCTTAACGGAGCCCAAAATCGCTCTAATTTTAGATGGAGGTCGGAAAACACATTTCTCATCGTATTTCCGTGAAATACGACCGATCGTATTGGAAGTGCTTCCAACGTAAGGCAAAAAGGCAGTAGACTTAGGTGTCGACTCAGTATTATCATCAATCACCCGATACACAGTTGGTCGATAGCGCAACGCACGTTCAGTCTGTCTTTCACTATAACCTTTTTGACGAAACGTAGCTTCAAGATGGGACAGCTCAGCTGGCAAAGTCTCAGTTTCGGGAATGACATGTGCCCTGTGTACCAAGGTAAGAAGTACCCCTTCACGCTGAGCTGTATGGTGACAACTACTAGCCTGTAAATACAAGTCGGTGTGAGTACGTTTCATGTAGACTGCATGTCCCAATGATCCATCATCCTTCCTCCTAACCAACACGTCAAGAAAGGGTAGGCAACCATCCTATTCCAGCTCCATCGTAGAACGAATGTTCTGGTGGATCGATTTCAGATGTTCTAGAAAGGCATTCAAATTCTCTCTACCATGAAGCCAAACAACAAAGGTATCATCAACATATCTGAAGAAACAGGTGGGTTTCAAAGGCGCCAATTCCAATACACGTTCCTCGAAGTCTTCCATAAACAAATTTTGCGATCACAGGAGACAACGGACTACCCATCGCAGCTCCATCTGTCTGTTCGTAGTACTGGTCACTGAAAAAAAGTATGTTGATGTCAACACATGCCGAAAGAGATTAGGTAATTCGGCACCAAACCTAACCTCATTTAACCGCAACGAATCGGAGAGATGAACACGAGTGAAGAGAGAGTTCACAAAAAACTTACTAAAATATGAGAGTCATTCAACCGACCAGAGTCATTCAAATGACGTAAGAAATCAGCTGATTTCCTGATATGACGTTCACACCGAGCAACTTGTGGACTCAACAGAGAAGCAAGATGCTTGGCTACACGATATGTCGGAGCGCCGAGGTTACTGGAAAGTTAATACAGCGGTGGATTTCGTTGATATATTTATATGAAATTAAACTGTTGACTTGGATCATTCCTAACTTAGAAATGAAAACTAAAAGATGTAACAAGAATAAGATATTTAAAAAAATGCTGTAAACAGGCGACGAGTTTAAAATGAAGCAGTATACTTTCACTAAACAGTTTAAGGGTTTGTACTGAGGATAAGCGTTAGGTGCTCAGTAGGATTGTTTGGTATGCGTATTAGCGAAGATGTCCGTTGGATTTAGCTATGAAGATAAGGTTCGATGTTGGGATAAATGGTGTGATACATAAAGGAAGTTGAATATTTGAGTGTTGGCAAGGCCTTAGCATGGTGAGTGAAGGCATATAGGAAAATATAGAGGGAAGGAGGAACCCTGATCGGGGCTAGGATAGATGGGTAAGAGCTATAGTAAATATAATGGACAAATATCGGGGAGTCGGTTGAAGTTTCATTGGTAGAGCATATGGCGTGCGTGTAGGTGTACGGCTGGGTGAATGTCTTGGTAGAAGTGCGGCAGAATGCCAGCATAGGAAGACAGAGGAGTTAAGGATCTGCCGATGTGTTCAACGTGAGTAAAGAGATCTGGGATTTAATAAAATGGTAAAGAATCCATGTGGGCGAAGGTAAACTCACCTAGAAAGCAAGGTGTAGTGCGAGGTTCTCAAGGATTTTGAGGTAGTGATAGAACTTTAATGGATTGGACATCCGTTACAACACAGGCATAGAAGAGGATATGTTATATTAAAGTGGAAGTGTAGTATGGTGGAAGTGTTTCAATCTTTCTTTCAGCCAGTTCGTAGTTAATAGTTTTAGTCTATTGTAGACTGAAATTGTCGGAGAAGTGCTTGTAAACAAAACAAACTTTGCTAGGTTTATTTAAGTGGGAATAAACTGTGTTGGATGATAACATAGAGTACTTCCTTTTTTTTACATTCAATGGTCATTTTTAAATATCGCTGTCCTGAGTACTCCCTTTAGATTTTGTAAAGGAACGTCTCAAATCATTTCTAAACAGAGGGTAATTACAGATGCACTCCTATTCTCAGTTAAGCGTGTAGTATTATTTTCGGTCTACAGGGAGTTGCCTAAGACACACAAAGTATCTATTTCAGGGTAAATTCAAAGCTGAAATATGTACAAACTTCTGCTCAGCTATAGCTGTGGAACTAATCTATTGAACAAATGGACATGTGATTAACAATCGAACACTATACTTATATTGGTCACGTCCTAAATATCAGAATACATCCAGTTTCAATTTAACAATGATAACCGCTGTTACTAGTATCGTGTTTAATTTCGTAATGAGGTATTTAGCAAATTTAACACAGATAATAAATTTAGTTGGTCCTATAAATTTACGTAACAGCGATACTGTAAAAATCAGTCCCCACACATATGAAGACGGAAACTTTCGAAACAACGCTACACAGTAACAAATTACAATTCTGAAATACAAAGTAGCAATCACAGGCACATTCGTATAAGTACATTCGTTTAGTACAGTCATACGATATATGACTTACTACTGCAAAAGCAGTAATTAATTACAAGCACACAACGACAAAATAGCTCGGGTTGGTATTTTCTGCGACCCATCAAAGGCATTTGACAGTGTGAATTGCAGTATTCTTCTAGATTGTTGAAGTTTTATGGGTTTGATGGTACAGCCAACCAAAATAACGCACAAGGTTGTCTTTAGTAATCAAACCAATGTACAGAAATTCTTCCAATCCAAATTTAAACCAATATAGTTTGGGGACGTAATTCTGACAGGCAAGAAATCACATATAGGTTTCCCCAAAGTGCAATCTTAGGTCCACTATTGTTCCTGATATATGAAACGAACCTCCGCCTAATATATAACAAACAAAATTAGTTCTTTTTTCAGATGACACTAATATTGTAGTCAATCCAAGCATACAGACAGAAACAGGAAGAAATGGTAAACAATGTTCTTAAAAGTATCATTGAGCGATCTCATCCTCAATTTCAAAAAACAGAGTTGTTCACATCTAGGAGTACTACGTCAAATGAAAGTGTAACACATGGTGAGAAAATAACAAATGGGGCGGAAACTTCAAAATTCTTAGGTATCCATATCGATGACAGTTTAAACTGTAAAAAGCACATTTGGGAACTCCTAAAACAGCTTAGTTCAGCTACACTTGCAATTAGAATCATTGCAGACCTATGGGAGATACAAGTCAGTAAGTTGACATACTACGGATATTTTCATTCAACAATGTCATAAGGAATAATATTCTGGGGTAATTCATCTTTAAGAAGTCTTCGTTGCTCAAACACGTGCTACTAGAAGAAGGCAAATTCTTTCACATATCAACGTAGAATGAAGCTAAAAATGGCTATGAGCACTATGGGACTTAACATCTGAGGTCATAAGTCCTCTAGAACTTAGAACTTCTTAAACATAACTAACCTGAGGACATCACACACATCCATGCCCGGGGTAGGATTCGAACCTGCGACCGTAGCGGTAGCGCGGTTCCAGACTGAAGCGTCTAGAACCGCTCGGCCACACCGGCCGGCTGTTGGTTATTAACGGAGCTTGTATTGGGTTCAAGCACTGTCCAATACTGTAAACGGAAACCGACTGACGTCAGGCAAAATTATGGCATCCCAAGATCGAACAAGACAACTTAGTCTGTCAGATAACTGAGGTTGCATAAGTGAGTAGTTCGACTCTTGCAAAAGTCTTCATAGGGCTACGAACCCCAACTGTAAATTCACAGGCGTAACTTGCGCAGAAGGCGTCTAGACACTTGTAGTGCACCCTTGGTAATTCTGTGACAACAGTGATAACATGAATCGCTGACAGTATCGGAATCCTTCCTCTATGGGGTGTGAGGCAACCTGGTCCTGAACCACACACTCGCCTGACGAAGTCGCGGAAGGTGTCGCGAGGCTGCCCGCCGACCAGCTTGCGGTTGGAGATGTCCACCCTGGTGACGTCACCGATGCAGTTGCAGCTGTTCTGGGCGCTGGCCACAGAGAGGATCAGGGCAGCAGTCATGGGCTCCTGCAAATACAAAGGCAGCATCGGTACCGGGGAGAAGTTCTGAACGTCCTGTCCACAGATCCAAGACCCTGATTTATATATGTTACAGTAAACACCGAAATCTGGAGAATGTCGAGTTTCACCGGTGAATGTCAACATTCACATAGTCGCTTAGTGTACGTCCGAAATATTTGCTAAATACCCTTATTTCTGACTTACACCGGTAAATGTTGATATTCACCAAGCACTAATAGTGAACGTTGAACATGTTGGAGATTTATATTTTCTTCTCCGTAATTCAGTCGTTGTAAAACGTCACAAGGGTGACGTAATTTTTCGGCTCTCTTTCTGAAAGGAATGACCAAGAATTTAAAATACATGAGAAAAGAAAAAAAATGTTGTAAAAAATTACTTACTTATGTGATTCGAATCTTATTTATTGTAACAACTTAAACTATTATGACACTTTGAATTGCACAAGAATCCCTTGCTTTTACAAGTGCATTTATTTGTGGAACACTTTCTTTTGCAATGACAGCGTGTATAGCCTTGTCCCCCGCTTCTCGAATTAGCTGCAGCTTCTTCTCTCAGCGACATTTCTTGAAAAGAAATCTCATCAATGGAAAGTAACTTTTCTTTACAAATTACAAACTGATTACGTGTATAAAGCTACTTGAGGGTACCATTTATGTTTACCAGTTTATGGAAGTCGGTGTCATCTATTCCAACAACAACCGCTAACACATTTCGGCTATATGTACGACCACGGTCGACATCAAGGACTTGTATTCGTACATTATCACCAATTTGAGCAGGAGGAAATTGTTTTTGTGAGGTTCTTAACATCTTCGTTGCTTGCAGTAGAAGATTTTCTTTCGCGGCCGCTCTTTTTGTAGAAATCAACTCGTGTTTTTCAGACAGAATTTGATGTGAAGACGTTCTTGGTTGTAGGTCCTATTCAATATTTTTGTTTGGAATATGGATTTCGGTGTGACCACCGCTCAGTATTTTTTATACGCATTAATAGTTTCTTCAAGCTGTTCTTCGGTTTCAGAAGTATTGACAATTTCTTCGAGCTGTTCTTCAGTTTCAATATTTTCGATTTGTTCGCCAGGCAAAAAAGGCGAAGCTATGCCTCTTTTTGCTTTAACGCCAAACATAACTTCATAAGGACTTTGGCGTATTCCTTCGTGGTATGTAGTGTTCTTGGCATATTGATCAAGGGTAAACCATCTGACCATTTATTTGTATCGTTACCGTTCATCCATGCAGTTGGCATATTCTGTATATCCTGATTGGCCCTTTCAACTGAGCCTTGTGTTTGACTGTGACGAGGCTTTCCATGAACTATTTTAACATCTTTCCACATAGCGCATATTTCGGATATGACTTGATTACTAAATTCTCTACCATTATCTGATTGCAATATTGCTGGCGCACCAAATGTTAAAAATATTGAAAGAACGTGATGCGCTACTTCTTCAGCTCTTTTAGTTCTCAAAGGTCGTAGTTAAATGATCGTGATACACCATTATGAACTTATATTCGCCATCTCTGTTTAACTGCAGATCTACCAGATCAACTTGACATCTTGAGTTTAATTTAGAACTAACCATTGGCTTCACAGCAATACCTTTCTTAGGTGCACTGTGTTTCATTTGACACTGTTTGCATAAATTTAAATACAACATTACAACTTCATATGTAATAATTTTGTATTTAACTTGCAACTCTTTTGCCGGCCGCGGTGGCCGAGCGGTTCTAGGCGCTTCCGTCCGGAACCGCGTGACTGCTACGGTTGCAGCTTCGAATCCTGCCTCGGGCATGGATGCGTGTGATGTCCTTAGGTTAGTTAGGTTTAAGTAGTTCTAAGTTCTAGCGGACTGATGATCTCAGATGTTAAGTCCCATAGTGCTGAGAGCCATTTGAACCATTTGCAACTCTTTAAGTATACGTGTTCTTCCTACGTGGTCTATTCTGATATGAGTTTCATATAGTATACTGTACAATTCTTCATTGGTAACATAATACTGTATGTTCGTTTCCCCTGTTTTTAATGGTACAATTAACTTCTCTTCATCCTTAATTTTTGAAGCATCAAAACGTTTTAATCGCCTGTAATACAAAGGTGTGTTGCGTTTAATTTTAGCAGAAACCACTTCAGAAAGTATTTTAGCAATACTTTTCTTGAGAGAAATAAAAACAATTGTCTTCTCGTTTATCCGCAATTACTGCAATTAACTTTTCATGCAAAAGATCACGATTTAGTGCAGTATCCATTTAGTATAAATTAGGGTATCGGAAAAAAATTAAGAAAACGTTGCTGGCGTTATCAAAGCTTGCATAAGAATGACAAAGCTGATTAACTCCGAGCAGAACAAAGGATTTAGCGGGAGAGAGCCAGTCGCTTGTTTTTTTGACTCTTCAGCTGTGGACTTCCACCAAAGCATATCTGTGATTGTCGACACACACCGGAGAGGGTCCGAATGTACAACAATCTAACGAAATATTCGATCTTTCACCGACGTATTTGGCATCTGTTGACATTCACCGGTGAAAGTCGACATTCTCCTATTTCGGTCATTCACGGTAACACTTCCACGGATAGCATTTCAACATTATAAATTAGTCAAATTTTCTGCCATTCATAAGGATAACTAAGAACGGTCATGGAGAATATCCTGTAAAACATTGCTCATTGATTAAAATTATGTGTACTTTGTATTTGTACATTTTTTAAATCTTAACAAATATTCTTCTACCATGTAACTAGCTAGGATGTTTTCCCACGTACATTTATTTAAAATTATATAGTTTATGAAAACAATTGATTAACAAGTTCCTACCCGATTCAAGAACGGTGAGGTGTAAATATATACTATGAAACTTGGTTTGAAAACTTAGACATTAATTATTTCACCAAATTACGTGAGGAACGAATGAAACGTATACTGAGCTCCTTTGAACGCGGTACGGACATTGTCCATCCACAGAAAAATAACGGAACTACATGTTTCTATAACAGACAATTAACGAGCTATTTAAGAATCCTTATTTGTAAGGATTTAACCTTCATATTTGAGTGTATTACAGTACTTTACAGCCTACTGTTCCATTTAATGTGATAAATGGACTTAAAAGGGATGGGTTTTTAATACAAAAATAATGACAGCACGACTGGATTTTACTTCTGGAGCGCATTCCATTTCATTTAAGCATCTTGTGCTCTTACAAACGTATCATTTCACTCAGTTTGTTCCGATGCAATACCCCACAGGCTATGTTATGTATCTGGTCATTTCATAGAAAGTAAAAATTTTAGTACTGTTTGCTTATAATAAAGTTTTTATCTTCTCTGGCAACAATCTGTATATTGCTTGGCATTATTTCGTTAGAAGCTTGGGAGTTCGTGTCTGCAGCACTCATGAAATTATTTGGCATAAGTTTTAACATTTTTATGACTGAAAAGGGTTGTAATTTACAATATGGCCACAGTCGAAGAGCAAACCATCAACAGAAGACCTAATATATGACTGATTCTACATTATGAATCGACGCATAAGAATCTCATCGAACCGTATTGGAATTAAATTGATTATTCCTGTATAAGACAGGTGAAATACCCTCAGACTTCGAGAAGAATATAATAATTCTAATTCCAAACAAAGTAGGTGCTGATAGGTGTGAAAATTAGCGAACTATCAGTTAAATAAGTTACGGCTCCAAATACTAATACGAATCCTTTACAGAAGAATGGAAACAATGGTAGAAGCCGACCTCGGAGAAGATCACTTTGAATTCCGGAGAAAGGCAGGAACGCGCGAGGCAATACTAATCCTTCGACTTCTCATAGAAGATAGATAAGGAAAAGCAAACCTATGTCTATAGAATTTGTAGACTTAGAGAAGGCTTTTGACAATGTTTACTGGAATACTCTATTTCAAATTCTAAAGGTCGCAGGGGTAAAATACCGGAAGCAAAGGTCTAGTGTCGTCCTAACCGCCGACTGCTTCACGTCTGCTGTGCAGGGAGCTAACTTAATTTAAGTATCAACTGTATTTTTCTTACTTGTCACTTCTTCTTCCGTGTGTTTTTGCTTTTAGGAAGCTTTGTTTGTCGAGTGCCATTAATAGTGTTCCATAGATTTCGTGGTTGTTTTGAATACAGTCAGAGACAGTCTCTTTAGCCAACATAGTGCCAGTAGTGCTAGTGTTTGTTTTCAATACAGTCCACAGACAGGTAGTGCTATTTTCTTTGTTTTCTACAAAAAGTGGCTAGCAATCACAGTTTAGTCAATAGTCAGCCGCCATTAGTGAATTAGCAGCCTAGTTAAAAGTTGGTTAACTCTCTTCAGTAAATTGATTCCTTAGGATGTATACGATGTGTGACTGCTGTGTACGGACGCAGGAGGAGCTGGCCACTGTTCGCGAACAGCTGAACGTGTTGATGGCCGGGGTCAGCCGTCTTCAGGCTGCTGCCTCGGAGTGTAGCGGCAGTGGAGAGTCTGGTGCGTCGCAAGGTACACCCCAGGTGTTACATGCTTCACCCACTGTCCCTGCTGTCGAGACGTCTTCACAGGTACCAGGCGCGGTTGGGCCACCCTCTCCCCAAGGGGAGTGGCGGGTTCAGCGGCGTTCGCGGCGCGCGAGGCGGAGGGTAAATGTGGAGGCTGGCTGTGTGGCATCGCCTGCTCTGCCTGTGAGTGGACATGTGGCTGCTCCTTCAGCAAGACCCGAGCAGGCACACGGGGGGAGGGGTTTATTAGTTATTGGGAGCTCCAACGTTAGGCGGGTGATGGAGCCCCTTACGGAAATAGCGAAAAGGTCGGAGAAGAAGGCCAGTGTTCACTCTGTCTGCTTGCCGGGGGGTCTCATCCGAGATGTGGAGGAGGCCCTACCGGCGGCGATAGAGAGCACTGTGTGCACCCGACTGCAAATTGTTGCTCATGTCGGCACCAATGACTCCTGCCGTCTGGGTTCAGAGGTCATCCTCAGTTCGTACAGGCGGTTGGCGGAATTGGTGAAGGCGGAAAGCCTCGCTCGCGGGGTGGAATCAGAGCTAACTATTTGTAGTATCGTTCCCAGAACCGATCGCGGTCCTCTGGTTTGGAGCAGAGTAGAAGGCTTAAACCAGATTCTCAGACGATTCTGCGGAGATCTGGGGTGCAAATTTCTCGACCTCCGCTATCGGGTGAAGAAATGTAGGGTCCCCCTGAATAGGCCAGGCGTGCACTACACGCCGGAAGCGGCTACAAGGGTAGCGGAGTACGTGTGGAGTGCACATGGGGGTTTTTTAGGTTAGAGAATTCCCTCCCTAGGCCCGACAAGACGCCTCCTGAGACGCGGCAAGGTAGGAGTAGGCAAAATGCAACAGGGAATAACAATATTAATGTGCTAATAGTAAACTGCAGGAGCGTCTATAGAAAGGTCCCAGAACTGCTCTCATTAATAAACGGTCACAACGCCCATATAGTACTAGGGACAGAAAGTTGGCTGAAACCAGACGTAAACAGTAATGAAATCCTAAACTCAGATTGGAATGTATACCGCAGAGACAGGCTGGACAGTGAAGGGGGAGGCGTGTTTATAGCGATAAGAAGTGCAATAGTATCGAAGGAAATTGACGGAGATCCGAAATGTGAAATGATTTGGGTGAAGGTCACGGTTAAAGCAGGCTCAGACATGATAATTGGCCCCCTGGCTCAGCAGCTGTTGTGGCTGAGCACCTGAAGGATAATTTGGAAAATATTTCGAGTAGATTTCCCCACCACGTTATAGTTCTGGGTGGAGATTTTAATTTGCCAGATATAGACTGGGAGACTCAAACGTTCATAACGGGTGGCAGGGACAAAGATTCCAGTGAAATTTTTTTAAGTGCTTTATCTGAAAACTACCTCGAGCAGTTAAACAGAGAACCGACTCGTGGCGATAACATATTGGATCTTATGGTGACAAACAGACCTGAACTATTTGAAACAGTTAACGCAGAACAGGGAATCAGCGATCATAAAGCGGTTACGGCATCGATGATTTCAGCCGTAAATAGAAATATTAAAAAAGGTAGGAAGATTTTTCTGTTTATCAAAAGTGACAAAAAGCAGATTACAGAGTACCTGACGGCTCAACACAAAAGTTTTGTCTCAAGTACAGATAGCGTTGAGGATCAGTGGACAAAGTTCAAAACCATCGTACAATATGCGTTAGATGAGTATATGCCAAGCAAGATCGTAAGAGATGGAAAAGAGCCACCGTGGTACAACAACCGAGTTAGAAAACTGCTGCGGAAGAAAAGGGAACTTTACAGCAAACATAAACATAGCCAAAGCCTTGCAGACAAACAAAAATTACGCGAAGCGAAATATCGTGTGAAGAGGGCTATGCGAGAGGCGTTCAATGAATTCCAAAGTAAAGTTCTATGTACTGACTTGGCAGAAAATCCTAAGAAATTTTGGACTTATGTCAAAGCGGTAGGTGGATCAAAACAAAATATCCAGACACTCTGTGACCAAAATGATACTGAAACAGAGGATGACAGACTAAAGGCCGAAATACTAAATGTCTTTTTCCAAAGCTGTTTCACAGAGGAAGACTGCACTGTAGTTCCTTCTCTAGATTGTCGCACAGATGACAAAATGGTAGATATCGAAATAGACGACAGACGGATAGAGAAACAATTAAAATCGCTCAAAAGAGGAAAGGCCGCTGGACCTGATGGGATACCAGTTCTATTTTACACAGAGTACGCGAAGGAACTTGCCCCCCTTCTTGCAGCGGTGTACCGTCGGTCTCTAGAAGAGCGTAGCGTTCCAAAGGATTGGAAAAGGGCACAGGTCATCCCCGTTTTCAAGAAGGGACGTCGAACACATGTGCAGAACTATAGACCTATATCTCTAACGTCTATCAGTTGTAGAATTTTGAAACACGTATTATGTTCGAGTATAATGACTTTCCTGGAGACTAGAAATCTACTCTGTAGGAATCAGCATGGGTTTCGAAAAAGACCGTCGTGTGAAACCCAGCTCGCGCTATTCGTCCACGAGACTCAGAGGGCCATAGACACGGGTTCACAGGTAGATGCCGTGTTTCTTGACTTCCGCAAGGCGTTCGATACAGTTCCCCACAGTCGTTTAATGAACAAAGTAAGAGCATATGGACTATTAGGCCAATTGTGTGATTGGATTGAGGAGTTCCTAGATAACAGAACGCAGCATGTCATTCTCAATGGAGAGAAGTCTTCCGAAGTAAGAGTGATTTCAGGTGTGCCACAGGCGTGTGTCATGGGACCGTTGCTGTTCACAATATACATAAATGACCTGGTGGATGACATCGGAAGCTCACTGAGGCTTTTTGCAGATGATGCTGTGGTGCATCGAGAGGTTGTAACAATGGAAAATTGTACTGAAATGCAGGAGGATCTGCAGCGAATTGACGCATGGTGCAGGGAATGGCAATTGAATCTCAATGTAGACAAGTGTAATGTGCTGCGAATACATAGAAAGATAGATCCCTTATCATTTAGCTACAAAATAGCAGGTCAGCAACTGGAAGCAGTTAATTCCATAAATTATCTGGGAGTACGCATTAGGAGTGATTTAAAATGGAATGATCATATAAAGTTGATCGTCGGTAAAGCAGATGCCAGACTGAGATTCATTGGAAGAATCCTAAGGAAATGCAATCCGAAAACAAAGGAAGTAGGTTACAGTACGCTTGTTCGCCCACTGCTTGATTACTGCTCAGCGGTGTGGGATCCGTACCAGATAGGGTTGATAGAAGAGATAGAAAAGATCCAACGGAGAGCAGCGCGCTTCGTTACAGGATCATTTAGTAATCGCGAAAGCGTTACGGAGATGATAGATAAACTCCAGTGGAAGACTCTTCAGGAGAGACGCTCAGTAGCTCGGTACAGGCTTTTGTTAAAGTTTCGAGAACATACCTTCACCGAAGAGTCCAGCAGTATATTGCTCCCTCCTACGTATATCTCGCGAAGAGACCATGAGGATGAAATCAGAGAGATTAGAGCCCACACAGAAGCATACAGACAATCCTTCTTTCCACGAACAATACGAGACTGGAATAGAAGGGAGAGCCGATAGAGGTACTCAGGGTACCCTCCGCCACACACCGTCAGGTGGCTTGCGGAGTATGGATGTAGATGTAGATGTAGATACAATTTGTACAGAAGCTCTATGGCATTTATAAGCGTCTAGGAGCACGAAAAGGAGGCAGTCGATGAGAAGGGAGTGGGTCAGGGCTGTAGCCTATCCCCGATGTTATTCAATCTGTATATTGAGCAAGCAGTAAAGAAAGAAAAGAAAAATTTAGAGTAGAAATTAAAGCCCAGGGAGAAGAAAACAAGAAATTTTAGGTTTGGCGATGACATTGCAATTTTGTCAGAGACAGCAAAGGACTTGGAAGAGCAGGTGAACGGAATGGACAGTGTCTTGAAAGAAGGATATAAGGTGAACAGCAACTAATCAAAAACAAGGATAATAGAATGTAGTCGAATTAAATCAGGTGATGTTGAGGAAATTAAATTAGGAAATCAGACACTTAAAGCAGTTAATGAGTTTTGCTAATTGGGAAGCAAAATGACTGATGATGGTCGAAGTAGGGAGGATATGAAATGTAAACTGGCAATAGCAAGAAAAGCATTTCTGAAGCAGAGAAATTTGTTAACATTAAGTGTCAGAAAGTTACTTCTGAAAGTATTTGTATGGAGTGTAGACGTGTATGGAAATGAAACACGGACGATAAACAGTTTAGACAAGAAGAGAATAGAAGCTTTCGAAATGTGGTGCTACAGTAGTAGAATGCTGAAGATTAAATCACGTAACTAATGAGTAGGTACTGAACAGAACTGGAGACATCAAGGGATCACAAATTTACTACTGGTGGGTAGCGGGGGAGGGGGGCGGGGAGCAGCAAATCGTAGAGGAAGACCAAAAGATGAATACACTAAGCAGATTCAGAGGGATTTAGGTTGCAGTAGTTACTCTGAGGTAAAGAGGCTTGCACAAGATAGAGTATCGTGGGTAGCTGTATCAAACCAGTCTTTGCATTGAAGACCACAACAACAACAGTTCCAATATGAGGGAAAATTAGTTGGTGGTTTTTAAGGACGACCTTTATTAAGCTAGTCCTGATTCCACTAGTCGGAAACGAAGACAGCATGTTTATGCAGACGTGAGGCTGGGATATATCGACGAGATTAAGATGTGACAATGGGTGTATATCTTTCTGTATGTATGTATGATCAATATTTCCTACTAAACCGTTGGACCGATTTCACTCAAAACACTTATTGGCTATAAAGAAGCAGTGTGGGGGTAAGAATCACCTAGGTTCCATAGTGGTGGGGTGTGGCTGAAAAGGTTTGGTAATGCCTGATATCTCAGCTGCCCTGCACAACTGGCATGTTGTGTAGGTGGTATTGCAATACATTCCAGGGGGTATATATGTAGCCAGCTACTGTGGCCGAGCGGTTCTAAGCGCTACAGTCCGGAACTGCGCTGCTGCTACAGTCACAGGTTCGAATCCTGCCTCGGGCTTGGATGTGTGTGATGTCCTTAGGTTAGTGAGGTTTAAGTAGTTCTAAGTCTAGGGTACTGATGACCGCACATGTTAAGTCCCATAGTGCTTAGAGCCATTTGAACCATTTGGTATATATGTAGACAGGCATGACTGAGTGGAAAGAGAGGGAGGAGGAGATGGACAGAGAGATTGGAGGAGAAGATGGATAGAAAGAGAGGGATGAGTTGGAGATGGAGAGATAGAGTGGAACAGGAGGAACTGGAGAGAGAGAATAGGAGGAGAAGATGAACAGAGAGTAGGGGTATATGAAGAGATTGACAGGCAGAAGGGAGAGGAGGATTTAAATCAAGTGGCAGATGAGGAGGAGGTAGACAGATAGAGGTTGAAGGATGGAATAGTCAGAGAGGAAGGGGAGGAGAAGATGAATGAAGAAAGGAAGTAGTTGGAGTTGGAGAGGAGCAGGATGAGGAACAGAAGGACAGATAGAGGGGAAGCAGGAGATGTATGGAGGGAAAAAATGAACTGTGTTTGTAGTCTAATGTAGAAAAAAATTCATTTCCATGTACTATTGAAAACACTTTTGAAATTGTGAAATAGTAGGTCAGATGTACATTGACCTAGCGAATATCATGGGATAGGCATCTAATATCGCGTAGGGCATCCTCTGACCATGCAGACTGCAGTGAGACATCGTGGAAGTGAGTCTGCAATACCCCTCTGGAAGCAGCTGAAACCAAATAGTTTGCAGAGGGGCAGCCAGTTCTGGTCTGTTCTTGGGTGCAGGATCCATGACACTGAGTATGCATTCCATGATATCATAGATATGGTAGATGGCGTTCAAATCTGGGCTCTGCGGTGGCCATTTCAGTCTTTGATCTCCCCTGCATGTTCCCAGAAACATTCTCGAGCGATCTGGGAGCGATGTGGTGGAGCATTATCACTTTGAAACACTGCATAATTGCCAGAAATGGGTGGAGATAGCCTCTATACCAGGAAAATGCACCTCAGACCGTAGCAGAGACACCACCGCCTTTCATCACATCTTCTTGGCAGGCGGGATCCATCGATCCATGTAGTCTGCGGCGCACACAGTGCCTCACATCGGGATGGTGCAGTTGAAATCATGATCCTTCCGAACATATCACGTTACACCATTGTTCTAGTACACATTCCTGGTGATTGGAGACAAATACAAGCCATTGTGTCCTATGTCGTTGGGTTAACAGTGGCACGCACATGGAGCGCCGGCTCCCATACCCCATGGAACCCGTGTTCTTACGAATTCTCCGCTGGAAGACGTGCCTAGAGCGTCCTGCGTTGAAATTAGCCGTGATTTGTTGCACTGTTCCCTTTTATCACTACTGACGATCCGTCTCAGATGTCACCGGTAATCATAATTGAGGGTGGCTTGACGGCCGGTAGTACATCTGTTGTGAATTGTGACACCCTCATTCATCCACTCAGGATAAACCCTGAATACAGCTGAACGTGTGAAACCGAGCGACTGCACCACTGACGATATGAAAATTCTCATCCGTCAGCACTGACCACCATGACCCGTTCGAACGGTGTCAGCTCATGATGACGTTATATATTACGCAAATCACTTACACAACCACTTCTCAGTAGGTCTCCTACATAACTGCAGCTGGCACAGGGGCAGTGCTGTGCGCATACAACACTCCTGCGCCATCTGCGCCCCACTATCCCCTGACATCTGCTAAGTCAGTGAGGAAGTTCAGTCTGTATAGCAACGTCTCTTCATAACCCTAAAGACGACCATTGTTTTCGCGTACAGCTATTCGTATTTCGAAGTTGAAAACAGTCAAAAGCGGTCAGGTGTCAGTAATTTACTTAAATTGACTCAGCTTAGTGGTAAAGAATAAATGTGTTACAAGTTCGTGCATGACGCTGTATTTTTTCACGCATCTCAGTGTTTATGACATCATATCTGTTGAACTTCTTTACAAAGACATATTTGTGTAGACACATTCTGTGGAATATGTGGATACTGTCTGCGAAACTTATTGCAAATAGAGTTAGTACCACAGAAGCAAAAAATTTAAACGTCAAGCATGCTGCGACAGCTTTACAGGCATCTTGTTCTTTATGACGTCATATCTCCTGAATTGTAATAGGTACTTCATGTGGTTCTTACCATCATAGCGATTGTTTGCTGTCCTTAAGGGAGATGTGTACCAAGTTTGGTTGTAATTGGTTCAAATTCAAATGGTTCAAATGGCTCTGAGCACTATGGGACTTAACATCTGAGGTGATCAGTCCCCTAGAACTTAAACCTAACCAACCTAGGGACATCACACACATCCATGCCCGTGGCAGGATTCGAACCTGCGACCGGAGCGGTCGCGCGGTTGCAGACTGAAGGGCCTAGAACCGCTCGGCCACACCGGCCGGCAGGTTGAAATTGGTCCAATAGTTTAGGTGGAGATGTGGAACATACACAGAGACATACAATACAGCTTTTTATCCACGGCTTCACATCAAACTTGTTTGATGCAGCCTGTCATTACGTCCTTTCCTGTGTCAAACTGTTCATCTGAGTAGCAGTTACACCCGGTGCCCAAAATGTTTGCTGGATACATTTCAATCTCTGCCTTCTCTTGCAGCTTTTTCCCTCTACAAGTCACCCAGCTACCACAAAAATTATTCCCTGAAGTATCAAAACACACCTTTTAATCCTGTCCCTCATTCTGGCTACTGTTTTTCATATATTCCTTTCAAGGCCGAATCTGTGGAAAACGTCTTCATTTTTTATCCTATCAGTCCACTTACAACATCTTCTACAGAAGCACATCTCTAACGTTTAGATTCTCTCGTTTCCCAGTTCACCCACAGTCCACGACTCAGTTCCATAAAGCGCTGTGCTACAAACATACACAGACAGCCGCTGTGGCCGACCGGTTCTAGGCGCTTCAGTCCGGAACCACGCGGCTGCTACGGTCGCAGGTTCGAATCCTGCGTCGGGCATGAATGTGTGTGCTGTCCTTATGTTAGTTAGGTTTAAGTAGTGCTAAGTTCTAGGGGACTGATGACCTCAGATGTTAAGTCCCATAGTGCTTAGAGCCATTTGAACGATTTGAACCATCTAAACGTACATTGCCAGCAATTTCATCCTCAAATCAAGGTCAACGTTTTATACTAGTGGGCTTTCGCCAGGATAGCCATGTGCAAGTCTGCTTCTTTTATCATCCCTCCTACGTCCGTCATGCGATGTTGTCCTTCCCTCCAAGGCAGCTGAAATACTTCAGTTTGCGAGCGTAAAACGTGTTCCACTTTCATGTAAGGTGCAAAAGAGAAACTTATCATCTGGAAAACGATATTCGCGAGAATTCCGTTTTACCAACAGGAAAACACGAACTATAGTTGACTGTAGCTATCCCAATGGCAAAGGAGGCCGTGGTTAGCAGCTTTGATAGAAGACTCCCTTGTCCCCACGCTCGTTGAGAAATCGCCTTCATTCCGGCATTCGTCGGGAAGAACTCCTGCAGCTGCATTCATTGAAGATCGTGATGGGAAACTCAAGATCGGTGAGGTCAAGGTGTGGTACAATCTAATCACTTTTTATTTTCGAATGGTTAGAATCATTAAGGAATGATAGTGGACTGGTTTATAGTACTGTTAGGTCGCACGATAAGTCAGAGATGCCCATTGGATATCACGTGTTCGCTTACTGACGTTAACAAGCGTCAATATATACACGCTTAATTTTCTTATTTATTTGCACAGTTTGCATCCGATGGTAACGCTATACTTAGCGTCTACACTGCAATTGTTGGTTATAAACATAGGCACTCTCACGTTCGGCGATTTCTGTAGCTAGAGGCTAGTGCAGTAACAGACGACCAGCCTCAAGCGATCATAAGCACAGCTTATACCTGTCAGCAACATAATAACTTCTACACAAAGATATAATACCTCGCAGACACCTGACTACTGAAAAACAGTACACTCCAAAGTATTTTCCAGTTTTTTTAAAACTACATTACTATAAATGTGTATTGTATGTATGTATATTCTTCATTGACAGTGATGTGACTAAAATCTCTGTATCATTAACCAATGTGACAAATACTGTGTAATAAAACTGTATTAATAAATTTATGTAGGTTACTTCTACGAAATTTAATATGTCCGCAGCACTTCGAAGGACTAGCACGGTATGGCCTTTAGCTTAGTTTAATTGTAATAGTATGTGTGGGCTTGGCGTGGGCGGTGATCTTGCACCGAAGATGGGTCAAGACACTACAGAGAATTCATTTCGCAGATACAGGAAACTCTTTATTTCTAATTATTTGCATTCATTAGACTTCCTTACTACTACGAGGAACGTTCAAAAAGTAACGCAACGTATTTTTTCTGACAGCAGGATCATTTTATTTAGGATTAAAATACATCATTTTATTCTCCACTATTCTGCCTAGAAAACCCAATTTCCAACATAAGCTCTGTTCAAGGCGACGAATTTTTTCCGCCTTACTGGTAGGCCTTGTGTTCCCACGTGGTACCAGTTTACTGGTCGACATCGGACAGACATCAACCTCCCCACTACCCGCAAACTTCCCGCGGAATGCTTTACTGGGAAAAACAGATGAAAGTCGGAAGGTGCGAGAAACGGGCTATGAGGTGGATGAGGAAGGACAGTCCAATTAAGTTTTGCGAGCACCTCTCGGTTTCAGAGACTTGTGTCGGACCTTGCGTTGTCACGGAGAAGCAGAAGTTTTTGTCGTGACGAACAAGCTGCCGTCATGTCGTGAGGATAGGTACAATGCAGCTATAGTTGATCGTTGCACCACAAGGGAGCACAACAAACATAATAAACGTTCCAGAGTCTAAGAGGACAGTAGTCATGACTTTACCGGCTGAGACTGTGGCTTCGAACTTTTTCTTCGAAGGAGACGAGGTGTGGCGCCACTCCATGGGTTCCCGTTTTGTTTCAAGTTTGAAACGACGAGTCCATTTTTCACAGACTGTGACGATAGTCGATAGTAAATTGTCGCGATCAGCCTCTCGCGCCACGCAGTTCCGCACAGATGGTCCTCAGTTGCTCTCTATGCTCTTCTGTTAGGTGGCGAGTAACCCAGCGAGCACACACCATTGAATACCCCAACTGGCGGTCGAGCGTGTCAGCACTACCAACACAGATGCCCAGTTGTCCAGCGAAACGTTTGATTCTGATCTGTCCATTACCTCCATTGAGAGTGTCTGCACGTTCCAAAACTGCAGGAGGCGGGCGATCATCTTGTTAAGATGATGACAGACGCTTCGCCCAACGACTCACTACACTTTTGCTCAACGCTAGGCCTCCTAGACAGCCTGCAAGTGCCTATAAGTATCTGCACTGCTCTGGTTTTCCGCCAAAAGAAACTCAACGAAACTCTTTGCTTGCAACGCACCTCCGTTGCAGACACCATTTTGAAGGGGATGAAGCGGGAGTATTTCACGATGTCCCACAGCAAATTCCGCATTTTTTTCAAATAAAACTGGCCGAGAAAAAAAAGTGTTGCATTGCTTATTGAACGTATCTCGTAGTATAGATGGAGAGCTTGGCAGGTACTTTGACAAGGCGTCTCTCGCTACGCCCAACTCTGGCCCAGCTTTGTAGGCTGCAGTGTTCACCGTGCGCTACTGCTGCGGCTCTTGTTGCGTCGGCTTGGCGTAGCTAATGTCACTGATAATGTGTCAGGCTGCTTCTTACTCCGAGTGACACAGGGTGACGATTCCTCTGTCGAAGCCTCGACAGAGGCGGGACCAGTCGACGGTGGAGGGGGCACACCACCGACCGACACAAGCGGAGCTTCATACTATCACCCAGCAATTCGACGATGTTGGGCTGGTCCTGGGGGAGTACTGCTGCCCGGGTCTATCTTTGTCGAAGAAAATGTGTTTCTGTGTCACACGTAAATGTCTGGAAGAGGGGCCACTGAACGAGGCCCGGTGTCGTCACACGCTAGTGTGTGGAACTGCTGAACCTCCTGTTAGGTTGGTCAGTGTCTATGACACTGATGGACGGAACTTCGGCGTCAGGGCAGCAGCAGCCTCTACTGAGCTACCTCGACTGGTCAATAAAAGCAGTATGTAAATATGCTTCGCTCCGTAACAGATATGTGCAGTAATACATACAGACTTCAGCAGTCAATACTCCTAAAAGGGATTCAAGCTTCGAGCAGCACTAGGAATTACTTAAACAGGTGCCTTCGCAAGTTTTGGAACAACTGCAGTAGAGAACAATTTTGGCTCAGTCTGTAAGAGACAGACTTGTTGTTCTTCGACAAACAACTTTAATATGTGAACTTGATAGACCATTGTATTCATCTGAATAAGAATGTAGAAATTTAGAGGTCAGGCTGGCGTCACACTACAGTGATAACTTTAACAACTCGCCGTGGACTGAGCATTAGACACAGGGTGTCCAGCAAAGAAGTCGCTAATTTCAAAATTAAATATCACGAAAACTAATCTTGACAGACGGGTGCGTACGTTTGTTGCGAAAACTGTAAGAATTTCATACAGAAACTATACAGACTTTGAAAATAGTTCGAAAAACTACTAACAGATGGAGTTGTACACTGGCCGCTCGTACAGTATCAGCGTGCGGAATTAAACTCGTCCTCTGCAAGCAATCTTTACTATCAATCCGCTGCAAGCAGTCTTTAGAGTCACATCACAATCTTTTCAAATTTCCATCACTAGTAGCGACAAATAAAAAATGGAATTTGCCACCACAGTCTGTAGTGACTCAGTAGAAACGGTTTCAGATGCCACAGAGATTTCTGATTCAAGCTCGTCCAGTTTGGCGTGATTGTTCCACTAGACAGTCTCCTTCAATGTGCCCACCAAAAAGGAGCCACAAGGAACCACATCAGGTGAATATGGAGGCGGATCCAGCCCTGCGCCGATAAATTTGCAATAATCCAACGTAGTGGCTCCATTCCCGAATAATTCGTAGAGAAAGCAAAACATCTGGTCGGTGAGCTGGGATCTAGTCTCATCTTACATGAAACAATCTGGTCCCTCGTCCAACAGTAGCTGTGTGGCGAAAAATTGTTCCAAAATTGCAAAGTAACGTTCGTTAGTGATAATTTCTCGCATGAAAAAAGGGCCAGTAACGCCTCTGCTGCATGGCTCAGCGCAAACAGAATAGGAGAATGAATGGGAGAATACAGTGCTTTCGCTTCTCAAAAATGAGGATTTTTGGAGCCCCAAAATCATCAATTTTGTATATTCACGACTCTATTAAGGTGTAAAGGAGTTTCATTTTTGAACCAGGTGCAGACAGCATCAAATCATTCATTAAGAGTGACTGTGAGATCCTGGTTAGCAACGTCAGCCCGTTGTAGCATATCTCGTACAGGTAACGTCTGTTGGCTTTGGATTTTGGGCGGAAACATGTGTAGACTCTTATTTTTTAAGTGATGGAACGCTTAAAACCAGTTTCTGCTGTAAATCTCTGGACAGGCTTCCTTGGATTTTGCCGAATTTTCCCAGAAACCGTGGTGATAATTTCAGGAGTAACTAACTATGTTTTAACTGTGGCCAGCATTCCTAATTAGATCATCACCCCCGGTGCCTGTCCGTTGAAATTGGGAGATCTTGTGAAAGTTTTTCGCATCAGGTCTTTTGAATCATTAAATCGTGTTTGAAAACTGCCCCTTCTTGCTGTAGGACAGTGTTTTAATCTGTGGTATTCTAGTAGGAGAAAACACACTGTTCCATGGAATTCGTGATTTCAACCCATTACTTTGATACACTAACCTTCTTTCATGTTTTTAGTGTGGAAATGATTGCTCAGAGAAGCGGCGCACTATTTATAGGCACTAGGTACTACCTCTACAGCACCATCTGTTGGCAGCGTTTCGAACTATTTTGGAAGTTCTTTATACCTACACAAATAAAAATGTAAATGTTCCTTTGTTCAAAATAGTATATCTCCCAGAATTTGTCAATGACGATTTTGAAATTTTGACACAATGTTGCATTCGAATAAACGCATATTTTTATATACCTACTGTAGCATCACATACTTGTCATAATTACAGGAGAAATTTATATAACAATATAAATGTTGGTTTGTTCAATATCTTAAGTCTTCGAAAGTTCTTCACCGGTTCCTTTGAAATTTTGGCACAACACTGCATTCGAATACGCACATGTCTTATATAAATTCTCGTACGCCATTTATATATGGCTATTCTTAACGTAACCGAATGGAAACCACTGTGAAAATCCGATGAAGCTTTAACAGATGTGTTGACCGACCGAGGTGGCGCAGTGCTTAGCACACTGGACTCGCATTCGCGGCTGGTCCCGGTGGAGGTTCGAGTCCTCCCTCGAGCATGGTGTGTGTGCTCGTACTTAGGATAATTTAGGTTCATTAGTGTGTAAGCTTAGGGACTGATGACCTTAGCAGTTAAGTCCCATAAGATGTCACACACATTTGAACATTTTTGAACTCGCATTCGGGAGGACGACGACTCAAACCTGCGTCCGACCATCATTATTTAGGTTTCCCTGATTTCCCTAATTCGATTCAGGCAAATGCCGGGATGGTTCTTTTGAAAGGGCACGGCCGAATTCCTTCCCCATCTCTTCCTAATCCGATGGGACCGATGACCTCGCAGTTTGGTCCCCAACCGCCTCGAAATCAACCAACCAACCAGATTTGTTGGTCAGTGTCTCTAGTATGCCCGTCGATCGCACAATATTGCCCTTTCCAGTTCTGAGCGCACAATGAGCATGTAAAGATCACTAGAAAATAGTGTCTCCCACCAAGTACGAGGGCCAGTTGAAAAATTTCACCTGAAGCTACGCAGCGCGCATAATATAACTGACGTGCGTTTCCCTCTTCAAGACAATTCTCAGCCGCATTCTGCAGTGACGAAGAAGGTGGTCCTGCAGCGTTTGCGATGGGAAGTATTTGATCACCAACAATACAGCCCGCAATTGGCTCTCCTTGAGCTTCATCTATGATAACGTTACCCGATGGCTGTGAAGACAACATTCTGGCACAGACAAGGAGCTGTAGACCAGCGTAGAGAATTGGCAGAAAGCAGAGGCGGCTGCCTTCTATGACGAGGGTATTGCAGAGTTGGTACAACGTTACGACAAATGTCTAAGTCGTAGCGGTGGCTATGTAGGTAAGTAGGTAGAAGTTGCTGCTAACGCTTGCAAACAGAAAATTTTTGATTTTCATAGCGGTTTCCATTTCGCGGCTAATCGGAACTTACTATCCGAATATATATATACGTTTGTTCAAAATCGTGTACCTCCGAAAGTTCTTACCCGATTACTTTAAAATTTTGACCCAATTTCTGATATATGTTAAAGACTTAGGTACCTAAAAACGTGCCCATATTAGAATTCAACGTTGTTTTATATTTATAGGTTGTTCATTTTAACTGAAGACATTGAAATATCTCGAAAACTTCACACCGGATCAAAAAAGTTATAACTTCAGTTTGCTTGTCTCGAAGGGGGACATCCAGTAATATCACACTCGACTCCCGTTTGTCTCGGAGAGGGACATCCAATGATACCACACTCGTCCTGTCACCTCACCCTGTGCGTGGGTGACGGCGGGCAACTTTGAAATCTTCAAAGGAAACCTCCATTTTTTATGGAAGATTACGATTCTACAGCAAAATCTACATACATTTTGTCAGAAGCATTTTTTCGTTTCGCCACCGATGACGCTGTAATCGAAGCAATAGAAATGGGTACACATTCGTAATTTGAACATCCAATGGCAAACAGGATTCCACTTCCATGCTGCGAGGGTAGGACATGCCAGTATATCATATCTTCTAATTGGAAACCTCATTCGCAACGTCGTATTTCCCCGACATATCGAACAGGGGACCACTCGATGCGCCAACGGTATCGTGGCTCGAGGCGAATGTTCTCTACTTTTCCAGTAAGAGTAAGTGCTCAAACGTAGTCCCATCAACTTCGGTACACATAGAGATCCGCTTTTCAAATGACTGTACACAGGACAGAAGCATATTTGTGGGAATGTCAGCTACCATGTTTTGTGAATGAAGACTACTCGGAAAATAGTACCTCGGCAAAGAACGTGGGGTCGTTTGCATTTGTGGTGCACGTTATAAAACACTACTCGGTTATGGAAATCGGCGCAGTTTTGAGACAATACTACCTACGGGCATGAAGGAATCGCGGTGTAATTGCCGGGCGTTTATCCGTGGGTTTTGTCTGTACTACAGCTATTCCAGTAGCTTCTCCAGTAACATGTCTGTTTCGTTTCCTTTTGCGGGTCTGTACGCCGCCGTCACTCATAAAGGCGTTCCTGTCCTTGTAAAAAACAAACTAGATCAAGGTTTCTCTGGAAAACGCTCGGTATACGAGGAAACAACATCATCATCATACCCCTACATTCTCCGTAAATCAAGATCATTTCAATTTTTGTCTTCTGGGGTTGCACCATTCATCGTCCACCTGCTCGTCTGTTTTCAAAATGATATGTGGGTGAGCAGGCAATAAACGCTGCACAAGTATTTTAATGTTTAGTGCATCTACCTGTTCTATGTCTGCACGACTCGTGAGCTCCAGTGGCAGTGTTCTGTCTGTCTGCCCCCCCTCCCCCCCCCTCCCCCCCTTCCCCCCACCTCCACCACCTGCGCACGGGTTGGGGTCGAGGGTAGTGGGTGGGAACGTTGGATGTCCCCTTCCGAGACAAATCGGAACTATAATTATTTTTATTCCATGAGTAGTTTTCGAGATATTTCAATGTCATCAGTAAAAATGAACGAAGTGAAAACATTATTACCGAAAATCTTCGAATTTACCTTTCTGGTTTATTTCAAATTTTTACACGTTAATGTAATAGAGGCTTAGACGCACATACACTATATACTTTTTAATATATGAATATGTAATAAATATACCATAGCGAAACGTTTTTAGCAAACATGAGATTGGTATTTACGGTTTATTGGTTTATGATTAGAACACTACTACAGAATCCGAATTTGCAATAATAATAAATAAGGCTCAATATTATAGACAGGGGCAGGAGGAGATAGACAGAGAGCGGGAGGAGGAGGAGGAGGACACGGATAAAGAAAGGGGGGGCGGAGGGATGGACAGAGACAGGGGGAGGAAGAGATTAGCATGTATATCGAATCCCATACATATTAGAAACGTTGCTTTCTCTTTTTCTTTCTTTTCCATTTAAGCAGACTAAGCCATAGCAAATCGTAGTCAGATACAGCTAGTACATAAAAAATAAAAATGTAAAACATAAATTATATTTATTTGTATCCCATATGTTGCTTCAGCGAATAATAAAAACCAGCGAATATTCAAACACTACATTGTGTCAAAATTTAAGAGCAATTGGTGAAGAACTTTTGAATCTTCAAGATTTTGAAAAAAATGAATATTTGCATCTATATAAATAAAATTTTTACTCAACATTGCATTCGAATATGCGCCTGTTCTTATATACTTATTTTTTAAATACCTGCAATTTATAACTAAATATGTAACATACACGGTGAACATTAATAAAACTGACAAACTGCAGAGACGGATTCCTGATGGTAAATGGGGAGATAAACGTCCTATGAACATGTTTCTGGAAATGCATCGTTGCCACGGTCGGTGGCACTGACGAATGACAGTTCCTCTGACCATGTACCGTGTGTTCCTTGTGTGTTGCAGGCCGTGTGATTGGCGCAGCGAACTGTAAGCAGCAGAATAGTCCGGTATTCCATGTCGAGGACAAGCCGAGATGGTGTTTGTGTACTGCCAAGCAGATGGAAATGGTCGAGAGGCAGTACGGCCACACCAAAAGAAGTAGCCTCACAAAGATCAACGACATTACACAACATTTCAAGCCCCTTTTGAGCGCTTGTATGATAATGTGTCCTGTCAGACAGGTGAACGCGCAGGGAGGGACGGATAGTGGGTACAACACATTTTTAGGACCGGGTTCTACAGGATATTGGGATAAACTCTAGTACGAGGTCCAGGCAAGTGGCCAGCCAACATGGTGTCAGCCAAAGTACGATTATGTGTATCCTCCATGACAAACGCTATTATCCCTATCACCTGCAATCTGCAATCTCATGGAAGCCATTGTGAACAGTTGTTGTGAGGTGGATGTGATGTAGCTCTTTACTGTGTTCCAGGAGGATTTTTTGTTGATGGATGGACACTGTCCATTTCCAGATTCATGTTCGTTGGACATTATTTCCTCAATTTCTAGTCAGGAATCTGTCCCTGCAGTGTGACAGTTTATTAATGTTCTCCTGTATAAAGAAAAACACAATAACAAAAATCACGAAAAGCGATATACTTAGATTTTTAGCCTACTCTAAAGAACATTCGGTTGAACATAGGCTTTATATATATATATATATATATATATATATATATATATATATATATGTGTGTGTGTGTGTGTGTGTGTGTGTGTGTGTGTGTGTGTGTGTGTGTAAAGGAGAAACATTATTACCAAAAGTCTCTAAAAGCACTTGACTACTTTACTTCAGATTTTTACAAGTTAGTATAATAAATCTTTGAACACATCTAGGCTATTTACTTTTTAATATATAAATATATTATAGAAATATATCCATAAAATACTTAAATGTTGTTAGCAAACAGGAAAGCTGTATTTATGGCTTATTGGCTTATGATTAGAATACTGCTACAGCAAGAACGATAAATAAGGCTCAAAGTCAAAGAGTAGGGGGAAGAGGAGATAGGCAGAGGGGTGGGAGGAAATGGACACAGAAAGCAGAAAGAACCAGATGAAGAAAGGGAGAAGGCAGGAGGAGATGGAGAAGAGAGTAGATGAGAGCATGGAGATAGAGAGAGAGAGGGAGGAGAGCAGAAAGCAGAAAGAACCAGATGAAGAAAGGGAGAAGGCAGGAGGAGATGGAGAAGATAGTAGATGAGAGCATGGAGAGAGGCAGAGAGGGAGGAGAGGTGTTAGACAGAGAGAAGTGGAGAAAGGGGGCAGAAGGAGTTCGAGAGAGAGGGGGAGAAGAAGAAGGATGGAAAGATGGGGAGGAGATGATGGCCAGTGAATGGTATCTGGAGATAGAGCTAGACAAAGAGAGAAGGAGGAGGAGATGTGCAGAGACAGGGGTAGGAGGAGATTACAAAGTATATCCAAGTGCAATAAATTTTAGAAAAGTGTGCTTTTCTTTCTTCTACATTTAACCACACTGAGTAAATGCATCTCGTGGTGAAGAACAGCTGGTCTCCTGAATAAAATTCTTACAGATTTCACGAAAAACAAAACGTTTGTTGCACATGTCTATCGCTCTTAGATTTGGAGGTATTTTATTTTGGAATGAGGGACTCCTTCACTGGACACCATGTACTAGTCTGAGTCAGTGGAGAATGTTGGACACACAGCAGGTGTTGTTTATAGCTTGGTGACTGACCTCAGAGGGCATGGGTTTCCAGCGGCGAGGCTTGGTGGACGTGCCATGTCCCCAGGGGACAGGGGGCAGCGTCCATGTGCCCCGCATTGCCACACCATGGCCACCGCCCCCGGTGTTCAATCTCAGTGCTGCAAAAGACAAAAATGGCCAATGGTGTCCCATCTGAGAGCGTCGCTAGTTGTTCTGCAGGCGAAACACTAAAACTGGGATGGCAATCGCAGTTAATGTTCACTGCAAGTTAAGAATAAGAGTAAAAGCAAATATGTAGAGAAAAATGCAGAGTGTTTTAGGAACACTTTAGGAGATGACAATGTAGACTAAATAAAACATTCCATATAACATGTGTCCAATGATTATTGCTTACAAAAGTGCAGCTGGTTACAAAGATAAGTTTTCATTTCACATGTTCATACCACAGTTGCGCGTTTGTGCTTGAGTTAATATAATTAAATTACTCAGCTGTCATTGTGATAGCTATTTTCTGGCAGATTCTAATAGAGTGTTTAGTTGCGCCACACATATACTCTAAGAGATACCCCAGACATCTGTGGGATATCAGCCTGACTGTCATTCACCACACAACCTGACAACGAGCAGTGATGATCTGAGATGCTACTTCATTTCATACAAGGACCCCATTGCTGTCATCTGGAGCACCCTTACTGCACAGTGGAACACCCCATTTAGTTGCCCTTCATGGCAAGCCATCCTGAACTTACATTTCAGCAAGATAATGCCCAACCAGACACGAGATTGTCTACTGCTTCTCTTCGTGATTGCCAAACTCTACCGTGGCCAGTGAGGTCACCGTATCTCTCCCTAAATGATAACATTTGGAGCATTATAGGCATAAGTATTATCTTCATATACCCCATCCATATTTAACCATATTCATTCAGGATGTGTGGATAAGTCATAATCTTTTTGTGATTTTGTATTTTGGATGTTGACTACTTTGTCTGGGTAGGATTAATGGATTACTTACACATTATTAGGTACAATACTATTTTCCATCAGTATCTAATTCTTTAAAATTACATTGGATATATATTACATTTTTCAGCTTTGATATTACTGACAATGTATCATACGATATGCAGACACTATATGTTACAAGGACGTATAATAATATTATCTGACGTTTAAATGAGTCAGATAGTCATCCATGTGTGATTTTGTTTATGGCATTCACACATGAATTTTGTTCACCCTGAACGGTTTCTTGTATGGATTTTTCATATATTCTGTATATGTTATGACATATGTGGTTTCTTGCATTTGACCTTTTGACATGTCTTGGAAATCCTTTTTATATATATGACATAAGGATGCCCCTCTATGGTTTGCAGCTCAGCATTTTATACTTTGACACTACCTATGTATGTGTTTATTTGTCATTTTGACAGATTACCATACTGCCACTTAGATTTTGTTGAGGCTGTCCTTCTGCAAGGGCTACTTTCTCATGGATGTGTAGATGCTCTTCATCCTTAACATTATCTTGAGTTCTACATATTCTCTGTATGGTATGACATAGGTGTTTCTCTAAATTTGGTCTTGACTCATTTTTGGGCATTCATTTTTACATATGACATAAATAAGCCTATAACCAATTTTCAGCTTAGTGTTTTATAACTTTAGTGTGACATATAGCTATATTTATAGTGTCATTTTGGTAGTTTTACTCATATTGACACTGAGACATGGTTGATGCTGTCCTGCAAGGACTGCTTGCATATATATGTATATTTCTTTGGTTTACTTATTACTGAAGTTATATGTTCTTTCATATGTGTATTATTTTCTATAGCTATTTTTGTTGTTTAGTAGATTATCACAGGATTGTGCAGTTTAATGTATCATCCAACTGACCAATAAAAATCATGGAATATTAATTAATGAATTTGGTAATAAATAGTACATTTGAACAATGTATTGAGTGTAAATTCGTTACAGTATGCTTCACGTATGTGACAATGGATGTATCCGTCAGTTTTATCAATTGATTGCTGTAAATTCGCTTGTATAGTATTGTCCTTGATTCTTATTCTGTTTTTAATCTGTCTTTGTGTTGCACGGTTGATAAATCGATGAAGATATCATTACTGTTTATGCTGCCAGACCTAAAGATCGCGTTCTGAAGCACCGAAACTAGTAGCAATATAATAAATAACATCTAAAGGATGGCTGAAGGTGTTCCATTTTATTATACTATGGGCTGGGCCGTCCAACGATCTCGAGATCTTGACGATCTAGCACACCAATTGGACAGGATTTGGCGTGATATCCCTCAGGAGGACATCCAACAACTCTATCAATCAATGCCAAAATAAATAACTGTTGCATAAGGGCAAAAGTGTGCCAATGCTTTATTGACTTACTCAGTTTGTGATGCTCTTTCTCTTTAATAAATCATTCAATTTACATGAAACTGCAATAATAATGAGTGTGTTCATCTGCACACCACATATCTACTGATCTTGTCCCATTCGTGTAATTCTTTCATGGTGCATCTTTTTTTCCTAAGTATATTTACAAATTTTGAGTAAGCCAATAGGGTTGTTCACGTATGGGATTTGAAGTGAAAAACCTGCTGCTGCTTAAAGAGAGTACGGCAAGTGAGAGTCTAATTCAAGTGCCAGATCAGGAATGTTTACTGGTGTTTTCACTAAACTGCATGAAGCTAGTGCAGTGCAGAATATCTATGAAGTAGGAGCCCTTATTCAAATCGTATATTGTAGTCATTCGACAAGCTCTCGCAGAACTTCTACGTGTGTTGTCTTCCCATGGAAGAATTTAACACACATTACGTATGCACAGCATCCATCCGCATCATTTAAAGCAGTTTCATCACCTTAGTGCAGAACATAAAGATAGACAATAGGAATTTTGCCGCTGGATAATTGCTAGTCACCCAGTAATCCGATTAACAATGTTTACTGATGAAACCACTTACATTCTTAACATTGTCAATAAAACTCATAACTCACTTCGATAGTTCGAAGAAAGCCCACAAGCATTTGTAAATACACATTTTCAAGGATGCTTTTCTGTAAATATGTAGTGGGTAGTATAAACAGTTGACTGGGCTGTTCTATTGCTGCATCTTTTACAGACTCCAGATGTTTTGATTTTCCTGAAAACGAACTTCCAATATTACTCGAAGAGGTTCCTTTGGATGCAAGGATGGCTGTGTCCTTCCAGCATGACAGGGACGCTGTATATTCTAGTCATCAAGTGATATATCACTTAAACTTAACATTCCCAGAAACACGTATCAAAAGAAATAGTGACTTCTTGAGCAGCACGGTCTCCGATCCTTACCATTTTAGACTGTTATCCGTGGAGAAGTCTACAAACAAAAACTAAACATAAGAGATGATCTTATGACTGAGAATAGAGCTACCCTTATAAAAGAACTGCAAGTTACTTAAGGGGAACTACAAGTGGTGCTGTCAAGAAAATTCGAAAGTGCATAAACTCAGAATTGGTATTTATGAAAATCAACTTTATACTGAATAATTTTCCTTTACAGAACTCCTTCTGTGGGTATTTGTTTGTGTTGCATTCTAACAACTCTATCTCTGTTACCAATAAAAGTTAGATACATGTTATATGGAATGTTTTATGAGGAATAGTTTATACTATTTACTCCAGAAATATTTATTATAGCAAAAGAGTGACAGAATTGACATTAAAAATATATTACAAGGTAAAAGTCTGCAAACGTCCCTTCACTCACCGGTGCAGGTCATTCCGCCTCTTCACACTACACAGCAGACCAGCAACATATTTGAGCAGTAGTGTGACCCTCTGCTGCTCATCAACAGGTTGAAAGCTGTGCTGCTACTAGATCGTTTCCTGTAACACATGTAAGGTGTCAGACAAATAACACACCTTCCATTGGATTCCTGAAACAACTTCAGTTACATCAATATGTCACACAACATAGTTATATGCAAAAGTAGGAATTTTATTGATATTCAAATCAAATAAACAAGACGACATTTCGTGAATATAACCCACTAACACTTACACTATGAATTGCACGCAAGTAATTTCCTACACCTTAGCTACGAGATGCACTTCTGAGGAAAGTAGAATTTTTCGATGGCAATGCCCCCCGTTCAGCTGAAACCTCCACAGTGGGACATCCAGCAGACACAATTCAATGCCGGAGCCAGTAGGCAGGCCGCTGGCAAAAGCCGCCTTGTTCCTGCTTTGAGAAGTCTTTCTGCAGGAACATGAGTGTGGACAGCAGATAAACGTTCAGAGTAACCCAACTGAAAACATTGGTGACTCACTGTGGCCCACTGCGTTAAAACCCACATGGAGAAAAGCTGTCACAGTATTATGTAGCAGAAGTTTAACCCTGCCCTACAAAAGAAATGACGCCTTTGAAACTCTAGTGGGTGGAGTTATAACAAGTACAAATGCTCTGATTGGACAGAAAGACCAGCTTTGATATAGACAAAATGCAGGCAGAAAAATTCCCTCTTCTGTGCAACAAATCGTCGTGTGTCTGAGCAAGTCGACTCAGTTATGTGAACACTTGTTCACAGACTCATCTTAACTCTTAAGGAGCTAAACTGAAAAGTCTTCTAGTACAGAGAACTGCACCGACAACTGACAGTTAACGCTTGTGATAAATTTGAGAGCAACAACGTACGTGCTATTCCAGCCAAATAGCATGTACCATGCCAATTAACTTAGCTATGGAATAAGTATGTGTCTCGGCTTCACTGAAGACGTAGGAAATATATCAGACTGTTGTTTAACAGTCTAGAGAGATTTAGAATATATTCTCAGCTCGTGCCGACAGCAGCCAGTATCGCCGCCAACGAAAGGTAAACACGCGTGCTCGCGCCATGCCAGCAAGTGATATTCAATTGACACTCAGAACTGCGGTCGCCTCCGTCTCTCCTAATTTTTTCATACAGTCAACCATGACGTGTAGTTAAACATATTCACGACTGTCGAGCTTAATTGAAAGGAAAACATGTAATATATCTGATCTAACGAAAAGGATTGGTCAGCCACTGCAGAATGCTTTATACTCTGAAGTTGTTGAACTGTTTTAATCGTGAAATTATACAGGCAGTGATATTTACGTGTCCTATACAGACCCCATTCATTTTGGGGTATTTTCGTGGTGTATTTTAGCTTAATTGATATCTCTGACCCAATTGTATTTAATTTGTTTGTGTTTTATCGACCCCCAGACGTTGTGAACACCCAGTATCAATATTTTACCGCCTTGTATATATTATTCGAATGATTACTAGCCGTGTGTGATTAGCCGAGCGGTCTTAGGCGCTGCAGTCATGGACTGTGCGGCTGGTCCCGGCGAAGGTTCGAGTCCTCCCTCGGGCATGGGTGTGTGTGTTTGTCCTTAGGGTAATTTAGGTTAACTAGTGTGTAAGCTTAGGGACTGATGACCTTAGCAGTTAAGTCCCGTAAGATTTCACAAACATTTGAACTTTTTTTTGTTTTATTAATACTTCATGAAGTCTTACTTAAAGTAAAACCTAACCTTCGTAACGACAATCTAAGATTTTCATTTTTGCTAATATATTGTTTCGCCTGAACCTGTACACTAATTTCTGTTAGTGATAATGTTTCCTTTATAGGGAGTGTAGTGGAACCGACATTGAGATCTTTGTCTGATTACATCACTGTCTATTCTGCTGCACTCTTCTGAACTCTGCATGGTGAGTTGGTGTCTTCCTACCTTGCAGGTCCTGGACTCAACACAAATTCCTAAAACACTCACAGAGCATCCTTGTGCAACTGAACCAGCCTCACACATGTTAGTCACAAACTGAAGTCTTACTCTGAAATTACTACATAATTAAGTACATGCCTACAGGAGATGGAAAAAAAAATGGAAACTTTGAAAGAAATGTATGCATGAACATAAATACAGATTCTAGCCAAGAATGTAGGTTTCGCACTTATATTTGACTTCTGATGGCACCTACATCATATCCTCAACATGTTGTAAGTATCGGTCATGGTCTGAATAGTGTTCTGTGTAGTGGTGAGTACATTACGTCACAGCTAAGTGAGTTCGAACGTGGGCAAATTGTTGGTGGTCGTATGGTGGGTGTTTCCATAAACAAGTGAACTGAAGTGTTTTGCGTTTCAAGAGACAACGTGTCAAAGATTTATACAGCACCCTGAGAAAGTGGAAAAACGTCACACACTAAAACACATTGTGGGCAAAAGTGTATGTTGAGTGATCGTTAGAGATAGTTAATGAAGCGAACTGTGACGAAAAAATAAGAGGATAACAGCAGCAAAAGTCACTGCAGAACTAAATGCCGCATTCACGAACCATGTCAGATCGAAAACAACATAAGCAGGGAATTACAGGGTGAACTTGAATTCCAAAACCATCCATCGCTAGTGCAAACACCAGTGAAAGGAAAGCGTGCTACCGAATCCACGAAACCTGGACTGCGGAACAATGGAAGAAAGTACTTTGGTCGAATGAGTCTTGTTTCAAAATACTTACAACTTCTGGCTGAGTTAACGTCCCAAGAATGAAACATTGCGGGGGTCAGGTGGTATTCCATGAGGCCAATAATTACTTTTCAAGGTCACATTACTACTGTTGGTTATGTGACCATTTTGACTGATCAGGACTGCCCCATTGTACAATGTGGTGATTCATTGTATCGAGATAGCATAGCCTCTGTTCACGCAGCTTGCATGATCCTGGACTGATTTTATGAGCAGGAGGACGAATTACCGCGTCTCCCTTGGCCACCACAAATAGCAGATCTCAATGTTATTGCGGCATTGAGGTCTGTCTTGTAGACAAGGGTGTGTAATCACCTTATAACTAACAAGAATTTCGGGATCTTTGATTTATAGTAGTTCTCTTTCATTCTCTCTTTCTTACCTTTCCACGGTATCAGTTTTCAATTAATTACATAGCCACATTAATTTATGTATTTACGAATTGAACTAGGTTCAGCTACCAGCAAGCCACTGCTTCTTCGAGGAGATGACGGAATGTATTGATCGTTGCTCTTTACCGTGAAAAGAGAATGCTTCCATACCGAATAGCTTGTCAAGAAAAGTCTCAACTGTGATCTGTTCAGTAAACGTTCATGAGGAATTGTGAGAACGTCATGACTCAGCTGCCATCAAAAACTCACGAAAATTTATGGAAACGATCCAAGGTGCACACAACTCGCTCAATTACGCCCCAGACGTGCTTTCTATATGTAGCTGGAAATCACCCTGACTTCTGTCCACGAATAGAGTGTGATGGGGTGGCTACCGAGGCATAAAGGTACCTTCTTCTATGCATGCTGCCTTCTCTACAGAAAGTACAGACTCTTGTCACCACTTGTTCACATACTGTAACTGTGGGTGGCTTATGGGTGGTAGTCCTAAGACCCTTTTAGAGGGTACAAATGAGCTAGATATACCTTAGGGTACAACATACATTCCCCTAACCAACAAGTTCGAGATGCAGTCTTGCATTGAAAATGAAACTAAACCAGTGAGATTCATTTCATTGCTAGGATATCAGCTGCGTCAAAGGGAGACAATGAAAAGAGAAAGGTCCTTTAATACTGGGTAATTCCAATGTAGGTGAATGATGCACTCCTTAGAGAATCTGGCTGAAGGGATCACCACAGCTGATATCCAACCAGAGGTTACAGCTGCTGAGTGTCACCACGAACCGTCGGGAACGGATTACCAGGAGACGGCGCCTTTCCATACATCGTTTAAGTTAGCACTTACATGGTGTGGATCCAGAGTCAAGTGTGACATCGTGTGGCATTCTGTGGTGCTCATCAATGAGTCCCCCTGCTGTTTGTGGCGGTCACATCGACGTCAACGTGTCAAATCGTAAGAAGTAGTGATTCTTGAGACCCAGACCCACACTTCTATCGGCACCAATTAACCACGCGTTAGTACTCTCGACTAGAAGACTGGTGCCCGGGAGTCCGTCGCCTGTAATACCGTCCTGGCAGTCCTCATGGGTCGGCGGCCTGGAGGTTCTTTACTGGCGACGATGTTCTTAGCACCGTAGGAATCTTCGAGGCACTGATTTCGGCAGTATCGACAGAGCCGTCCAAAATTAGTCTAGTGCGATATCCGTTTGATTAACAGGGTAAGTAAAACTGAGAAAATAACCGGTACTGCAGCTGCGATAGCACTTCCCTGGCCTCACACTCACCGCTACCGCCATACAGCAATGCTGCTCAGTCGCTGCTCGAGTACTGATTATTCTGCCAGAGGTATCGATAAAATGAATATCGCCCTACACTAAGGTGGGTCTACTCCAGCGAATGAGCACGTAAAATTCTGCTTTAAAAATCTTTTGTCAGTAACGGGAAATAAATCGACTCTCTCCGTCGACACTGGGGATCGCATGAAGACATTATTGGCGGTATTTTCTTGGTCTGACTCCAGCTACACATTGCAAAAATGAAATCGCAAATATCTGTCAAAACACTTGAGAAAATGCCTGTGAGATTTTTGCATGACATCCAGTAAAATGTGTACGTGTGTGTGCGACTGAGTTGTGTGTGTGTGTGTGTGTGTGTGTGTGTTTCATTCAATTAATTTCAAGATGGTTCATTCACTTTGTAATGGTTCTTTAGTTGCGTGACCATTACGGCACTCCAACCCCAGTTCTCGATGCCAGTAATATCGTACTACTTTTCTGCGAAGTAACAGACATATTTTTGTGACAATATTCACATTTGGTTTTATTAATGTACAGGTACTCCGATGTATCGATATATTACAGTGATATGGTTCTTGTGTTTATTCATTTCTGTGAGTCTGTCATAATCTTTGAGTTACTTGTAACCGTTTTGGCGCGAATGCGAACAGAGCAGTCTTTGTTTCACTTTGCAGAAGTTAAGTTGTTATTTCTCTTTGTAAAAGAACAGTCAAGTCTTGTGTTTGGTTAAAGTGGA
Source organism: Schistocerca nitens (assembly GCF_023898315.1). Taxonomy (NCBI): domain Eukaryota; kingdom Metazoa; phylum Arthropoda; class Insecta; order Orthoptera; family Acrididae; genus Schistocerca; species Schistocerca nitens. The sequence continues at coordinate 141,782,466 of NC_064622.1, read as the reverse complement.
AATTAAATATATGTGGATCGTGAACACCAAGTCAAAAATTATTTCTACCATACTATTGTTCTGATCTGGGATTGTTTGATCATTAACAATTTCCTGAAAAACGCATTTGTTAGGTCTTCAAATATTGCTAAAATACAGATTTGGACCTTCTAGCAGTCAAAGTGGAATCACCCTAGAATCAAGAAGTCATAACTTCGACGAAATCTACGTGGGAATCCATTCAACATAAGTGCCAACATTAATGACTTTTTTACAGTGACTTCATTATTTCCATTCTGACTATACCATCCACAGTCAATAACTTTGTTGTTGCCCGATAAAGCGAACATATGCTGCGTGAGCAACATTATTAATCTGATTTCTAACCTACTTTGTAAGTGGTGGTATTGTTAGAACTTGAACTATCTATATACAATTTCAAATAAACCTACAAATAGTAGCTTGGAGCATGCGTCCACTGAGAGGTTTCCCATTTATGTTGTAGTGAAATACCGCAAACATAATGAATAGAATAGGGAAATAATTAACTAATTACCATACTTTAATGTTGCTTGGAATTTTTGGAGATTTATTTTTAATGGTGTTGCTGATGATTGTTCTTCCTCTCTGGTTCAAAAATGGTTCAAATGGCTCTGAGCACTATGGGACTTAACTTCTGAGGTCATCAGTCCCCTAGAACTTAGAACTAGGTAAACCTAACTATCGTAAGGACATCACACACATCCATGCCCAAGGCAGGATTCGAACCTGCGACCGTATCGGTCGCGCGGTTCCGGACTGTAGCACCTAGTACCGCTCGGCCACTCCGGCCGGCTCATCTCTGGTGTTCCTTCTTTTACGCACATTTGTAATATATGACTCGTAGAGGAAAGGATAATGTAGCCTTCCACAGAATTCGTCAGTGACAAACGACATCTGGTCAGCCGCAAAAATATACTGGCGAAGACGTATTATCTAAGAACCAACTCCTTATTCTGTAGAATCATTATCGCCTTGGTTAATATTATAATGAGTCCCTTCCTCGCAGATGGAATGTAGCAACTGATGCAAAACAATGTCCACTGATGTCTTCCCTGTGCAATAACTGGAAGGTCTTGCCTCTAAAGAGGATGAAGCTTTTTCTTTTCTGAGCCTCATTCTTGAGGCATATTTCTCAGCAGTTCCAAAAATGTACAGTCGTGACAACTACTTGCACAAAGATAATATTTTGTTTGATGGAATCACATGGCATTTTTACCCTTACTTGGCACCGTGCAGTGCTCAAAATTAGGCGATCGTAAAAACCACATTTGTAAACAGCTTCACAATGAGATCGCATTCAATTTTATTTCATCGACTTACACGAAAAGTCTTTCTATTATTCTTTTTTGTTTCTTGGAAGTATAAATACATTAAATGTTCTGAAAGCCATTCGTTTTCCTTTTACTCGTATTAAAGGATGTATCTTTTAGTTATTTTATTAAGTACCTTATGAAAGAAATTCCATATATTTTGAAATCTCAGTTGACCACTGTGGCCTCATTGTAAAATTATGTTTCGTTGCTAGTAAACCGGTCAAACCAGAGCAGTGACTGAGACATTGTACTCATACTACACAAAAGCAATATCCAATGCTCGTATAGTCATAGTGATTTAGGTTTCATGTTTTGTGATTACCGAGATGGCCTTTCTTTTTGGAAAATATATAAAATTTACGGTGTGAATGTAAAATGACTCGTTGCACACATTAACGAACTATCGCGCAAAATGGTCCATGGAACATGTAACTAACTATCTAACTCACCTATAACTCTACAGTGTCTCTAATAACGTGGATGCCAGCTGAACACTAAGCCCTGACAGTCCTCCGTATGATGACTTCGCTAACTCACACGTCTGACACACAACTTCACGTGTCATTGTGATCAGTTAATTCTATTGGCCTTCACTCAGAAGTCACAATTTAATAACTCGTCCGAACATGTATTTCGTAGGAGACTAATTTCTCTCACGCTGCCAGTGTAAACTGCGGCATTCATTTGTTCCTTAAACTGAAATCAGTGACAAATGATTACGTAAAGCAGTCGTCAATGTGAACAAAGGATAGAATACGGGAGTGTGTTACCAAACAGTGAGCCAAGAGATAGCACATCATTACGTTCCTAGCTCGCTCAGACAGTTATTATGGGTGGGAGTTCTTCATGAAGTTCTAATCGCGGTGCAGCTGGCCATTTTTCACATGCAGAATACCTTATCTAAAATTTAAGTGACTTTCAACACCATAAAGAACCTTACGGCCAACTAGGAATAGATTGTTTAGATTTTTACTCTCAGAGAAATCGAACTTAAATTGCAGTGATTACCCATTTGCCTGTGGAGACATGAACATTGTCTTGTGTAAAAATCGATATTAATATGTATTTTCAAGCTAGAAACTCTGCCTGTTTCGTATGTTTAAAAATAACTGTCATCTTTTTTTTGTATATATTAACTAGCGTAAGCAGAAGACAAACTAATTTCTAGTTCCTTGTAAATTGGTTTATTATCACTTAACGTCGCCTTCTCTTGTTCGGGGAGCTGAGGGTTTCCATTCTTTCCATCTCTAGACAACTGTTGTAATGACCAGCTTCCAATTATTTGACTTAATGCCCAGTTTATTTTGCTGATTTATTTTCTCTCACATCGTCAAGTTTAAAAGAGATAAAGGTAAATTTGGAGGGACCGATGAAGAGGTCATCAGGGAAATTTCTAAGAGAAGCCCGGTAAGTACAGCGTAGAAATCTGTCATGATCTTTCAGAGTCCAAAGCTCAAACGATAAATATTTCACTTGTCAGTATTGTACTGACCACAAATTGTATATTCCTGAGTACCAGTTATCACGTAATTTCTGTATGGTAAATATGCATAGAAAAGCTGTGGATGCCCATTCAGCAACTCATACAACTCAGTGCAACAACTCGTTCTCAATAGAAAAACAAATTAAAGAGCCAATAGAACAAACTTACTGGTCAGCATAGGAATCATGAAGATGTTACCATGTATTCAAAAATACCAGTTTCTTAAAAAAAAGACATATTTCACATGTAGCCAACGCTGACACACTCTTAAGATCTGTTGTTCATTCACTGGAAAATTCAGCTGACAACAAAATGACCGTAGGTTCACGCTGATAGATTATGGTATGATTGTCGCTTCATGATATGTTTTTCACAACATGGAATTCCTTTGCTATATCAAAAATCTCTTGTCACTTTTTCTAAATTTATGTTTGTCAGTTTTTATGTAAAGTTTTACGTTGATGAGCCATCTGTCAGAGTCAAGAATTACAATACCTTTTCAAGTCTTCAGTCGTTAAATGTCGCTTTTTATCTGATTTAAACTCTTAGTCGTATATATGTAGCTACGTAGTCACTGGTTTATGTTTCTAAACATTTGCCGTTTACTTGAGTTACATTTCTAATTATTTTACGTCCAAAACGCAATATAGACTTGCTTTCTCCTTTTCCTGGATTTCACTCCAGTCTGCAGACACATATGATACTCTGATACACTCTTCGTTCTGTACTTTTTACTATTTCGATCTTCTGATATAGGCTTATAATAACATATAATACGTTTCGTCTCTTGACATATTTATCGATCTGTAGACTCACTCATCTAAATTACTGATCTTTTGCTGTAACTATTTCGAACGTGGCCAGAAGTAACAGTCGGTGTCCAACAGCCGAAACGAGAATATACAGTGACTTACATTGTGGTACTGGTTATGAAAAAGACAATTACTTCACTCATTAAGCGTTCTGGTTTTAATTTTGACGCGTGCACGTTATTTGCTCGCTCTCGGGTCGGCTATGTCCTTCATTTAATAATTTGATGATTTTAAAATATATTGACATCTGGAGGGCTTCTTTCAATAGTGGTACAAGTCCATTACCTCCACTTTTCTGCCTATAACGCTTCTGAAATTAATGATCCAAACAAACAGAAAGAAAGGTTCATCACTAGCAAGAATCCATATTCTTGAATATTTCTGGTATCTCAACTGCAGATTTTTCAGCGCTCATTTAACTTTAGGACTCTGTATCTAAAAATGGATAAAAATGGACTTGTACCACTATTAAATCTGAAAGTATAATTTTAGGCTGGTCGTTGTATATTATTTTTTGTGTCACTAAGTCAAACATATACTTGCTGCCTCTTTGTTCTGTTTCATTATAGACTACTCTTGAAAATGACAATCCTGCCAGTCGTACAAACTGTAAAGAAGTAGACATTCGTCAATAACAATCGATATGTAAGCCTTTTAAAATGCCTTTTAACAAATATAATATTGTGGTATCCCACATGAAGAAAATGGACTACAGAAAACTGTTTAGTATTTTGACAATAATTTACGGCAAACAGAATAACATGATAAGAGAATGAGTTTTGTTGTGATACACACAACTCCAGGTTCACAGTTCCTGAAGAAACAAGAATGGCTTTACCTACACAAATGTTCCTGTAAAGGCAATATCTTAGATAGTAGTTGACAAGCACTATCAACATTTTTGAAATTGTGAAATCTATAAATTACTGTACTCATGGACCTACTTCAACTTCCGTTGATAAGCAGTTACTTGAAAGGATATTTACCGCCTTCATCAGGTTCGTAAAGAGCATTTACTTTCATTACTCTATTTCTGAAAACTTAAACTGCAAAATAAGCAGTGAGGTAAGCGACTTCAACTTCAGCAGGATAATAGGATAAATAATTTATCAGGCGAGGAATATGGTCACCCTAACATGAATGGCAAATTATGGAAATTATCAAATTCCACCACTATTCAAAAGTCATAACATTCGTATCTGGTTATCTATATAGCCGAATAATCATCGCAGAGAATATGCTACCATTGCAATTCTATTTTAAAAAATAAATAAACTCTGCTAAGGTCGTGTAGAGCTGTTTCATAGTATAAAAATGAGTTAGGCGCAAAGATTCCCTACTTTATTCCGTTCCTATAGGATCTACTACAACAATGTACAAAAGTGCAAGATAAACCAACATATTCTCATACCATCTTAGTAGAAACTCGAGAACTTTGTTCATGATTGTACCACTTTATGACATCAGTGAATTACTGACACAGTGACATACAGTTATATCTCACTCGGTTCTTCGAATTACCGCGGTCACTGTTGATTAGACAAATCCCAACTCTTAGCAGTTGCGCTACCTGACACTGAGAACTGAGTTTACATGGACGAGCACCATCTGACACGTGTCCAATATTTTTGCACTGCGAAGGAAACGCGACTGTTTCTTCAGCTATTCCTAATGATATTTACACTTCGCGATAAGAATTTTAGGACTTTTTGCCTGATCTATGTTGCTTAGCAGAAATATACAAATAAAGAATGTGAATACCTTCAACAAAATCTGCAAATTTTGAGTAAGAAGTCATAATCGTTTTATCTTCTGGTTCTCTTATTCAAGATTTTCAGCTACTGCTTCCAAAGCATTTGGAATTTCGATATGGCTCTCAAAGATTCTGTTTGTAGCAAGCATATCCTTGAATCCATTGCACTACACCATCGCTGCATATTTACAGTATAGTAATATCTGTGGAGTGAGCATTATGATGGGCTTAAAATGATTTTTTGTCATCTATATGGTACCTTGTCTTCCTGGTTAGCTTCATGGGACGTAATCGCGTAGCAAATTTTGAATATCATTAAATCGCTACTACAGATAGATTCCGTTCGCAAATGCTGTAAACTCTCTATATGCGTTTCATAAGAATATCAATAATTTGCAGTAAAATGAAATTGTTTAAAATATTGAAAAAATAAATGAAAGGGCATTTCGTTCGTTTGCGAAATGTATCACAGCTCACATATTTTGCTATAGAAAAACAAGGTATATTTACTACTAATTGTTGGGTTTCATAGTGATTTAATTTTATTGTCAGGTCTATATTTTAATAAATTATACTGCAGTGGCATTGAGACATGACATGATACGCAACGCAATTATAGGTCTTTAAAAACATGGAATTAGGAGTTATGACACACAGCAAGCTAGCAATTTATGTCTGCACACTATTTTTCCTCAATTTTTCATCATCCATTTTTGTCTCGAAAAGAAGCAACACATTTTACGTTTCCCATATTTATTCGGCGCCTTTTATGTTCAAGTAACCACCACATCTCGGAGTAAAAATTAAGTGAGAACACACACAACCTCAAAAACTCTCCTTGACATAAAACGAATTTCTTCCATTTTTATTTTATGATAAGAAATTTTTAATTGTCGTTCTCCCTAAAGGAAACGTAAGTATTCTCCAAGTTATTAGTACTAGTGGTATGGGCCCTTATTGTGACCACTATACCATAAGCACAAGGGTTCAGAGATTTGTATACTAATTAGAAAATAATTTAGACCACCATAGGTAAATCATATTTGGAAATGAAGATTGCTCGAAATAGATCTATGTGCAACAGACTGATGGGTTTCTGCTGTTGCACTACCGAATTTATGTGAGACGCATCTCATAAATATGACCATGCATCACATAAATTAGCCCTGTATTATTAACTCATTATTTCAACACATAAAGTACATCTTACTAGTATGATAACTGCAATTAAATCTTCGTGGCATTTATTTACGAATATTAACTTTTCCGCCTTTGACATACTTCGATTTCCGTCCGTAGCAGCAACAGTTGTTCACCATGGGAAGTTACTTGCCGTCGAGTGTTGGAAAGAGTAAGTTCTTCCTTCTCAGTACCAGCTCATGTTTGATTGAACACTTCCGTGCCCTCACACACTGCATCACAAGTTGCCAGAGTGTGAACTAATTATGGCCCTCTAGGAAGTCAAATAGAAATTCCGAAATATAATAAAACGAATTAACTATTGACTAAGAGGTTCGCCACAGGGCTTTATTACCCAGAAAGGAATGAAACCAAGTTTTGCTGACCTTCGTGTCTGATGATGCTCATGAGGAACGGAGAAACAGTTGTTGTTATTAAACAAAGAAAGTTATTGCTTTAAAAGCACGGAACATCAAAAAAATTTCCGTGCTTCGATTATTCTAATACATTCACACTTATTCACAAACTACTCGTGCAATAAATGAATAACTGCATGGAAAAAACATCCTATTGGTAATTAACATGCAAACGAACGAGATCCATACTTTTTATGTGCACATGTTACTATCTTCGATTATTCTCCTTTAGGAGAGCGTGTGACCTTCAGCCAATCAAGCTTCACTATCTTTTTGTCTTTTCACTTCTTCACAAAACCTCTTCATTAATTCACTATGTTCGCTCTTCCTTTCGTCCGACCAGTTTTTCCCTACAGTTTCTTTTCGTAAGAACTAATCAGTTTCCTTGTTTCTGAATTTATATCTGAATTACTTTCCGTCCTTGCATTTGTTCTTCTATGATTTTCAATCGTTGCAGTTCCTCTTGTGTTCCTCTCATTCAACTGATCTTTAATTTACTTGCATTAATGATATTAAAAATTTTCTTATGTAGTGTTTAGCCACGGCCTTGCCGCAGTGGTAACACCGGTTCCCGTCAGATCACCGAAGTTAAGCGCTGTCAGGCTGGGATGGGTGACCAACCGGTCTACCGAGCGTGTCGGCAAGCAGGGTGTGTGTACTCAGCTCTTATGAGGCAAACTGAGGAGCGACCTGATTGAGAAGTAACGGCTCTGGTCTCGTAAACTGACATACGGCCGGGAGCGCGGTGTGCTGACCACATGCCCATACATATCCGCATCCAGTTACGCCTGTGGGCTGAGGATGACACGGCGGTCGGTCAATACCGTTGGGCCTTGCAAGGGCTGTTCACACGGAGTTTATTTTAGTTCTTATTTAGTTTCCTTTGGTCCATCCCACATGGATGTACGCAGAAAGTTGGCGTCTTTTCATAATTTAATCGGTGATGTTTTCTGTGTTTTCGTAGATTTACTTTGCAGGTTGTCTGACTCCAGTTCTCTCTCGGAGAAACGTGCCGGGATTTTTCTAAGAATTTTCCGTTCTTGTTTCTACATGTCATGAATTTTCCTCATTCTCCAAGTAGGCCTACTGTGGGTTCTGCCACATAAAAACATCGGTGTTGTGGTGCTATAGTTTTGCATTGTGAGGTACTGCTCATTTTTTGTAATAATCCCATGTCAATTTGTACGCCTTTTGCAGTATGAATATCCTTCCTGTATTTTACAGGAGATTTCATGCAGTTTATCTTGTGCTCGTTTGGCTTCATTTTTGTGTTCGTTATTTTAGCCGGCCCATCTGAAAATGCCAAATATACCACAGTGAGTCTTTTTCCTTTCCCCCTTCCGATCTGGATACATTTGACGTGTTTTTCTCATTCTCTGCTTATTTTCTTCAGTACGGCGATGAACATTCTTGTGCGTTCCTGCGTGAATTTCGAATGAGTTCAAATTTCTCAAAAAAATGGTTCAAATGGCTCTGAGCACTATGCGACTTAAGTTCTGAGGTCATCAGTCGCCTAGAACTTAGAACTACTTAAACCTAACTAACCTAAGGACATCACACACATCCATGCCCGAGGCAGGATTCGAACCTGCGATCGTAGCGGTCGCTCGGCTCCAGACTGTAGCGCCTAGAACCGCACGGCAACTCCGACCGGCTCAGATTTCTCCCTTGAATTTCACTTTTGATGTGATTCTCAGTAACGTTTCGTGGATGAAGGCAATGGTATTCCTATCTACTCCTAATGTACAGGATGAGGCAGGAGGAAAGTTATAGGCTTTTAGGGGTGATAGTATTGGTGATTCTGAACCAAAATCATCGTATGAACATAGTCCTGTTCTTGACTTTTTCCAAAGAAACTAACAATGGGGAACTGGACAACTACAGGTGACAGTAAATGGAACATTGTTATCTAATGTTTTGTTTAATCTTGCACGTTTTCTCACAAAATATGCTCAGGAAGTCCACCGTCAACTGCAACGCATTTGTAGACAGCTGGTCTGTAGCTAATCTGAGCATATTCGTACGGTCCTTTACTTGAGCACACGCATGTAAATTACGAGCGAGAAGATCCTTTCTTGTGTCCACCCTGCGCTTGTAGACTTCAGTCTTAAGCCAACTTCTTAAACAGTAATCTACTGTAGGATCGGGTGGCCTCGGTGACCAAAAAAAGGCTCAAGTGACTGACGCCTGCGATCTTCAAACAGTTGCGTGTTGGACACGACTAAGAAAAGGAGGGCACGTGTTCAATTGAAGTTTTTTGTTGAGAATCGCCAATACTATCAACCCATCAAAGCCTCCATTTCCTACTGACTCACACTGCATAAATACACACAGAAGCTTCAAAGAAATTAGTTATAGGCATGCGTTTTAAAATACAAGCATATGCAAACAGGCAAAATACGGCGCCGCGGTCGACAACGCCTATATAAGACAACTGTCCGGCGCAGTTGTTAGATCGGCTGCTGCTGCTACAATGGCAGGTTATCAAGATTTGAGTGAGAGTGAACGTGGCGTTATAGTCGGCACGTAAGTGATGGGACACATCATCTCCGAGGTAGCGATGAAGTGGTGACTTTCCCGTACGACCATTTCACGAGTGTACCGTGAATATCAGGAATCCGGTAAAACATCAAATCTCCGATATCGCTGCACCCGGAAGAAGATCCTGCAAGAACGGGACCAACGACAAGTGAAGAGAATCGTTCAACGTGACAGAAGTGCAAGCCTTCCGCAAATTGCTGCAGATTTTAATGCTGTGCCATCAAGAAGCGTCAGCGTGCGAAACATTCAAATAATCATTATCGATATGGGCTTTCGGAACCGAAGGCCCACTCGTGTGCCCTTGATGACTCCACGACACAAAGCTTTATGCCGCGCCTGACACCGTGAACACCGTCACTGGATTGTGATAGCTTGAAACATGTTACCTGGTCGGACGATACTCGTTTCATATTGCATCGAGCGGATGGACGTATTCGGGTATGGAGACAACCATATGAATCCATGGACCCTGCATGTCAGCAGGGGAATGTTCAAGCTGATGGAGGCTCCGTAATGATGTGAGGCGTGTGCAGTTAGAGTGCTATAGTACCGCTGATATGTCTAGATACGACTCTGACCGGTGACACGTATCGTAAGCATCCTGTCTTATCACCTGCGTCCATTCATGTCCACTGTGCATTCGGACGGCCTTTGGCAATTCCAGCAGGACAATGCGACACGCCACACGTCCAGAATTGATACAGATTGGCTCCACGAACACGTTTCTAAGTTTAAACACTTCCACTGCCCACCAGACTCCCTAGACATGAACATTATTGAGCGTATGTTGGATTCCTTGCAACGTAATGTTCAGAAGAGGTCTTCACCCCCTTGTACCCTTTCGGATTTACGGACAGCCCTGCTGGATTCATGGTGTCATTTCCCCAGCAGTACTTCAGACATTAGTTGAGTCCATACCACGTCGTGTTGCGACACTTCTGTGTGCTTGCGTGGCCTTTACACGATATTACGCAGGCGTACCAGTTTCTTTGGCTATTCAGTGTATAAGCCCTAGTTCTTCGTCCATGTGAGCAACTGCACTTCCATGTAACATATTGCTCAGCCAAAATTGTGTAGCCCTGGCACATGTCAGTTGTCTACCGAGATGCAGGCGAGAGTGAAGTACTGTCCCATGGCTTGTAGCAGGCTGGCGTCCGTTTGAAATAAACTCCTCGATTTCGAATCGAGCCAGAAGGCGAGAGTCAAATCCGCTGCCAATAGCCAGGCCTCTTCCTCTTGCTGGAAAAACAATTATATTTTATTACTGTTAACTGGAGTCATAAGTCTCCCTTTATCATGAGTGCTTGTCTACACTTTTTTACACATTCTTATTAAATGAAATCGCTCACAGTGCTAATTAACTGTAATTTTGGGACTCGTGATTCCGTGCTATGGTTCGGTGTCACGATTAACTTTGCTTGAAAACTCCCTTCTCGCGAGGGGTAGCGGTCGTGGGAAAGTACATAGCTGCCTAGCAGCCGCCTTTTAGAGGAAGAATCCTGTGGAAAGCCCTACGCAGGTATCGGCCAGAAATTGTTCGCACGAAATTGGCTCCAAGCTCATTCAGCAATTTCGTATATTTCCACAACTGCTGTTACTAAATAACAGATTTGTAAAAGTAGGGCAATTAAGTTTAATACTCGTATTATACTTACTGTCTATAAAGAAAAAGTGCTATCATGGAGCCAGGTGACAGTCCCATTTTTATTTCTTCGACAAGCAAATCCTTCAGGTATTCCTACTCTCTGCGTATTAGTTAGTGCAGATAGTGTAATCTTTTATTTCTTTTCGTTTAGTGGAAGGCATCAGTAATATACACCACACTAAAATAAAAAATTTTACGAAAGAAATTGTTTAACTTCTTATGGTTGGGATACACAGTCATATAATATTTCTTAAAAGAAATCATAGTCGTCGTTGACTGTATAAAATATTTATTGTTACTATTGCAATTTCGGCCATTTTGACGACGACATGTACACGTGTCAGATACACTCCTGGAAATTGAAATAAGAACACCGTGAATTCATTGTCCCAGGAAGGGGAAACTTTATTGACACATTCCTGGGGTCAGATACATCACATGATCACACTGACAGAACCACAGGCACATAGACACAGGCAACAGAGCATGCACAATGTCGGCACTAGTACAGTGTATATCCACCTTTCGCAGCAATGCAGGCTGCTATTCTCCCATGGAGGCGATCGTAGAGATGCTGGATGTAGTCCTGTGGAACGGCTTGCCATGCCATTTCCACCTGGCGCCTCAGTTGGACCAGCGTTCGTGCTGGACGTGCAGACCGCGTGAGACGACGCTTCATCCAGTCCCAAACATGCTCAATGGGGGACAGATGCGGATATCTTGCTGGCCAGGGTAGTTGACTTACACCTTCTAGAGCACGTTGGGTGGCACGGGATACATGCGGACGTGCATTGTCCTGTTGGAACAGCAAGTTCCCTTGCCGGCCTAGGAATGGTAGAACGATGGGTTCGATGACGGTTTGGATGTACCGTGCACTATTCAGTGTCCCCTCGACGATCACCAGTGGTGTACGGCCAGTGTAGGAGATCGCTCCCCACACCATGATGCCGGGTGTTGGCCCTGTGTGCCTCGGTCGTATGCAGTCCTGATTGTGGCGCTCACCTGCACGGCGCCAAACACGCATACGACCATCATTGGCACCAAGGCAGAAGCGACTCTCATCGCTGAAGACGACACGTCTCCATTCGTCCCTCCATTCACGCCTGTCGCGACACCACTGGAGGCGGGCTGCACGATGTTGGGGCGTGAGCGGAAGACGGCCTAACGGTGTGCGGGACCGTAGCCCAGCTTCATGGAGACGGTTGCGAATGGTCCTCGCCGATACCCCAGGAGCAACAGTGTCCCTAATTTGCTGGGAAGTGGCGGTGCGGTCCCCTACGGCACTGCGTAGGATCCTACGGTCTTGGCGTGCATCCGTGCGTCGCTGCGGTCCGGTCCCAGGTCGACGGGCACGTGCACCTTCCGCCGACCACTGGCGACAACATCGATGTACTGTGGAGACCTCACGCCCCACGTGTTGAGCAATTCGGCGGTACGTCCACCCGGCCTCCCGCATGCCCACTATACGCCCTCGCTCAAAGTCCGTCAACTGCACATACGGTTCACGTCCACGCTGTCGCGGCATGCTACCAGTGTTAAAGACTGCGATGGAGCTCCGTATGCCACGGCAAACTGGCTGACACTGACGGCGGCGGTGCACAAATGCTGCGCAGCTAGCGCCATTCGACGGCCAACACCGCGGGTCCTGGTGTGTCCGCTGTGCCGTGCGTGTGATCATTGCTTGTACAGCCCTCTCGCAGTGTCCGGAGCAAGTATGGTGGGTCTGACACACCGGTGTCAATGTGTTCTTTTTTCCATTTCCAGGAGTGTAGTTTTATATTCTGACAGAATGTAACTTTGCAGTGTTACTTGAAAATGGCCATAAGGCCGAAATTACAACAGTAACAATAAATACTTTATACAGTCAACGGCGACTATGATGTGTTTTAAGAAAGAAATTATCATCTACAGTGTAGTGTTCGTGTTGATCATCACCTGTGATGATTTTTATGATTTTTTGCCGTAAAGAACTGACCGCATTTTATATTTCAATCCCGTCGTGGCAGGCGCCTACACGTCATTGTTTTTGTTCGGAAGTCAAGGTCTGCAATACAAACTTCGCACACAACTTTCACACCTTTCTATTCTCCAAACCTTTCTGCGGAATCTCTTGCTGTACAGATGTTGATCCATTCTAGTCTGTGACGCAACAGTGTTGATACACTACGATAGCACGTCCTCTCTTCACAACTGGTTGTTTACAGTGGTTAGTTCAAACTGACAGCGTAGTTACTGCGCTGAGGTCGCTTTTACGTCAGGATTAAAATGAATCTCCAAATTCTTTGGAAGGACGGTTTACATTCCACGCAGTACTAAATTCAGTACTTTTAAAGCACTTCGTGAGGATTAAGATTCAAACAATCTGCCTTGGAATGAGGGAACATATGTGTTAGTAAGCCCACCGGTGTTTTTAGTGAAAGACTGGAAAGAAATTGTGATCGTGACAAATTGAATACGACAGGCCCGTAGTATTTAATAATCACTCTGACCACATCGAATCTAAACGACCATAAAGGTATGATAAGGAGAGTTTCCATGACGTCACGGATTTGATGTTGACGTCCGGCATGTGAGTAGCCGCAAACATTAGCTTCTAATAGAAGCGTTTGATAAAAAATTCCAGTCTGCGTCATTTAGAGGGATTCATGTCATTCTCATTATAGTCTCATTTGTAAAGAAAACACGTTTCGTTCGTAAGTGCACTCGTTCAACCAATATTCTCTACTATGTATATGAATTTTAGTTGCACTGCTTACTTTTATGGTGGCGGTTACACTTTCCTGTGAATGCAACTCGAAGAGCGCTCTGGTTAAGCGCTGGGACAAGGATACATCAAACCGCTCAGACATAGCAAAATACGTTCTCAGTATTTTCGGGAAGAGGGCACAGACGGAACTACAATTTCTTTAATCCTTATGAAAGGAAAATGCGGTATTATGAACCTGTAACGCTATTAACGGTAATACCTGCATTTGTCGTCCAACTTCTTTAGTTTGTTTTTACTCGTTGTGACTTCTGTATCACCAAACTGATTCATTTAACATCTATGTAAATGTCTTATTCATTATTATGACTATTTATGTAATTGTAATTAATCTATGGATGTTATTTCAAAAGTAATATACTGTGAAAGAATGGAAATGTTAATACTTTACTTGGAGCATTTGTTTATGCGTAGGACATATTGTAATCATGTAAAACATGGAGGGAAGACCCTCTGCGACGTAACTGGCTTCGCAGTAGTAGAAGAGGTGAATCTGGGGGTCGAACAGCAGAGTTCCTCTGTGCCATGAATCAGCCGATGGCTAGCAGGCAACGTGTTCGCATCTTGCTAACTCGAAGAGGCAAGAAGAACAGCAAGATTATAAAACAAAGCCTCGGATGTGGAAGTAATTTGGCTTATTATTCGTGACATACTTTGGCTGGCTCTGTACGACGAAACTCCGACGCTAAGAAGAGAATTTTCAGAGCTGGTTACATAACGATAGCTATGGATACTTTTGCCTCATTTTTGGATAGCCACAGCAGATCGACACTGCTACCAATTTCATCTCAAATTACCAGTTGACGCTATTGGCTGATTACTGATTAATTGCATAGACGAGTTATGAGGTTTCTCCGGCCCCCATACTTTATCCTTAGTCGTTTTTCTGGACAGGCTCCTAACCCAATTGCTACGATAATACCGAGTATCCTATTTTACTGAACTCAAAAGCAATGACCTTTCGTAACATAAATTAATAAACATTGTGGAGTTTTAAAGTACATAATTATTTAGTGAGCATAAGTTTTGAAATACTACCCAGGGTAGTTGACGTTTCATCAGAGTACAATTACTAAGAGAAGATTAAAAGTGTTCAGTTTAAAGATTCTTTTTATTGAAATAACACTGTTTATTGAAACGTATATACACTACTGGCCATTAAAATTGCTACACCAAGAAAAAATGCAGATGATAAACGGGTATTCATTGGACAAATATTTTATACTAGAACTGACATGTCACTGGCCATTAAAATTGCTACACCAAGAAAAAATGCAGATGATAAACGGGTATTGAAACTTCCTGGCAGATTAAAACTGTGTGCCCGACCGAGACTCGAACCCGTGGACTATGCCTTTCGCGGGCAAGTGTTCTATCACTGAGCTACCCAAGCACGACTTACGCCCCGTCCTCATAGCTTTACTTCTGCCAGTACCTCGTCTCCTACCTTCCAAACTACAGAAGCTCTCCCGAGATCGAGTCTCGGTCCGGCACACAGTTTTAATCTGCCAGGAAGTTTCATATCAGCCCACACTTCGCTGCACAGTGAAAATCTCAATCTTGCAGCACTTTATTATTTCATGTGTTATATATTTAAGAATGTTTCTCATATTGTGTTGTGATTAAAATGTTCAGCCTTTGTCGGAGTCTAATGATAGACTAGTTTCCGGGTCCCCATGTTAAGCCAGATTTAAATTTCAGCTACAATAATGGTACTCAAGAAGTACAACTGTCATTATTATAACTTGTGTGTACATAGTACGAAAATAGTTACAACTATTCCGGCTGTGCTACATTCAGCTATCACATGTCCCATCTTAGTTCAATACTACAAGGAAGTGAATATTCCTTGAGAATACAAATAAGAATCAGTAGAAAAGACACAATTACTTGGTAACTATTGTAGTTGTAGTAATCTCCAATAATTAATGTGAAAAAAGAACCCCTCGTCAATGTTAGCAGTGATCCACCATTAGTAGCCATTTTTACCTACAATGATCATTAGCTTCCTACTGTAAAGTAGATATAGTAGGTGTATTTGAGAGTCAGTTGCCCTCACGCATTAATACTCCAGCTGTGTAGTTCGTCTTAGATCATCGTACATTACTTGCGAAAATTGCGCTACTGTCTTGTATCTTTGCAGCAAAAAAAAATTCAGTATCAAGCAAAGCCAATCCCAATAGTTAACTTTCTTGCTAAACCTAGTACTTGGCACAACTTTGCCCAAAGAGGATGGTGGTCGTTTTTTGTATGTAATTATAGTTTATTTGACCGCTAATAGAACCTTGGTTCGATTCCCGTTTGTTTTGCTGCTGCTTCCCTTCTATAGAAATCTTTAGAGAAACAAAAATAGTCCAATACCTTTCCATTACGCACGATCACGTTCAAGTAAGTATCCTTTCATAGGAGTAACATTATCGGTGTATTGCTAATTTAGTAGTAGCTGGTAGTGTTATAAGCCTTTTCACACCACAATGAACCGCCCTGCTTAACCCGCAGGACAGGACAGACAGTGTAAGTTGTGGAAAGGGGCCAAAATAAGAAACCGTCAGTTACACTCGAACATACAACTTTATTATTTGATCAGACATTACAAGAACCCAATACATTTTTTTTAACACACAGCTTTAATCTTTGGGACTTAAATACAGGCTGAAAGCCACCTTAATTTAAAAACGGCTGAAGGCCAATAACTTAAAACGCAAGCATAAACAGAAATTTAAAAGGCAAGCCTTATCTGAAAACAGTTCTTTAGTTAAGCTGAAGTAAACAAGTTAAATCCAAATCGGCTGAAGGACCAACGCTTAAAATTCCATAACATTATTTTTTTTAAATACCAAAGGCCTTACGTGAAACAGTTCTTTAATTTACGCTAAAGGCCTTAAGAGCAAACAACTCAAACTCAAAATCAGCTGAAGTTCCATGACTTAAAATTCAACAACATTAAAAGTTTTAAAATGCCAAAGGGCTTACGTTAAACAGTACTTTAACTAGGCTGAAGGCCTTAAAAGCACAACAACTCAAACACAAAATCGGCTGAAGGCCCAAGACTTGAAAAATTCCACAACATTAAAATTTTTAAAATGCCAAAGGGCTTATGTTAAACAGTACTTTAAACTAGGCTGTAGGCATTAAGAGCAAAACAACTCCAATTTTTTTAAAAAAATCGGCTAGAAGCCACAGAAGTACAAACAACAAGAACAAAATTTAAAAAAAATAGGGCAGAACACCCAAGGGCGCTCAGATGTTCGAGGGTCGGCCTGTAATTCCAACACTAATGCTCGCTTAGGTGAGACAGGCAGTCGAGCCAACCATTCACGATCCAACGACAACCCAACCGTTCGACAGTCAACGGACACACCGACAAAATAACTTCCACTTCACCCGACCAAGGAACAACAGAGATTTCAACGGAACAATGTAGAAGATATTGGCGCCCACAACCAATCATACATGGAGCTGTCAAACTGCACACCGTGCTGGACAGCAACAACACGATGAGGAAACTACACTGCCTGAAATTTACGTCAACGGCCAGGGCAGGTAACCAGAATGTTAACGGCCACAAGGCAGAAGATTCGGCTGGTGCACTTCAATTCAAATAACCAAATACAGTGAAACTCCACCGGAAGGTGGCTAGAGTTTTCTAAGTTGAAAACCATGTTGTTGCTCGCGGGAATATCCCAACAGCCGACAACGAATCCCAATCGACAATCGACACAATGTGAACAGTCTTGACTTGCTGGTAGGTTGAATCAAAACTCAACTTTCGTGTCCAGGGTCGGTGAGCCATGGAGCTCGTAGCAATGGGAACAGCGCCACACACTCCGACACCATGTAGAGACTGCCAGCGGGCCCCGGCCAAACTACGCCCACCGAGAATTCCTCACTGCTCCACGCCAACCGACTGACTGGTCGCACACCGCCCAGCCAGAAACTATAAGCGCCAGGTCAAGGATAGTCCAAGGTGCGAATATCGATACACGCTGCTGCTGCCACCCACGGAAGGAGAGGATAACAGCATAATCGCGATAATCGCGGGAGACTAAAAACAGAATCGTAAGGAAGGTTTACTCCAGCGCACAGCATGAGCCAGCCATGGCTCACACATGTTTGACTTCTTGATTGTTCGAAACGTGTAAAAAAATATTACACTGATGAGGCCACATGCGTCGTATTACTATATCAAATGTGGCTTTAAGACCAGAAAAACGTCTGAAAACGCCTATCTGACACTTTCATTCACGAAAGCGCTGTAACATTTACTATTTAAAAGAACAGTTGGGGACCTGAGAGAAATTAAGAACATGAAGCGGTTCTGTACAGTAGTCCGCTAACTTTTACGGGCTACTAACAAGGAGACGTCGGGTTCAAAGCAACGCACAGCGATTGTCTGTAGCGCCACCACCCCTTATTATATCTCCATCTAACTGATGCTACACTATGTGATGAAAAGTATCCGGACACCTGGCTGAAAATGACTTACAAGTTCATGGTGCTCTTCATCAGTAATGCTGGAATTCAGTATGGTGTTGGCCCAACCTTAGCCTTGATGACAGCTTCCACTCTCGCAGGTATACATTCAATCAGGTGCTGCAAGGTTTCTTGGGGAATGGCAGCCCATTCTTCACAGAATGCTACACTGAGGAGAGGTATCGATGTAGGTCGATGATGCCTGGCACGAAGTCGGCGTTGCAAAACACCCCAGAGATTTTCTGTAGGATTCAGGTCAGAACTCTGTGCAGGCCAGTCCACTACAGGGATGTGATTGTCGTGCAACCACTCCGCCACAGGTCGTGCATTACGAACAGGTGCTCGAACGTGTTGAAAGATGCAGTCGCCATCCCCGAATTGCTCTTCAACAGTGGGAAGTAAGAAGATGCTTAAAACATCAGTGTAGGCCTGTGCTATGATAGTGCCACGCAAAGCAACAACGGGTGCAAGCCCCCTCCATGGAAAACACGACCACACCGTAACACCGCCGCCTCCAAATTTTACTGTTGGCACTACACACGCCGGTAGATGACGTTCACCGAGCATTCGCCATACCCACACCCTGCCATGGGATCGCCCCATTGTGTACCGTTATTGGTCACTCCACACAACGTTTTTCCACGGTTCAATCGTCCAATGTCTACGCTCCTTACACCAAGCAAGGCGTAGTTTGTATTTACCAGCGTGATGTGAGGCTTATGACCAGCCGCTCGACCATGCAGTGCAAGTTTTCTCGCACCCCGCCTAACTCCCATAGTACTTGCAGTGGATCCTGATGCAATCCGGAATTCCTGTGTGATGGTCTGGATAGATGTCTGCCTATTACACATTACGACCCTTTTCAACTGTCAGCATTCTCTGTCAGTCAACAGACGAGGTCGGCCTGTACGCTTTTGTGCTTACGTGTTCCATCACGTTTCCACTTCACTATCACATCGGAAACTGTGGACCTATGGATGTTTAGGAGTGTGGAAATCTCACGCACATATGTATGACACAAGTCACACCCAATCACCTGACCACGTTCGAAGTCCATGAGTTCCGCGGAGCGTCCCATTCTGCTCTCTCACGATGTCTGATGACTACTGAGGTCGCCGATATGGAGTACCTGGCAGTAGGTGGCACCTAACATGAAAGACGTATGTTTCTGGGGTGTCCATATACTTTTGATCACATAGTGTATGTAACGTTAGTTCTCTTTAGAGGTCACCCAGTACTCTGATAACACTCTGTTTCGTAAGGATCAGTGTTTTTCTTTTTTTGTAGGTTTCTTTGTCCGTTACCATAATGGAATTTTGAAAATTGCAGAATATTTGACACCGGGAAATTTATGCATAATACATCAGCTGTCGACGTTGGCTGTTTACAAGATGAACATGGTGATCACAACGTCGTATTTTCCTACACAAATTCATTTAGTCATTAGCTAATTATATCGTACTTACATTGAACATACATTCAAGAAACGCAATACAAACTATTATCAAAATAATAAAATTATTGTGGGATAGCTGCCACTATTTCATTTCTTATACACCCAACACTTAAAAAAGTAAAGCTCTCACACATCCACAGTTCGATCATCACCAAGCAGGTATGATCCTATAGACAACCTAACGAGGTAACGCAGTGGTTAGCACACTGGTTTCGAATTCGGGAGGACGGCGGTTCAAACCCGCGGCTGGCCATCTTTATTTACGTTTTCCATGATTTCCCTAAATCGCTTCAGGCAAATGCCATAATGCTTCCATTGCAATGGCGCAGCCGATTTCCTTCCCCATCCTTCCATACTCCGATGGGACCGATGTTTGGTCCTCTTCCCCAAATCAACCAATCAATCCTGTAGACGAGACGGCGTAAGTAGATCCCTGACAGCTCGCAGCACTGTTGCCAGTTTTCAACTGCGAAACGCTAATTGCTGGAAGCGAAAACAGTAACTGTCCACGGATCTGTGACAATACTGTGACGTTGCCAAAGGCACGTTTACAAAATCAAGTCACGTTATTGGTTGAGGCAGGTGTACGAAGCTATTGCGCCCAGACCTCTTCAACTGACAGAGATCAGCTCACACCAACTCAACTATTACCCTCCTCTTACCTTTAAACTGACTTACTCAGGATCTATACTTTAATGTGTGAGCTCCAAAACACTGTGCAGCTCGGCATTTTTCATAATAACAAACACTGCCAGAAGCTACATAAGCGACAACTGACACATGAAAATTTAGTACTGATAGTTAATCAAATTCGGTTATGTATCACTGAACCACTGAGCCAAACCCCCTTCACAAATAAAAGTCATATTACTCTCGGGATATGATTTATTAACCAACATTAATCAGAAATCAGATTATATTGCATTCTACAATTAAACTTTGTAGCTGTAATTTGCTGCATATTGTTTCCTTTCAGTTTCGTTTGTGAAATATCTGCCATCTTTATCTGATATCTCCTCTTTTTGGATATATAATGTGTTTTGCAGTTGTGGCTAGATTGAAAGGAAATAGATCAAATTAGATTAATCTTAATTGTATCATCTGCTATCCTGGTTCTTTGGTTCTACGTATTGTATGTTAAGAAATTGGATTTGCTTGCTAATATGGCTCTGTACTTATTATCACGTAGGTTAATTTTGATTGTATGACATCGTGTTTGTCATATTTTTTGCCTAATTACGAAATTGTGTGTCCCCGCTTGAAACCCCCAACTTCCCCATAGTTCAATAATATGAACGTATGTTGTCATTTGAAATGAGACTCGGATATTTTTGTACAGGGTCTTGTTTGGAAACGTGGGATTACTTGTGGGTAAAGTTATCATGTTGACCACATTATCAGTCAACGCCTAGGCCTTAATTGCACCGATAATTTCACGTCTATTTGTAAATGAATCGCTGATTCCAAAAACAACCTAAGTCACATTCACCTACTTTTAAGGGAAGTGAGAAAAGCAACATACGTACTATACCAATTATTAGAATAAGGTGAAACTTAAGATGAAAATTGAGTAGCGCTCAACAGGTTTATTGTCAACATCTCATACGTACATGCTAATCCATTTGCATTGCAAAAATCTTTTTATGCTGTGAATTTCTGTTATTTTTGCAATCAATGCATTTGATGATAAAAAAATTCAAAAAATACAGTAACAAATTAATTATTTTTATTTAGAATACAGTACACTGTTCTCATATTTATTGCAGAGCTGTAATACGACATTTTGAATGCTTTCGCTAGTTAACGCTGTTTACAAAAGGAAAAACAAGTAACAAAACAAAATAGTTTTTAATGTATACAGTGGGTAAGTCCACCCAACGCTTCTTGCATATTTGCCGTAGGCCACGTTAGAACTTCATTCCAGAAGGTTGACACACTTTCACTGTCAGGAACAAATCGTGCTCATTATGTAATGTCTTCCATTTTCTTCACCCCAATAGCTACTTTCGTATCCTAGCAATACTTTTCATCTGGCAATTGTGGCTTCTTCCTTTGTTCAAATTTCACGCAGAAGTTATTGGTCCGAAGCCCATTAATGCTTCCATAATTCCTGGCATTGATGATTTATAATGGAAATGATGAAACTTTGAAATATTTAGTGGTACACTGTCAGCCTCGTTTCGATGTTTCAATAGAAAAGCAAGTGTTGGCCACCACTTCTTGACGTCTACTATCTCATCTCCATCCATCAAATACACGATGTAATTACAGTTATTATAAGCTCCATTAATTCATGAATTTAGTACATCCTCTCTACTTTCTTGAGAGCTCTCTTTATTACCCCAAATGCCCTGTCACATGGCAGGAATGAATGACGGTGTATAGGGTAAAAATATTCAATCTTTTCAAATCGGTCTAATCCCCCAAGAGCTAAATTCAGGCGGATCATTGTGATGTGTTTGTTCTGTCCCCGGCAGTTATCGGGAAACAGAAGTAAGTTTTTCACATCTGGGCTATATATTCATTTATGTAGCTTAATGGAAAACTACAAACTTTGTTGGGTCCTTTCTTCGCATTCCCTTCATGACAGAGACAGAAAACAGATGACCTTGTATGTAGATTATGTATACAAAATACTGCAACCGTAGAACAGCTCTTGCACCGGGACACGAGGAAGTTGAACATTTTACATGTTGTCGGTATGACCTTAACACTCCTACATTTCCCTCTTCCGTCTTTCGGCGTCTGCCCACTACACAGCATTTCGCCAATTCCTTTAACTCTCACATCAGTTACTACACAAATACGTACAAAAGCTTTTCTACATACCACAAATCGTTTGTCTCCAACGAGGACACAGTAGCTAAAACATTTTTCATTCCTGCACCCCTTCTCATTCCTTGGGCGGTGTCTTTTAACATCGCTAACTGTAACCAGTCCTTGCAAACAAAGGTCCTGATCATTCTTGGAGTCCATGTTCAGAAAACGTGCTAAAGAGTGAGTTCTGCAATAACACTAAAACAGCTTCTTCGAGAATTGCAGTCTTCTCATGTCACCTTTTTCGGAATTGCTTCGCCTCTATAATTCATATGTTCCGCTTCACGAATTTTAGCTTTCTCCATAATATTTCTTTGATATTCCGAAGAATGTTTCACCCTTTCCTTCTCATAACTGTTGATACACGCCACTTCATCCATTTTAGCAAGAATACTAAAAATCAACCATGCCAATTTCTTCAGTACAGTTGTACCGCACTTTACTTTAATACCATCAGTCGAAAAGAAAAATAACCGGAGTCCTGGACTTCGGATGCTTCTGCACTCAGCTCAAAGTTCCTGCCTCTGTTTGAACGGCAACAAACGATGACTTTGGCTGTTTTCGTGCATAGTCTGGTGGAGCTTCATGCAGAGTATGCATTTTTGCCTGAACTCAGTTTTCACCGGCCTCCACACGAAGAAAATAAAAGCGACGCGCCGCCTATACTCGGCCGCACTAGAAGAGTCGTGGTTTGTGATCTTATATCAATAGCTCGCATGTACAATGTATATTTCGAAGAACACTGATTATTTGCATGTCGCCTCTACGAAGCGCAAGCATTTGGTTGAATTGTTACAGACAGTCCCCAATATGAGAATATGTGACATGATAAAGCACATTGAGCAGTGGTAAATTTGTTGTTTTGAAGAGCGCGCCGCAGCGTGTTGTGTGAAGCAGTCGCCCTCCGTTTCTGGCGGTGGCGCCGCTGTGGCAATCGCAGCTTTGGTGTCTGCCTGTGGTGGAAAAGGGGAAAGGTTGGCTGTTCACGTGCATTTAAGGGGCGCTATGAGCTCGCCAAGGGCGGTTGGTCATCCAGGTCAGTGTGGGGCAGTCAGTGTCTGTCTGTCGTCCGGAGTGCTAGTATGTGTTAGGCCGCTAGTCTGCTCGAGTTTGTTCAGGCGATGGTCATTGGTGGTTGGATCGATCGGTTGGTCGGTCGCGCACCGGAACACAAGATGACTGGTCCGTCTTGAGCGTCGGCGCATGTGAGGTCGCCACGTCAGTCCAGTGGACCGCGCCGTATAGCGAGGGGTAGTGGCTTCGCGGCTGACACGAGAGCAACAGGAGTCAACAACCCACGACATCGGTCTGGCCGGCGCGAGCTGCGACGCGGTGAGACGGGAGATCGGCGCGCCTTCCTGCGTCCGTTGAAGCGGCTGGTAGCAGACGGTTCGGGAGAGCGTTTTGGGGGTGCTGCGCCAGGTCTTCGCCAGCCATTGTAGTTTATTTGAAGTTAAGTGATTCGTGATATGTTGTTTCATTTACTTGTTAAATTCTACTTGTTTCTTGGTCAGTCTCTCGTTCCCAGCTTGCTCTTCTGCCTCTCGTCCCTATTTGTTAGGCAGTTAGTGTCTGTCTGTCTGTCGGTCGGTCGGTCTGCCCTACGTCAATAGGTGCCTCTGTCATGTTTGTCGGATTCAGTGTTAACAAATTTTGGAAATACGAAAGCGTCCGATCCCGCCCGTCTGCTTTGACCCATGACGTCACAAATATGGCGGAAACAAACACACACACACACACACACACACACACACACACACACACACACACACACACACACACACACTTTCCACAAGAAGCCTAATGACGCTAACGGGACAAGCGCGGGAGATGGGGTGTTTTGGGTGGGGGACAAACTAAATATAAACAAATTTAGACGCCTTGCGTAGCTACAAAGTGTAAGTGAAGACAGCCATGCATGAATACCCACCCACCTCCCCAGGGTCGTAACCCCTGCAACCCATAGAAGATAAAGATGCTTCAGTAGCTGATTAGTGTTTTTTGTCTTTAAAAAAAATCTCACGGGATAGAACGAACAGAGCAGAAAGATCATTATAATAAACTAAAACAGAAATTGGAGAAAACAGATAATTAAAATAAGTAATAAGTGTTTTTAAATTTAAAAAAAAATAATAAATCTCACGAGATAGAACGAACAGATCAGAAAAGTAAATAAAATGAGATAAAACAGAACTGGAGACAGCCACACTCAAACCAAACTCCGCGCCGTCATGACGTCACACACGACAACACCCTTACGTCACGGGTCAAAGCCGACGCGTGGGATCGGACGCTTCTGTCGACCCCAAATTTTTTGCTTAAGGTGTTAAGACCGAATTCCTGAAATGTTTTTATCTTGCCTATCATCTTGAGAGGCGGCATATGTGTAATGTAGAGCATGTTTGCACATTTTATGTAAGACTGCATTTCATGGGTTTTTATTTAAATGGTCATTTTACCGTAAGAGTTTTCTTTAAAAACAAGTTGCACTTTCGGTGCAAGTAATTTTTATAATGTGAGTGTTTTGTACCATTTCCATCTCTCCTACGGGGTGTATAGTTGTTGTTTGTGCGAGTTGTTAAAATTCTTAGTTTAAAGTAATCTGGTGTGTTTCAGATTTGCACCAGTGTAGTCTTTCAGAGGTGGTTGTGAGCGGTCGTGACTATGGCCGTGTTAAAAGGGAGCGGCAGGCTTCTCAGCCCGAAAGACAATACTGTCAAAAAAAATAAAAAAATAAATAAATATTTCTGCCACTGAATAAATTGTAACTTGATGTTTAGAGGGTGCTTTCTGATTATAATTTTAAATCTCTTTTTTTTTTTAAAAAAAAGAAAGGGTTTTTAGGAACAAAATTTCTATTTGTTGAATGAAATTTGCTTCCTCAGTTACCCACTGGCAACTACTTCCACGCTCACATAGTGTGATTAAATGTGTCAATGTTCTTGATGAATCGCTAGTAAATAAAGTAAATTATTTAAGAAAAGATTTTGAAAGTAAATCCACGATTCGCATATGACTATAAGGTAGAAGACTAAAAATAATTATCCTAGTCAGCGTGCTATTGGCTGTCGTCGTCTCACAGCACCTTTCTGGTGTATCGTTCTCGATCTTCATGCAGGCGCTTGTCGTTACGCCGGAACAATTGTTGCTATAATGATGTCATGATCGCTAGTCCTCGTTAGTATACTAACATTGCCGATAAGGTCCAGTGTATTTGTAGCTAGAAGGTCTAAAGTATTTCCGAGATGTATGGACAGCCGAGCTAGCTGCTCAAGACAGTTTTCAGAAAACGTTCAAAAGTATTTCGCATGACTTTCTGTCTGTACCCCCCACAATGAATCCATAGAGATTCCAACCTATGTCGGCAGATTAAAGGTGCCTCCAACAAGTACTGAATGATTTCATCCACGCGTACGATCATTTGTGTCACATAATAAAAATACATAGGAAGGACATGTATGGCATAGTATATCAGAATGTCAAACGTAAAACAATCATTATATAAAATACCATACACAATGGATCACATATAGCATATTCGATGCACTGTCTATGATATATTATGTAAGGACTGTTTTACATTTGAGATGGCGATGTGCTATGTCACGCATATTCTTGATATGTCGTTTTTTTATGTGACGCAAATGATTGTACCGATGGATAAGATACCTTGAAGTATAGCACATAAGATCAAAAGATGGCAACAAAACCGGTTATCTGAATAAATACTCAAAAAAGTGGTAGTAGCATTTTTGAAGATCGTTACTTGTTTTTTAATTACCTATACTTATTGAAAATAATCTGCTGACTTCACATATAATTATTTTTAGCCTTCTAAGTTATATTCATATGCTTTATCATGTCACATATTCTCATTTCGGGGACTGTCTGTAACAGTTCAACCAAAGGTTTGCGCTTATTAGAGGCAGACATTTGTTTGTCATCTTCTTGTATGTACAGACAATGCTATCCATCACAGTGTAAACAAAAAGTTTAAAATTTCGGTGCTCTTTCGAGGCATGTATCATTTGTTTTTCAAATTTCTAGAAATAAAAATTGCTCTTTTTTTAGATTGCCATAAACGACTCTATCTACAGCTTCAAAATTTAATCCTAAGAAGGTGAAGCTTATTTTATTATAAACGTTTCAGTTTAGCATCGATTTCATATGGAACACAACATTTATTTGATTTTTACTAAAATTCGAAAAATATACTTTAGAAAATCCCACTTTCGTATTTTTAAAATATTCTGGTTTTCATGTATGTACTCATAAACAATGGTTTAAATTTGACAATGGAGAAGGGACTGGTTACTGACAGGGAATCCCTTGAGCGTGAGGTCGCAAAAGGCCAATGATGTTTACAGCATTCTACGCTCCAAATATTGTCTATCATACAAATACAATAGTACAAAAGTGGCTGAAGATATGCGTTGGTGAGCACAGCATGAGGCTATACGGAGCGTAGTTGAAGAGCTTAGTCGACGAGTAACTGACAACTTTGCTACAGGGCTAGTGGTGTTGATACAAAGCAGAACAATGGCAACGATAAACAAAACAAACATTCGCAAAATATCTACAACAGTTACCGAAGTTTACATTTCGTCAGATAGGAACCCAAGGAATTTCATAGGGTAAGAAAGAAGTGGCACATGAAACATTACCTTTTGTGCAATATGAATTAGTGTGATGTACACGGTCGATTGTGCGGACAGTACACATGAGGAGTACGGTGATGACGGTACATACTTCACAAATCAAAGTGATATTAAAACAGGTGTGAAGCCATGTAGTTCTCATCCTTATCGGACAGGGAGCCACAAATCACGTCTCCAGGGAAATGTAGTAACGGACAATCGTTGTCCAAGGAATGGTACTAAACATAATTACGTACATGGAAGATCATACGCAACATAGTAAAAAAATAGTTATTAACAGATGTCTAATAGGTCATCAGCAACATGACCGGTTAGTGCATAAGTCCTAAAAAGAGGGCCGGCCGAAGTGGCCGTGCGGTTCAAGGCGCTGCAGTCTGGAACTGCAAGACCGCTACGGTCGCAGGTTCGAATCCTGCCTCGGGCATGGATGTTTGTGATGTCCTTAGGTTAGTTAGGTTTAACTAGTTCTAAGTTCTAGGGGACTAATGACCTCAGCAGTTGAGTCCCATAGTGCTCAGAGCCATTTTGAACCTAAAAAGAGGACAAGACCCACTTACTACAAAAACTAGTGTTTGTGCTTCTCAACGATGCTCGATACTATTAACAAGATGTGCATGATAGTGATCTACTGCGTTCGGACGACATGGATTACAATGTTTTCAACGGAACCAGTAGATGGTTGCATAACTTCAGACAGTGCTACAGAATTGGAAAACGAACAAAGCGTCAACCAGACGATGCACAGCAAACTGTGGAATCGGTCCGAAAATTTGTGTATGAGATAAATTTACTTTTGCTTGATTCCTGGTCTGCGTACAAAAGTCATCTTCCTTTAGAGGAAACTACCGTTTCTGAAAGTCCGCCTGCTTAGCTCAGTGATGGCATGTTTGCCTACCATGTAGCAGGTCCGGATTCGATTGTCAGCTCGGTTAGATATTTTTATTCTGTTGTCATCATCCTCTCATTATCATTGACATGCAAATCACCCAATGTGGCATCATCTGAAATAAGTCTTGCAACCCGGCGGCCGAACTTCCCTGGTTGGGGCCTTCAACGCCACACAGTCATTTCATTTTTTTCGTTCCTGTAAATTGTGTGATATCGCAATTCATGCCACCTGGAACTACTGGATAAATTCAGACTCTGGGTGTTTCTTGTTCCCGTGTCCAGGATTTCGCCTTCGATTTCGATGGTACGAACCATTGTGATCACTGTTGCGCGCCTTTTTTCATTCGATGTTCACGGTGCGAGTTAATGGTTTGTTTGAACATTTCTTGAATGTCGACGATGTTCATTCTCTGAAGTGTAATGCAAACATCCCATAGAAAGTTGATGTCTGAACTTCACGAACACTCATTTTCTGTCGCCCTCCTCATGCGTATGATGAGTCATTAGAAGCTAATATTTTCCTGCCAAAATTGTTAACACAACACTTTCAAGACTGAACTTGCGACCTCGCACTCAAGTTGGTTCTTGTGAGATATTAAGTTAAGAATATTATATTACATAAAGGAATTACGAGATTTTCGTAACAAACGCCAGCAATTTTCATTGAACGTCAAGTTGAAGTATTTGACAGATTTTAATTGAATTTTATGTTTATTAATGTTTGTATTCCCCTATTGTACATAATTCAAAATGAATGTTAGAAATGGTTTTCCGAGCAAAGTCATACAGCTGCCTGGGGCCACGATTTTCTTTCGAATAGTCTTTGTAGACTTGGTTTAGTAGAAAGTCTTTTGACAGCGCCACCAAATCCAATGCAATCATATTTACAATGTGTTGTGCGAAAATTGTCACACTCCACATATTCTCAATCATTTGAAGGCATACGTCAGGATTCGTTTTATGTATTGTACTGCACTACCACCAGAAAAATAGAATATATTTTTAATGTTAGAGAATTTTTCCTTTGATCCTGAGAGATAATTCAGATGTTTCAGTTCATTACTTCCGTCATTGTACGACACAACTGAAAGATGCAACATGATTTGGTTGAAGATGCAGCGCTAGAACTGGATTTTGTATTGAGGCACAAACAAGGTAACAACGAAAAAAATGGCTCTGAGCACTATGGGACTCAACTGCTGAGGTCATTAGTCCCCTAGAACTTAGAACTAGTTAAACCTAACTAACCTAAGGACATCACAAACATCCA
Organism: Schistocerca nitens; assembly: GCF_023898315.1. NCBI lineage: Eukaryota > Metazoa > Arthropoda > Insecta > Orthoptera > Acrididae > Schistocerca > Schistocerca nitens. Next base: position 141,752,977 of record NC_064622.1, on the reverse strand, counting down.
TGCCCGAGGCAGGATTCGAACCTGCGACCGTAGCGGTCTTGCGGTTCCAGACTGCAGCGCATTTAACCGCACGGCCACTTCGGCCGGCGGTAACAATGAAAGGCCGCTCTAGTTGCCGATATGTGCTTTATGTAAGTCGACGACAAGTTTAGCCCTTTAAATCAAGTCTGTTTTCAACTGGGGCTGAAAGTTCCATTATTAATGCACAATGATGAAAATACGAACTGTATTAAGCAAGATCATAGATCATGGCAACTTTCACCTCTTATGTGTTACTTTGTGTAGCAAGAAAACTGGTTTACCTCAATTTTTAAACATTTTCTAGCAATGGAAGCTGTGGTTAACTACTTTCAAACGCACTTTCCGTTACGTCTACTTTTTGACACCAGTAGGCCCCAAGTAACTAAACGAATATTTCACACTTCAGAGGTAAAGAGTATCCGTCACGTAAATGCAAAGACGTCTGTAAAATATACAGTGGTGTAACTATCATCTAATAGAAAGGAAAAGCTAACACAAGGATTCCCTACTTGTTAGTTGTTGACCATTCCTTGTAATATGAACTGCAAAGAGAAATCACCGCGGTGCAGTACTCTATTCAAAAACTGATATCCCTTTCCACCCATCCTTTTTTCTGTGTTTGTATTTGATGCAATCAGACATATCCGGAAGAAACAAACATATTTTCTGACAAAAAAATGAAGTAGTGTTTTTGATATTTTGAAAAACCAATATTTCTGGTATTTTTGCAGGATTAGATAAATCTCACGGCGTATCCAATTTTAGAGCTTTAAAATTATACAAGAGTCAAGCTTACAGCTTCAATAGTTTTGGAAAATTTATAACGTTTTGAAACCATAAAGCAAACAACATGCATGTCCAATACCTGTTAGAATGGTTCAAATGGTTCAAATGGCTCTGAGCACTATGGGACTCAACTGCTGTGGTCATTAGTCCCCTAGAACTTAGAACTAGTTAAACCTAACTAACCTAAGGACATCACAAACATCCATGCCCGAGGCAGGATTCGAACCTGCGACCGTAGCGAATACCTGTTAGAATTTTCAGTAGTTTTGAACTACACAGCTACTGCCAAATAAAAAAATTCAGAGATATCTGAGACACCAATGTCCGATATTAACCAAAATTGGTTTATTTGATATGGTTAGACATCTCGTACATAAAAAATACGTTTCAGCCTTTCTCATTGAAAAAAAAATCTCTGTAATATTCTTTTTGTTAGAATTACTTCCTCTTAATAACAAAATAGCATTTTCATATTCGATAGGCAGTTACTACACTGCGAATCTGGACGTGATACAACTGGGGTGAGAATATTAGATATTGCCGTGAAATGACGTATGGGAATCGAAAAAGCTAATGTAAACCCATCTTTCATTAGCCTCTTCAGAATTATCTTATAAGCGCTACACAAATTCTTACAATGTCGTCCAACTTCTAGCCGGGACTGACGATAGGCCAGGGGCGTTTCAAATTTTGTTTTCATCGATTTCCTCTTTTGATGACAGATGAAGAAGTGATATAATGCTCAATCGAATCCCTCAATCGATAGGAAAATACGCCGAGTATCTAGAGTACTCGAAAACACAAAATTAAGGAAATCCGTTTGCGTCAGAGCCGGGAGTGGTTTTAATGTCACAGGCAGAGATCTTTTATGTACCTAACTACGAAACAAAGATAGTTTAGAGGAAGAGGCTTGCTCAGTATAGATTAGCGTGGAGAACTGCATCAAAGCAGTGTTAGGTCTGAAGACCACAAGAACTCCCCTGTTGCAACTAGCAACCAACATTGTGGTTGCATGGTAGACAATAAGAGGGGCGTGGAATGTTGTAAACAGCGTCATTACGTCTGGCATTCTTTAACTTTACGACCGCATCCGGTAACCGTTTGAAAGCCTGATCGCAGTTAACACTAAAAGCGCAGTCTCGAGGTTCTTTAGTTATTCCAACCGCATCGTGTTATTTCTAAACACTCTGGGTTTCCCCCTTTTCACATCCATGTCCTAATATTGCTTTTATTACGCGTTCGACAGATGAATACAGGACTCAACCTTAGTCTAGGCGTAGCAGTTCTGACTGTTAATCTACAGATGTTCGATCTCATATTAGGTCACACACACACACACACACACACACACACACACACGCACGCACACACACACACACACACACACACACACACACACACACACACACACACACACACACACACACACACACACACACACACACACACAACTTTGTAGAAACACAGAATACATAAATAGTTGATACAATTAATTAGCTGACGAGAAGATGGTGGTGTTAGTTTCTAAGGCGCTGAGGGGTGTATAAGTTACTTGCACTGACACGGCTCTGCTGCTTTGACCAGGGAGATGTGTGACATGGATAACTATGTTGTCTTCCTTCTCTATTTTGATTGTTGCACGCAGTCAGATACCCAGAAATATGTTGAACTGCAACAGTGTTTGGGCGTAGTTAAGTGCGTGAAGCAGTGTGAGTGGGGTAGTGATGAATGATGAGATGTATGGAAGAATAACAGCATAAGATTTTCATTTTTTTGTTCATAATTAAGACCCAAAGTTCTATATTATATTATCTACATTCTGTATGTTGTACATCTCTTTCGAAGTGATTTGTCGGCGTAACTGTTCAGAAGCATCAAAGTATGAATAAATATAATTTTTTTGTTGTAGCTGACGTACTCGGACATTCAGTGGTTATGTGACCACCAGGAGCAAAATACAACCTTCTAATATGACAGTAGTCCGTAAAACAGCATACACTGTTTAAAAAGTGAGAGATGCACAAACTAGTCTTGGAGGCTGATGAGGCAGACGAACAGATGTGGCAGTTCAAAGAAACTTCCCCCACTTCCGCTTCAACGACTGTATTGCTGGTGCGAGCGCTCTCGGAGGAACATAAACTATTCAGAGAATTTCCCTGTCTTCTCCAGCGTCGACACTTCGCTTAATGTATTTAAAACGCCACTCTTCTGGACTGGATGGTGAAAATTGTGTGCGCTGAGATGTTGACCCATTTTATGTGATGTTTAACCACGGCAAACTTTGGTACAGTCTCTTCACCTCGACAACGTTGCAGTAGCGCTAATTTGCTCCGTAACTCCGAATATTTCGCGCAGCTTCTCAAGCTGACGAAAAGTATATGCAGTTTCTTCGTATGAGACCGCCGGATTAGGGCCTACGCGGAGACAGTCTCTGACAGAATGACGTAGTGATGACGTACGACGACCTGGCACAATCCGCCTATGGGCTACAAATGTTCATAATAGCAACCACGGCAGTCAGTTGCTCCTGATGAAACCCATTCGAGGATTTCTTCGAATGCTCAAGATTTTATCCAGATCTGACGTGACAAGTGAAATGAGAAGGTTTCCGTAAGAGGACAACGCGAGAATCTGGTTTCTATTTTTTTATACCTGTGGTAAACGGAATTCAGAACTCATAGATTCATCCCACAAAACAGTTCGGCGCAATTCTCAAAAATTCTCGAGAAAATCGGATTTGAAATTTTCCGACCGTCCTTAATACGCTAAAGCAAGGTTGCTGTTCACCTATTTGCAGTGTGCCTACGTGGTAGAATGTTCGCCTGCGAGCAGGATTTTTAGTTTCGATTCCTGGCTGATTTAAATTTTTAAACAGAGGTGCATTTTCTACTAGCAACTCCGTGAAGATGGGAAAAAATCAGTAGTGTTAGAGACACGTAATCGATGGTTCGAGTATTGTTGCGACTATTTTTTGGTTTTCTTTCCGTTCAATTCGAATAACTATGTCATTTCAATACAAAATTCATCAAATATATGCTAACTAACACATATCTAATTGCTGTTATTATGAAAATTGCATGTCTTATTTCCAATTACATATCCCACACAAGAATACGGTTTTCATTTCATATATAAATCCTACATCACTGATCTTTTGTAAAAGATTGTTTAAATTTAAAAAAATTGCTAGTTAAATTCTTTTTCATGCTTAGGTATTTTATGCCTCAGAAAAATGTTCATGGAAGATGCACCGCTGCTTAAAATGTTTCCACGGTTGGAAACCAAACTCACAGCCACACTACACTTTATCTATATGAATTTATTGAGCAACAGCAAACACCAAACATTTACATTAACTTTAAATACAGCATTTAAATGAAATGTATAAATGGTTACAACTTTTCTCTTTTCCATTACTGTTGAGGATTTCGTGTTTATCGTTCTTCATGTGTTGTTTCAAGTCATTCGTAAGTAGACACTCCTCCCTTGTTGCCGATGCAGTTTATAAAACAATATATGAACCACGTGAGTGATCTTGTCTTGGATGTTGGAAACGACTTGACGTTCATGTACACTATTTTCTTGCTGTTTATTTTGCCAACAGTCGCTGATAGCAATCCTGCTGATTTAAATTTTATTCGTTTCCACAGACCTGCGATTGTGGAGCAACCTCCCTGTGATGTCGCGCAGCTGTCGGCGTCAAATCATTTATGAACATGTAATCTGCTGTGCTCAACATTTAGCTTAAGGGTTTGTCTGCAAAATATGATCAGACCGTCTTCCAATTTAAGTCTTTGTGTTTCATCTGGTTTGCTGGGGGGCATCGAGAAAAATCGGCGTTGCTTTATCATGCTAAAGACGGTCGAGAAACTTCAGAGTCAATTTTCTCGAGAATTTTTGGAAGTTGCAATGAACTGCTTTCGCTGATTGATGTTTGAGTTCCGAACTTGATGTGCCGCAAATATAAAAATATATATACTAGGTCTACAACTTTTCTTCCGCCGTTTTTTCTCTAAATTTGGGGCTTTATTCTGAAAAACTTACAAAAAAATTATGATTCATAATATTGCCAATCGCTGGCCACTACATTCTCCCATCTTTCGGATAGCATACGAATCCCGTGGCGGAAGAACTGGGCGTCTTTTGGGGATCCTTGAATCGATTCAATTTTGCACTTGTTCATACGATCAGAAGGACTGGTCAGCCAGACTGTATGCCACTGATCGAAAAAGGTGGTAGTCAGAGAAAGCAACGTATGGACAATACGGCGGGAGGGATAGGACTTCTCATTTCAACGTTTCCATGTATAGTCTGGCGGGTTTTGCGACATGGGGTCGAACACTGACCTGCTGCAAAATTACCTTTACGTGTCCATCGCTGTATTGTGGTCGTTTGTGTGTCAGTGCTGGACTCGAACGCATCTGTTGCTTTCGTTAATGATGCCCTGTGACTGTCTTCGTCTGCTTCAGTAGCTACGAAAACGTTATGTCTTGCACTGCCATGCCGGTCTTCAACATCAAAATCACCGTTGTTAAGGCGTTGAAAACATTCTCTGCACGTTTAAGAACCACAGCCGGAGATTCCTTCATGTTAAAGCAGAAAATGAAAACCTCCCGCAAATGGCGAGAAATGGGTACGTAAGTTGACGTACTAAATCGAGAATAACCTTATTATGCAATCACAAATCGACTAATATTTTTATGGCATCATGTTTACAGATGCCTAAGCTTATTATATTACACATGTGACCGATCACCTGAGCCCCTTTGCCGCTACTGCCGTCTATTGCAAAACTGCGGAAGCGAAGTTGTAGACCTAATATGTGTACAAAAATTGGATTGTCATGCGGTTCCCGTATTAGCCTACTGCATGAACTTGTTTTCTGTTATACGGAAAATATTTCCCGAAAAAAAGGTTGCAGTATTACTTCAAAAGGCATAAATCAATCTTGCATGGTTATCGTCCTCGGCACGAGAATTTTCTTGACAGGCGACAAGCAGCAGAGATCACTCGATGTCCTTCCAGCCTCACAGTGGCCGTGATCCATTTATCAGGCGCGATAAACGCGAGACAAGGACGCTCTTGTGGACCTATCTGTGGCCGTCGTGGCGCAGTCGCCGATCACCAGTCTGTGCAAGAGCAACCACACGAGCCCCGGCCACTTGGGACCAGGTGAGGTCATCTTATAAGTAACAGTTGCCCTAGTTTTGTCATGTGACCGTAAACACATCGTAGTCGCTTCCCCGATATCTGCCAACCACGTCATCAACTTCTGACCGTTTATCCACACAGTGGGCTTCAGGGGAAATAGTAAATACGAGGCGCATTTTTAAAATAAGTACCGTTCTGAAATATTGCCACTGGATCTCTGCAGCTGCCGTACTGCGCATGCTCGTAAAGTATCTCCAATTGTTACTTATCCACAAACACATAAGCGATAGCTTTCGATTTAATTAACGTTCATTCACACTTTTTTAATATGACTGAGTGGATTTAAAATTCCACCGATTGTGAAATACGCGATCTTCTTTGTTTTTTAAATGGAAGAGACATGAAAGCTAAAAATTCGTCAGCAGATTAGTGAAATGTGTGGTGAACACGCTATGAGCGCTTGAAGAGTTAGAATATGGCGAAGAGCATTTTAAGATGGTTGCAGAAATGTACACGATATGAAACGAAGTACGAGGCTGGTTTGAAAAGTTCTCGAAACGGAATAGAAAAAAAAGTACTTACATCACTTAAACTTTTTTATTTTTCAATGCAGTCTCCTTGTAGATTAATGCACTTGATCCAACGATGTTCCAGTGCCCTGATCCCATCTCTAAAATGAGTTTCCTCCATGTCTGAAAAATAGTTGTCAACTCCAGCTATCAATTCTTCGTCTGAAGTGAATCTTCGTCCACCAAGAAAAATTTTCAGTTTTGGGAAGATACGTCAGTCTGACGGAGCCATATCAGGTGAATAAGGCGGACGTGGCAACAATTCATTCCTTATTTCGTGTAATTTTGCCATGGCGACGGCACATGTCTGCGGGCGCGTTTTTGATCCAGCGTCAAGAGTCACGGCACCCATCTTGCATATAATTTTTTTTTTTTTCATTTCTGATTCTTCAGTTAAAATGTGATGTACCCTTTCAGATGACATCTGCCAAGCGTGAACAATTTCATGCACTTTCAATCGGCGATCCTACTTGACCATTTTGTGCAATGATTTCTGGAGTAGTGCCACATCTTGGCCGACCACTGAGGGGATCATCATCTAAGCTCTGCCGACCGAATTTAAATTCATTTGTCCACTTGGCAAAAGTTGAATATGAAGGAGCAGAGTCCCCAATGTAGTCTGGAAATCGCCATGAATGCCCTTTGCTTTCACACATTTCTTAACGAAGTACTTAATCACTGCTCGAATCTCTTTTTCTTTCCATCTTGGCAAATCACTATGCGGGACCAACAACAGAATCACGTCACTGCCACAGCTCTCTTCCAAGAGCACTGGCGTGACACGTGTTTACGGGCAACAGTCCAATTAAGATCACGTGAACAACTCGTTGCGCTAGCGCTGACCTCTCGTGGTGATTCCGAGAACTTTTCAAACCTTACTCATGACCTGGTGCGGAAAGTCAATAAAAAAATGGATATCATGATGTCATCATTATTTCATGCTTTTCTTCACGTTCAGGAAGTGTTCTGCACGAAGCTGTAACAAGAAGCTTACAATATCGGAAGTTGTGTGCACTCTCGCATACGAAAATCCTACTGAGTTGTACAAAACAAACGCATTGAATTTAGCTGTATCCTCCACCCCCACCCATTGCCGCACCTCTATCGCTGTATCTCTCCCTCTCTCCACCTCCACACCCTCCATCTCCTTCATCAGGGCTATTTCCATCGCCTCTCCCTCCCGGATGTTGAACTTCGCTGTGACGTATACCCTTCCTTCCTTCCTACTGTAACCTTGCCTTGCCCCCCCCCCTCCCCAGAGCCCCCCTCTTCCTGTCCCCTCCATCACCCAGAGCGGATTTTTCTCCTTCACTCCATGATTCTCTGCACCCCCTCCTCAGCTGTCTTCTTCCCCTGTCCCTTCCCTCCTCAGCCCTCATTCGCCCCCCCCCCCCTCCTCCACCTCATCTCCCTTTCTCGCACCTCCTCCTCGCCTCCTTTCCCCTTCCTCCCATTTCCCTTGTCTCCCCCCTTGCAGATCCTACCAGTTTTTAATCGTTATCAGTTTGCTGCGTTAGTGTTGTGTTTTGGTGTCATTATACAGTGTCATCTAGTGATGTGGTTTCAATTGTGTGCTCGATCTGTCTTTCGTCCATGATTTATCCTTGCTACGCTATCCGTCGCGTGGCAGTTTCTCGTTCTACAAATTGTTATGCTCCAGCCATACTTTGCCTGGCGCCTTTTAATGTAGTGTGTGGTTTTCTGTGTACCGTACTTTTTTAGATTTTTATCTCTGATCTAGAGCCACTGCTTTGTGTGCCTTCTATTCCTCTGTTCTGCATTTTTTGTTTTTAAATTCCACCATGTTATGTTCTTTATATTGTTTTAAATGTCTTTCTATCTATTTATGTCTCTCGGCTGAAGAGCAGCGCTTGTGTTGCTGCCAGCCCGCCCCTGACGGAGAATGGAAATGACAAATAAGCGAAAAAAAAATTAGCTGTATCCAAGGGAAAAAATTTTGTAAGATACATTGTCACTGGTATAAACGGCGTTCTGTAAACTCCGCCCACTTGTGCGTAGGAAAGGTCGAGGAAAGTTCCACTAATCCTCCTGTCGAAACTCCGCAACTTTCCTGGCAGGTACGATACCCCACCACATTATTATGACTACCGGTCAAAAGCCCGAATAATTACTTCTTGCAGTGCGGGCCAGCTGCGACACGTGCAGGAAGAGAATCAATGAGGCCCTGGAAGGTACCGGTAGGGATGTGTAGAAGAGCTGAGGACTCTGATGTGCTGTTTTCCTTTACAGCAACTACTAATGAAATTGAGTGGAGATGGTCGAACAAGAACTAATTCTATAATGCCAATTTTTTACATTTGGAATTGATCATAGTTTACTTCATCTTCTGTCGAACTCAATCACAAAATTTCTGGTTATGACTAGACCTTCAGAAATTACAATGGAAAGCATCAAAATCAAAATACAAACATGGAATTTAAAAATAGAATATCTTCTATTTGACAAAGCACCCTTTCAACTAAATATAAAAGAATGTACTGTCCGTACTCCTAGTGCAGCATATGGTATATAAAATAAACTTGAAATTCGTTTCAAAAATACATAAAAGACCAGTAGTACGTACGTGTAGAGGTGAAATAAGCTGAATATAGTTTCATTTCTCACTCCTAACGCTAATTTGAGTATCTCCACAAGTAACTTAAAAACAATTTTTATGATAATTAATTAAAAACCCTCAGCTGCCGACAGGTGTTGTTGACATGCCTTGATGCGGACAGCTGAAAATATGTGCCCTGACCGGGACTCGAATCCGTGATCTCCCACTTACATGACACACTCCATCCATCCATCTGAGCCACCGAGGACACACATGAATAGCGCGACTGCAGGGACTTAACCCTCGCACGCTTCCCGTGAGACCCACATTCCCAACTGTGCACACTCTACATACGTTATGTTCCTAATAGATACTTGCCCATCCACTCATTACTTGCGCCAACTAAGCTGACGATTCCCGTAAGAGTTTCGGCAACCTGTACGCATTCTCACAGACCAAGGTCAATGGCCAGGTAGCCTTGAGCTATATACCTTTATATGAAGATAGTAGCTGTTCTCTTACGGGAATCGTCACCTGCATGGTCATCAATGTTATCTGTTCTTCTGAGAATAGTTACTACCTTCATAATGTTTTTATAAATCGTCAGTATTGCCAAGTGGAAGATATATATGTACTATCACTGAAATTAGCTAAGGTAACCTTTTAAAAAAACAAAGTGTGAATCATAAAATTACGTAATAACAAATTTTCTATGATGACAATGCACAATGATTTTCTGTATTAGGAAACAGTATGCATGTCGCCCATTGGGACTGCTTTTCTTTCATCAGAAGCTTGTTTACGTTCCTGGGCATTTGGATGGCGGTGTCAACGGGGCTCGGACAGGCCCGCTGCTAAACTTCTACCTACCTTGAGCGCATCTGAATAGCCCACTACGAGAGTAGGGATCGTCTTCGTTGGACCAGAACTCGGGGTGCAAATAGACAGTCATTTAGTGAGCAACTAATTGCCAGGAATATTGGGCGCAAAGTTCACAGATTATTGTTCGGGGGCGAATTTCAATGGGCGCAGCTTTCGTAGCCCCGCGGATTAGCCGCGCGGTCTCAGGCGCCTTGCCACGGTTCGCGCAGCTACCCCCGTCGTAGGTTAGAGTCCTCCTTCGGGCACGGGTGTGTGTGTGTTGTCCATAGCCTAAATTACTTTAAGTTAGATTAAGTAGAGTGTAAACCTAGGGATCAATGACCTTAGCAGTTTGATCCCATAGGAACTTAACCATAAATTTCCAAAAAATGGTTCAAATGGCTCTGAGCACTATGCGACTTAACTTCTGAGGTCATCAGTCACCTAGGACTTAGAACTAAGTAAACCTAACTAACCTAAGGACATCACACACATCCATGCCCGAGGCAGGATTCGAACCTGCGAACGTAGCGGTCACGCGGGTCCAGACTGAAGCGCCTAGAAACGCACGGCCACACCGGCCGGCCAAAATTTCCAGCATTCATACACTCGTGACAAACAAAAATTGCTTATGTTACACCGGAATCAAAACAACGGTCCTTGGAATCGAATCGTTCAGTATCCCCTATAAACTGAAGTTCCAGTAAATGGTTTCAGCCCGTAAAATTATGTGCACTGTGTTTTGAGATATGCAAGGTATTTTGGTTGCCGATTTTTTTGCCGCAACGTGGCGCATGCAGTGGACACAGTTATTTTGAGATCTTAAAGAAATTGCGCCGCCGAATTCAAAACAAACAGCATGGCATCCTCCGTAGAGTGATAGTTTTGCTGCACTTGAGATAACATCGCCATGTGTGGGAACAGTGTTAGCACCCTCCGCGTATCCCTGACTTAGCGCTCAGTGGCTGTAACTTGTTCTTGCACTTAAAGAAGCGCCTTTCTGGATAGCGCTAGAAGGAAGAAGATGTTACCAGGTCAGTACAGGACTGGTTAAAACTGCAGGCGGCAGAGTTCTGTGAGGATGGACTTTGGAAGCTGGTCATAGCATACGATAAGTACCTTAACAAGAGTAAAAATTATGTTGAAAAGAAGACTTGAAGTCGAGCTTTTCATCTAAAAATAGTTGTTGTATTGTTTTTATTTTCATTTTATTTTAACATGGCACTTCAAAAAATTTCCTCTTATTTGATGAAGCTCTGGCATGGACATTGCACAATTTATAATTCAGAAGTTCATATAAAACAGCTTCCAGTTTTCAGTGGTCGAAGAGATACAGCTGCGCCGCACGGGGTAGCCGTGTGGTCTCGGGCGCCTTGTCACGGTCCATGAGGCTCCCCCCGTCGGAGGTTCGAGTCCCCCTCGGGCATGGGTGTGTGTGTGTTGTCCTTAGCGTAAGTTAGTTTAAGGTAGATTAAGTAGTGCGTCAGCTGAGGGACCGATGACCTCAGCATTTTGGTCCCACAATACCTTACCACAAATTTCCAAGATATAGCTGGCTGAAGTTGTGTACGCTTCACAGTACAGGTATAACTGCTGACCGGCCCTTAGAATTCGAAGTCTGGCATCTGGACGATCTGGCAACACTATAGGATGCGGAAGTATCTGCAGGCAGTGCTGTATTTCGCTCGAGGTGTTAAAATGCTCGCCTTTTAGTAGTATACGTCACGCAGTGTAGATACAGAGCACCGAGTTCGAATCCACTCTTTCTGTGTTTTTTTTTTTTTACCCCTTCTCGGCTGTCTGCTAAGGGCGTCAGTCTGATGGAACCTCGATTTGGCGAGAGAGCTCGTGGTTGCGCCAACATCAACACAGTTTATGCTCGAGAGTTTGCTGGTCCAGCAGTGGCCACCGACCACCAGCCACTTGACGGCGACCACCGTCTCACCAGGTGGGTGCGGCGCGTTTCTGCTCTCACATAGGTAAGCCTGAAATTGTTTCTTGTTCAAGTTTGGCGTTTCGCGCAAAATAACTTCGATAAACCGAATGAACACCGTGCAGTTACACAAGACGCTTATGTCACTAAAAGTGTGTTCAACAATTGTCATTTTCTTATTTGAAGTACTAGTACTCGTCTTCCAGTTGCGAATTGGATTTTGCTCATTTTAAATCTTACGAACATAGTTTGAACGTTGTACAGGGACACCCAAAGTCCGTCAACATTTGAAACGATCAAATCACGGAATAATGTACATAGAGAGGTAAAACTTGACTCACATGCCTGAAATGCCACGGAGTTTTATTGAAACCAAAAACGAATGCAGAAACCGTTCAAAATATAGTGCTGGAAAGCAACACGTCAGTGACGCTGGATGAGAATTGTGTATGAGCTGTAGTGAGAGGAGAAAAATGCGCCAGCAGTCGCGGCATTTTGGCTTTAACAGAAAAAGCACTGTTAGTGAAGCTTTACTATCACAATGGAGAATCCGCTTGATACGCCCGCTAAACCAGCTGGGCAGAACAGGTGATTAGAATTGTGGAAAGGGCCAAATAAGGTTGGGGTCAGTTTCACGTTAAACTTTTAATTGAATAACACATTTACAACCAAAGCGGCACATAGCCGAACTTTTACAACTACGAGTTTCAAACTTCAAATCTTTCACGGCTGAAGGCCTCCAAACAAGAAATCTTAAAAATCAACAAGGTAAACTTCAAGTGAGTGAAAACACGCAATTACAGTTACATACAAAAATAACTAAAAAATCTATATATCGCAGCTAGGCTGAAAGCCTCAAGGCAAGGGTGGATAGACAAACATAAACGAAGTACAATACAAACGGCTGAAGGCCCAAAATAAAATTTTCAATATTATAAAATAAATTACGATAAACTTTCAAAGGCAGAAGGCCGCAATGTTTAAGATTGGAAGGTAATTTTAAGAATAAGGTTACAAAGTTGAAGGCCCACAATTAATTATCCAGAATTTTAAGAAAATATAACCATAAACCGTAAGTTTTAAGTAGCTGAAACTGGACTAAAAGAAAAGACAACACAACGGCAACAACCTTTCAGCAAATATCCACTTGCCGGAATTCAAACTTACTTACATAAAACACAGTAAAACCAAGAATGCTGTTTTTAATCATTGGCTATCATAGATTATAACCAGACAGTTAAACACCGATGAGTAAGACGGTAAAGACAGCAGCACTCAGAAGCCTCCAGGGGGTCGGTCTGCCCTCGTTCACTTAGGCGAGACAGGTGGTGAGCCCAACTACACTTGATCTGTCGGAACCCAACCAAGGGACAGCCATAGACCGACCGACAAACGACTTGCTTGCCACCAATCGGTACATAAGAATTCAAACACAAAATGTTACGGGCGTGATTATCCACAATGTAATATGTATATGAATTAAGCTGTCAAAACTACACAACGTGTTGGACAGAGACAACAGGTGAGGAAAGGACGCTGCCTGAAATTACGTTAGTGGCCAGGGCAGAGAATCTGAACACTAACGGCCACAAGGCAGAAAATTCCGCTGGTGCACTTAAATTGAAGTCAACAAGTATAGTTAATTCCACCGCATGGCGACTAAATTTCAGCAATACAAACACTCGATGTTGCGCCTAGGAAAACCTCTCCAACAGCGAACCACCGAAACGAACCACACAACATGAATGGACGTGGCTTGGGTACTTAAAAACCACTCAAGTTTGACGTCCTGGGTTGGTGAACCACGAAGCTCGTAGCGATCGGACAACTCCAAACAAGCTCCAACACTGCGCAGGGACTGCCAGCGGACCCAGCCGACTGCACTGCGCGGAGATAACTTCCCTGGTCCGCAGCAACCGACCGACTCCTCTCACAATGCCGACAACATCTAAAATAGTCCTCAGTGGAAATCACACAAACGACACACACAACCAGACAAACACTTGCACGAAGACCTGAACGATACCCAACAGTAACTAAGCACGCACGAAGACAAATCGGGAGTCGATGCACACACACACAGCCGACTCATGAACGATCGGCGAGCCAAAACGCGTCGTCAGGTAGGACGACCGACCGTCGATCCACCAAGATTGTGGCTCGGCGCAAGTGATGCGTGGCGGCAATGCGAGCCACGTCGACGCAGACCTCACTGCTGCTTCAACCCGACTCCACTTGTGCCGCATTGCAACTCCCCGACTTGCAGGTCCTGACTGCGCTCCAGACACGTTCCAACTGACTGGCAGTCCGAACTCGCGACCTGAACTGGCTTACGACAGACAACGCCCGGGAAGTAATAGCAGTCAAGCAAAGATACTACGAAAGGGGATATATCGATACGCGCTGCTAGCGCCGGTCAGTCAGGCAAAGCAGCAACTCAGTAACAGTAGTAATTTAAATTAACGTAGTCAAATGCATTGAGATTGACGGACATCATTTTGAGCATTTATTGCATTAATGTGGTATTTACAGGTAATCACGCTGTAACAGCATGCGTGCTCGGAAATGATAAGTTCACAAAGGTACATGTGTCACATAGGAACAACCGAAATAAAATATTCAAACGTACCTACGTTCTGTATTTTAATTTTAAAATCCTACCTGTTAGCAACTGTTCGTCTAAAATTGTGAGCCATATGTTTGTGACTATTACAGCGCCATCTATCACAAAGCGAAAAAAGTGGTCCAACTAAAACATTCATATTTCTTTACGTACTACATGAATATGTAATAAAAAAGGAGGTTCCTATTTTAAAAAACGCAGTTGATATCCGTTTGACCTATGGCAGCGCCATCCAGCGGGCCAACCATAGCGCCATCTGGTTTCCTCCTTCAAGCTAGACGAGTTTCGTTCTTTGTAGTTTTTTCGTTTGATGCTTATTTCGTGAGATATTTGGCCCGGTCACTATCAATGGACCACCCTGCGCATCAGTTTTACAGTTTTACAATGAGTTTATAAACATTGTCACTATCTCTTCTTTCGTCTAAGTTTTCAATGAATTTGTTGAAAGTACTTCTTCTTCATTCACTTATGGTGTTTTTAAATTTGCTGTTATCTTTCACCATTCTACCACATACCTTTGTTCTCTCATTGAATCCACTTTCTTCCTCGCATTCACTCTGTCTGTTTTCATGAGAGAGAAAAATCTGGAGAAACCTCGTGGGTGTCCCGGCAGTACCCGATGGATCAAGTAGAACAGCATCAGTCACGTTCCGCTTGGATACTGAACATGAATGTTCGGTCGCCCCGCTCATCTGCATAAGATATCCATCCTGCCGTTTGCGGGTGTTCTGTGTCACGATCAAAGAACATTTAAAAGAGTGTAAAAAATTAAGTGATTGTAATGCAGACTGAATAACATTGAATTGGGAATCATGAAGAAGAAGAACGACAATAAGTGCCAGAACTTTAAAGTAATAGTTATAATTTATGGTGTTGAGTTCATAAAAATAGTTCCACACAGAAACTGCAGCTAATGTTGTCTTTTACTTTGTGGTTTATCTTTCCTAGCCATGATGATGGAAATAAGGCGAGAAATGAGTGCTGTAGCCCTTAGATAGCTCTGAGTAATGGAGTCACGCTATAATGTGAAGGCTGCATTGGCTCTTGCTTCAAATCTCGCTGGAAGCCAGCTTAACTATTCTGTGCCAGTGCTACAACCAACCAGATCGAAAATGAATAAGGAAATCTTAGAAAACTTCTGTATCAGTAACCTTCTCACTAGTTCCAGTACTGTATAGTGTAACAACGAAAAACTTACGATATTCCATACTTCATAAGGCCTTTTATTTCTTCTGCCTACATAATTTTGATTTTTGTCAATAGATCATTTTAGTTATGACATCGTGGCACTGAGTAAGTTATTAACTGGGTTTTTTTAATGCGTCCACTCTAATAATTTTGACTGTGTGCACAAATGTGATACATTTACCGTAATTTATCAATCTGTGATTATAATTACAGCATACAATATGCAGAATTTTGGACCTGTCATGACATTGTGATTGGCTCAAATGGTTCAAATGTCTCTGAGCACTACGGGACTTAACATCTTAGGTCATCAGTCCCCTAGAACTTAGAACTACTTAAAAGTAACTAACCTAAGGACATCACACACATCCATGCCCGAGGCAGGATTCGAACCTGCGACCGTAGCAGTCCCGCGGTTCCGGACTGCAGCGCCTAGAACAGCACGGCCACAACGGCCGGCCATTATGACATCTGCTAAACAAACGTTAAGCTTCTGAAACTGACATACTAATCTATTGAAACCGATAAAGCAAAATAAAAATAGCTCTGCAACTGAAATATACACTATATTGCAGCTGCTGAGAACATAACAACTATGAAAAAATAATGTTTTAATATGTCACAGGACAGCACGTAAATACACCTTTCAACACACTGTCCATTCTGTTCAGCTGCTCTTCCAAATCCTTTTGCTATCTCTGAAAGAATTACAGTATCATTGGCAGACGTCAAAGTTTTCATTTCTTCTCTGTGATCTATGGTTCCCACTCAATTTTTTTTTTTTTTTTTACTACTTGCTGAATGTACAGATTGAATAACATTGGTGATAGGCTACAATGCTGCCTCACTCCCTTCTCAGCCTCTTTCATGCCCCTCGACTTTTGTAACGGCCTTCTGGTTACTGTGAAAGTTGTAAATAGCCTTCTCTCCCTGTGTTTTAATACCCCTGATACGTTCAGAATTTCAAAGACAGTATTGTAGTTAACATTGTCAAAAGTTTTCTCAAAGTCTACACATGCTATAAAAGTAGGTTTGCCTTTCCTTAACCTATCTTCTAAGTAAAGTCGTAGGGTCAGTATTGCCATGCATGTTCCTACATGATCCGACTTCTACCAATCTTTCCATTCTTCTATTAAGAATTCGTATTAGTATTTTGCAACCAAGGTTTATTAAACAGATAGTTGGATATTATTGACACCTACATTCTTTGGAATTGGAATTACTACATTATTCTCGAAATCTGAGAGTATGTGGGCTGTCTTATACACATTGCACATCAGATGGAAGGGTTTTGTCATGGTTGGCTCTGCCAAGGCTCTCAGTAGGTCTGACGCAATGCTGTCTACTCCCGGGGCCTTGTTTCGACTCAGATGTTTCAATGCTCTGTCATATTCTACTCGCAGTATCACATCTACATCATACTTTTTAAGCCACCTAAGGCTTTGTGGCGGAGGATATTTTTTGTACCTCTAACTAAGCCCTCCAACCCTATTCTAATGGCGAATAGCGCGTGGGAAGAATGCATTAACTGTAGTTTCTCGAATGTTCTCCTCATATTCATTACGTCAGACTTACGTGGGGGATGAGGGCAGTAATAAATTGTCCAACTATCCCCAGAAAGTGTTCTCTAGAAATTTCGACAGAAATTCCCTCAGTTATGCACAACGCCTCTCTTGTAAGACCTGCCAATGGAGTTTGTTGAGCATCTCCGTAACACTCTCGTGTCGACTAAGCAATCCTGTGACGAAATGTGACGCTCTTCATTGCATCTTCTCTCTCTCTCTCTCTCTCTCTCTCTCTCTCTCTCTCTCTCTCTCTCTCTCTCTCTTCTATCAGTCCTATCTGCTAGGGATCCCAGATAGATGAACAATACTCACGAATAGGTCGATCAAGTGCCTTATAGGCCACTTCCTTCGTGGATGAGTTATATTTCCTTGAGATTCTTCCTATGAATCTGAGCCTGGCATCTGCTTTTCCCTTTATTTGTTATATGTGGTCATTCCATTTAAGGTCGCTCTGGATAGTTACTTCCTGTGTATACGCAATATGTTACATTTATTTACGTTCAGGGTCAACTATCAGAGCCTGCACCATTCATCAATTCTCTGGAAGTCATTCTACAAATCGTTACTATTTCTGTCGTTACTACTTTGTTATAGGTAACCGCATCATATGCGAACAGCCTTAGACAGCATCCGACTCTTTCAACTAGATCATTTATATACATTGTAAACAGTAAAGTTCCTATAACACTTCCTTGGAGTACCCTGGAAATTACCTTCACATCTGTCGATGTTGTTCTATTAAGAGCGACGTGCTGGATTCTGTCTGCAAGCAAGTCTTGAATCCAGTCGCAAATCTGCTCCGATGCTCGATAAGCTCATACTTTTTCAGTGCGGGACGGTGTCCGATGCCTTCCTGAAGTCAAGGAACACGACATTAATCTGAACGACATTTTTTACGGCGTTGTGGACCTCATCTTCATCTACGTCCTCTTCCATTTCCATAACATTCCCTTCAAGTTCATCTCCCTTGCATAACGCTCTACGTTCTTCTTTCACCTTTCATCTTTCCATTCTTTGCATACGACTGGTTTTGCATTTGAGCTCTCTATATTCACACACTTGTTTCTCTTTTCTCCAAAGACGTCATTAATTTTCCTACCAGAAATACCTAGCTTTCTCCTACGGAACTATGCTTCTAAATCCTTACATTTGCCCTTTAGCCATTCCTGCTTAGACCGAGCGAGTTGGCGTACTGGTTAACACATTGGACTCACTTTCGGGAGGAAGACGATTCAAACCGACGTCCGGCCATCCAGATTTGGGTTTTCTGTGATTTCTCTAAATCTTTCTGGTCAAATGACGGCGTGGTTCCTTCGAAGGCGCACGGCGGATTTTCTTCCCCACCCTTGACGCAATCCGAGCATGTGCTCCGTCTCTATTGACCTCGATGTCGACGGGACGTTAAAGCCAATCTTCCTTTCTTTCTTCATTCCTGCTCAGCCATTTTGCACTTACTGTCAGTCTCACTATTTAGACATTCGTATTCCCTTTCACCTGCTCTATTGACTTCATTTATGTATTTGATCCCCTGCTACTTTAACTATTTCATCTCTTAAAGCTACCCATTCGTCTTCTACTGTTTTTATCCCCCTGTTCTAGTCAATCGTTGCCTAGTAGTCTCTCTGAAAGTCTCTCAACAACCTGAGGTTCTTTCAAGCTATCCAGGTCCCATCTTCCTAGTATACTACCTTTTGTAGTTTCTGTAGTTCTAATTTACAGTTCATAACCAATAAATTGTGGTCAGAATTCACATCTCCCCCTGGAAATGTATTACAATTCAAAATGTGGTTCCGAAATCACTATCTTACATTTATATAATCAATCTGAAATCTTCCGGTGTCTCCAGGTCTCTTCCACGTGTACAACCTTCTTTCATGATTCTTAAACCAAGTGTTAGTTATGATTACACTATGCTCTGTGCAAATCTCTACCAGGTGACTTTCTCTCTCATTCCCTTCCCCAAGACAATATTCACATACAATTTTTCCTTCTGTTTCTTTTCCTAGTATCGAATACCAGGGCCCCATCACAGTTAAATTTTTGTCTGCTTTAACTAGCTGACAATTTTGTTTTACCTCACAATACATTTCTTCAATCTCTTCACCATCTGCAGAGTTAGTTGGCATATAAACTTGTACTATTGTGTTGCGTGTTGGCTTTGTATCTATCTTGGTTATGATAATCTGTTTACTATGCTGTTCACAGTCCTTTACCCGCATCCCTACTTTCTTATTCACTATTAAAACTACACCTGCGGTTCCCTTGCTTGATTTTGTATTTATAACCCTGTATTCAACTGACCAGAAGTTCTGTTCCTCCTGCCACCACACTGCACTAATTCCTACTATATCTAACTTCATCCTATTCATTTCCCTTTTTAAATTTTCTAGCCTACCAACCCGATTAAGGGATCTACCATTCCACCCTCCGATCCTTAGAATAACAGTTTGTTTCCCCTGATGATGACATCCTCCAGACTAGTGCCCGGCAGGTGATCCGTATGGGGGACTATTTTACCTCTGGAATATCTTACGTAAGAGGATGCCGTCATCATTTAATCATACAATAGAGCTGCATGCTCTCGGTAAAAATTACGGCTGTAGTTTCCCCCTACTTTCAGCAAGGCTTTCTTGGTTGATGTTACAAGGCCAGCCCAGTCAGTCACCCAGACTGTTGCCCCCGCAAATACTGACAAGAATGCTGCCACTGTGCAGGAATCACACGTTTGTCTGGCCTCTCAACAGATGCCCTTCCGCTGTGGTTGCACCTACGGCGTGGGCGTATGTACCGTAGAGGCCCGCAAGCCACTCCTCCGCCGAAAGGTCCGCGATTCATGGACGATGGACTCATTTGTAACCTTCAGGTGTTATTTCACTGCACTAGCAATGCAAATTCACCATACAGCTACATCACCCAATTTATTTTGATATTCAGTTGACGTACAATCGATCTCTATAGTATTTTGTCTCGACATCTTGTACCAAATAGGCTTGCGAAATCGACAACTTCAGCTGATTTCGTAATAAAGTCCTCCCATTCTCGACGAATGTCCATGGTACTTGTCAGTGGTACTTTTGATACTCCAATTTCGATGAACGTTTGAACCTGGTCAGTCTAGAATTGAAGGAAACGGTGGAAGTAGCTGTTAAGTCGCTAAAATGTGTTTTGAGTTATGCATGTTATTTCTTTGGTGAAATTCAAAGAAAAGAGTGTAAATAAAGTAAGACAAATCGAATTATATACTTTTCCTAGTGACTCATATGGAAAAATCGGTAGTGTAGTCAACCTAATGCTAACTACACTACTGGCCATTAAAATTGCTACACAACGAAGATGCCGTGCTACAGACGCGAAATTTAACCGACAGGAAGAAGATGCTGTGATATGCAAATGATTAGCTTTTCAGAGCATTCACACAAAGTTAGCACCAGTGGCGACTTTGATAAAGGACGGATTGTAGCCTATCGCGATTGCGTTTTATCGTATAGCGACATTGCTGCTCGCGTTGGTTGAGATCCGATGACTGTTTGCAGAATATGGAATCGGTGGGTTCAGGAGGGTAATACGGAACGCCGTGCTGGATCCCAACGGCCTCGTATCACTAGCAGTCGAGATGACAGGCATCTTATCCGCATGGCTGTAACGGATCGTGCAGCCACGTCTCGATCCCTGAGTCAACAGATGGGGACGTTTGCAAGACAACAACCATCTACACCAACAGTTCGATGACGTTTGCAGCAGCAAGGACTATCAGCTTGTGGACCATGGCTGTGGTTACCCTTGATGCTGCGTCAGAGACAGGAGCGCCTGTGACGATGCACTTAATGACGATCCTGGGTGCACGAATGGCAAAACGTCATTTTTTCGGGTGAATCCAGGTTCTGTTTACAGCATCATGATGGCTGCATCCGTCTTTGGCGACGTCGCGGTGAACGCCCATTGGAAGCGTGTATTCGTCATCGCCATACTGGCGTATCACCCGGCGTGATGGTATGGGGTGCCATTGGTTACACGTCTCGGTCACCTCTTGTTCGCATTGACGGCACTTTTAACAGTGGACGTTGCATTTCAGATGTGTTACGACCCGTGGCTCTACCCTTCATTCGATCTCCATGCGAAATCCTACATTTCAGCAGGATAATGCACGACCGCATTTGCAGGTCCTGTACGGGACTTTCTGGATACAGAAAATGTTCGACTGCTGCCCTGGCCAGCACATTGTCCAGATCTCTCACCAATTGGAAATGTCTGGTCAATGGTGGCCGAACAACTGGCTCGTCACAATATGCCAGTCACTACTCTCGATGAACTGTGGTAGGGCGTGTTGAAGCCGCATGGGCAGCTGTACCTGTACACGCCAACCAAGCTCTGTTTGAGTCAATGTCCAGGCGTATCAAGGCCGTTATTACGGCCAGAGGTGGTTGTTGTGGGTACTGATTTCTCAGGATCTATGCACCCAAATTGCGTGAAAATGTAATCACATGTCAGTTCTAGTATAATATATTTGTCCAATTAATACCCGTTTATCATCTGCATTTCTTCTTGGTGTAGCAATTTTAATGGCCAGTAGTGTAAATTCGTGGTTCACTTTCTCCTGCAGAGCCTTTCAGCTATCATTAGCATGCTAGCCGGAAGTGCAGGACAGTGAGACTGAAGAGATACATCATGTTTTGGAGCCACAGATGGGTGCCCCGTGGAGGCAGCTGCTGGTGGCGGCCGCTTGCCTGTCGGCGTCGACGGCGGCCCGCATACTGGCCGTGTACAGCGTGCCGGCCTGGAGCCACTGGAACGTGTTCCGGCCACTGCTATGGGAGCTGGCTGAGAGGGGGCACCACGTCACCATCCTCACCTCCCACCGCGAGAACCAGCCGCACCCTAACTGGACTGTTGCGCCAGTTGGCGAGCACCTCGATCTGATGCCGGGTGAGTCACAACACAACCACTTGCCGACACCGCCATCAATTGTACACATATCTGTGCTGTGACTATCATATAAACCTACTTCTAGTCTTCTTAAGTGAGGTAACACACTTGCAGCTAGATATGAAACATATGGAAAAGAGCATCGACTTCATTCTCCGCATACGCAAACAGCTGCAGTTACTTTTACTAGGATATTATATTTTTTCTGGAGCAATGTTGCTCCAACAACATATACAATAGCTGGTCAACAGTATCCAGACACTTGTTAGTGGACACTAATATGAGGTATGTCCACCCTTCGCTTGTGTGACGGTTTGATCTCTACTGGAGACGCTTTCAATGAGCTTTCTAAATGTCTGTGGAGAAAGAGAAGCCCACTCTTCCTCAAGTGATGAAATCAGAAGAGTTAGTGAAGTTGGACGCTGGAGTCCAGAGGGAAGTCCACATACGACGGGTGTTTGAAAAGTCCACGCAAAAATTAAAACTACTTACGTGTTTGGGGTAAACCTTTTTTATTTTTCGACATAGTCTCCTTTTAGACTTACACACTTTATGCAACGCTCTTCTAATTTGTTGATCCCTTCCGAATAATAGGAATAGTCCAAGTCTACAAAATAGCTATTAGTTGGTGCAATCGCCTCCTCGTTTGAACTAAATCTTCGTCCTGCCAGCCATTTCTCCAAATTGGGGAACAGATAGTCGCCCGAGGGGGCCAAATCTGGAGAATAGAATTTTGCAACCACAACTGCTGAGGTGTGTGCTGATGCATTGTCGTGATAGAAAAGGAGTTTCTTGCGGTCCAATCGCCGGCGTTTTTATTGCAGTTCTGTTTTCAACCGGTCCAATAACGATAAATAATATTCACTTATAATAGTTTTACCCTTTTCCAGATAGTCGATGAGGATTATCCCTGTCGAATTCCAAAAGGCAGTCGCCATAACCTTTCCGGCCGAAGGAATGGTCTTCGCCTTTTTTGGGTGCAGATTCTCGCTTGGTAACCCATTGTTTAGATTATTGTTTGGTCTCAGGAGTTTAGTAATGTATCCATGTTCTATCCACAGTGACGAAACGACGCTTAAAGTCTTGAGGATTCTTCCTGAACAGCTGCAAACCATCCTTGCAACACTTCACACGATTCCGTTTTTGGTCAAGCGTGAGCAATGGCGGAATCAATCTTGCGGATAGCTTTCTCATGTCCAAATGTTTATGCAAAGTATTATGCACCCATTCATTCGAGATGCCCACAGCACTAGCAATCTCACGCACCTTAACCCTTCTGCCATCCATCACCATATGGATTTTATCAAATGGTTCAAATGGCTCTGAGCACTATGGGACTTAACATCTGAGGTCATCAGTCCCCTAGAACTTAGAACTACTTAAACCTAACTAACCTAAGGACATCACAGACATCCATGCCCGAGGCAGGATTCGAACCTGCGACCGTGGTGGTCGCGCGGTTCCAGACTGAAGCCCCTAGAACCGCTCGGCCACAGCGGCCGGCGGATTTTATCAATGATTTATGGAGTCGTAACCTCCACAGGGCGTCCAGAACGTTCAGCATCACTTTTGCCCAAATGGCCACTCCGAAAATTTTGAAACCACTTATAAACTGTTCTAATCGAAGGTGCAGAGTCACCGTAATGTTTATCAAGCTTCTCTTTAGTCTTCTGAGACGTTTTGCCTTTCATAAAGCAATGTTTAATCACCACACGAAATTCTTTTTCGTCCATTTTTTGACAAAAACTTAACTTTCTTGATTCACACGAATACCAAACACAAATAAATAGACCAATATGGCTGAAACTTGATGTGCGTTCTTTGCAAAGATGCTACTAACTAAACATGACCTCGATACACGCCGGTGGTGCCATCTCTCGCACTTTGCACGGACTTTTCAAACGCCCCTCGAACTATCTCATCCAGAAAATGTTCCATTGGGTTCAGGTCGGAATTCTGGGGAGGTCAAGTCATTGCACAAAAGTTATTGTCCACAAACTGTTGCGTCACAGATAGTGCTTTATGATAGGGTGATTTGTCACGCTGATAGAAACAGTCTTCGTCTGCGAGCTTTTGCTCAACCATATGCAACATATAATGTTGTAAGATGCATTCATGCTCTTCTGCATTTAGCTTTTCCTTCAGCGCAATAAGTGAACTACACTGTACCCATGAGAAACAACCCCGTGCCGTACCACCACCTCCTTCGTGTTCACTGGCAGTATTACACATAATGACAGCTAAAGTTCTCCAGGCATTCGCTACAACCAAGTACTTCCATCGGATTGCCACAGGATACAGCGTGATCCTTCACTCCAAATCACTCATTTCCAGTCATCTACTGTCCCGTGGCACCGATCTCTACATCACCTCAAGCATCGTTTAGCACAGAAGTGGGTGACATGAGTACCTGCTCATCACTGAATCCCATTCCTTTTAACTCCCTACGCACAGTAATCATGCTAGCTGGACAGCTGGTAGCACTTTTGGAACTCAAGAGTGATTCCTTCTGCTGACGTCAAGGGATTTTTTACAGCCACCCTCTGCAATACTCGACGATCCCTGCCTGTCAGTAGACAAGAGTGTTGTATCTTGGAAGGCTTTCTGATTTACGCCTGTAGCCAGTTCTGCAATAGAAATTTAATATATTTTCTTACTCCATTTTCAAATGGTGGCATTCACTTTGTTTATCCTGCAGTCTTTCTGTGAAATTAACAAAAATACTCGGGGTAAAGAAGGTTATTTCACATGAGAAAAAAATGTCATCAGGCACAACGTGGGCTTGTGGCTAGTAACAAATACTTATCGAAATTTAACAGCGTTGCAATAGAGAAAACCTTGTCAATAATGTACATATTTCAAACATTGATTGCTTCCAAACTACGGAAGATAGAGACACAATTGCAACTTTCCTGGAAAGAGAAAAGATCAAATTTTTATGCATGTAACGTGAGCACCATGAGTTACACGACATGTATCAGAATGGTGGCTAATTTCCTGCCACATACGAAGTAGATGGTCCCTCGTTATCGAATTCACAGCTTCAACAATGCGATGTCGCAGACTTTCAACACTGACAGGTATAGGGGGGATAAAAAAGCTGTCTTTTACGTAACCGCACAGAAAAAAGACGCCAGGTGTGAGGTCTGGAGACCTGGGGGGACACCGACGATGAAGTTCATGATCTGCTCCTCCTCTTCCAGTCCACCGACCTGGAATGATGTCATTCAGGTAACGTAGGACGTGCTTAGAGAACAGTTAACGCTTCATAATATGCAGTCTAAGAGAAAAAAAGATTAACTCCAAAGGTACTTTCCGACTGACGGAAATAGGCTGATGTGACGTAAATATGCGCACAAAAAATGATTATACTTACAGAAAAATTAGATGATTAATTCAAGAGAAAGAGATTCAGAAACTAAGCAAGTCAATAACGATAGGAAGATAGTAACTGTTCTGAAAGAACACATACCAATATTGCCCATGCAGCTTCTCTAGAAAGAAATGATAATTAATCGAAACCTTCAGCTGCTAACAGGTGTTGCTGATATACCTCAATGGGGAAAGCTAAAAACGAGTTCCCCTACTGGGACTCGAACCCGGGATCTCCTGCTATCCATCTTTTTTTTTCTTTTTTCTTTCTTCATTTTGTTCGCTTTTGTTCGTTGGATCTGCTGGGGGCGGACGTTGTAAGACATCCGTTTTAATTTCGTTGTTGCTCGATTAACTCAGTTTTTTTTTTTTTTTTTTTTGTTACACAGGGCAGCTAGCCCTCTGACCGAACACGCTGAGGTACCGTGCCGGCTGTCCATCTAAGCCTGCGAGGGCACAGAGGACAGGGCAACTGCAGGGACTTATCCCTTGCGCGCTTCCCGTGAGACCCACATTCCCAACTGTCCACAACCTACATTCGTAATGTTCCTAAAGAATATTTGTCCATTCATTCATTACTCGCGCCAACTAAGGTGACGATTCCCATAAGAGTTCGGCCAAAGTGTGCGCATTTGCACAGATGAAGGTCAATGGCCAGGTAGCCTTTAACTATATGAAGATGGTATCTCTTCCCGAAAGAATAGATACCAATGATGACCATGCATCTTCTCTATAGTTAAAGGCTACCTGGCCATTGACCTTCTTCTGTGCGAATGCGCACACTTTGGCCGAACTCTTACGGGACTCGTCACCTTAGGTGGCGCGAGTAATGAGTGAATGGGCAAATATCCTTTAGCAACATTACGAATGTAGGTTGTGGACAGTTGGGAATGTGGGTCTCACGGGAAGTGCGCCAGGGTTAAGTCCCTGCAGTCGCACTATTCATATGTGTCCTAGGTGGCTTAGATGGATAGAGCGTCTGCCATGTAAGTAGGAGATCCCGGGTTCGAGTCCCGGTCGGGGCACACATTTTCAGCTGTCCCCATTAAGGAATATCAAGAACACCAGTTGGCAGCAGAGGGTTTCGATTAATTATCATTTCTTAAGTCAATAACGCGTTGCTTTACCTCTGCATCCTGTGAAAGCAGTTATTTGACATTGACTGATGTCGTTCTTTGGAGTATCGTGCCAAATTCTGTCCAACGGATTCACTAGATCGTCAAAATCCGGAGATGGTTGGGAATGTCTGATCGTAATGCCCCAAACGTTCTCGAATGGTGGGAAATCCGATGATCTTGCTGGCCAAAGTACGCAGACTGGCAGTAAAAACTCTTGCCGTGTGCGGCCTACCATTATCTTGCCCAAATGTAAGTCCAGGGTGGCTTGCCATCAAGGGCAACAAAACGGGGCGTAGAATATCGTTGACATACCGCTGTGCTGATGGCAGCCGAAGGATTGGTGCTATAAAAAGAAATGGCAGCCCAGACCATCGCTCTCGCTTGTCAGGAGATATTGTGGGCAACGATCAGTCTGGTATCCCACCTCTGTTCTGAGCCTCTCCAGACACGTCTTCGGCCTGTAATCTAATTGACTGGAGTAGAATTGTCTTCAGTGATCGAGTTGAGTTCCGATGACCACCGAAGAGTTGACTTCTAACGTACCTAGCCACTGGATGCCACGTGAGCAACAAATCTATCAGGGACATTCCAGTCGTCCTAATTCGGCCCATATGGTGATATGGATAATCCACACATTTTTGTAGCCAATGCTAATCCACGCTTAAGGTGGTATAAAGAGAGGTGCCACTGGGCAGTAGATGACTATAAACGAGTGATGAATCTCGTTGTACCCTGCGGCAGTCCGATGAAAGGGCTTGAGTTTGGCGAATGCCTGCATAACGTTAACTGGCATTTATGTTGGGGCAACAATGAAGTGTGTTTTGGTACAGGGATATTTTAGAGGTAACGTTGTGCTCCCATTGTTGAGCTTAAGAATACACTCGATGTTGAAGGATATGACACATTTTACAAAACTGTGTCCTGCGTACAGTAGAGGAACACTAAAGAGCTGATGAGTGGTTGTATCAGCAGAACAATACACGTTCTCAAGAGGCAATATCTGTCAGCAATGGTTTGTGCACAGTAATATTCCCGAAATGGACTGGCCTGCACAGATTGTGAACTAAACCCAATGGAACACCTTTAGAATGAGTTACAACGTCGGCTTTGCTCCAGACGCTAGTGTACAATGCTACTACGATGCTTCTCTGGTTTCGGCTCTTGAGGCAGAACGGTCTGTCATTTCTCCACATACAATGAGACAGCTCATGGAAAGTGTCCCACGCAGAGTAAAAGATATCATAAATCCGAAGGATTGGCACATCCCATATTAATGACCAGTAGGTATCCTGACTCTTGATCAACCAGTGTACATTGTCTGATGTAACTCTTTTTGCGGTTCCCGTTTCTGATCTACATCTCCGCTTCCCAACCCACCAAACACAATTTTCTAATGAATTAATATATTTTTAGAGATTATTAATTCCAGTGTGGCTGGTGCTAAAGAACGAGACGTATAATGAAACTTTCCGCTAACCCCGTCAACCCCTCCACCCAAAAACATTAATATGTGACATTATAATTTTACGTATATAAATTTTCAGATTTCTCAGCTAACTTTTGGACAACAAAGTGCAATGGAAACTTAGAGTCTCGAAAATTCCAAGAAATTCTATAAATTGAAAGCTACGATTAACAGAGGATATTTTCCTGTTCGTTGCTAGAGTACCTACGCTGGTGGACGGCCTTACAAGGAGACCGTATACGGACAACACTCAGACAGGAAACGCAGAAGTTTACAGGCTGACCGTAAGTGCTGTTAACAAGAAATCCGACACGGTTTGCGAGTCCACAGTTAGAGCATGCAAAATCCGCGGGAAGTTGTGTAAAAAAAGGCAGAAAGGAAGCGACTCTCCCCTAAGGAAAGAGACGACTGTCGGAGAACGTAGGTGGAAAAGTTCCAGATAAACAGAGTTCGCTTCATTTACACACCTGCACGGCCGTACTATGCAGACCTGTGTGCACTCAGTTGCATAACACATCTACTTCTAAAAGTTTGGCCGAATCCTTCCCAAGTACTGTATTTCTTTGAGCTGCAATTCCTGGTAATAGCTGAAAAAAATCGCAACACCAAAAACTAATTCATATATAGTAATGAAATTTCGTGAATACATTTGTCTGGATAACATATTAAAGTGATTAACGTTGCAAGATCACAGGTTAACGTAAGCGAGAGATAAGGCATTGGAAATATGAAACGCTGGAATATTAATAACCAGTGTAACAGACAGAATGTTGATTGCAAACGCGCATGCGTCGTTTTGTACAAACGTCGGATGTCAATTTGCGAGATGGAGTTCCTTGCTTGTAGCACTTGCCTGTACAGTACAGGGACAGTTCAAAAATGGTTCGAATAGCTCTGAGCACTATGGGACTTAACATCTGAGGTCATCAGTCCCCTGGACTTAGAACTACTTAAACCTAACTAACCTAAGGACAGCACACACATCCATGCCCGAGGCTGGATTCCAACCTGCGACGGTAGCAGCAGCGCGGTTCCGGACTGAAGCGCCTAGAACCGCTCGGCCACAACGGCTGGCTACAGGAACAGTTAATTTTGTATGTGGGTGACGCTGAAGTAGCGTCCGATGATGTCCCATATAATTGCGTATGCTTCCGCGGCCAGAGTCAGTCGACATAAAAGTTTTCTGGGTATGGTACCACGTCATAATGTAAAAACTACTGCTGCAGTAGTTTTTACATTATGACGCGGTACCATACCCAGAAAACCTTTGTCTATGTCCCATATGTTCTCGATTGGAGACACATCTGGTAGTCCAGCAGGCCAAGGTAACACGTAGATACTATGTACAGTTTGTTGGGTTACAACACCGGTATGTGGGCGAGCGTTATTCTGTTGGAAAGAAATCCTGGAATGCAGTCATGAATGGTAGCACAAGAGGTCGAATCATCAGATTGACGTACAATTTTGGAGTCAAGGTGCGTGTGACAACCATGATAATGATCCTGATGTCGTAAGAAGTCGGATTCCAGTCCAAAACTTCAGGTGTAGCACCAGTGTTTCTAGCACGCAAACGCCGGCCGCTGTGGCCGAGCGGTTCTAGGCGCTTCAGTCCGGGACCGCGCTGGGGTTGCGGTCGCAGGTTCGAATCCTGCCTCGGGCATGGATGTGTGTGATGTCCTTGGGTTAGTTAGGTTTAAGTAGTTCTAAATCTAGGGGACTGATGACCTCAGATGTTAAGTCCCATAGTGCTCAGAGCTATTTGAACCATTTGAATCTAGCACGCAAACAGGTTGGTTACAAGCCCTGAGCTGCCCTCCTATCAAACACACAGCCATCGGAAAACACAACAGACCTGCACCTTGCTCTCCAATGAGCTGTGGCTTGACACCACTGAAGTCGCAAACGGTGATGGTTTGGGGTCATTGGAACGCACGGTACAGAGCGTCTGGCTCGGAGCTGTCCTTGAAGTAATCTATTTGCAACAGTTCGTTGTATCACTGCGGTGCCAACTGCTACTTAAATTGCTGGGCAGATGATATATGATGCACAGTAGTACCATGTGAACGTCCGGAGCCCGGTCTTCTTGCGACCGTACATTCTCGCGGGATTAGCAGAGCGGTCTCCGGCGCTGCAGTCATGGACTGTGCGGCTGGTCCCGGCGGAGGTTCGAGTCCTCCCTCGGGCAGGGGTGTGTGTGTTTGTGCTTAGGATGATTTAGGTTAAGTAGTGCATAAGCTCGGGGACTGATGACCTTAGCAGTTAAGTCCATAAGATTTCAAACACATTTGAACATTTGAAGCAATCGTGTACTTTGGCTACATTCCTGCCAAGTTTTTCCACAGTATCCCAGAAGGAACGTCCGGCTTCTCGTAACCCTATTACACGACCTCGTTTAAACTCAGTGAGGTGATAGTGGCGTCTTTGTCGCCTTAAAGGCATTCTTGGCGAACATCAACTGATCACGTCCAGTCTCAAAGGTAACTAATTCTCACGGCCCTTACAGCGTTGTATTTAAATCAAACCTGATTCGTATCCTCATACTGATGCTACTAACGCCACTTTTACGCGAATAGCACGAAATCAGAAGAGACATCATCTTTCACATGCAGAAACACGCCTAACAACTTTCCTTTATGTGTCACAACTCCTTGCTGGTGTCGCGATTTTTTTCTGTCCGTGTATGTCCTAAAGAGATGAACTGAAAACTGACATAAACAAATTAGTACACTACTGACCATTAAAGTTTGTTACACCACGAAGATGACGTGCTACAGACGCGAAATTTAACCGACAGGAAGAAGATGCTGTGATATGCAAATGATTAGCTTTTCAGAGCATTCACACAAGGTTGGCGCCGGTGGTGACACCTACAACGTGCTGACATGAGGAAAGTTACCAACCGATTTCTCATACACAAACAGCAGTTGACCGGTGTTGCCTGGTGAAACGTTGTTGTGATGCATCGTGTAAGGAGGAAAAATGCGTACCACCACGTTTCCGACTTTCATAAAGGTCGGATTGTAGCCTATCGCGATTGCGGTTTATCGTATCGCGACATTGCTGCTCGCGTTGGTCGAGATCCAATGACTGTTAGCACAATATGGCATCGGTGGGTTCAGGAAGGTAATACGGAACCCCGTTCTGGATCCCAACGGCCTCGTGTCACTAGCAGGCGAGATGAGAGGCATCTTATCCGCATGACTGTAACGGATCGTGCAGCCACGTCTCGATCCCTGAGTCAACAGATGGGGACGTTTGCAAAACAACCATCTGCACGAACAGTCAAACGACGTTCGCAGCAGCATGAACTATCAGATCGGAGACCGTGGCTGCGGTTACCCTTGACGCTGCATCACAGACAGGAACGCCTGCGATGGTGTACTCAACGACGAACCTGTGTGCACGAATGGCAAAACGTCATTTTTTCGGATGAATCCAGGTTCTGTTTACAGCATCATGATGGTCGCATTCGTGTTTGGCGACATCGCGGTGAACGCACATTGGAAGTGTGTATTCGTCATCGCCATACTGGCGCATCACCCGGCGTGATGGTATGGAGTGGTTACACGTCTCGGTGACCTCTTGATCGCATTGACGGCACTTTGAACAGTGGACGTTACATTTCAGTTGTGTTACGATCCGTGGCTCTACCCTTCATTCGATCCCTGCAAAACCCTACATTTCAGCAGGATAAAACACGACCCCATGTTGCAGGTCCTGTACGGGCCTATCTGGATACAGAAAATGTTCGACTGCTGCCCTGCCAGCACATTCTTCAGATCTCTCACCAACTGAAAACGTCTGGTCAATGGTGGCCGAGCAAGTGGCTCGTCACAATACGCCAGTCACTACTCTTGATGAACTGTGGTATCGTGTTGAAGCTGCATGGGCAGCTGTACCTGTACACGCCATCCAAGCTCTGTTTGACTCAATGCCCAGGCGTATCAAGGCCGTTATTACGGCCAGAGGTGGTTGTTCTGGGTACTGATTTCTCAGGATCTATGCATCCAAATTGCGTGAAAATGTAATCACATGTCAGTTCTAGTATAATATATTTGTTCAATGAATACCCGTTTATCATCTGCATTTCTTCTTGGTGTAGCAATTTTAATGGCCAGTAGTGTTTATATAATACAGTAAAATATTTTATATTTCTGTTGCGAGACAACAACAAACTGTCACACCCCCCACCCTCCACCACAGATACGAATCCTAGACGTGCACTTGCTCCCTCCTCACTAAAGCCCTTCCCTCGTAGGCACGTACATAGATGTTTTCTCCTTCGGGGCGGACAAGATCGGTATAATGAGGCGCTTGATGCGGTACGGCGAGCGTTCGTGTCCGAGGCTGATGGAAGAGCCCGAGGTGCAGCGACTGCTGGCGTCGCCGGACGAGAGCTTCGACCTGCTCATCGCGGAGCTGTTCTTCAACGACTGCCTGCTGGTGCTGGCCCACAAGTTCCGTGTGCCCATAGTGGGGACCTGCCCCTTCGAGGGCGCGCCCTGGATGGACGACATGGTGGGCAACCCGCGGCCGCCCGCCTACGTGACCGACGCCTTCCTGGACCGCGGCCGGCTCGACTCGCTGCTGGACCGCGCGCTCAACGCGGCCTACGGCGCCCTGGTGAGGGCGTACCGCCGCCACGTCTACCTGCCCGCCGTCGACGCCGTCGTGCAGAAGTACGTGCCCGGCGCTCCGCCTCTGGCCCATCTGGAGCGCACCACGTCCCTGGTTATGCTCAACTGGCATCTCAGCTTCAACCGCCCGCGGCCGATGCTTCCCAGCGTTGTTGGGTACGGAGGAATGCACATAAAGGCTCCTAAGGCTCTCCCACAGGTAATGGACTGAAAGTTTCTTTTGATAGTGTACCCTACGTTCATCACACACTGATGAACCAAAACGCAATGATGCCACGAGAATGAATTACCATTGGCGGCACTGAAGGCAGTCCGCATCTCGTGGTCGTGCGGTAGCGTTCTCGCTTCCCACGCACCCCCTGCGGGTCCGGGGTAAGAATAGGCCCGAGGTATTCCTGCCTGTCGTAAGAGGCGACTAAAAGGAGTTTCAACCGTTTCGGCCTTCCATGTGATGGTCCCCCTTGGGGTTTGACCTCCATTTTTCAAAATTCTACAGAAGTACGAGCCTTTTGGGGAAGGACACCTTACGTGGTGTACCACTGGTCCTAAGTGCACTAAGACCTTGGCACTCAGCATTGCACCGGCGTTGTAACCATACCAACTATTCCTCAAATTGGGCCTAAACGCCTGATGGGTTGTCCAAGTTACGCCCATAGTGCATCTCCATCTGCACCAGCGATCATGATGGACTTTCCATGGCACCAGAAATCCAGCACGGTAGCCAGCCCGTTGTGGTGGGGTCGTCATGTATCCTCTAGGTTGTAGCCCCCTGACAACACAGGGATCGTACTGCCGATACCTAAGCTGCACCCTCCCCACGTCTGCCAAGGAATAGATGCCCATCTCCTTGGGGCATCAGGACTCCCGGCAATGGTCATCCTGCCAGGTGGCCCTTGCTGCAGCTGGGTGGCGCCTGTGGGGAGAGCCCCTGGTCGGAGTGGGTGGTATCGGGGCGGACGTTTCGCAGATGAAACGTCAACACGTATCAGGTCGCTCTGCGGCCGAGTCTTTCAAAAGAAAAGGTACCGTTTCTAGTTCTGGTTCTCCTGCCCTTTCCCCCTTGGCCACTCCATGGGAGGAGGGACAGGCCCGCCGGCTTGGGGCGAAGTACTTCCCCCGCTATTTGGTCTGTTCTCGAACCGATGGGGGGACATTCGCCACCTCCAAGCCCATGTTCTTTGTTCAGCACATTGAGGACATCTTCGGGGAAATCGAGGCTCTCAGCAAGATGCGTTCAGGATCCGTTCTTATCAAGACCACCTCCGCCACACAGTCGGCGGCGCTCCAGGCGTGCGACCGCCTAGGGGACATCCCAGTATCCATTGTCCCACATCTGGCACTAAATAGAACGCAGGGGGTTACTTTTCATCGTGACCTCCTGCTGCAATCTGATGAGGAGCTCAGGGCCAACCTGGAGCGCCGAGGCGTGCATTTCGTCCGGCGAGTCCAGCGCGGCCCCAAAGACCGTCGCATCGACACCGGGGCCTTTATCCTCGCCTTCGAGGGGGACGTTCTCCCGGAGAAGGTAAAGGTGATGTGCTACCGGTGTGACGTGTAACCATACGTCCCGCCTCCTATGCGCTGTTTTAGGTGTTTGCACTTTGGGCACATGTCGTCACGGTGTGAGGCTGAGCACCTTTGTGGCGATTGTGGACGTCCTCTTCGTGAGGAACATACATGCACCCCACCACCTCGGTGCATTAATTGTCCTGGCGTCCACTCGCCTAGATCCTCAGACTGCCCCGCATATCAGAAGGAGAAGAAGATACAAGAAATCAAAACTTTGGATCGGCTCTCTTATTCTGAGCCCAGGAAGAAGTATGACCGCCTCCATCCCGTGCCATTGACCACTTCGTTTGCCTCAGTTGTGTCCACTCCTTCCGCGGTATCCTCACCCCTATCCTGTCCCCCCTCCGCCTCCTCCGCCCATCAGGGGGCCCTGCCTCTGCCTCCCAAATCCCTCCCTTCCCAATCCTCCTCCCCCATGGCCCCCACCCCCTCTGCCCCAGGGGCCACCCTTCCTCCTCCTCCTGCCCCCACGCCACCTGAGAAGCGTTCCTCTTCTCAGGCGTCCATCGGGGAAACGTTCCGGACCCCAGCTTCCGAGGTCCGGCGTTCCAAAACGGACCCCGTGCGTGAGGACCTTCTTCGGGTCCAGCCCACCATCCCTGTGCCTCCTCGGCCTTCCAAGAAGGCCTCCAAGAAGAAGTCTCTATCCCCCTCTCCACCCCGGCGCGTTTCGTCTGACGCTCCATCCGTGAGTCGCTGCTCCCGGCCGTCCTCAGTTTCGCCGGGACGCTCTGCTGCCAGGCGCTCAGCTGGCCTTTCGTCGGCAAACGATGCTGCCCCTCCTACACAACCAGGGACAGCGGCCGCAGCTGGCGACGAGTCGATGGAACCGGATCCGCCTCCCGTCGGTTGTAGCGTTGTTCCCTCGCAACCTGGCCCTCCGCGGCCATCGAGGTGACCAGCTCTTCCCCCGTCTCGTTCCCCCAACTTTTTGACTAGCGATGGCGTTGTTTCATTGGAACATAAGAGGTATTCGATCTAATCAGGAGGAATTACAACTGCTCCTCCGCCTGCACTGTCCGCTCGTCCTTGGTCTCTAGGAAACCAAGTTGCGCCCGACTGACCGTATTGCCTTTACCCACTATACCTCGGAGCGGTATGACCTCACCCCTGTGGACGGTGTCCCAGCTCATGGTGGGGTCATGTTGCTCGTTCGGGACGATGTCTATTACCATCCCATCCCATTGACCACCCCACTCCAAGCAATAGCTGTCCGCATTACTCTTTCTGCTTTTACTTTTTCAGTTTGTACCATCTACATTCCACCGTCATCTGCTGTTAGTCGGGCTGACATGATGCACCTGATCGTTCAGCTTCCCCCGCCGTTTTTATTGTTTGGTGACTTCAATGCCCATCATCCCCTTTGGGGCTCTCCTGCATCCTGTCAAAGAGGCTCACTCTTGGCGGATGTCTTCAACCATCTCAATCTTGTCTGCCTCAATACTGGCGCCCCGACTTTCCTCTCGGACTCTACTCATACCTACTCCCACTTGGACCTCTCGATCTGTTCTACCACTCTTGCCCGGCGGTTCGAGTGGTATGTCCTTTCTGACACCTATTCGAGCGACCACTTCCCCTGTGTCGTTCGTCTCCTGCACCACACCCCATCCCCACGTCCTTCGAGCTGGAACATACTGAAAGCTGACTGGGGACTTTACTCCTCCCTGGCGACCTTTCCGGACCACGATTTTCCCAGTTGTGACAGTCAGGTCGAATACCTCACGGCTGTTATCATCAATGCTGCCGAACGTTCCATTCCTCGTACTACTTCTTCTTCACGTCGCGTTTCCGTCCCCTGGTGGAACGAGGCTTGTAGGGACGCTATCCGTGCTCGACGACGTGCTTTACGCACCTTTCGCCGCCATCCTACGTTGGCGAATTGTATTGAATACAAACGACTCCGAGCGCAATGCCGTAGAGTCATCAAAGACAGCAAAAAAGCTTGTTGGGCCTCTTTCACCAGCTCCTTTAACAGTTTTACTCCCTCTTCCGTCGTTTGGGGTAGCCTGCGCCGGCTGTCGGGCATTAAGGCCCACTCCTCGGTACCCGGCCTGACCTCAGGTAATGAGGTCCTTGTTGATCCTGTGGCTGTCTCCAACGCCTTTGACCGCTTTTTCGCGGAGGTTTCAAGCTCCGCCCATTACCATCCTGCCTTCCTTCCCAGGAAAGAGGCAGAAGAGGCTCGGCGACCTTCCTTCCACTCGCTGAATCTGGAAACTTATAATGCCCCCTTTACTATGCGGGAACTCGAACGTGCGCTTGCACTGTCCCGGTCCTCTGCTCCGGGGCCAGATGACATTCACGTTCAGATGCTGGCACACCTTTCTCCGGCGGGCAAAAGCTTCCTTCTTCGTACCTACAATCGCGTCTGGACCGAAGGTCAAGTCCCCATGCGTTGGCGTGACGCCGTTGTTGTTCCTATACCCAAACCCGGGAAGGATAGACACCTTACTTCTAGTTACAGCCCCATTTCTCTTACAAGCTGTGTCTGTAAGGTGATGGAGCGCATGGTTAATGCTCGGTTAGTCTGGATTCTTGAATCTCGACGGCTACTTACTAATGTCCAATGCGGCTTTCGTCGCCGCCGCTCCGCTGTTGACCACCTTGTGACCTTGTCGACATTCATCATGAACAACTTTTTGTGAAGGCGCCAAACGGTAGCCGTGTTCTTCGACTTGGAGAAGGCTTATGATACCTGTTGGAGAGGAGGTATCCTCCGCACTATGCACAGGTGGGGCCTACGCGGTCGCCTGCCCCTTTTTATTGATTCCTTTTTAACGGATCGAAAGTTTAGGGTACGTGTGGGTTCCGTATTGTCCGACGTCTTCCTCCAGGAGAACGGAGTGCCTCAGGGATCCGTCTTGAGCGTAGCCCTTTTTGCCATCGCGATCAATCCAATTATGGATTGCATTCCACCTAATGTCTCAGGCTCTCTCTTCGTCGATGACTTCGCGATCTACTGCAGTGCCCAGAGAACATGCCTCCTGGAGCGCTGCCTTCAGCGTTGTCTAGACAGCCTCTACTCATGGAGCGTGGCAAATGGCTTCCGGTTCTCTGAAGAGAAGACGGTTTGTATCAACTTTTGGCGATATAAAGCGTTCCTTCCGCCATCCTTACATCTCGGTCCCGTTGTTCTCCCATTCGTGGACACAACTAAGTTTCTAGGGCTCACGTTGGACAGGAAACTGTGTTGGTCTCCACATGTCTCTTATTTGGCGGCCCGTTGTACACGTTCCCTTAATGTCCTCAGAGTTCTTAGCGGTTCATCTTGGGGAGTGTATCGCACTGTCCTGCTTCGCTTGTATCGGTCCATAGTCCGATCGAAGCTGGATTATGGGAGCTTCGTCTACTCGTCCGCTCGGCCATCCCTCTTACGCCGGCTCAACTCCATCCACCATCGGGGGATACGTCTTGCGACCGGAGCCTTCTACACTAGTCCTGTCGAGAGTCTTTATGCTGAAGCTGCCGAGTTACCATTGACCTACCGGCGCGACGTACTGCTGTGTCGGTATGCCTGCCGGCTGTTGTCTATGCCCGACCACCCCTCTTACAAGTCCTTCTTCGCCGATTCTCTCGACCGTCAGTACGGGTTGTATGTGTCTGCCCTGCTGCCCCCCAGAGTCCGCTTCCGTCGCCTGCTTCGACAATTGGATTTTGCCCTCCCTACCACCTTCAGAGAGGGTGAGAGCCCGACACCACCTTGGCTCCAGGCTCCGGTTCATATTTATCTCGACCTCAGCTCACTCCCGAAGGAGGGTACTCCGGCTGCAGTGTATTGCTCACGGTTTGTCGAACTTCGTGCTCGACTTGCCGGTCACACCTTTATTTACACCGATGGCTCCAAAACTGACGGTGGTGTCGGCTGTGCCTTTGTCGTCGGGGCCGCCACCTTTAAATACCGGCTCCTCGACCAATGTTCCAGCTTTACGGCCGAGCTTTTTGCTCTCCATCAGGCCGTTCAGTATGCCCGCCACCACCGCCATTCATCGTATGTACTCTGCTCTGACGCACTCAGTGCTCGTCAGAGCCTTGGAGCTCCCTATCCGGTCCATCCCTTGATTCAACGGATACAGCAGTCCCTCCATTCTTTCGCTGATAATGGTGGTTCTGTCAGCTTTCTGTGGGTTCCCGGACATGTAGGAGTGCCTGGGAATGAGGCTGCGGATGCTGCAGCCAAGGCTGCAGTCCTCCTGCCTCGGCCAGCCTCCCATTGTGTCCCGTCATCTGACGTTCGTGGGGATGTATGTAAGAGGCTTGTGTCGTTGTGGTGGGATGCTTGGTCATCCCTCCAAGGAAACAAGCTCCGGGCAGTAAAACCGCTCCCAACTGCTTGGACAACATCCTCCCGACCATCTCGGCGCGAGGAGGTCCTTCTGACCAGGTTGCGGATTGGGCATTGCCGGTTTAGCCACCGCTACCTGCTCTCCGGTGACCCAGCCCCGCAGTGCCCTTGTGGTCAGGCATTAACAGTGCTCCATGTTTTATTGTCGTGTCCCCGTTTTAGTCAATTTCATGTTGTCCTGTCCCTGCCATCTACTTTACCGGATGTTTTAGCTGATGACGCTCGAGCAGCTGCTCGTATTCTGCGTTTTATAACTTTAACTGGCTTGTCCAAAGACATTTAACCTTTTTACGTATTTTATCTGCATCTTTGTCAGGTCCTTCTGGTGTCCCCCCCCCCCCCCCCATCCCCTTGAGTTTTACCGGATTCCATGTGCTCTCACAACAGTGACTGGGCGCTAATGACCTCAGCAGTTGAGCGCCCTTAAACCAAACAAAAAAAAAAAATCGCTTCCCACGCCCGGGTTCCCGGGTTCGATTCCCGGCGGGGTCAGGGATTTTCTCTGCCTCGTGATGGCTGGGTGTTGTGTGCTGTCCTTAGGTTAGTTAGGTTTAAGTAGTTCTAAGTTCTAGGGGACTGATGACCATAGATGTTAAGTCCCATAGTGCTCAGAGCCATTTGAACCATTTTTTGTTGGAGCCACTGTTTGGCAGCGTGCACAAGGGAGTCATCATCTTCAAACCTTGTTCCACGAAGAGAGTCTTTCAGTTTCCCAAAGAGATGATAGTCACATGG
Organism: Schistocerca nitens; assembly: GCF_023898315.1. Taxonomy (NCBI): domain Eukaryota; kingdom Metazoa; phylum Arthropoda; class Insecta; order Orthoptera; family Acrididae; genus Schistocerca; species Schistocerca nitens. The sequence continues at coordinate 141,713,562 of NC_064622.1, read as the reverse complement.
GGCCAGGTCAGAACTGTAAGGCGGGTGTTTCAGTGTTGTCCATCAGAGTTTTGTGATCGCTTCCATGGTTTTTTGGCTGACATGTGACCGTGCATAGTCGTGCAACAGCAAAACATCCTGCTTTTGCCGATGTGGTCAAATACGACTCAGTCGAACTTGAAGTTTCTTCAGTGTTATCACATTTGCATCAGAATTTATGGTGGTTCCACTTGGCATGATCTCCACAAGCACGAGTCCTTCAGAATCGAGAAACACCGTAGACATAACTTTTCCAGCAGAAGATGTGGTTTTGAAATTTTTTTTCCTTGGGTGAATTTGCATGATGCCACTCCATTCATTGCCTCTTTGTCTCTGGTGAAAAATGATGGAGCCATGTTACATTACCTGTCACAATTCTTCCAAGAAATTCATCTCCACCATTCTCGTGCTGTTCCAAAAGTTCGCTGCATACAGTTTTTCTTGTTTCTTTGTGAGCCACTGTCAACATCCTGGGAACCCAACTGGCACAAACTTTTTTTAACGCCAACACTTTCAGTATTCTACAAACACTTCCTTCCCGCATCCCAACATAGCGTGACAATTCGTTCACTGTGATGCGGCTGTCACCAGTTACCAATTTGTTAACTCTCTGCACATAGACTGGAGTGTGTGCAGTACGAGGCCTGCCGCTGCGAGGACAATCCTCAATATTGCCGTGTCCGCTTTCATCACGTAACCGGCTTGTCCACCGACGAACTGCACTGCGATCGACAGCAGCATCTCCATACACCTTTTTCAACCTCTTGTGGATGTTTCCCACTGTCTCGTTTTCACAGCACAGGAATTCTATGAGAGCACGTTGTTTCTGACGAACGTCAAGTGTAGCAGCCATCTTGAAGACATGCTGTGACGGCGCGACTCACTGGAACCGGTAGAACTAAGTTTGAAAACAAGCGGGAAGGATATATCTACACACCGTAAAACTTTCACACATGCTCAATGAAAACTGTATGTTTACAAAAATAGTGTGCATTTCTTTTGGAGTGACCCTCATATTGTAAATAGGGGCTCTAAAATGCATACCTTAAGAGTATGAACAATTCATCTTCGGTGCTATGAAAGAAATCTCTTTTAAAGTGAGCTTATCGCTTTCCATATTGGAAAGGATGTAGTATGGACAACAACAAGAAAGAAATTGTCTAGTATACATAGGTTTTAGAACGCACCCGTAAGAGCTTTGAGCACTTGTTCACAGTTTCACAGCAGCGAAGATGAACAAGTGCTCATAAGTCTTATGGCATGCATTTTTGAGCCCATGTTTACTAGACTATTTTTTACTTTGATCGTATCTGTCATATCTCTGAATATTGACCATCCCTGTTGGAAGACCCTGTATAAGCATGTGGCGGTTCCATTTCTTAAAAATGAATAATTTAATTAAATATTATTTAGTCCTGAGAGCTAAAGACGTAAAGTGTGTGCGCTTTCTGAAGTGCCCTGATTTGAAGGAACTATTCCTTACAATAGAACAAGTAATGACCCAGCTAATTGCTTTATAAACGCAATCTGACTGTAACATCACCAGTAAAAGTTAACTGAGCAGAACTCACCTATGTAAATCGTGCAGATTGAAAACAGTAGGCATAGCATCGACAAATTACACACAAGTGAACCTGCAAACCGTCTCTAATATTTCAGTAATAATGAATGTGCGTTGGCATTCCGACTAGTCAGTTGCGGTGGAGATGGTAACCTCGTTTCTGTGGTTATAGCAGTCAAACATGAAACACTGGCCATGAGCACTTCTGAAGAACCATGTACCGCGTCCCCCCTAGTAGCAACAGCGTAACGGCCTACTTTATTTGCTATAAAATGCACGCAGTAAAACGGGAATACGTAATGTTTGGAATAGAGGATGCTACCTTTTATATTAAATGTTACACGAAAATTAGCAAATGCGTCAGTTATCAGAGATAAGGTTGCGTTTCAGCAAGCGTGAAAATGTAATGATAGGAGGGTAGAAGTTACGACAATGCACTTAAGTATCAAGTCACTGGCCGGCCGACGTGGCCGAGCGGCTCTAGGCGCTTCAGTCTGGAACCGCGCGACCGCTACGGTCGCAGGTTCGAATCCTGCCTAGGGCATGGATGTGTGTGATGTGCTTAGGTTAGTTGGGTTTAAGTAGTTGTAAGTTCTAGGGGCCTGATGACCTCAGATGTTCCGTCCCATAGTGCTCAGAGCCATCAAGTCACTGACCAGGATCTTTAATCGAGAGAAAATATTTGTTTTTCACGTTATATAATTAATTAAAAATTCAGTTGAACAGAGTAACACATGTCCCTCATACATTCAAAGACATTTGCAAGTGGGCAAGATTAGTGAACATCATATGAGCCTAACTCTATACACGGTTTATAACTTCAATAATCTCATCTGAATGAAAGTGTGAATGAGTTGATTGAACTACTCTTCAGGTTACTAAACGATTGAATTTGTATTTTGTCTACTGATCTCGTAAGACAAACACTTAGCAACGACTGGCGGAGCAAAAGTTCATTCGGCGCGTTCATTCCAACTTCGCTCCGTAAATCAGCAAAAATTCTCCCACGAGATGCAAATGTCCACGAATGCTTAACAAACTCACTTTGATGATAAGCAATACCACTGGATAACTCCAATAAATGAGACACGTTATCAAACACGGAAAACAGCGACCGGCTCCATTCAATTCGGCAACGTCTCACCTAAACAGCGACCAGCATACGACAGACTATATCGAAACTCCACCAAGAGTCCCTCGCTTGACGGGAAGCGCAGCGATTGGCTCGCTGAACCGAAAATCAAACACGTCTTCCCTTAAGGTTCATACAGAAACTTACCAAACTGTTTGCTGTCGATTCTTTGTACAGATTACCATCTTTGCATTACTTCAACAATGACTGGTTCGCCAGAAACGTAATGTTGAAACTCTTCCTAATGTTCAGCAAAACGGTAATTTGGAAGAAAGCTCGCGAGCCATATACCATGTGCAGAAGTATGAAACCAAAATTTCGTTTCAATAATTTCACGTCTGTTGTTTGAAACTGATAAACAATATTTTATTCAAAATAACCTTCATTGCCATTAACACATTTCTCCAACCTCTCCGACAGTCCTCCTGCTTACCTGGGTGGCAACCTGCTTGCCTCCCATGCACTGTGCCCGGGTTCGATTCCCGGCCGGGTTGAAGATTTTCTCCGCTCGGGGACTGGGTGTTGTGTTGCCCTCATCATCATTTCACCCTCACCAGGGCTGCAAGTCGCCAAATGTGGCGCCGCCGTAAATAAGACTTGCACTTGGCGGCCCAGCCCGACTGGGATATCCCGGCCAACAATGCCATACGATCGTTTCATTTCACCTCTCCGACAGGCTGTGAATGCCATGCCAACATAACAGTTCTTCTTTTGAAGAGAACCAGTCAGCGAGCCACTTTCGTACACTTTCATACGAATTGAATTGTTGTTCAGCGAGAGTGTGTCCCAGTGATGCAAATAGATGATAATCGTATGGAGCCAGGTCTGGAGAATAGGCCGCCAACTGAACGCCTCGATCGTTTCCCTGACGTGTTTACTCGTATATGTGTGTGATGGGGCGTTATTATGGAACAATATGACTCTGTGCTGCATTTTTCCATATTCCGGTCGTTTTTCACGTAATGCGCGATTTAAATCGATCATTTGCTGTTGGTAGCGATCAGTGTTAACGGCTTCACCAGGTTTCAGCGGCTCATAATAAATGACATCCTTCTGATCCCACCAAACACAGAGCATTGTCTTCTTTCCCAAGCGATTTGGTCTTGTATGTGGATGGTTTGCCTGGATTCACCCATGATTTGCGACTCTTAGGATTCTCAGAATATAACCAGTTTTCATCACCTGTAACTACTCGATGGAGAAATCACTTTCTTTTGTACCTGGCGAGCAGCGTTTCACTAGTGGTCTTTCGATCTGCTTGCTGTCTGCCGTTCAGTTCATGCGGAACCCATTTTCCCAATTTTGTGCACCGTTCCCATAGCTTTCGAGCGAAATGTTCTGCGAGTTCCTGTTGAGTCTGAGTATCATCTTCACCCAATAAGGCCTGCAATTCGTTGTCTTTGAACTTTTTTGGTGGTTTCTGTTATCATTTCTTCAAATGATAATAAAAAACCAATCTGTCCGCCAATCGTAGTTTGTAGGCCCAAGACTCGACATGTTTACGGGTTTTGGAGCAGATACCGATGTATGGAACTCGGGTTACTGTGTGTTGACATTTGTCGTCAGCTGTTTCAGGAAGCAGATGGCGCTGTAGACACGGCCTCACAGACCCTACACTGGTGGTTAGCACCATCTATAGGGAAATTCCTGTTCATACTTCTACACCTACTATATCCAAGGTACGGAGTCAGAAATCGATTTTGTTTACAGCGATTACAACTCTAACGACAAAACATGAACAAAAAGGATTTTGTGTATAGCCAGCCAAGCAGTCTCCATTTAAAATGATCAGTGTTTTTTTTTAATTAAATGATGGGGCCAGGTGGGTGGGTGGATAGGCAAGGTAAGGTAAGTGGATCAGTTTTTATTGCCAAAAGTGGTAACACATGTAGAGGAGAAGCAAGACTGTAAATATTATTACTGCTTGATTAGGTCGCAGAAATATGCCACGATTTTCGAGGACATAGTTAGGCAGGAACCTAATAGCACAGATTTAATTGATGTGACTGAAACGAGCTGTGATCATATTTACAGCCTTGCTTCTTCTCCGAACGTGTTATCACTTTTGACAATAAAAACGAATCCACTTACATTCATCCATCCACCAACATAGCCCCATTATCAAACGTAAATGAACTCGTCTTTCGGAGTTTATTATGCCGCTGTACTTTGGTACAGGTAATAAAAATTCCGACAACACTGTAACACTCCCGGCTGTTTTTAAATACATCAAATCGACGCAATTATTATCATAGCTTCATATTAACATAACACGAGATATTAGTTTCATGTCGTATTGGAGAAGTTGCTTGCTTCGCCGCACATTACGTGTCGATTCTCGCAATCGATATCTGGCTCCGTGAAAATCGCACCTCCGGTGGACATCACATTATTTGCAAATTTGTATTTATTTCAAACGGAGATAAAAAAGGGGGGGGACGACTTACACAGACAGTATTTACACATATATAAATATACAAAAATGACGACACGTACAGTGTTCAAATAACAGAGCATTACATTCCAATTTGTTATAAAGAAATAATCATATTAACTATAAAAGGAAACAAAGACTTCGAGATACCGGAAGGTTTCAGATTGATTATATAATGGTAAGACAGAGGGATTCAGGAACCAGGTTTTAAACTGTAAGACATTTTCAGAGACAGATGTGGACTCTGATCACAATCTCTTGGTTTTGAACAGTAGATTAAAACTGAAGAAACTGCAAAAAGGCAGGATTTTAAGGAGATGGGACCTGGTAAACTGAAAGAACTAAAGGTTGTAGAGAGTTTATGAGGGAGTATTCGGGAACGATTGACAAGAACGGGGGAAATGAATAGAGCAAAAGAAGAATGGGTAGCTTTGAGAGATGAAATAGTGAAGGCACCAGAGGATCAAGTAGGTAAAAAGAAGAGGGCTGGTAGAAATCCTTGGTTAACACAAGACATATTGAATTTAATAGATGTTAGGATAAAATATAAAAATACAGTAAATGAAGCAGGCAAAAAGGAATACAAACGTCTCAAAAATGAGATAGACAGGAAGTGCAAAAAGGCTAAGCAGGAATGGCTAGAGGACAAATATAAAGATGTAGAAGCACATATCACTAGAGGTAAGATAGATGCCGCCTACAGAAAAAATAGAGAGACCTTCGGAGAAAAGAGATCTGTATGAATATCAAGAGCTCAGATTGTAAGCCGGTCCTAAGCAAACAGGGAAAAGCCAAAAGGTGGAAGGATATATAGAGGGTCTATACAAGGGCGACGTACTTGAGGACAATATTATGGAAATGGAGAAGGACGTAGATGTAGACGAGACGGGAGATATGATACTGCGTCAAGAATTTGACAGAGCACTGAAAGACCTAAGTAGAAATAAGGGTCCGGGAGTAGAAAACATTCCGTTAGAACTACTGATAGCCTTGGGAGAGCCAGCCATGACCAAACTCTTCAATCTGGTGGTCAGAATGTATGAGACAGGCGAAATAGCCTTAGACTTCAAGAAGAAAATAATAATTCCAATTCCAAAGCAAGGAGATGCTGACAGGTGTGAAAATCACCTAACTATCAGTTTAACAAGACACGGTTTCAAAATGCTAACACGAATTCTATACAGACGTGTGGAAAAGCTGGTAGAAGCCGACCTCGGAGAAGATCATTTTGGATTCCGTAGAGGTGAAGAAACGCGCGAGGCAATACTGACCCTAAGATTTATCTTAGAAGCTAGATTAAGGATAAGCTAACCTACTTTTATAGCATTTTTAGATTTAGAGAAAGCTTCTGACAATGTTAACTGGAATACTCTCAAATTCTAAAGATGGCGGGGATAAAATACAGGAAGCGAATGACGATATATAATTTGTACAGAGATGAGATGGGAGTTATAAGATTCGAGGGCATTATAGGGAAGCAGTGGTTGAGAAGGAAGTGAGACTGGTTGTAGGCTATCCCCGATGTTTTCAATCTGTACATTGAACAAGCAGTTAAGGAAAGAAGAGAAAAATTTGGAGTAGGAATTAAAATCCAGGGGGAAGATGACATTGTAATTCTGTCAGAGACAGCAAACGACTTGGAAGAACAGTTGAACGGAATGGACAGTGTCTTTCAAGGAGCGTATAAGGCGAACGCCGACAAAAGCAAAACGAGGGTAATGGAATGCAGTCGAATGAAATCAGGTGATGATGAGGGAATTAGGTTAGTAAATGAGACTCTTAAAGAAGTAGATGAGTTTTGCTATTTGGGCAGCAAAATAACTGATAATGGTCGAAGTAGAGAGAAAATAAAATGTAGACTGGCGATGGCAAGGAAAGCGTTTCTTAAGAAGAGGAATTTGTTATCATCGAGTATAGATTTAAGTGTCACGAAATCTTTTCTGAATGTATTTGTATGGAGCGTAGCCATGCATGGATGTGAAACATGGACGATAAACAGTTTAGAGAAGGAGAGAATAGAAGCTTTTGAAATGTGGTGCTACAGCAGAATGCTGAAGATAAAATTGGTAGATCATGTATTTAATGAGGAGGAACTGAATAGAATTCGGGAGAACAGAAGTTTGTGGTACAACCTGACTAAAAGAAGGAATCGATTGGTGGGATGCTTTCTGAGGCATCACGAGATCAGCAATTTAGTACTGGGGTGAAGAATTGGGGTGGGGGGGGGGGGATCGCAGAGGGAGACTAAGCGAGAGGGTTGCACACGATAGTGTAGCACATAGAGCTGCATCAACCCAGTCTTTGGGCTGAAGACCACGAGAACAACATATATAATATGGAAGGGCATAAAAAAATATTTTACCACTGACAATACTGGTCAGAAATTTACCGCATATCAACAAAATAAGACAACCACTACATTATACAGTTGTATGCAAAACTTTGTGTTGATCGTGACTGTTTCTACCTAGGTGAGGAATATGTAAATATTTTTAAGATCATAGCCCATCTATTACTTCAACCATCACTTAGATATACCGACACATGTACGCTTAACAACCCACAACTCTGTCATAGCTAAACCTGCACTCTCCTTCTCATACCTTTCACTTTCTGCTCCTCAATCCCACCCTCCCACACACACATACATACTCATTACACGCACACACAAACATGTAAAATAGTAATAATAAGTAAATCATTCATTATATACAAGTTTTGCCACTCTTGGCAAAATAATTATTACATTTGACATTTCTAACATGTCATCCTGATTGCTTAAATTTGTACGAAGTATTAACTCATGTCAACTTGACAGATCAGAATCTGTGACCACTAGAGATATTTACACATACATCTATGTTCATCTGTGCAGCCGAAGACTTTCACAATGCTATGAGACTATAGTGGTTTGCTTTGCCATATGTCTTTGAACTGTTACATTCCATCTCTACTCCCTTCAGTAGTTACAAAATTTGATAGTGTAAATGATGTGAAACAATAGGAAACGGATTTTGTGACCACTAGAGGTATTTTTATTTTTTTCTCTTATGTTTACATCTATATTTTCGTTTATCCTTTCAGACAAAGACTTCCACAAAACTATAAGAACCGTCATCAAATAAATTATTTTTTCTCTACCACACAGCTTCACAAGTTGCCCAAAGTCGTAACAACACATTCACGCCATATTAATACACGTAAATCTACCTCATGATGGATGTTTATACTTGCGAAACGAGTCCTGGAAACAAACACATAGTGACTGGTAACAATAACCTTGTCTAAGTATGTAGACTTTCGCAGCTTTTGTTATTGAAGATCAAATCTTCTAGAACATTAGGCCGCATCATGGTCCTCTTCAGTTTCTTCCGGACATACTAGTGTTCACAGTTAGGTGAACACTGTCAGTAGATTCTGAAGCGGATCCCAGGAAAGGGGTCGAAACGTTCTTCGCCTTGAAGAAACTAAAGATGGCCATGACGTGGCCTAATATCCTAGAAGATCTTATCTTCAACAGTAAAACAGTTGTTTCATTCGACTGACTTCTTTTCTATATACTTGTACTGTGTGCTGACTGTCTAAAGACTTATAAAGTAAAACCCGCTGAAATTGTATTTCCACAGAATATACAGAAGTTTCTTGATGACGCAGAGAATGGAGCTATATATTTCAGTCTTGGCACCAATGTTAAAAGTACAGACATGAAAAACGAGACGAAATTGGCCTTCGCTGAGGCTTTCTCGCGTCTGAAGCAGAGAGTATTGTGGAAGGTCGATGAGGACGAGCTGCCAAAACAACCAAGTAATGTTATGACATCCAAATGGTTACCACAGCAAGATATATTGGGTAAGAAAAATGCAGCATTTTCTAAATTACCACTGTCTCGAAACCTGTGACATATCCTTTTTTTCGAACATGTATTTTTAATCATTGTCATTATTTAGTATCTACGCTGAAGAAACATATTTCTGTTGGATTGTATTCATCTCATTGCATGTACATTAGCTGTCTTGGTGTGGGTTGTAGCCAATAAATCTGTTACTGGGTTCTGTGAGTTAACGAGTATTGCTCTCTCATTTAAATATATGGCCAAAAGAGTGAGCCTACAGGAATTGTGAAATGAACCCTGTAGTCCAGGACCGCGTGCCACAAAGGACGCAGATTACCACGAGATGGGAAACTCACAGGCGTCTGTTGTCTATTGAGGCCTAAGCGATGTAGTGTGCGAGTGAGACAGATGAGAACCTACGTTATAGGGAAACCCAGTAGCAGCCGTTTGTGGCCAAGGAGATGTAGCAGTGTTAAATATGGCGGACCTAAGATCGGCCATAAAGGGAAACATTTATGAAAACTATTTAATTCTGTAGTAATGCAGGGAAACAAGCCACAGTAATTTTAATCTGCCCTCCTCCATAAATTTTCATGGTGATCCCAATAAAATTTTAATATTGATCATATCTATAATATTTACTGTTAAATTGAAATTAACAAGGTTTGCAACAAAGACCTGAATGCTAAAGTCTGAATGCTTTGATCGATCTGAACGATCGATATTTCATATAGAAGAGCATCATTAAAAAGACAGACATTGTAAATATCAACTCTGTGACTTTATTTGTTTAAAATATATAGTAAATTTAAATTATCATTATTTTCGGTTAAGCATCAGAGCGTCATTTCCTCCACACAAAACACATTGAACGATGACAGCATGACACCTTATTGAATCATTAGGTAATAGAATATTTGTTTAGTGCATAATAGTTACTTTTGTTCTTTATTTAATTATCAGAAAGCACACTGGTGCAAGGTTACTGGCCCTGATATTCAAAGTTAAGAAGGAAATTGCATTGGTTTTATGTAAAAGAATTTAACAATGAATACATTGTTACTTTATTTAGAACGTGAAAGTGGTCAAGCGTTGATTATTTAAAATGTTACAATGTAAAATACTGTATAATAAGTTGTAGCCAATCAGATGGACGTCTTCAGGAAAGGGAACTGCCCTAGTCAGTTGAGCGAGGATGCTCGGCGCGCGGGAAGCGCGACCGGGGACGGGCAGAGGGACAGTGCTGGTCTAGACACCAAAGGGCACATTTCGGATTGAGACGCGAAAGTGGACAGTCGGCCTTTAGGCAGCTAGGAAGTGAAACGACTAGAAATTTTCGCGTTGTGTGGTATCGCGGGACTTCGTCTCTGAGCGGTGTGCAGCCGCGCGCCTGGTTTGAACTACAACTTTTCACGTAGATAACTTGTATTCCGCGATGAGATGGTGAATGATCAAACTGCGTCAAATGTATATGCGCTCGAGTGTAACAGTAACTCTAAATACGACCACTTTCGCTATTAGTTTGCTTTCTGAATAAACATTATTCTAACCAAATCGCAACTGTGTAACCTACATCATTTACGGGTCGCTGATTTAGTTCCCGATATTATTATTACTGTTATTATATGTTCACTTTGTATTTCGCAAACTTGCCATCAGCCAGACAATTTAACCAAAGCGTCACAAGTGTCTAATTTAGGGCGTGTAATGCGACACGTGCAGTTCAACCCCTAGACGAGTTTGAGCCAAGACATTTCGACGAAAGGGGACCGCATGTGAGCCCGAACATCGTTGGGATGTTAGCTCGCAGTTCGAAGGCGATCTGGTTAATGTATTTCTTTATCTTGAGATGATCATGTAACACAAGATGGGAAACTTTTTTCTCACTGGGGCCAATAGTTCTGATTTAGCCATACTGACAATAAGTGTTTTCTTTCGGTTCACTGCCTCGGTGAACGAAGAACGTTGTCTACAGCAGCACTTCAATAGACAATTTTGAGTGCTGTGTTAGATTTTTGGTTGCTGTGATCTGTCTGTCTGTGCTTGAAGCAGTGATTTCTGATCCATAGCAGGTACTATAAGTGTTCTTTTCTATGGTTGGAAAGCTCACATGACTTGCGTGTAGTGGCTACACCGCAACACATTTGACCCTGCAGCAGTAGGGATGCATGGTGGTGTTTTCTTCTTCTTCCGTTCCACGCAGTTCGGATTGAAGTATTCCAAAAAAAGATTAAAAAAAAAGAAAACGAAGCACCACGAAGGAGCTAACCGAATGGTCCGGCAATCGGTAAATGTGATGTACATGTTCAGACAAACCAATGATTACAATTTCAGAAAAAAAATCCGTGATTTACTCAACTCAAAGAGCTTCATAAATGGAGAAAATCAAAATCGCATTGGTCCCACCTCTGGCCCTTATCAAAGTGGTTAGTCGACTTGGCATTGATTGACAGCGTTGTTTTGATGTCCTAGTGAGGGATATTGCACGAAATTCTGTCCAACTGGCGCGTTAGATCGTCAAAAATCCAGTTGCTGGTTGGAGGGCCCTGGTACGTCGACGATATTCTACGCCTCGTTTTGTTGCCCTCATAGCAGGCCATTCTGGGCCTACATTTCTGCAAGCTAACGCCCGCCCGCACACGGCGAGAGTTACTACTGCTTTTCTTCGTGCTTATCAAACACTACCTTAGCCAGGAAAGTCACCCACTCTCTGCCCAGTTGGGCACTTTTGGAATATTATGGACGGGGCCGTCCAACCAGCTCAAGATTTTGACCATCTTACCCGCCAGTTGTTCAGAATTTGTCACGATATCTCCCAAGATGACAACCAACAACTCCGCCAGTCAGTGCCAAGTTGAGTAACTACTTCCACAATGATCAGAGGTGGAAGAACGCGCTGTTGACTTGCTCAGTTTGTGCAGCCCTTTCTCTTGAATAGATCATACAATTTTTCTGAAATTGTAATCATTTGTTTGTCTGTTCATGTTTATCACATCTACCGATTTCGGTCCCATTCGGAAAATTCCTTCTTGGTGCGACTTTGTTTTCTTAGTGTATGCGCGCAGAACATTACCCACGAATTGCAACAACACTCCACAATTGCTAAACATGTATTGGAAATGGATATACGTCCTAATCTCCTTCTCTCCCTCTCTCTGTCCATCTTCCCCTCTCCCTCTCTCCGCTCATCTCCTTCTTCGCCCTCTCTCTGTCCACCTCCTCCTACCCTCCCCCTCTATCTGTTTGACCCCTTCTACCTCTACATCTCCGCCTCATCAGTGTCCCTGTCCATTTCTTCCTTTACCCTCTCTATTCAATTTCCTACCCCCCCCCCACTCTCTCTCTCTCTACATCGTCTCCCTCCCCTCTCTGACCTTGTGCTATTGTTCATTGATATTGCAAGCGTAACTTTGATTGGGAACTGCAGTCGCTTAAAATGATTTTAATAAATCGGTGGGGTTCATTGGCATATGGAGTACGAGAGAGACATCTCCAGCTGCTGGATTTCTGAGGTTAGTAGCTCCAGTGACAGTATTTCACATGGTTTCAATCTGAGAACGCATAGAATTAGAAAGTTTCGGACGATGCAGATTCCGTAGTCTCGTAATCACAATCTGATAAACCGTAAATGCAACTTTCGTTTCCCGTTTTCCGTTAAAACAGACTGTGAGGAAGAAAACAAAGCAGTATATTGTTGCGCATAAAATTTTTGTTTATAATTATGTTCAAGGAGAAAGAATATATATGGGAAAAACAAATTTTCTAGTGATAGTCCTACTATATTAGTTAAACGGACTGCGAGAAAGAAAATTAAACATTTTCGCATCACTGCTTAGGTCAGCATTTCCCTTCTTGTAGTATGTTTTAACAGGAAACTTGTACGTTTTTGTTTAAATAACATATAGCCTATGTCGTTTAATAATCTGAAGCGTATCGGTCAAGAACTTTTCAAAACTTTTGTTAGTAACATTTCCCATTTATGTATATATTTATACATTCTACACTCCTGGAAATGGAAAAAAGAACACATTGACACCGGTGTGTCAGACCCACCATACTTGCTCCGGACACTGCGAGAGGGCTGGACAAGCAATGATCACACGCACGGCACAGCGGACACACCAGGAACCGCGGTGTTGGCCGTCGAATGGCGCTAGCTGCGCAGCATTTGTGCACCGCCGCCGTCAGTGTCAGCCAGTTTGCCGTGGCATACGGAGCTCCATCGCAGTCTTTAACACTGGTAGCATGCCGCGACAGCGTGGACGTGAACCGTATGTGCAGTTGACGGACTTTGAGCGAGGGCGTATAGTGGGCATGCGGGAGGCCGGGTGGACGTACCGCCGAATTGCTCAACACGTGGGGCGTGAGGTCTCCACAGTACATCGATGTTGTCGCCAGTGGTCGGCGGAAGGTGCACGTGCCCGTCGACCTGGGACCGGACCGCAGCGACGCACGGATGCACGCCAAGACCGTAGGATCCTACGCAGTGCCGTAGGGGACCGCACCGCCACTTCCCAGCAAATTAGGGACACTGTTGCTCCTGGGGTATCGGCGAGGACCATTCGCAACCGTCTCCATGAAGCTGGGCTACGGTCCCGCACACCGTTAGGCCGTCTTCCGCTCACGCCCCAACATCGTGCAGCCCGCCTCCAGTGGTGTCGCGACAGGCGTGAATGGAGGGACGAATGGAGACGTGTCGTCTTCAGCGATGAGAGTCGCTTCTGCCTTGGTGCCAATGATGGTCGTATGCGTGTTTGGCGCCGTGCAGGTGAGCGCCACAATCAGGACTGCATACGACCGAGGCACACAGGGCCAACACCCGGCATCATGGTGTGGGGAGCGATCTCCTACACTGGCCGTACACCACTGGTGATCGTCAAGGGGACACTGAATAGTGCACCTTACATCCAAACCGTCATCGAACCCATCGTTCTACCATTCCTAGACCGGCAAGGGAACTTGCTGTTCCAACAGGACAATGCACGTCCGCATGTATCCCGTGCCACCCAACGTGCTCTAGAAGGTGTAAGTCAACTACCCTGGCCAGCAAGATCTCCGGATCTGTCCCCCATTGAGCATGTTTGGGACTGGATGAAGCGTCGTCTCACGCGGTCTGCACGTCCAGCACGAACGCTGGTCCAACTGAGGCGCCAGGTGGAAATGGCATGGCAAGCCGTTCCACAGGACTACATCCACCATCTCTACGATCGCCTCCATGGGAGAATAGCAGCCTGCATTGCTGCGAAAGGTGGATATACACTGTACTAGTGCCGACATTGTGCATGCTCTGTTGCCTGTGTCTATGTGCCTGTGGTTCTGTCAGTGTGATCATGTGATGTATCTGACCCCAGGAATGTGTCAATAAAGTTTCCCCTTCCTGGGACAATGAATTCACGGTGTTCTTATTTCAATTTCCAGGAGTGTATATATTTAAAAAACGTATCCTGTGGCTCCTGAATGATTATTAGACTATCGAGAACAATTTTTTAGTTAATTGGTCTAAAACTGTTCGAGGTTTTACTGCCATGTTGCACTTAATCTATGCTTCATCATTATAAGTAGATACTCGCGGTGTAGAAAACAACTTAATTCATTTAACAGGGGCAAGTCTCCCGGTCCAGACTGGGTTCCTTTCAACGTAGGCTGATGCAACAGCTTCATTTTAGCAATCCTATACAATTACCCACTCGACTTAGATCTGTGTTTAAGGACAGGAAAGTTGCCCAGGTCACACCAATACTCAAGAGGTCCGCAGCTCGTGGTCGTGCGGTAGCGTTTTCGCTTCCCGCGCCCGGGTTCCCGTGTTCGATTCCCGGCGGGGTCAGGGATTTTCTCTGCTCGTGATGACTGGGTGTTGTGTGATGTCCTTAGGTTAGTTAGGTTTAAGTAGTTCTAAGTTCTAGGGGACTGATGACCATAGATGTTAAGTCCCATAGTGCTCAGAGCCAATACTCAAGAAATGAAATAGAAGTAATCCGCTGAATTATAGATGCATACTTTTCATGCCAGTTTTCAGTAGGAAACAATGTAAAGTCGCACAGGTCAAGCCAATACACTGGAAATAGGAGTAATCCACTGAATTATAGGTCCGTTAGAACACATGAAATACCTCGGAGAATGCTATTTTTTGACACATCATGACGGATTCAGAAAATTTCGTTCTTGTGAAATACAACAGGCTTTTTGTTCACACGAAGCACTTAGTGCTATCGACAAGGGATCTCAGGTTGATTCTATATTTCTAGATTTCAAGAAGGCTGTCGAGACCGTTTTCACAAGCGTCTTGTAATCAAGTAGAGTATCATCACAGTTATGCCACAGGATTCACGATTTCTTGTCATAAAAGTCACAGTTCGTAGTAACTGACAGAAAGTCATTGAGTGAAACAAAAGTGGTAGCTGGCGTTGCCCAGCGAACTGTTATACACCCTCTGCTGTTTATATTCCCCAAAAACAATATAGAAGACAATCCGAGCAGCCTTCCTCGATAGTTTACAAATTATGTTGTCGTTTATTGTCTGCCAAAGTCATTAATGGAGTAGTACCAATTACAAAATGGTTTCCACAAGACATCTGTACTGTATGAAAAGTGGCGAATAACACTAAACATTAAAAAATGTATGGTGGACCACATGAGTACTAAAAAGCTTCCGTCAGATTTTGATCACACAATAAATCAACAAAGTTAAATACCTAGGGAACCAAACTGGAAGCATCATATGTGAAATATTGTGGGAATGCGAAACAAAGATTGCGTTTTATTAGCAGCACATTTAGAAGATGCACCTAATATACTAAAGACTTTATCCAAACTTCACTTGTCCGTTCTCTTCCACAGTACTGGTGCGCGGTGTGTGATCTTTACTACATAGGATTGACGGTGGACGTCGAAAAAGTTCAAAGAAATATTGCTTAGACGGTCTTTGAGTCATAGAAGTGCTTAGCAAGTGATGTACGAATACATGAGATGGAAACCTTCAACAGCAGACGCCTTTCAACATGATAACTCGTGTTTCTCCTTTTGAACGTTATTCTATTTGATTCCTTGAGCTACCAGCCACGTAACATCTTCAGAACATTATATCTGTGTCAGCTATTAAGTTGCCCTCTTACTGCAGACTGGTCTATTTTTGTATTTTACTCCTAATCATGAAGAACGACTCCTTCACATCTTTGCAGTTTTCTTGTTGATCTGTGTGTGTATGTGTCAAAGGCCAATGATAAATTATTTTGAAAAATCATCATATAAATAAGCCTAGTGGGTCTCTGAATTTTTTGTATTACATGCTACTGACTGTTTAGTTTGATCCGACGAATAATTTTCCTCAACTTCGTTACAGCTCATAAGAATGTTCGCTTATTTATGACTCACGGCGGTCTCATGAGTATTCAAGAGGCAATATACCATGCAATACCAGTCATAGGATTCCCTGTCTTCGCAGACCAATTCCACAATATGAACAGAGCTGAGGAGCTTGGATTTGGAATTAAAATCACATTTGCAAACATATCTCTGGAATCAATTACTTGGGCCGTTAGTGAAGTACTGGAAACTTCCAGGTAAGAACAGCATTTCTACCTTTTAAATTTCCTCTGAAATGTAATAAGGTTTTCCCTAATTTTAATATTGAACATATGTAATTAATTTTCTGGATTTGGTAATAATATGTCTGTACTGATTCCAGTTATCGAGAAGCAGTGCAGTACAGATCTCGACTCTTCCATGACAGTCCAAGGACGCCTCTGGAAGAAGCAGTTTACTGGATAGAATACGTCATAAGGCACAAAGGAGCTCAACATATGCGTTCAGGGGCTCTTGATCTCTCGTGGTTCCAGCTGCTCTTGCTAGATGTTGTTGGTGCTATTATTCTAGTTACAGTTATACTTCTCTTTAGTGTCTCTGTGATACTCAGACTGCTGTTGAGAACGATTAGGCATGTTCCCGCTGTAATGACCAAAAAGAAAGTTTCCAAACGAGACTAAATTTTCAGGGACTGTTCCCGTCTGGCACGTGCCCTTCGCTGTAGGTCCCAGAAGTGTGTGAACGCAGTTATCACGTTAAAAACATGCGTTGTCGGAAGAGTTCTGCGGGATACTTCCGTGGTCTGTCATAAATCTGACCTACTCCTTTACCTCTAGGCTGTGCTGGTGCCTCCACAGAGTTACACTAAGGGATACGTCACGGTACTGTTTCGATAAAGTACTTACTCGTCCTGCACTCCGAGCTGGCGCTCGTCTGGAACATAATTACCACTCACTTTGGCACCCTTTGTCCCAGCAGAAGTGACACTTGTTGACTGGAAATATTTTGCTTGTACTTGAGGCTGAGTATTTCACTGCCATACTGGGGTACTATCGTCTTGATAATAAGAAAGAAATGTCATTATTTCACATTTATTTAAGATAACCAGAAGAACTCTCCTCTTGAACTGATAAATTTGTTCCAAGTTCTCAACCGTTCATCGGCACTGATGATCATTCCAGATACGCATGTAATATTACGATGTAATAAAACGTGTGAAATAGATAAATAAAATAATAACTACCCCAGCAACGTATGTGCCACAGTTTTATTTTATTTTATTGTGTCTGAAAACATACATCACATAATCTAAACGTAGTGAAATTGATAGTCAAAGGAAGGCAGCATTCGGTTACGATTGTGAACGGGGCTGTAATCAGTTACTATTGCTTGCCTTTTACAGTTACACACATTTATTTTTAAAAGAGTAATTCCAGAAACAATAAATATAAAAGTACCACACTTTATTAATGAAGGAACAAACAACTGTGTAAATAATAGTGCTGTCAGTGCGTTACAATTTAGCAAAGCACCATAAAATACAGATACAGATAATGTTTTAAAAAACAAGCCACTGAGATCACAGCTGAAGGCCTTCACGCCAAGAATGGCAATAAATTAAGAATTTTTAAGAACTCGCTGCAATTACAACTTACAGGTATTGAAATATTAAAAAGTAAGTGGTCACAGACACAGCAGAAGATATCAGACGCCAGGAATGGCAGTAAATAAGGTTTTAAGGCTTACTGCCAAAATACAAATATCGAATTATTTTTTCAAAGCAAATGACCACAATCACGGCTGAAGGCCTTACACGCCAGGAACGGCAATTATATAAAAAATTTAGAAACCTGCTGCAAAATAGCAAATACAGGCAAAGGTTAATTAAAAAAAACAAGCAACTGACCAGCAAACGGGTGAAATAAGATGATGGTAACCTTGTAACACCACCCTTACACTACTAGATTTATTCCAGAAGGCGACCGGAACTATTAACTAGACATACGTAACCTTTAATGTAGACATTACAAGGTATGGTAATAAATAATACAATAATAAAACACAAGGACCAGTCACAGACGGTGCTCCAGGAATCGACCTCTGAGAAAGTCTGGCAACAAGCACTTTCGCGAGCGATGAGATAAACAGCCAAGAGTTGCATTCACAAGACGGTAACTCGGACTAGTGGCAGTCTAACGAATGACTAATGATAATCTTGCTGAAGCTACCTGACGTCCGATAAACCAAATGCAACGATGGAGCAATACGCCAAAGCCGGAACCGCCGGTCTGCACTACGTCCGCAGAATGCTGTGTTCAGAGCGTCTGGAACGAGAAAGGAAGCACTACAAGATTTCCGTCCGATTCCACAAACCCGAAAATCTTAACAAACAAATCACAGTACAGAACACCAGACAAGCAAACAGTAACTAAAACCCCACTCGATTTGCGTGCGAGGCAAAACCGAAATGTAACCAACCAGAATCGGCAACCACACGTCATTGCAGAAGCAATCGCAAAGCGAGCCAAAACCAAGTACCAAATGAGTGACATCAAATTCATTAGGCACACAAACGCACACTGAACTTACTGTGACAACTCTGACGACGGTTTGCAGAATGAAACAAATCTCTTCACTGCTTTATTAATTTATTTAATTCACAGTTGAGTAACCACACCGTCTAATCACTGAGCCAAGTGTTTTTAACAAAGTGGGGTCTTAAAGTACTAATCGGTACGAAGATCCACCAAACTGCACATGACGGCGTGAAGATAATCTGTCACAACATGAGACACATGCTACGGGGCCCACACGGGTGACTGACTCCACTCTACTTGGATTAAAATGCACTCATCTTAAAGCTTGCTGGATCCGGTTTATGACGAGGTCGTGCACCCTCGTGACCACAGCCCTTCCATCCAGCAGTCCATGCATGTCGCCAGCAGTCCCGGCGTGTTCTGGCACTGCGCGGACCTGGCTCCTCCTGAGTCCCCAACCGAACTGCCCACTCGCACGACCCAGAAAAACACGACGTCGCCCCAAAAATAGGGCAGCAGTAACTACATATCGATAACCGTCGCTGCTGCCACTAGCGGACAGGCAACGCTTGCGAAACGAGTGGTCCCAGTCAAGACGAGAAGAAGACAAACAACCGCTACCATGCCAACTAAAGGATACGATCTGGCCTCCAACAGAGGGCGGAAACCTACAAACAGCACTAACGCGAGCCGCGGCACGGCTCACATACGAGGGTCAGTCAAAAAGTAATGCCTCCTATTTTTTTTCTACGTTTAATTGTCAGGAAATTTAAATGCAATTACATAGGTTGAAAACCACAACATTGAGGATCATTTTGTCATTTTTCAATGTAATCTCCGCCCATCTCTACAGTTTTGGTCCATCTTTGAACAAGGGCATGTATCCCAGCACGGTAAAAATCACAGCTCTGCTTCCTAAGCCATTGACGCACGGATGTTTTGACGGCCTCCTCATCTTCAAAATGAATCCCACGATGAGCTTCTTTTAGTGGCCCGAACAGATGGAAGTCTGATGGTGCCAGGTCAGGGCTGTATGGGGGATGAGGCAAAACTTCCCATCCAATTTTGACAATCTCGTCAGAGGTGTGACGACTGGTGTGTGGTCTTGCATTGTCATGCAAAAGAAGAACATCTGCCATTGATTTTGTTGGGCGAACTCGCTGAAGACGTGCTTTAAGTTTTTTGAGGGTTGTGACGTATTGAACAGAATTTATTGTGCATCCCTGCTCCAAAAAATCAACTAGAATCACACCCTCTGTATCCCAGAAAACTGTTGCCATAACTTTCCCTGCCGATCGCACAGTTTTGAATTTTTTCTTCCTCGGCGAGCTTGTGTGACGCCACTCCATTGACTGCCTCTTTGATTCGGGTTCAAAAAAATGCACCCATGTTTCGTCCCCGGTCACAATTTTTTTCAGAAACTCATCTCCCTCCAAACGGAAGCGCTGCAAGTGTTGGGAGGCTATTGTTTTCCTTGCCTCTTTATTCTGATCGGTTAACATTCTTGGAACCCACCGTGCACAAACTTTTGAGTACCCCAATTGTTTAATAATCGTGATCACACTGCCTTTACTAAGAGAAATAATGCGACACACTTCATCTGCAGTCACCCGACGGTCACCACGAATGATGTCATCAACTTGCTGAATGTTGTGTGGAGTCACTGCACTCACCGGCCTGCCGCTCCGCTTTTCGTCAGTCAACGGTGTTTGCCCTTCAGCTTCCTTACAACGACGAACCCATCGTCTAACAGTGCTGACATCCACTGTCACAACACCATACACCTTCTTCAGTCTTTCATGAATGCGTATGGGCGTTTCACCTTCTGCATTCAAGAATTCAATCACACAACGCTGTCTCAAACGAACATCGATGTCGGCCATCTTACAAACTTCTGCTGTGCTGCCACTTGTTGACACAGAAAGTTACTACTGCAGTGGATTGCAGAAGAAGGTTTGAGGAATGGCGCCAAATTCAAATTTTTCACTTAACTTAATTTCTTTAAGTAGAAAAAAAATGGGAGGCATTACTTTTTGACCGACCCTCGTACATAGATAATTTTAATCTGATAATATAAGCATTACCAGTTTTCTACAAACAGGTATCACATAATAAGACGCACTTTGAACGCTGTGTGGCCAATATTTAGCCATGTCACAGGCTTCATAGGCTGCTGCCATATTTTGTTAGAGAGCGTGTTCCGTAGTTGGACACAGCTTGCAGACGTGGAAATGATCTATGATTAGCTCTTCTCCGCATTCATACAGCGTGGAGTCGCAAGAAAATCGCCAGTTATTCAGATTGGTCTTACACCTACCGACTCCTAATCGTAGCCTGTTGGGCGTTAATCCTTGTCAGCCAGCGTTCTTCACAGCCAGAAGGCAGATTCTCACATGGCACCATCCATTCTGTGATGTTGTGGTCACGGTTACGTCAGGAATTTAATCTAAATGTTGAAGGTTGTTCAGTGAGGGCTCCGCAGTTTGGAGTAAACTTTGGTCACAACGTCGTGTTCTATAACGGACGACCTAGCGACACAGAGAACGAAAAAAGTATTACTTCAGCGTTATTGTAAGAGACACGAAATGTGTACTAAACCAAATACGAGAGCTGACTGACTTCTTAGTGGGTTAAATTACAGTGTTAGATATTCGGCATCCTCCATCTTCGACTGTTTCCGGCCCGACGTCGTCCCGGCAATTGTTATATAAAACTTTTAAATTAATTATAAACAGAATTGATAAAGGATATTTGTAGGAGTATTTGTCCCTTATTCGACATCAGTGGCAGCTGAATATTTTTCTTGAATTTTTTATTAACAAATTCCATTCTGGCGCCCATACTGCAAGAGTATTCCGCCGTCTGGATAGTTTCTTCCAATGAGGACGAGTGGCGTTCAGCTCACTATGCTCTGTGAATGAACCATCAGCTGCACAGGTGATGCCTGTGCATGAATACTCCAGATTTAATATTACTTGGAATAAAATGACTAAAGTGCACGAAAAGTCCATAATGATGTGACGGGAACTGTCACAGTACCGTTGGCATTAGAAGTCACAGTCTATGTACATGTTACTTACATTACGTACAGCGTTGGAAGCGCTCTATGTCTGGCCTCAACAGCGTTGTCGTGGAATAGGAACACAACACGATGATTTCCATGTCAAAGCGAGAAAACAAACCAGTATTCATCTACTAGTCAAAAACAGCATGGGAGAGCAAGGCGAAGATTCTCAGCCTATCTCATAGATAGCTTCAACGTCAATGAAATGTTATTAGGATGTGTTGCCACCCACTGGCCACGCCGTCGTTGGGATATCTTGCTTGCCTCATCGATACTGATAGCCATACCGTAGGTACAACCAAAGCTGATGTGTATCTGTTGAGGGACCAGACACACGTGTGATTCCGAAGAGGGGCAACAGACTTTTCAGACTTGCAGGGGAAACAGATTCGCCTTGTAACACTAACCAAAACGGTTTTGCTATGCCGCTACTGCGAACGGCTAGTTAAACGAGGATGGCATCTGGTAAAATATTCCGAAGATAAAATAGTCCCCAATTCGGATCTCCGGGCGGGAACTACTCAGGAGGATGTCGTTATCAGGAGAAACAAAACTGGTGTTCTACGGATCGTAACGTGGAATATTAGATCCCTTAATTGCACAGGTAGGTTAGAAACTTTAAAAAGGGAAATGGGCAGGTTGAATTTAGATGTAGTTGGAAACAGTAAAGTTCGATTGCAGGAGGAACAGGACTTCTTATCAGGTGAGTACAGGTTTATAAATACAAAATTTAATGGGCATAATGCAAGAGTACATTTAATGATGAGTAAGTAAATAGGAAGGCAGGTAAGCTACTACGAACTGGACAGTGAACGCATTATTGTAGACAAGATAGACAAAAAGCCCATACTCACCATAGTAGTACAAGTATATATCAAACAGCTGTGCAGATGACGAAGAGATTGAAGAAATGTATGATGAGATAAAGTAATCAGTTAGTTAAGGTGGACGGAAATTTAATTGTGATGGGACATTGTAATTTCATAGTAAGAAAAAGAAGAGAACGAAAAGTTGCAGCTGAATTTGGACAGGGGAAAAGAAATGAAAGAGGAAGCCGTCTGATAGAATTTAGCACACAGCATAATTTAATCATCGCTAACGTTTGGTTTAATGATCATTAAAGAAGGCTGAATACGTTTCAGGCTGATTATATAAGGCTAAGACAGAGATTTCGGAACCAGATTTTAAACTGTAAGAAATTTCTAGGGGAAGATGTGTGTTATGACCACTATTTATTGATCATTATCTGTAGGTTAAAACTGAAGGAAATGAGAAAATATAGGAAATTAAGGAGATGGGAACTAGATAAATTGAAAGAACCAGAGAATGCTGAGAGTTTCTGAGGGAACATTAGGCAACAATTTACTTGAACAGGGGAAAGGAATACAATAGAAGACGAATTGGTAGCTATGAGAAATCAAATAGTGAAGGCAGCAGAGGATCAACTAGGTAAAAAGACAAAGCCTAATAGAAAACCTTAACTGATGAAAGGAGAAAACATAAGAATGCAGCAAATTATACAGGCGAAGTGGAATACAAACGCGTAAAAATAAGATTGACAGGATGTGCAAAATTACTAAGCAGGAGTACCAAGAGGAGAAATGTAAGGATTTAGAAGCATATTTCTCTAGGGGAAAGATAGATACCGCCTGCATATAAATTAAAGAGGCCTTTGGAGAAAAGGGGAGCAGTTATATAAATATCAAGATCTCAGATGGAAAACCAGTCCTAAGCAAAAAAGGGACAGCTCAAACGTGGAAGGAGTATACCAGGGTCTATACAAGGGAGATGAAGACTGTACTTATAGAAATGGGAGAGGACGTAGATGAATATGAGATGGGAGGTATGATACCGTGAGAAGAATTGGACAGAAACTTGAAAGATCTAATTCTAAAAAATGCCCCTGGAGTAGATGACATTCCGTCAGAACTATTGACAGCCTTGGGAGAGCCACCCATGACAAAACTCTTTCATCTGGAGTGCAAGATGTATGAGACAGGAGAATTACCATCAGCCTTCAAGAAGAATGTAATAATTCCAGTTCCAAAGGAAACAGGTGCTTACAGGTGTGAATATTACCGAACTATCTTTTTAATAGGTCCTGGCTGCATAATACTAACACGAATTCTGTACAGAAGAATGGAAAAACTGGTAGAAGCCGACCTTGGGGAAGATCAGTTTCGATTCCGGAGAAATGTAGGAACACGGGAGACAATACTGACCCTACGAATTATCTTAGAAGACAGATTAAGGAAAGGCATATGAACGTTTATAGCATTTGCAGACTAAGAGAAAATAAATGTTAACTGCAGTAATCGATTTGAAATTCTGAAGGTAACAGGAATAAAATGCAGGGAGCGAAAGGCTGTTTAGGACTTACACAGAAATCAGACGGCAGTTATAACAGCTGAGAAGAATGAAAGGAAAGAGGTGCTTGAGAACAGCCTATCCCCGATGTTGTTCAATATGTGCAGATTAAGGAGTAAAGAAAACCGAAGAAAGATCTGGGAAAGGAATTAAAGTCCAGGGAGTTGAAGTGAATATTTTTTAGTTTGGCGATGACAATGTAATTCTGTCAGAGACAGCAAGCGACTTGAAAGAGCAGTTGAACGGAATGGACAGTGTCTTTAAAGGAAGATGTAGGGTGACGATCAGCAAAATCAGAACAAGAATAATGGAATGTAGGCAGTTAAATCAGGTGACCCTGAGGGAATAAGATTTGGAAACGAAACTAAGTAGTAGATGAGTTTTGTTGTTTGGGCAGCAAAATAACTGGTGATGGCCGAAGTAGAGATGATATAAAATGCAGACTGGTAATGGCCGGAAAAGCTAATTTGCTAATGTGGAATATAGTTATAAGTGTTAGAAAGTTTTTTTCTAAAAAGCATTTATATGGAGTGTAACAATGTATGGATCTGAAACATGGACGATAAACAGTGCAGGCAAGAAGAGAATAGGAGCTTTTTGAATTGTGCTGCTATAGAAGAATGCTGATGATTAGGTGTGTAGATCACATAGTTGATGAGGAGGTACTCAATAAAATTGGGGAAAACAGAAAATTGTAGCACAATCTGACTAGAAGAAGGGATTCTGAGACCTCAACTGATCACCAATTTAGTACTGAATAGAAGTGTGGGAGATAAAAATTGTAGATGGATACCAATACCTGTATACAGTGAACAGACTCAGAAGAATGTGAGCTGCACCTGTCATCCGAAGATGGAGAGGCTTGCACAGGATAGAACAGCATGGAGATCTGCATCAAACCAGTCCTCGGACTGAAGAAGAAAACATGTTGCCACATGTACCATAACGCGATCTCTGGAATAGGTTTGGAAATAGTGATTTTTATTTTAGTCACGTTGAGAGAATTTCTCTGCAGTGGATAAACTGGAATACCGTATGGCTACGAACTCTCCGTAGAGGAAACTAATATGACTACGAAGTCTTTCGCGATGGAGTCCTTGCATAAATAGTTCTCGGTTTACTTTGCGCGTCAAATTTGGATAAAATCCCGAGCTTTCGATGACTACCTCCGTCATCTTCGTCAGGGGTAAAACTGACTGTCGTGGAATACCATACGTCATAAAATTCTTCGTTTATCGACATTGTACATGTCGGGAGACAGATATATGATACAACCGAGTGATTTGGACTGTTTTTCCACTCTAAGGTACTTCTTAGCTCGAACCGTTGAGATTGGAACTATTATAAGCAGACATACCTACGTCTTTTATATAATGTACTGCTCACTTAGCTTTAAAATCAGTTCCTTCTTTTATCTTGTAGTTTCGTCGGAAGATAGCGTGAATTAATCCGAAACCAGTCCCACTATTTCAACGTAAGGCCAACATCTCACATATAGTGAAACCTCCCCTTGGAAAAATGTATGAATTACTGTGCTGGTAAACCTCTTACGTTATTTGTTTTTCAAGCAGCTGAGCAGAACTGAACGTACTCAGACATTTCTCTCTTTACTTATTCTGAACAACACTAAATTGACAAACAATATTTTTAGCGCAACGCAATCTGACTTTCAATAATCCCTACAAAAGAATGGCCCTGACTAACAATCACCTACACCTTTCATGAATCACTTATCTCACAAAAATCTTCGTTACTCGAACTACTGCAATACAGCGAGCGCCAATACTGCCAGCTAAATAAAAGATTCTAACTACTGAAGGCACTAACTACTGATAGGCATAGTTATCAAATGAAAGATTTTAATAGAGAACAAACAATGTATTTACCTTAATAATGTTCAAAAGACATCATATATGTATATCAGTTCATGATAACCAGTATTACAAATTTACTCTTTCTCATGGACACACGTCCAGATCGTCCGCTCTCAAAATTCTGCCATCTCTCTCCCCACATCCACCACTGCTGGCAGCTCACCTCCAACTGCGAAAAGCTACGCGCTGTTCACGTCCAACTGCCCAACAGTACAATAGCGAATATTTCAACAATGCCAACAAGCCTCAGACTGCACACAGCACAGTCAGTGATTTTCATACAGAGCGCTACGTGGTGTTACCAACATAAAAACCTAAACAGCCCACTTACAACACAGAGCAGTATTCAGATCAAAGATGTGTCCTCTAATACTTATCAAGCTTTGTAACCATTTTTCCTCCACTTCTCCCCTGTTGTGCTCGCCCCATCACGCTTCGTGAGCTGACCTACACAGAGCTGTCCGTCTGCGTTACAGGATTATCGAAATACGGGACAGTCTAATGAAAAAGAGACAGATGGAAGAAGAGTAAATAAACTTTCATTGTTTCGAAAGTAATCTGTCAAGACATTTACCCCGTTGCTGGACAAGACGCTCAGTGTCTTCCTACAAACATGCGGTTGCTACGGGACCATGATTGTACGCAGTGTGCAGCAAATCGGCGGCCTCAAAAATATGGAAATCGTACGGGAGAGGCTGAGATTGGATGGAGGGTAAGGGCTACGCAGTCAATCACTTGTAACGTAACCGAAACGACCTAGACAACATGTGTGACAAACATACAAAAAATTATGACAATAACTGTGTAACAAAGATTAACTTACACACACATTCCCAATTACCTTGCTGACATGTGATTGCCTCTCATAATAACTTTGGGAATAAAGAAGACGAATGCGAGAACAGTACTACACGTACATAAAATAGACTTTTCAGTGGACAGAGTAGCTCATCAAGTTTTTAACTCACGTACAGATGTACGAGTATACAATGTGTAATGGGCGTAACTGTAGCTATTTATGTTGGTGATAGGATGGTGTATTGAACGACATTACATCAGTATTTATCCCATTCACAGGCTAACTATCATAGTTATTACAAGTCATAAGTTTGTACGGTGGTTAGAACCTCCCAGTATGTGGGCAAGAGCGAGCCATTAATGCTTATTTTCCCCTGGGAAGCAGATCAGGTGTTGAAGCGTGGACGTTTGGATGCAAAATCGTCAGTCTATACTGATAGGTGTAGTCCACTTAGTAGTGACGCAGTTTCATTTTGACTTGGTAACAGACATGTGTGGATTGTGGCGTTCATCCTGCTAACATTTATAGAGCAGGTGCTGCTACTCTGTGTTTATTATACAGGGTGAGTCACCTAACATTACCGCTGGATATATTTCGTAAACCACATCAAATACTGACGAATCGATTCCACAGACCGAACGTAAGGAGAGGGGCTAGTGTAATTGGTTAATACAAACCATAAAAAAATGCACGGAAGTATGTTTTTTAACACAAACCTACGTTTTTTAAATGGAACCCCGTTAGTTTTGTTAGCACATCTGAAAATATAAACAAATACGTAATCATTGCCGTTTGTTGCATTGTAAAATGTTAATTACATCCGGAGATATTGTAACCTAACGTTGACGCATGAGTACCACTCCTCTGCTGTTCGATCGTATGTATTGGAGAGCACCGAATTACGTAGGGATCCAAAGGGAACGGTGATGGACCTTAGGTACAGAAGAGCCTGGAACAGCACATTACGTCCACATGCTAACACCTTTTTATTGGTCTTTTTCACTGACGCACATGTACATTATCATGAGGGGTGAGGTACACGTATTTGTTTATATGTTCAGATGTGCTAACAAAACTATCGGGGTTCCATTTAAAAAACGTAGGTTTGTGTTAAAAAACATACTTCCGTGCATTTTTTTTATGGTTTATACCAATTACACTAGCCCCTGTCCTCACGTTCGGTCTGTGGAATCGATTCGTCAGTATTTGATGTGGTTTACGAAATATATCCAGCGGTAACGTTAGGTGACTCACCCTGTATAGATCAGGCACTGCCAGTGCAGGTATGTTTGTATTCAAATCATTAATTTCTGTTACATTTGAACTTTTTGTTGTACTACCACTTTTACGTTCACTGTGCACTGACAACTACGTACTGTTTTTGTAGCCTCAGTGGACCAGGCTTGAAAATAACCTGTAAGGATTCGAAATTAGTCGTCTAATAAATATCTGCTACTGTTGATAGAACCATTAATAAACGCTTTAAGGAATTTAAATAAAGCTGCTGTTCCCTGTCAACGAAATGTTGAAACTGAAGAGCAGTCATTACAATCTGAGCATATGAAATGAATGTTTCTGATTAGACGTTTTGCTGTATACGACAGTAATCACTCAGTTTACACACTGCCTGGACAACAGTTTCCTTATTTTGTGAGGCACCCTATGTATAAAATGAAGCCTTCTAATCGTCAGAGTGATGATCACATAGGCGCTGTAGAGGTCGGGGGCAGCAAGCATACACTGTCTACAACAGAACCATGCCTAATAAACTACTAAGCTGCGATGACTTCCTTTTCTTTCTTAATCATCAGATATACTGATAAGCCAAAACGTTATGACTACTGCCCACAGCGACGTTGAGCGCCGCCTGGTGGCACTGAGGCCACGTGGCGCGTAATGGAAGTACGTAAGAGGAACAGACACGGAATGGGGACCACGCTAGCGAAGACATGGGGTGGAAATGGGGAAATCCAATGAGATAAGCGAGCTTGACAAAGGGTAGATTATTATTACGCAAAGCTTGTGAATGAGCATATCGGAAACGTCAATGCCGGTCGAATGTTCATGTACCATTGTCGTGAGCATCTACAAAAAGAGGTAGAAGAACAGTGAAACTTCCACTACCATAGTTTGGGCGTCCACAACTCTTCACTGAATTTAGAGCTCGGAGGCTTGTCTGCTCTGTAAAGTAGGATAGATGATGATCTGTGGTATCTCTGCCGAAAGAGCACAATGATCGGGCACGCACAAGTGTTCGGAGCACACAGTTCATCGTACATTGTTGAAAATGGAGTTCCGCAGCAGACCACCTCTACGTGTTGACCCAGCGGCATCGCCATTTATGGCTGCAGTGGGCACAGGACCATAGCGATTCGACTGTCGATCCATAGAAAC
This sequence comes from Schistocerca nitens, assembly GCF_023898315.1. Classification (NCBI taxonomy): domain Eukaryota; kingdom Metazoa; phylum Arthropoda; class Insecta; order Orthoptera; family Acrididae; genus Schistocerca; species Schistocerca nitens. The sequence goes on along the minus strand of NC_064622.1, from coordinate 141,684,248 downwards.
GTGTCAGTTCTTCGGGTGAATCACATTTTTGCTACAATGGTCGTCTCCACAAACGCCGTTATCAAGGCAAAGGGCGGCTCGAAACGTGCAGCGCGCCATAATGTTGTATTATGTTATGGGAGACATTCTCCTGCGCTGGCACGTGACCTGTGGTAGTAATCTAAGACACGATGACACCTGCGAACCACCTGCATCCCCTCATATTTGATGTCCTTCCCGACAGCGGCATTTTTCTGCAGTATAATTGTCCGGTCTCGGATCCAGAACCGTGCTACAGTTGTTTGAGGAGATGACAGTGAACTCACGTTGATGTCAGGGCGACCAAATTCACCTGACGTAAATACTATGGATCACACCTTTCGGGTGCCACCACCGCGTATGCAAATCAGTGGCCCGTCATTTATGGGAATTACATGAAATAGACATAGACATCTTATGTCACGTACCTCCACAAACCTACCACCAAACTGTCGGATCCCTGATACACTTAATCAGTGATGTATTTAGTTCCAAAGACGGACAAACAAGCTATTAAGCAGGTGGTTAATATTTTGGCTCGTCAGTATAAAGGTGTTCTGATTTGTAGTGGAACTTCGTTGTCAGAACTGAAGTTCTGCAATTTTCTCAAAAGCAGTAAATATTCCAAAATTCAAAACAATAACTGCTGTCATTATGAGTAACTTGGAAGAAGATACTATTAGTGTAGGGAAGCAACTTAAATTACTGAATAAAGGAAATTATTCCGGTCCAGGTTGTATACCAGTAACGCTAGTTTCAGATGATGAAATGGCTCCTTTGTTAGCAATTATTTACAAACGCTCATTCGGCGTAATATCCGTACCTCAACAATGGAAGGCTGTGTAGATCACGCCCACACAACAGGAAAGCAAATAGAAGTAATCCGCTGAATTATAGGTCCTTATCATTGACACACATTTTAGAGGGTTTTAGAACATATAGTGTGCTGTAACAGTACGAAATACCTCAAAGATAACCATTTATTGACGCACGACTTGTAGGGATTTAGGAAATACTGTTCTGATGAAACAAAAGTGACATTTTATTCGCACGAAGTATTGAATGCTATATTTACAGAAAGTTTTGGACGGCGTTCCTTACAAGCGACTTCTACTCAAATTTAGTTCTTCTCGATTATCGTGCGGCAGTGCGATTCAATTCGCCATTTCCTGTCAGAACGGTCACGGTTCACAGTTACTGTCGAGAAATCATCAAGAGAAATCGTAGTTATATACACACATCAAAAAAAGTTTTATATCACCTCGGTTCCGAGAGTCCCGGAATCTGTACAGAAACTGGAACAGAGATCGACATAAACATCAATTCCGCCCTTTTTATTGCTCGTGAAAACCACATATTGCATTTTGTATCGGAACCGAGCGACCGCTACGGTCGCAGGTTCGAATCCTGCCTCGGGCATGGATGTATGTGATGTCCTTAGGTTAGTTAGGTTTAAGGGGCTCCGGAACGCCCTATACTTGCAATGTTAAAATAACGCTTATAAATTACATCTTTCCTCACAAAGTATTTGAGGTAGGAAGTTGAACTTTTTACAGATTATTTATTGGAATATGGGCTACAACTTAACACAGGGATTTTACAAAATTTTGGTTCAGTTATTAAAGATGATTTTTTTTCAATTGTAATGAAAATTCACAACATTTTTTTGCAATTTTTTATTTATATATTCAAAAATATACGGTTTTTTTGGAAAAAGGCTGTGTTAAATTATGCAGAAGGTACTGCGTAACATTTACTGAAAGTTTGAAACAAATATGTTTGGAAGATCCTTAGAAAACATGTAATTAGTATGAGAAAATAAAAGTTTTGGGAATCGAGCGACAAAGATTGGATTAACTTTTTAGTGCATTCCAGGTCCATAGGATGGATTATCTTCATCCTCTGCAAACTCCTCCTCCAGCTTCCTCTTGTTCCTCCTCCTGTTTACTCTTGCTTGTATTTCTAGACTCTTTACAGTCCTGTCTGCAGCCCGAAGGCGTTCCTTGTCTAAAGCAAGCATCGCTCGTACCATGTTAGAACCTATCTTCATTCCCATATTTCTAAATACCTTTGGCTTTCCAACATTTCTCCTTTTCTTAAAAGCCTTCAGAGGATTTCTAATAACTTTACTTTTACTCATTATTATACTTCAACAAAACAGAGACTCAAGAAACAGAATTAATTACGAATATTTTCGAGATAACGACAGAGTAAATAAACATGAAACAATCGACAATCACACCAGCGATATATATTGAACCATCGCAGGTTAGCCACAACACATACTTTATCTCACATCACTAAAATGTACCTGATGAACACGGACGTTAATAATAACACCATTTGACAGCAGTTTAACAGCGCCACAGTGGGTCACGCCCACGTAGAACACATTTCAAAAAAAATTTAAAAATAGTTGTAGTCTTCGGAATTGAATAAATTATATATCTATTAAAAGGTAATAGTCTGCAGATTCAGAAAACGCAAAAAAGTAAAAATTGAACTTTTAATGGTTTTGAGCCTTTCCGGAGCTAATTAGTTCAAAGTTCTAGGCGACTGATGACCTCAGACGTTAAGTCCCATAGTGCTTGGAGCCATTTGAACCATGTTGTATCACCATACAGCGAGACCTTCAGAGATGGTGATACATACTGGTGTGCACACCGGTACCCCTAATACCCAGTAGAACGTCCTCTTTCATTGATGTATGCCTATATTCGTCGTCGCATACTATCCACAAGTTCATCAAGACACTGTTGCTCCAGATTGTCCCACTCCTCGACGGCGATTCGGCATAGATCCCTCAGAGTGGTTGGTGGGTCACGTCGTCCATAAACAGCCCTTTTCAATCTATCCCAGGCATGTTCGATAGGGTTCATATCTGGAGAACATGCTGGTCATTCTAGTCGATAGATGTCGTTATCCTGAAGGAAGTCACTCACAAGATGTGCACGATGAGAGCGCGAATTGTCCATGAAGACAAATGCCTCGCCAATATGCTGCCGAGAGGTTGCACTATCGGTCGGAGGATGTCATTCACGTATCGTACAGCTGTTACGGCGCCTTCCATGACCACCAGCGGCGTACGTCGGCCCCACATAATGCCAGCCCAAAAAGCCAGGGAACCTCCACCTTACTGCACTCGCTAGACAGTGTGTCTAAGGCGTTCAGCCTGACCGGGTTGCCTCCAAATACGTCTCCGACGATTGTCTGGTTGAAGGCATATGCGACACTCATCGGTGAAGAGCACATGATGCCTATCCTGAGCGGTCCATTCTGCATGTTGCTGGGCCCATCTGTACCGCGCTGCATGGTGTCGTGGTTGCAAAGATGAACCTCGTCATTGACGTTGGAAGTGAAGTTGCGCGTCATGCAGCCTATTGCGCATAGTTTAAGTTGTAACTTGACTTCCTGTGGCTTCACAAAAAGTATTATTCAACATGGTGGTGTTGCTGTCAGGGTTGCTCCGAGTCATAATCCGTAGGTAGAGGTCATCCACTGCAGTAGTAGCCCTTGGGCGGCCTGAGCGAGGCATGTCATCGACAGTTCCTGTCCATGTCCGAACATCATCGCTTTGGTTCACTCCGAGACGCCTGGACACTTCCCTTATTGAGAGCCCTTCCTGGCACCAAGTAACAATGCGGACGCAATCGAACCACGGTATTGACTGTCTTGGTATGGTTGAACTACAGACAACACGAGCCGTGTACCTCCTTCCTGGTGGAATGATTGGAACTCATCGGCTGTCGGATGTCTTCCGTCTAATAGGCGCTGCTCGTGCATGGTTGTTTACATCTTTGGGCGGGTTTTGTGACATCTCTGAACAGTGAAAGGAACTGTGTCTGTGATACAATATCTACAGTCAACGTCTGTTTTCAGGAGTTCTGGGAATCGGGGTGCTGCAAAACTTTTTTTGATGTGTGTAAGTATGGGGTTTCACAAGGAAATGTTAAAGATCCTCTGCTGTTTTCAGTCCGTACATTTTTAGAAGCAAATTTGCGCTGCTTTTACCAACTAATGAAGTCGTCTGAATACTAAAACAAATTACAAAATGATTTAAAGAAGTCAGCTGCGTTATGCTAAAGGCGGCAACTGACACTGGCCAATAAAAAGTGTGAAGTTCTTGACATGAATAAAAAATGCGTGTAAATTTCCGTTACATGATACATCACACAAATTTAAAGATTGTCATTTCAAACAAATATCTAAGTGTTACAAATACTAACTCTTAAATTGAAACCATCACCTACAAAATTTTATGAGGCAGGTGAAACAGACTGGGTTATGTTGGCACTACACTCGAAGGGTGTGAAAAATCTACTGAAAGGACAGCCTACACTTCGCTTGTACATCCTCTTCTGGTGTATTACGACGCGATATGGGATCCTTACCAAAACGAATTGACGGAGTACGTCGAAAATGTTAAAAGAAAGGCTGCTTGTTTTGTATTTTCGCGAAATAGGGGAGAGAGTGTTACGGAAATGGTACGAAGACTGGGGTAACAATCATTAAAACAAAGGCGCTTTTGATATGACGAGATCTTATCAAGAAATTACAACGTCCAGCTTTCTCCTTCGAAAGTAAAAAATTTTGTTGACTTTATCCTCCATACGGTAAAACCACCATCGTGACGAAATAAATCAGATCTCGGACGGAATGAAGTACGTGTTCATTTTTCTCATACGCTATTCGAGAGTGAAACGACAGGGAATAGTCTGAAACGGGTTTTATTCACCCTCACCAAACGTTTAAGCGTGTATTGTGAAGTAATTATGCAGATAATAGGAAGCGCTGTGGAAACTTCTTCGCCTATTTCAGAAGTCCTTCCCCTCTTCGAAGACAGCATGCTTCGCCGCTGTGTAAGGTGGTATGCCTACTACAAGGCGCGCACTGCCTATCATCACAGAGGCCACACTAAATCTGACAAGGGGACTCTACTCGTCATAACCGATTTCTTCCAAATCTTTTGCATACGCAGATCTCGGACGGAAATGAAAGTGACAGAACTGGTAGCTCGAGACGGCCAAGAGTAAAAAAAAAAAAAAAAAAAAAAAAATCTCTTTTGTCTTGGGTCGACCGAAACATGAGCCATTTATGAATATGTTAACGTAGTTTTCATGTCGCGGCTGGCGCAGCAAAAAGAGTGAAGAATGGTAATTCGAGGGTTGTGACGTCGAGTCATTCCGTGGACTTTTTTTTTCAGTGTTTACATTACCAACGCCGATCAATCAGGTAAGTCGAGACTTCTCATTCGTCGATGTCAACCGAAAGACTGTTTCTAATGTCACGTATAATCAAAAATTAAATTCGTAATGTCTCTTTCCAGGTTGCCAGTACCAACCACTTATAACGGTAATCTGTACCATCGAGGGACAAAACTAATTCTCGTGAGACGACTGAATATGAACAAAGAAACCCTCTATACAGCGAAATATACTATAAACCTTTCTGGAAAATTGCTGCCAACATTCTACGTTTGCCTAAAAGAGAGTATGGGCTCTTTCTGAACCAAGCATTCAAAAAAATGATGGATGATTGCGCATCAAATTATAGGAACAACGTCACTAATTCAACATCTGGGTATCTTACAACAGTCTTATACAAATAATTAGAGTGAGGTGATGATGCCCTACGTGCAGGAGCACTAACATCTTCTGTTATCTCACTCGTGGGGAGGAAAAACAAATCCCCAAAGATACGACGAGATCTTTTAAGATGGAGGATTGCCATAGTGCATTATCAAAGTAATTCCACACAAATGTGCCCCGCTAGTACAATACTTCGACGTCTATTTTAGTCTTCAGGCAGAGAATTTGGTGTAAATGCTTCAAAGCGTCTCTTATATCAGCGAGAGACATAAAAGAAAACACGTCCCGAGAAAACTGCACTGGAATATATTCAATTTTACATCATCAGCTATCTTCGCCAATTTTTGGCGAAATGATGCAGTGTGTGTTGTTTCGCTGCCAAACTGCACAATGAGAGAGAAGTTTTTATGAATGTAGAAACTTTATAAAACAACCACATAACTGTAAAAATGCGGCGGTTATTACGTGTGCAAGATGCCGAGAAAATTACTGCTTTCGCCGTTTTTTACAATCAGTATCACCCCAGTCTGTAAATTAGTAAAAGTATCCTATGTAAGTTGCCAGTTTCGCACAAAACGAGGCTGGCACAGTTTCAGCTCAGCTTAATAACATTAGTCCGTTCCTGTTTGTTTAGAAAAGCTACAGTTTTGGAGCAAAAAATATAGCAGATTTTCCTCCATTAAATGGAGTCTGTTCCAGCCCAAGATCAGATTTTTCTCTTATTTCATGGCAAATATTACTGCCTTGCACTTTTATTCTCATCGTGGTTTTGCTCAAATATCCGCATTTTCTGGTGCACAGCAATTTTCAGGACAGGACGAGGCGCATGTCCTTGCGACCTATTACCTCCGGGTCCGGGTTGCATGTGTGGCCTCGTGTCATCGAAGACTTCCGGCTCTTGGCGATTTCTGTGGCTTTATCCCATTCCATGTCTCTCTTACAAGCCACAATTTGGCCATCTGTCCGTGTTACATGAGGGCTTGTCTCGTTATATTCTCAAAAATTATTTATCACTCTTTTTGTCTTATGGGACCAAACTGCTGACGTCATAGGTCCCTCAGCTGTGGTAAAAAATTGCTGTTTTGAAGAGCGCGCCGCAGCGCGTTGTGTGAAGCAGTCGCCCTCCGTTTCTTGTGGTGGCGCCGCTGTCGTAATCGCAGCTGCTGGTGTCTCCCTCTGGTGGGAAAGCGAACACGTTGCCTGTTCATGTGCATTTAAGGGGCGCTATCAGCTCGGCAGGGCCCACCGCGTGGATGCCTTCCTCCTTAATGAAACCTTCCTCCAACCCCACCACACCATTCACACTTCGCCCTACCTCCTCCACCGCTCCGATAATCCCCTCCCAATTGCGCGTGGCGGAGTTGCCATTGGTCACCACCGCCAGATCCCCGTTCGGCTCCAACCTCTCCTTCCCGACCGCACCGAACACCTGATCCTTAGTCTCTTCTTCCCCGGCCTTACCGTTACCTGCGCCACCATCTATGTCCGCCCCAACGCTCCTATTCCCTTCGACTTCCTCTCCCACGTCGATCGTACCTTTTCCTCCTACGTGATCGCCGCCGACCTCAACATCCATAGTCGTTCCGCCGCCCAGTTACGGCGGTGGCATCGGTTCCTCTCCTCCCTTCAAGGCGACCTCATTCCCATCCCCCAGCACACCCGTCCCGAATCCAACTCCACTCCTGATGTTATCCTCTCCTCCCCCAACCTCCTTGGCCGCATAACGGTGGATGTCCTGGAGCCTATTGGCAGCGACCATCTCCCTGTCCTCCTCACCGTTTCAGACGGTCGTCGCCCCCGCCCTGACCCTCGTAATGACCCTCCCCCTAAGTATGTCCATGACTACTCCCGTGCCGACTGGAATGCCTACTGGGATACCCTTTCCACCCAGGTCGATAGCCACCCCTTCACCTACCACCACCCTGACGATGTTACCCATGCTGCTTCCTTTCTCCAGCAGACCTTGTCTGAGGCCGTGGAGGCCCACGTCCCTACTGTCACCATCCACCCCCACCGTCCTACCTTACCCCCACAGGCCGTCCTCCTCCTCCGTGAATCCCGTCGTCTCTACCGTGCCTTCCTCCGCACGCGTGACCCGGACACACTACGACGCCACCGGCAACTCCAGCGACACATTCGTAATTTGCTCGCGGCTAAGAAACGCCGGGACTGGCGAAACATGCACCCGTTTAAATGCTACCCTACCAATAAACTCGTCCAAGTTCTGGTCGGCCTTCCGTCGCCTTACTGGAACTAAGCCCTCCCCTTTTTATCCTCTTCTCCATGATGATCACCCTTTCCCTGACTCCCTTAGTAAGGCCAACCACTTTGCCTCCTACCTCTCCGATGTATTTTCCATTCCCGATGATCCACAGTTCGATTACTCCCTCTTCCCGGATATCCGCGATCGAACTGACACATCTGTCCCTCCCCTCGCTCCTGGTTTCCAGTACTTGGACAACATTGCACACACGGAACTCAATGCCCCTATCACTACACAGGATCTCATTGCTACACTCCGCACGAAACGCAACACCACTCCTGGCCACGATCGTGTCACCTACCGTCACCTTCGTGAAGCTCCTGTCTCTTTCCTCTCCACCCTGGCCAGGCTCTACAATGTAGTCCTGTCCACCGGTTACTACCCCGACCTGTGGAAAACCTCCCGTATCCTCATGTTCCTTAAACCTGGCAAACCGCCGTCAGCCGTCTCCTCCTACCGCCCCATCTGCCTTACCTCGGTCTTCAGCAAGGTCCTGGAATCTATCCTCACCCGCCGCATGCACCAGCATCTCCGCCAGCACCGCCTCCTTCCCGTTACCCAGTGTGGCTTTCGGCCGTCCTTCTCTTCCGACGACCTTCTCCTTCACCTCACTCATCTCCTTACCGAACAGCTTAATTCCCGTCGCTCCGCAATCTTCCTCTCCCTGGACCTCGAACGTGCCTATGACCGCGTATGGCATTCCGGTCTCCTCTTCAAGCTCCAAACCTTCGCCCTTCCCATTAACTACGTCCGTCTGATCGGCTCCTTTCTCTCCCGCCGTCCTTCCAATGTCACCGTCCATAACACAGATTCCTACACCTTTTTCCCCTCTGCCGGTGTGCCCCAAGGCTCCGTCCTCTCCCCCCTTCTGTACCTCTTGTACACGGCGGATATGCCGCCGCCGTCAGCCCCCGTCCACCTTCTCCAGTTTGCCGATGACACCGCCTTCCTTGCCCTTGCCCCCACCCTACAGCGCTCCCAACACCTTCTCCAATCCCATCTTGACCGGTTCACCGCTTGGTGCAACCAGTGGTTGCTCAAGGTCAATCCCTCCAAAACCCAGGCGATCATTGTAGGCAAAACCACCCCTTCCTTCCGCCTCCTTGATTTCTACATCACCATCTATGGCCGTCCTATCGCCCTCACTCCCACCCTTAAGTACCTTGGCGTCACCCTCGACCGTCGCCTCTCCTGGACTCCCCACCTCCGGACAATCCAAGCCAAGGCACGCTCCTGACTCAATCTCCTCAAGCTCCTCTCTGGCCGTACGTGGGGTCTGGACCCCTCCACCATCCTCCACACCTATAAATCCCTCATCCGCCCTATCCTTTGTTATGCCCATCCGGCTTGGATATCCGCCCCCCCTCCCTTTTATAAATCCCTCCAAATCCTTGAACGCCATGCTCTCCGCCTCGCCTATCGCATCCGTCTCCCCTCCCCCACGCGGATCCTGTATGATCTCATCCCCTTCCCCCACCTCCTGCTTTTCCTTGAAAGGATACGGATCCTGTACACCTCCCGTAAACTCGACCCTCCTCACCCGCTCGTCTCCCCGATCCTCTCCCACCCCCGCCCGCTGCCGCGCCTGTATGCCCACGTCCCACCTGGTCTCCATCTCTCCACCCTCCTTACCCTCTCCCAAGGTGGCTTCCGCCAGCTCCCCCTCCCTGATGATGTCCTCCTCCCCTGCATCTACCCCTCCTATCAACTTTGATCCTCCCCCCCCCACCTCCTGTGTCCTTTCCTTTAGGCACCCTCCCTCCCCCCTTTCCCTTCCCTTCTCTTTCCTTTCCCCCCTCCCTCCTCCCCTCTCCCCCGGGCTTCCCCTCCCCATTCCTCCCTCCCGCTCTCTCCTTTGCCCATGGCATCTCTGCTCTCCCCTCTCCCATTTCCCCTTCCTCCTCCTCCACCTCCTCTCTTGGCAGGTCCCCGGACTCGTACACGCTCAGTGAACATTCGCGCGCCGGAGATCATCGCCATCAGTGTTTAGTGTGTGTGCATCGTTTTGTGTTTCGTGCAGTTACCACTCAACTGTTCACCTATGCTGTCGCCGTTCTCCGTGTGTTGTGCGCCGTGTCTCCAGGTGTTAGTGTTTTTTCGTCCACCGTGAACGGCTTCTTGTTTATTGTTTTTTTGTATCTCCATTTTTTTTGCCCGCCGTTTTTTTGTATTGTATATATCACCTCTGTCATGTTTATTGTTCCACTTAAGGCTGAAGAGCAGCGTACTATGCTGCTGCCAGCCCGCCTGTATAGGTGTTTAAAATAACAATAAAGGAAAAAAAAAAAAAACTCGGCAGGGTGGTCAGTCTGAGTGAGGCTAGGTCAGTCTCGCGTCACCAGTTGCTGGTCTGTCTCTCGTTTGCATTTATGCGGCAGTTAGTGTCTGTCTGTCGTCGGAGTGCTAGTATGTCTGTCCTTTGGATCAACTTTAAAGCCAGAAAATGAGAGTCTTGCCACTCCGCCAGTAACAGAACTCAGCTAGTGGTCGCCCGGTCGGGGCTGAGTTCCTACATCTGAGTCTGCGCGTTAGGCCGCCTGTCTGCTCGAGCTGCTCGGGCAACGGTCATTGGCGGTTGGATCGGTCGGTTGGTCGGTCGCGCACTGAGACACGAGATGACGTGTCCGCCTTGAGCGTCGGCGCATGTGAGGTCCCCACGTGAGTCCAGAGGGCAGCGCCGTATTGAAAGGGGTAGTGGCTTCGCGGTTCACACGAGAGCAACAGGAGCGAAATCACGACATCGAGCAGGCCGGGGCGAACTGAGACGCCGTGAGACGGGAGATCGGCGCGCCTTCCTGCGTCCGTTGAAGCGGCTGGCAGCGGACGGGTCGAAAGAGCGATTTGGGGGTGCTGCGCCAGGTCTTCTCGAGAAATCGCAGTTTATTAGAAGTTAAGTGATTGGTGATACGTTGTTTGATTTACCCTTGTTAAATTCTACTTTTTTTCTTGGTGAGGTCACCAGCCGCTTTGTTTTGGGGCCGTCCCACCATTCTTCTCCGTTTGCCCACACGCGGGAAGGTGGTTATTTGTGAATTGGGTGGTCCGTTTTTCCCTTGTGGAATTGGGGAGGTTTAGAGCAATCTGCGGTTCGGGTTGTTTAGTAAACACCCCCCCCCCCCCCCCACGCCGGCAATCTGCCGTATGTTAATAGCTGCCTCTGTCATGTTTTTCGGATTCGGTGTCAACGAATTTATAGAATTAAGGTAAAGGCCGAATTCCTGAAATACGTTTTTATCTTGCCTATCATCTTGCGAGGCGGTATATCTGTAATGTAGAGCATATTGTACACTTTATGTAAGTCTAAATTTCATGGGTTTTATTTAAATACCCTTCCACCGTAAGAGCCCCTTTAAAAACAAATTGCACTTTTGGTGGCAAATAATTTCTTAGTGTGAGTGTTTGTGCCATTTCCATCCCTCTTACGGGGTGCGTAGTTAACGTGTTTTGTGTGAGTTGTTGAAATTTTTAGTTTAAAGTAATCAGGTGTGTTGCAGATTTGCTCCAGTGTAGTTTTTCAGAGGTCGTTGTGAGCGGTCGTGACTACGGCCGTGTTAAAAGGGAGCGGCACGGTTCTCAGCCCGAAGATTGCAAAAAAAAAAAAAAAAAAAAAAAAATAAATAAAAAAGAGAGAGAGAGAGAGAATTGTTATTCTGCCTCTGAATATTGTAACTTGATATTTAGAGGGTGCTTTCTGATTGTAATTTTAAATGTTTTTGAAAAGACTTAGGAATAAAATTCACGTTTGTTAAAGACAATTTTATTTTCCATCAGTTACTTCCTGGCAACTACTTCCACGCTCACCTGGTGTGATTAAATGTGTTAATGTTCTTGGTGAGTCGCTAGTAAATAAAGTAAAGTCTTTAAGAAAAGATTTTGAAAGTAAAATTACGGTTCAGTCCCTAAGCTCACACACTACTTAATCTAAATTAACCTAATTTACACTAAGGACAACACACAACCATGGCCGAGGGAGGACTCGAACCTCCGACGGGAGGGGAGCCGCGAGGACCGTGACAAGACGCCTCAAACCGCTCAGCTAATTTATCACTCGAAGGCCTGTAACCGTTGTCCTTAACTTAAAAATCATGTCTACTGTTCAGTTTTTATTATTTGCATTTTAAATTTTGTGCATTAAGAAGGGATAAGATGGAGGCGTTATCAAAATAAGACGCAACAAAATCCAAATTCGTACATATTTTAAAATCAGTATGAGTGCACTTGTTTGTTCCACATGTCCTCATAAACCACTTGATCGATTTGAACCAAACGTGGTACGCATATCACCTATTGTCTGGAGAGAATCGCTGTGTGTTTGTTTGTGTGGGAGGGAGGGGGAGGGGTTAAAACGACGGTTTGGGGTGGGGATGAAAAAGAAGTGTAGCCCACGACGCGCGAATATCCAGATTTTATTCATTCAGTATTCAAGAAAGAGAGCACTTAGCGTCTTGCAAGAAATTTGAGACAAAATTTCTGACCTTTACGAAACTTTTACTTTCTGTGAACCCCCACAAGTTCATGAAAGGAAGAGTTTATCGCTTAATACTTTCCCGCTGTTCACGCAGAAAATCTGCCCCGTAAGGCATGGCGTTTTAATTTGTTACTTCTTTTCTGATATCTGTAATGACCACACCTTTTGGAGACAGTGTTATCACATACCACTGAATGTGGGTGTAAAATTATAACATTGCACGACTCATAGCTCAGGAGGTATGACGTCATAAACACTGAGATGCGTGATAAACTGCAGCATCAATCATGGCGCTTAAATTTATTACTTCTTTACCACGACCTCGGTCCGCAACACATTCTGCAGACAGTATCTATGTATCCTGCTGTGTGTACCTACAAATTTTTATCACTGTACGACTCATAGATCAGGAGACATGACGTCGTAAATATCGAGCTGCTTGAAAACGAAAATGTAGGGCGAAGTTTGCTAGAGAAACAATAACTATGTATCGCGTGTACAAATATGTGTGAAATGTGTGTGACATGCACGTAGGTGGGGAAAACCGCCGATAAAAATCTCCTCCTAAACCTCTTGATCGAATTCAACCAAATTTACAGCTGGAAATAATACTATGGGGTAAAAAACAGTAACCTCCTTACGGGGATAAGGTGCAGTGAATGAACGCAGATAGGGCGAAGGAGGAGATAGACAGAGAGAGGGGAGGAGGAAATGGACAGAGAAATGTAAGAGGAGGAGGTGGACAGTGAGAGGGGGGCGGAGGGTGTGAGAAGAGATGGACAGAGAAGGGAAAGAGGTAGATAGAGAGCTGAGGAGGAGTCGACGGACAGCGAGAGGGGAATTATGAGATGAGCAGACTGAGGGGAGAAAAGAAGATGGCGAAGAGAGAGTGTAGGACGAAATAGATCTAGAGGGAGTGAGAAGGAAATAGAGGGTGAGGGGGAAGGACAAGGACGAGGAAGGAATAGATGTCCAGAGGGGGAGAAGCAGATGGGAAGAGAAGGAGATGGATAGAGAGGAGGGAGAAGGAGATGGCCAGAGAGAGTGAAAGGAAGAGATGTGCTAATAAGAGATTGGAATAAATACGTACCCAGACAACGCCTGGTACTTAGGTACTTAATAGTATAGGAATTCAGAGAAACGAATGAGTGACGTGGTATAACAATATGCTGGACTCATATTCAGGACGGTAACAGATGAAATCTCATATGGACATCCAGATTTAGGTTTTCCCTATTTCCCTAGGTAGCTTAAGCTGAATGCCGAGAGAGTTGCTATGAAATGAAACAGCCTATTCTGTGCTTCTGCTTCGCTCTTAATACCCTTACCGTAGAATTTAATTCTCTTAAAAAAAAGTAGAGTTTGAGGGAAAACAAACACTATCTTTGCCAATCAATGATGTGGCAGAACACTATTGCTACTGCTCTAAGCAAGACTGAATGTGTGTTTGCGTTGCGGCTCGTGTGGTGGTAATGAAAGTATGTAAGCGAACCTGAGAAGAATGGGGGATCCTGCAGTATCGGGCTCCGTCCGGTCAGCCGTACTTTCAAACACCTGCAGTCAACTACGCCGCCGCGTTTCCTACAGGCGCCATAGCGGCAAGAGGGCGCTGCTACGAACGATTACGCCACTGCCAGTGAGATGCAAGCATCCCCTCTCCGAGCTCCAGTGGCGGGCGTAATTAAGACACAACACTCACGAACTGATCCCATTTTGTGTGTTTGGTAATTGAATAACATTAACAAACTTTCATAGTGGCCAGGGCTCCACATCTGAATACACATTGTATTGAACAGCGACATATTTATAAATTTTTGTTGTTTTTGTTGTGGTCTTCAGTCCAAAGACTGGTTTGATTCAGCTCTCCACGCTACGCTATCTTGTGCAAGACTCTTCATCTCAGAGTAACATCTGCAACCTACATCCTCTGAAATGCTTAATGTATTCATCTCTTGGTCTCCCTCTACGGCTTTTTACCCCTCCCCCCAAGCTTCCCTACAGCACTTAACTGGTGATCCCTTGATGCCTCAGAATGTGTCCTACCAACCGACCCCTTCTTTTAGTCAGGTTGTACTTGTCTTCTCCCCACTTCTATTCAGTCCCTCCTCATTACTTACGTGATCTAAACATCTAATCTTCAGCATTCTTCTGTAGCACCACATTTCAAAAGCTTCTATTCTCTTCCCTTAATTGCATATCATCTATGTTTCACTTATATACATGACTACACTTCATATAAATACTTTCAGAAACGACTCCCTGACACTTAAATCTATACTCGATGTTAACAAATTTCTCTTCTTCAGAAACGCTTTTCTTGCCATTGCCAGTCTACATTTTATATCCTCCCTATTTCGACCATCAGTTATTTTGCTTGCCAAATAGCAAAACTCATTTACTACTTTAAGTGTCTTATTTCTAATCTGATTCCCTCTGCATCACTGATTTAATTCGACTTCATTCCGTTATTCCCGTTTTGCCTTTGTTGATGTTCATATATATAGCCTCTTTTTACGACACTGTCCATTCCGTTCAACTGCTCTTCCAAAGCCTTTGCTGTCTCTGACAGAACAACAATGTCATCAGCAAATCTCGAAGTTCTTATTTCTTCTCCCTGGACTTTAATTTCTACTCCAAATTTTTCTTTTGTTTCCTGTACTGCTTGATCAGTATACAGATTGAATAACATCAGCGATAGGCTACAACTCTCTCTCACTCCCTTCTCAATCACTACTTCCTTTTCGTACCTCTCGACTGTAATAACTGCCATCTGGGTTCTGTACAAACTGTAAACAGACGCCAGCCGCAGTGGCCGTGTGGTTCTAGGCGCTTCAGTCTGGAACCGCGCGACCGCTACAGTCGCAGGTTCGAATCCTGCCTCGTGCATGGATGTGTGTGATGTCCTTAAGTTAGTTACGTTTAAGTAGTTCTAAGTTCTAGGGGACTGATGACCTCAGATGTTAAGTCCCATAGTGGTCAGCCATTTGAACCATTTTTGTAAACAGCCTTCCGCTCTCTGTAAAAATTGGAAATTTGCGTAAGGCCTTATGAGACCAAACTGGTGAGGTTATCGGTCCCTAAGCCCACACACAATTTAATCTAACTTAAACTAACCTGCGCTAAGGACAACACACATACACATGCCCGAGGGAGGATTCGCACCTCAGACGGGGGGAACCGCGCGAACCGTGACAAAACGCCTAAGATCGTGCGGCTACGCTGCGTGGTCCGCTCCCTGTATTTTACCACTGCTACCTTCAGAGTTTCAAGGAGAGTATTCCAGTCAACATTGTCAAAACGTTTTTCTAAGTCTACAAATGCTATAAACGTTGGTTTCCCTTCCCTTAATCTATATTCTATGGGAAGGCGTAGCATCACGAACGCCTCGCATTTTCCAACATTTCTCCTGAATCCAAACTGATCTTTCCCGAGGCCAGCTTCCACCAGTTTTTCCATTCTTCTGCAACTGTGACTTATTAAACTGATAGTTCGGTAATTTTCATGTCTGTCAGCAACTGCTTTCTTTGGAATTAGAATTATTATATTCTTGCTCTCCCAAGGCTATCAATAGCTCTAACGGAATGTTGTGTACTCCCGGGGACTTGTTTCGTATTAAGTCTTTCAGTGCTTTATCAAATTCTTCACGCAGAACCATATCTCCTTTCTCATCTTCATTTACGTCCTTTTACATTTCCATAATGCTGCCCTCGAGTACATCTCCCTTGAATAGATATCCTGAAACTTTCCTGCTTTCCCTTGTTTTCTTTGGAGCTCTTGATATTCATACAGGTGCTTCTCTTTTCTCGAAAGGTCTCTTTAATTTTCCCTTAGGCAGCATCTATCTTACTTACAGTGATGTATCCCCTACCTTCTTACATTTGTGCGCTAGTCATTCCTGATTAGCCTTTTTGCATTTACTGTCGATCTCATTTTTGAGACGTTTGTATTCCTTTATTCTCCTTCATTTATTGAGTTTTTATATTTTCTCCATTCATCGATTAAATTCAATATCTTTTGGGTTAGCCCAGGGTTTCTACTAGCCCTCTTCTTTTTACCTACTTGATACTCTGCTGCCTTCACTATTTCATCTCTCAAAGCTACCCATTCTTCTTCTACTCTACACCTTTCCCCCGTTCTTGTCAATCGTTCCCTAATTCTACCTCTGAAACTCTCTACAAACACTGGATCTTCCAGTTTATCCAGGTCCCTTCTCCTTAAAATCCACCCTTTTTGCGGTTTCTTCAGGTTTAATCTGCAGGTCATAACCAGTAAATTGTGGTCAGAGTCCACATCTGCCCCTGGAAATGTCTTACAGTTTAAAACCTGGTTCCGAAATCTCTATCTTACCATTATAGAATCAATCTGAAACCTCCCGATCTCCCCAGGTCTCTTCCACGTGTACAACCTTCTTCCATGGTTCTCAAACCAAGTATTAGAAATGATTACCTCATGCTTTGCGCAAAATTCTACCTGTCGGCTTCCACTTTCATTCCTTTCCCCCCGTCCATAATCTACTTTTCCTTCTCTTTCTTTTTCTCGTACAGTCAAATTCCAGTCCCTTGTGACCATTAAATTTTCGTTTCCCTTAACTGTCTGAATAATTTCTTTTACCTCGTTATACATTCCCTCAATCTCCTCCTCATCTGCGGAGCTACTTGGCATATAAAAATGTACTGTTGTGGTGGGTGTGGGCTTCGTATCTATCTTGGCTACAATAATGCATTCTCTGTACTGTTCGTGGCAGCTTAAACGCGCTCCTATTTTTCTTTATTCATTATTAAACCCACTCCTGCATCATCCCTATTTGATTTTGTATTTATAGCATTGTACACTACTGGCCATTAAAATTGCTACTCCAAGAAGAAATCCAGATGATAAACGGGTATTCATTGGACAAATATATTATACTAGAAGTGACATGTGATTACATGTTCACAAAATTTGGGTGCATAGATCCTGAGAAATCAGTACCCAGAACAATGACCTCTGGCCTTAATAACGGCCTTGATACGCCTGGGCATTGAGTCAAACAGAGCTTGGATGGTGTGTACAGTTACAGCTGCCCATGCAGCTTCAACACGATACCACAGTTCATCAAGAGTAGTGACTGGCGTATTGTGACGAGCCAGTTGCTTGGCCACCATTGACCAGACGTTTTTAATTGGTGAGAGATCTGGAGAATGTGCTGGCCAGGGTAGCAGTCGAACATTTTCTGTATCCAGAAACGCCCGTACAGGACCTGCAACATGAGGTCCTGCATTATCCTGCTCAAATGGAGGGTTTCGCAGGGATCGAATGAAGGGTAGAACCACGGGTCGTAACACATCTGAAATGTAACGTCCACTGTTCAAAGTGCGTCAATGTGAACAAGAGGTGACAGAGACGTGTAACAAATGGCACACCGTACCATCACGCCGGGTGACACGCCAGTATGGCGATGAGGAATACACGCTTCCAATGTGCGTTCACCGCGATGTCGCCAAACACAGATGCGACCATCATGATGCTGTAAACAGAAACTAGATTCATCCGAAAAAATGACGTTTTGCCATTCGTGCGCCCAGGTTCGTCGTTGAGTACACCGTCGCAGGCGCTCCTGTCTGTGATGCAGCGTCAAGGGTAACCGCAGCCATGCTCTCCGAGCTGATAGTCCATGCTGCTGCAAACGTCGTCGAGCTGTTCGTGCAGATGGTTGTTGTCTTTCAAACGTCCCCATCTGTTGACTCAGGGATCGAGACGTGGCTGCACGATCCGTTACAGCCATCCGGATAAGATGCCTGTCATCTTGACTGCTAGTGATAGGAGGCCGTTGGGATCCAGCACGGTGTTCCGTATTATCCTCCTGAACCCACCGATTCCATTGGAAATCGGCCAACGCGAGCAGCAATGTCGCGATACGATAAACCGCAATCGCGATAGGCTGCAATCCGACCTTTATGAAAGTCGGAAACGTGATGGTACGCATTTCTCCTCCTTACACGAGGCATCACAAAAACGTTTCACCTGGCAACGCTGGTCAACTGCTGTTTGTGTTTGAGAAATCGCTTGAAAACTTTCCTCATGTCAGCACGTTGTAGGTGTCGCCACCGGCGCCAACCTTGTGTGTATGCTCTGAAAAGTTAATCATTTGCACATCACAGCATCTTCCTCCTGTCGATTAAATTTCGCATCTGTAGCACGTCATCTTCGTGGTGTAGCAATTTTAATGGCCAGTAGTGTATTCACCTGACCAGAAGTCCTGTTCCTCCTGCCACCGTACTTCACTAATTCCCAGTATATGTAACTTTAACTTATCCAGTTCCCTTTTTTAAATTTTCTAGCCCACCTGTCGGATTGAGCTATCTGACATGCCACAGTCCGATCCGTAGAACGGCAGTTTTATTTCTCCTGATGATGACTTCCTTCTGAGTAGTCCCGGCCCGGAGATCCTAATGGGGGATTATTTTCCCTCCGGAATATTTTACCCAAGGAGAAGCCCTCTCCATACAATAGGGGTGCATGCTCTCGGGAAAAATTACGACTGTAGCTTCTGCTTGCTTTCAGTTGTTCGCAGTACCAGCGCAGCAAGGCCGTTTTGGATGACGTTACAAGGTGAGATCAATCATCCAGAGTGTTGGCCCTGTAACTAATGAAAAGGATGCTGCCCATCTTCAGGAACCACATGCTTCTCTGACCTCTCAACAGATACTCCTCTGTTGATATTGCACGCTCGGTACGGCTGTCTGTATTGCTGAAGCACGCAAGCCTCTCCACCAATGGCAAGGTTCATGGTTCATGGGTGGAGGGGGAAGGGCGCAGGAATTTTAGTATCTTTACATATTTCTACTTTCACATCTAGCGTTAGCAGCTGAAGCTGCAGCTGCAGTAACAAAGTTATATATTATTTTTACTCTTTTATATTAGATGTAGAATAGATTAATATCTGAGTTCTCTGTTCATGAACGGCATCTGTTACTCACTCTTGTATCTACTAAAGCACCACACAGTGTGCAAAGGAAGTCATAACACTTCGTAGCGACGATATGGGCCAAAAACGGGAAAATCCACTGACATGAGAGAGGCCGACAAAGGGAAGATTTTTATGGCAGAGTGTCTGCGAACGAACGTCTGTGGAAAGTGGTGTGTGTAACCGCAACTACACTACAATGTGTTGGACTTTTCCACACCACGTCACAGGACTGGGAGACTTGAGGCTTTCCTGCTCTGTGAAGCAGGGTTTGTGGCCATCTGTGCCAGATCTGATGACGAACTACAACGCTTCTGTAGGGACAAGTGTTCCGAAGCACACCGTCTGGTGCACATCGTTGAACATCGGACAGTGGAGCAGATGACCCGTACATACATCTTTCTTCAGCAACGACACCGTCAATTAGGATTGCGGTTGGCACGGGAGCAGTGAGTTTACAGCAATGAAAACTCCTGGCAGGAAGAATTACAGTGGAGACTGAGTTAACTGGACCAGTTGTTGTAAGTCATACGGATAATCGAAAATCAGGACAAATGAACCTCCGAAGAAAAGCAGTTTTTTTTTCTAATTATTAACCTCAGAAAGGTGACCGACGTCACTCACGTATGGTAAATTAAAGTTGTTAATATCAACAAAAACCAATGTTTGTTAAGAGATTGGAGACACATTTTCGGATGTGCTTACAGGTTTTCTTAACATCACTAAAATACTGCAACCTTGACAACGAAATACGTAACACAAGTCATATTTAATTTTGTTTAAAATGTTTGGTAACTGTCATTAGACGTTAACAATTTTTTCTCTTCATATCGGCTAAATCACGAATTCGTTTTAATTATAGGAAACTCACGCCGTATTTCTTTTTTGAACCATTTGAAAGCTGTTCCCAGGACTTGAAATGCTTCCGCACGACATGGTATTGCATCATTTTCTGCGTCTACGCTTTCTTCCGATTCGTCTTCTTCTATTTCCTGCTATTCGTTTGCGTGTAATATGTTTACAACAATGTCGTCATCCAGCATGACCTGTAAACACTGATCATTGGTGTCACAAATGAGCGATTCTTTCATTTTATCTTTAAGCAATAACATCACTGTCTCGCTCTTTGACACGGCGGCGTAGCGATTGGCAACAAACTCAAACAATAAAGAAACGCTTGGGGCACAGATCGCGCGGTGCGCGGGCGTGTAGTGTCAGCGCAACATTTCTGTGAACACACCGACTGCGCAGCAATGATACTTACTCGTGATAGACGAACAGGATATTCGCGAATCCGTACAATTGAAGTCCGTTTCTTACTACACCAGGTTCATCTACATCTACATCTACATTTATACTCCGCAAGCCACCCAACGGTGTGGGGCGGAGTGCACTTCACGTGCCACTGTCATTACCTCCCTTTCCTGTTCCAGTCGCGTATGGTTCGCGGGAAGAACGACTGCCGGAAAGCCTCTCTCTAATTTTACATTCGTGATCTCCTCGGGAGGTATAAGTAGGGGGAAGCAATATATTCGATACCTCATCCAGAAACGCACACTCTCGAAACCTGGACAGCAAGCTACACCGCGATGCAGAGCGCCTCTCTTGCACAATCTGCCACTTGAGTTTGCTAAACATATCCGTAACGCTATCACGCTTACCAAATAACACTGTGACGAAACGCGCCGCTCTTCTTTGGATCTTCTCCATCTCCTCTGTCAACCAGACCTGGTACAGATTCCACACTGATGAGCAATACCCAAGCATCGGTTGAACGAGTGTTTTGTAAGCCACCTCATTTGTTGATGGACTACATTTTCTAAGGACTCTCCCAATGAATCTCAACCTGGGACCCGCCTTACCAACAATTAATTTTATATGATCATTCCACTTCCAATCGTTCCGTACGCATACGCCCAGAAATTTTACAGAAGTAACTGCTACCAGTGTTTGTTCCGCTATCATATAATCATACGAGGTTTGTCCGGAAAATATGTATAAAGGTTGAATAATAACTTTATTTTACAATTATTCAGGTGTTACAATATGGTCTCCTTCAAATTACTCGCCCTGAGACGCCATACACTTCTGCCAACGGCGTTTCCACTGTTGATAACATTGCTGAAAGTCATCAGTTGTGATGCTGTTCAGTTGCCGTGTCGTTTCCGCCTTGATGGCTTCCACATCTCCCAAGTGCCGCCCCCGAAGCACCATTTTGCATTTCGGGAACATGGAGAAGTCACACGGGGCTAAATCGAGTGAATAAGGCGGGTGGTCTGTCACGGTGATTGAGCTTCGGGCCAAAAACTCGCGCACTTTTGGGGAAATTTACTTGTTTTTCCAAGCCCTCTCCTGGCATCAGCGGATGAGGACATGCGGAACGCTTTCGTTGTTAAGGGTAGAGAGAAAGCTTAACTGGAGTCTGGCGGATCGACAAAACGTCGGCAAACGATTTATCTTTCGTCCTCAGCTGGAAACACCTATACAGCATACGTAACTCGTGATTATTGACAAGAACGACGTCCAATGCAGTGCCACGGCCAGAACCGCTTACACAGTGTTGTAGGGTGGGGACGTGTCCTCAGTGACTGATGCGCCCATCCTTCGCGAGGAACTGGCTCCAACCGCAGACTATTTCGAGGCTGAGGCTAGGAGCAAACGTCTACGGAATTTGCACGGTCCAGCATTAACGTGACCACCTGTCAGAAGCCAAAATAACGACCTTTTGCAGTGAGGACCTGCAGTAAGCAAGTCAGTGAGGCTCTGGAAGGTACTGACAGGATATGGAGCCATGCCGACTCTAGTGCCGTGGTCAACTGTGTATGATTCCCGGTTGAGAATCCATGACGGGAACAGCCCGATCGCCCGCATCTCGTGGTCGTGCGGTAGCGTTCTCGCTTCCCACGCCCGGGTTCCCGGGTTCGATTCCCGGCGGGGTCAGGGATTTTCTCTCCCTCGTGATGGCTGGGTGTTGTGTGCTGTCCTTAGGTTAGTTAGGTGTAAGTAGTTCTAAGTTCTAGGGGACTGATGACCATAGATGTTAAGTCCCATAGTGCTCAGAGCCATTTGAACCTTTTGAACAGCCCGATCGAGGTGGTTCCACTTCTGTGGAAGGGTTTTAATGCGGGTTTGGGAAACTCATCCACGTGTTCTCCGAAAACACACATACACCACCTGCTGGCAAATTCTATCATGCAGAGGCAAAAAACAAACTGCTTATAAGGGTGGGCGTGGTCCAAAAGCGTAGATGTATACTTATATTGATCCCTTGTGTCTTACAGAATGATGAGATCACACAGAGAAAACCACGAAAACATTTCCCAGACCCTAACTCTCCCTCTCCCACGGCCTGTACCGTTCCGACGATTGTTGCAGGGGCGTACACACCAACGGCCATCTGTCCGATGGAGCACTAAAACGTGATCTACCTGAAAAGGTCACTTGTCGCTACTCACTGGACGTTTAGTCGCGGTATTGGCGTGCAAATTCCAGCATTTGTCGGTGATGAACAGCAGTCAAAAAAATGTTTAAAATGGCTCTCAGCACTATGGGACTTGACTTCAGAGGTCACCAGACCCCTAGAACATAGAACTACTTAAACCTAACTTACCTAAGAACAGCACACACATCCATGCCCGAGGCGGGATTCGAACCTGCGAACGTAGCGGTCTCGCGGTTCCAGACTGTAGCGGCTAGAACCGCTCGGCCACTCCGGCCGGTAACAGCAGTCAGCGTGGATGCCTGAAACAGGTGGCTACTGTAGAGGCCCATCTGCAGCAACGATCGCTGGATGGTCGTTGAGAAGGCTCAGCTGGTAGCCCCTTGTTTCATCTGGATGGTCAGTTGCTCAACAGTTGCACGTCTATTTCCCCATGCACAAGTAGTAGAGACAGGAGGCTCCTGGCACAATTTTGATACCAAATTGATATTCAAATTAATTAAATTGATCCCACCACCACCACCCAGCCACGCCCACACCCACCCTCTGATGAAGTCATGTGCTTTCCACAGCTGGCAATTGGGTCTCCAACATCTCCCTCTTCCTGTCCCCTCCCCCTCCCCATTCCCCTCCCCCTCCCCATCCTCCCCTCCTCCCCCGTCTACCCTGCTCAAGGAATTCCAAATTTTGGAGGAAATTTCGTTTTGGCGGGAATTTCTTTGTCGAGGGCTGTGCTGATGCCGCACCACAAACTCCAACTGAAATTGGCTGGAAATTAAAAGTGGCTGTGTCCTTTCTGGGGGTCAAACCCCGGTCCTTCTGGACGGAAATTCCAAGTGCGCCCGCCAACACACTGAAACAATCGAGATGCAGGAGAGGAAGGTTAGGTTAGTGCACTTTATTTATTTTGGTACTAAAGTAAAGATCAGTCCTAATTACATAATTAACTACAAATATTGGTCCTAATTACACAACTATATGCATAGCGCTACACAATGAGCGCCTAAACTCGCAATGCAGCTCAAAAATTGACGATGTCCTGCTACTGGTGTTATCTTGCTGGGACAAAATTTCACGATACCACTCGAAACTAGTGGCAGACGCACTTAAGTTGTACCTTTCACATGCAAGCTAGCGGGAAAAAGGCTGGAGTGGAAGTTACTATCTATATTTTTTGGCCGGAAATATGTTCAACTGTTGAGATGCCGGTGTTGGACAGAGAGGAGTTTAATAAGTGTATTACCTGTAAGCATACAGCTGAGGCTTGTGCCTATCGCTGTTTGACGTCAGAGTTCGCTACAGACGTCTCCCACTGCATTGCTCGACAATCACCCTGGATACATTACTCGATAGTCACCCTGCAGGTAATGGAAATTCAGGAAAGCCAACACACGCTATCACACTCATGAAAAGTGCTACGCTGTTCTAATTACACATCTAAATTGTCGTGAACAAAAACCAGCACTGGTAATCAACGGCTGATATTGCAACACATGTGCTGTAGACTAGGGAAAATGGTCGTCCCAAAAGATTGCACCAGGAGAGAGAGAGTCGGTGGCTGAACATGTTTTCTCAGGTCAATGTGTGTCGACATGTGTGCAGAGACTCGAACTCGGGACCGTTGCCTTTCGCGGGCAAGTGCTCTACCAACTGAGCTACCCAAGCACGACTCACGCCCTGTCCTCACAGCTTCACTTCTGCCAGTACCTCGTCTCCTACCTTCCAAACTTCACAGAAGCTCTTTTGCGAACCTTGCAGAACTAGCACTCCTGAAAGAAAGGATATTGCGGAGACATGGCTTAGCCACAGCCTGGGGGATGTTTCGAGAGTGAGATTTTCACTCTGCAGTGGAGTGTGCACTGACATGAAAGCTCCTGGCAGATCGAAACTGTGTGCCGGACCGAGACTCGAACTCGGGATCTTTGCCTTTCACGGGCAAGTTCTCTACCGACTGAGCTATCTCAGGTAGAGCACTTTCCCGCGAAAGACATAGGTCCCGAGTTCGAGTCTCGGTCCGGCACACAGTTTTAATCTGCCAGGAAGTTTCATATAAGAGCACACTCCGTTGCAGAGTGAAAATCTCATTCTGCATTTACTTTGTTCTCATAGCGAGTTCTGAACCTACATCCACCGCTTCAGTACCTCGCTCCGATATTACATAAATCCTGATTCCTGAATGTGAGTGTACTCTCCAGTATTCCAGTATTCCAGTTACCATACATATTCATTGTTTTTCGGTAATCGCCAGCACGTACTATTCCAGTACCGCAGGAGGCGACCGGCTCTTGAACATTGCACATATATCTGAGATATTCTCATTTGTTGTGTCGAACTATTACATTTTCAGTCGTCACCCCTACATTGAACCCTTGGTGTGAGCGTAAATCTGCAAGCAAGTGTTTACTACCAGACGCATTTAGTTTTACGTTATATAAAATAACATCACCTTAACAGATGAGGTTTTCCATCTTAGCGGTGTGCCGTGTGGTGGTGGTGGTGATGGTGATAGCGGGAACTCAGTGTATAGGAACTGTTGATGTTTACCGCTTCACTGTGGTACGTGATTAATGGATAAATCTGTAGGCTCCGTATCTCTGCTGGGAAAAACATAAGTATCTGATAATAACAACGTCATTCTTTTACGCAATGCAATACGTTGACGCAGATGGGGCCCCATTCTAGTAGTAAAACTTTTTTATAAATAATTCAGGTCATTCAGAGCAAACGGCCTGAGAGAGTCCCCTCCAATTATTAACTAATATTGCTAATACAAATAGTCACTTTCAATATTCTTTCGCTTTTGAGAGGCAGAGAGTGATCACCACTGATAGCGTTCCATAGCGTTCTTCTCAATACACAGCACAGAGCTCAAATCGTCCCTTAGGGCGAGAGCAAAACAGGGGGTGGAGGACCTTCATTCCGATTGATGGACCACTGTATACATCCCTCGAATGGCCGACGTTCGCTCTTCCGCCCTCCTGCCCCTCCCATTCCCCCTCCACGGGGGTTACCTTGACGTGTGTTGTCAGTGATCTTGAGTATGACCTTCACAATTACGTCAGCTGTATTATGACACCAAATGTCATTTGAAGGATATTTCATATACCCACTCACAGCCTATTTCAGTTACATACATCATCTTTGGTTATCTTCTAGATGACGAATGGTTTCTGCAATAAATGCAGCACCTAGTTCGTATACTATTGCCAAATGGGATTAGCATGCAAACTACTTGTGGTAATACACGATTATATGTCACTAATTTACAAACAAAAAATTCTGTGTATAATGTGGAATCATTGCAGAGCGAAGTTAGTGAAGTGAATAAAGACACGGGAATATACACTACTGGCCATTAAAATTGCTACACCAAGAAGAAATCCAGATGATAAACGGGTACTCATTGGACAAATATATTATACTAGAACTGACATGTGATTAAATTTTCACGCAATTTTGGTGCATCGAACCTGAGAAATCAGTACCCAGAACACCCAACTATGGCCGTAATAACGGCCTTGATACGCCTGGGCATTGAGTCAAACAGAGCTTGGATGGCGTGTCCAGGTACAGCTGCCGATGCAGCTTCAACACGATACCACAGTTCATTAAGTGTAGCGAGTGGCGTATTGTGACGACCCAGTTGCTTGGCCACCATTGACCAAACGTTTTTAATTGGTGAGAGATCTGGAGAATGTGCTTGGCAGGGTATCAATCGAACATTTTCTGTATCCAGAAACGCCCGTACAGGACCTGCAACATGCGGTCCTGCATTATCCCGCTCAAATGGAGGGTTTCGCAGGGATCGAATGAAGGGTAGAGCCACGGGTCGTAACACATCTGAAATGTAACGTCCACTGTTCAAAGTGCGTCAATGTGAACAAGAGGTGACCGAGACGTGTTACGAATGGCACCCCGTACCATCACGCCGGGTGACACGCCATTATGGTGATGAGGAATACACGCTTCCAATGTGCGTTCACCGCGACGTCGCGAAACACGGATGCGACCATCATGATGCTGTAAACAGAAACTAGATTCATCCGAAAAAATGACGTTTTGCCATTCGTGCACCCAGGTTCGTCGTTGAGTACACCATCGCAGGCGCTCCTGTCTGTGATGCAGCGTCAAGGGTAAGCGCAGCCGTGGCCTCCGAGCTGATAGTCCATGCCGCTGCAAACGACGTCGAATTGTTCGTGCAGGTGGGTGTTGTCTTGGAAACGTCCCCATCTGTTGACTCAGGGATCGAGACGTGGCTGCACGATCCGTTACAGCCATGCGGATAAGATGCCTGTCATCTCGACTGCTAGTGATACGAGGCCGTTGGGATCCAGCACGGCGTTCCGTATTATCCTCCTGAACCCACCAATTCCATTGGAAATCGATCGCGATAGGCTACGATCCGACCTTTATCATAGTCGGAAACGTGATGGTACGCATGTCTCCTCCTCACACGAGGCATCACAACAACATTTGACCAGGCAACGCCGGTCAACTGCTTTTTGTGTATGAGAAATCAGTTGGAACCTTTCCTCATGTCAGCACGTTGGAGGTGTCGCCAAAATTTCGCGTCTGTAGCACATCTTCGTGGTGTAGCAATTTTAATGACCAGTAGTGTAAAAGTTAATGGGACATCCGTCCCCTGGACTTAGAACTACTTAAACCTAACTAACCTAAGGACATCCATGCCCGATGCAAGAGTCGAACCTGCGACCGTAACCGTAGCAGCCGCGTGGTTCCGGACTGAAGTGTGAATGGGAGAGAAAATACGGTAGATGTGAACAAATGGTTGTGAGAGTGAGGTAAAGGTTCAGAGAGTAGAGGTACAGAGCTGTTATCGATAATATCAAACTGAAACAGACTATGTTACAATTATATTCCAAGACAAAAAAAGACGCACCGCGAAGGAATTAACAGAATGAGAGAGAAATCGGCATATGTGATCGTATATGTACAGACAGGCCTTCGGTTCAGTCACTTGTTGACCGGTCTTGTGTGGTAGATGGAGACACCAAAACTAAAGTTGTAGTTTTAAATTTCACGTTCAAGAAATCGTTTACGCAGGAGAATCGTACAAACATACCAGCATTTGACCATAGGACCGACTCCCGTATGGATGACATACTAATCTGGCGTAAAGAAACAACTGAGAGATGTGAAAACAAATAAATCAGCAGGTCCGGATGGATTCCCAGTTCGGTTTTACAAGGAGTACTCTTTCGTACCTTACCTAACTTACATTCATCGTGAATCTCTCGCACGGCACAAAGACCCAAGCGACTGGAAAGAAGCACAGGTGACTCAAGTATAAAAGAAATACAAATGAATGGAACTCAGGAAATTACAGACCAATATCAGTAACTTCCGTTCGCTGCAGAATCCTTCAACCTATTCTCAGTTCGAATATAATAACCTTTCTTGAGATTAAACATGGTTTTAGAAAGCATCGCTCTTGCGAAACTCAGTTTGCCTTTTTCTCAAACGATATACTGAGAACTATGGATAAACGTCAACATCAGAAAGCATTTGACGCGGTGTCCCATTGCAGGCAGTTAACTAAGGTACGAGCATGTGGAATAAGTTCACAGATTGTCAGTGGCTCGAAGACTTCTCAAATAATAGAACCCAGCATGTTGTCCTCGATGGTGAGTGTTCATCAGAGAGAAGGGTATCCTCAGGAGTGCCCAAGGAAGCGTGGTAGGACCGCTGTTGTTCTCTGTATACATAAATGACTTGGCGGACAGGATGGGCAGCAATATGCGGTTGTTTGCTGATGATTCCGTCGTGTACGGTAAGGTGTCGAAGTTGAGTGACTGTAGGAAGATACAAGACGACTTAGACAACATTTACAGTTGGTGTGATGAATGGCAGCTAGTCTTAAATGTGTGAAAATGTAAGTTAATGCGGATGAGTAGGAAGAACAAAACAGTAATGTTCGGATGCAGTGTTACTCGTGTCCTGCTCGACACAGTCACATCGTTTAAATATCTAGGCGTAACGCTGTAAAACGATATGAGGCGGAACGTGTGTGTGAGAACTGTGGTAGGAAAGGCAAATGGTCGACTTCAATTTATTGTGAGAATTTTAGGAAAGAGTGGTTTCATTTGTAAAGGAGACCGTATATAGGATGCAGGTGCAACCAGTTCTTGAGTACTGCTGGAGCGTTTGGGATCTGTACAAGGTCAGATTCAAGGAAGACATCTAAGAAAATCACAGTCGGTTCAAAATGGTTCAAATGGCTCTGAGCACTATGGGACTTAACATCAGAGGTCATCAATCCCCTAGACCTTAGAACTACTTAAACCTAACCAACCTAAGAACATCACACACATCCATGCCCGAGGCAGGATTCGAACCTGCGACCGTAGAGGTCGCGCGGTTCCAGGCTGAAGCGCCTATAATCGCTTCGCCACTCCGGCCGGTAATTCACAGGTGGGCGGCTAGATATGTTACAGGTAGGTTCGAACAACAATTAGGTGTTATGGAGATGCTTCGGCAACGCAAATGGGAATCTCTGGAAGGAAGGCGAAACTCTTTTCGAGAAACACTATTGAGAAAATTCAGGGAATCGGCTTTTCGAAACTGACTGCCGAACGATTCTACAGCCGCCAACATACGAGGGTAAATCCAAAAGTAAGGTATACTATTTTTTATAAGTACATAGACCTGTTTATTTCAACAATGGTTTACATCAGTTTACAGCTTGAACATTTAGCTATTTTTTCTAATCACCATTTCTGTCGATGCATTTTTGTAGACGCTGTGGCAGTTTTTGTATGCCCATGTCATACCAGCTCGGCGCCATGCTGTTCAGAAAGTTATGAACCTATTCTTTCACCTCGTCGTCGGAGCTGAATCGCTTTCCGGCCAAATGTTCTTTTAACCTAGGGAACAGGTGATAGTCACTGGGCGCCAAGTCAGGACTGTAGGGTGGGTGGGTGATTATGTTCCACCGAAACTGTTGCAGGAGAGCAACGGTTTGCCGAGCGATGTGTTGGCGAGAGTTGTCAAGACTGTGTATGACCTTACTCAACATTCCTCTTCTCCGCTTCTGAATTGCCCGTTTGAGTTTTTTCAGAGTCTCACAGTACCTGTCAGCGTTAATTGTGGTCCCAGTGGGCATAAAGTCGAGCAGCAATACCCCTTTCCGATCCCAAAAAACGGTTGTCATGACGTTACCGGCAGACTGTGTTTGATTGAATTTCTGCGGCTCTGGCGAAGAAGGATGCCGCCACTGGCGTGATTGTTGCTTAGTCTCAGGTGTAAAGTGGTATGCCCAGGTTTCGTCACCCGCGACAATTGAGTCCAGAAAGTTGTCCTGTTCGGCTGCGAGGCGGGTCCTCAGTCATCATGCGTGGCACCCATCTTGCGCACGCTTTCTGTTAAAATTCTGTGAGCGGTGCTTCGGGAAACCTCAGGAACTAACGTGCAGACATCATGCAGAGTGATCTGCCGATCTTCGCACATGCTTTTCTCAACCTTCAACACTGTCTCCTCAGAAATTGACGGTCTCCCGCTCCTTTGGCCGTCGTGAATTTCAGTCCGACCAGCTGCAAACTCTCTACACCACTTACGAACATTTTTGACATCCATGCACGACTCCACATACACTTCAATTGGCGATGGATTTCAATCGGCGCAGTGCACTTTGAGTTCAAAAACCGAACAATTGCGCGGAATTCGCTCTTGGCGGTAACATCCAACGGGAGCTCCTTTCTCAACGGCTACCAAACCAAGACTGAGGGCCTCAGCGCGGCGTGCGCATGTTTACACACAGCGCGGAAAGCACTCTTCATAACAGTGTGACCAACTGCCACACAAACAGAGTTCTTACTTTTGGGATTACCTTCGTACATTGCGCCTAAGGATCACAAAGGTAAGTCAGGGCTCATACGGAGGAGCAGAGACAGTCGTTTTCCCCTCGCTCTCTTTGCGAGTGGAACGGGAAGGGAAATGACAAGTAGTGGCACAGGGTACACTACGCCACGCTCCGTACAATGGCTTGTGGTGTATCGGTATAGATGTAGACGTAAATGTAGAGTATATGATTAAAATTTCAAAAATA
This sequence comes from Schistocerca nitens, assembly GCF_023898315.1. Lineage (NCBI taxonomy): Eukaryota > Metazoa > Arthropoda > Insecta > Orthoptera > Acrididae > Schistocerca > Schistocerca nitens. The sequence goes on along the minus strand of NC_064622.1, from coordinate 141,653,461 downwards.
TTTCGACCATTTATTCAAGAAAAACAGCTTCACGAATTGAACAAATGAATACCGCGTTGGTCCACGTCTGATCCTTATGCAAGCAGTTATTCGGCTTCGCATTTATTGCTAGAGTTCTTGGCTGTCCTGAGGAATATCGGGCCAAATCTGTCCAACTGGCGCGATAGATCGTTAAATCCCGATCTGGTTGAATGGCCCTGCCCATAATGCTCCCGGTCGCAGGTTCGAATCCTGCCTCGGGCATGGATGTGTGTGATGTTCTTAGGTTAGTTAGGTTTAAGTAGTTCTAAGTTCTAGAAGACTGATGTCCTCCGAAAAATGGTTCAAATGGCTCTGAGCACTATGCGACTTAACTTCTGAGGTCATCAGTCGCCTAGAACTTAGAACTAATTAAACCTAACTAACCTAAGGACATCACACACATCCATGCCCGAGGCAGGATTCGAACCTGCGACCGTAGCAGTCGCGCGGTTCCTGACTGAGCGCCTAGAACCGCTAAACCACCGCGTCCAAGCTAACAAAGGCTGCTTCACGACAGATATACTAAGAGATGCGTGTTAAGGGACAGGGTATATTCTGACTACCTTGAATTATGAACACCATTTCTGTTGGCAAATCTTCTCGTATTTTAAGTATTTGCGGCTGAGCTGAAGATTTCTTAAGAGATAAAGCATAGTGCGATAACTTTTTACGGATAGTCTCCGCAAATAAGAATGTGACCTACACTGCGAGTCGTGATGAAACTCCTGTTGTTTGTACGTACTTGTGAAGAATGAGATAAAGCACTAAATTAACATCAGTCTCATTGGGTACGATATGATAATTACGATAAAGTGACATCACTGTTGAGAAGGCGTTTTCTTTCTTTCTGCGTTCAACTGCAAATTGTTGGTGTGCGCTAAATATAGAAATGAGTTGTAAGTATTGTCTTTCGGAATAGAATCGAGTGATTCAAACCAGGTACATTCAAAAAGAATATGCCATCAATCATCACCACAGATGCGTCTAATAGGCATGAAAAACATAACTTTTTTCCGTGAGTAGCACTGTAGTAACAAAGATGCTGGAACAAAAAACACAGTAAATTTTGGTACGATATCCAGCTTTTTTTTTTTTGAGCTGCTCTTTACTTTATTCTAGTAAAAATGCATGATGCAATTTATTTTGATGTTCAGTTCATATACAGCTGATGTCAGAGAGTACAAAGACTCCTCAAATCGAATTGTACCGCAGTATTCGAGTGTCAAAAGTACCACGAGCATTCGTGCAGAATAGGTCAACGTCATAAGGAAATCAGCTGAGGGTGTCGATTTTTGGGGGCACGTTTGGTACGATATGGTGATACTAAATAGTCTTGAGATTCGATCGTACGTCAAGTATAAATCAAAGCAAATCTTTTGATACAGATGCACGGTGAAATTTAAATTGTTGCTGTAGTAAAATAACACATGAAGGATATTACAGTGTCCAGTCTACGAATCGTGAACCTTGCGTATATGGTGTAGCTTTCGCACCTCTACGATACATACCGAGTTACCGTAAGGGTAACCACATCAGAGTGGCATCTGCGGGGTGGACATGCGAGCATGTTGTTCCTGAAGAGGGGCAGCGGCCTTCTCAATAGTTGGCAGGCAACTTGGGCGATCTCGTCTTGTAGCATTAGTCATTGTGACCTTACTGTATTGGTACTGTGAACGGCTGAAAGCAGGGGAACACTATAGACCTTATACAGTGTCCAGTCACATTAATGTGACCACCTTCATAGACTTGAATATCACCTATTGCAGTGTGTGTGTGTGTGTGTGTGTGTGAATTCCTAAGGAACCAAACTGCTGAGGTCACAGCCCCTAGACTTACACATAACTTAAACTAACTTAAACTAACTCATGAAACTTCCTAGCAGATTAAAACTGTGTCCCGGACCGAGACTCGAACTCGGGACCTTTGTCTTTCGCGGGCAAGTGCTCTACCAACAGAGGTACCCAAGCACGACTCGCGTCCCGTTCTCACACTTCAATTCTGCCAGTACCTCGTCTCCTACCTTCCAAACACGGAGCTCTTCTGCGAAGCCGGTCGTTGGGGCCGAGAAGTTCTAGGCGATTCGGTCCGGAACCGCGCTGCTGTTATGGTCGTAGGTTCGAACCCTACCTCGGGTAGGGATGTGTGTGATGTCCTTAGGTTAGTTAGGTTTAAGTTGTTCTAAGTTCTAGGGGACTGATGACCTCAGATGTTAAGTCCCATGGTGCTCAGAACCATTTGAACCATTTGGCATCTTCTGCGAACCTGCGCAGAAGAGCTTTTGTGAAATTTGGAAGGTAGGAGACGAGGTAATGGCAGAACTGAAGCTGTGAGGACGGGACGTGAGTCCCGCTTGGGTAGCTCAGTGGTAGAACACTTGCCCGCGAAAGGCAAAAGTCCCGAGTTCGAGTCTCGGTCCGGCACACAGTCTTAATCTGCTAGGAAGTTTCGTATCAGCGCACACTCTGAAGCAGAGTGAAAATCTCATTCTGTTAAACTAACTCATGGTATGAACAACACAAACACCCATGCCCGAGGGAGGACTCGAACCTCCGGCGGGAGGGGCCGCGCAATCCGTGTCATGGCGCCTCAAACCGCGTCGCCACTCCGCTCGGCTTTTTGCAGTGCTGACCGTGCGAGACGTGGAGGAAGAGAGTCGGTGAGGTTCCGGAAGGGATATGAAGCCATGCAGACACCAGTTCTGTGGCCCGCTGCAATAGATTTCTCGGTCGAAGATCCATGGCGTATGCAGCCCGACCTAGACGATGTCGCTGATTCTCGATTAGGTATAAGTCAGGGATTTGATGAGCAGGAGAGTACGGTAAACTCATCCTTATGCTCTTGGAACCTCGCACGTACACTGCAAGCTGTGTGACACGTTGTATTATCCTGCTGGTAGACGCCATCACGCTGAGGAAAAACAAACTCCATGTGGGGGCGGACATGGTTCCCAAGGATAGATGCATAATTGTGTAGATCTGTTGTGCCTTTCAGAATGACGATAGCACCCAGGTAAAGCCATTTAAACATTCCCTAGACCAGGGCTTCCCAACCTTTTCAGCTGGCGGACCCCTTCTTCAGTCGAAAATCCATGGCGGACCCCTAGTTAGTCAAGAGCACAGTAACATTAAAGTTCAGAGCGAAACCCATGGGAACTGAAAGCTTCTTAATGCAAGTTCCATGTTCCCAAGATGAAAACACTTGACCTCCCCATCCTCGACACTCTCTGCCCAAGAATTTATTTTCCTCTTGAATGCTCGAACTTTGTCGATAGCAGTGACCTTTGTTTCACTTTGCCCTTGGAGCGAAATATTCATTTCGTTCATTTTGGAGAAAATATCTGACAAATAGACCAGTATACACTGCCAATTTTCGTCATTAATAAGGTCTGCTATGGTGTTATGCTCCAAAAGGAAAGCTATGACTTCCAATCTTAATTCGTACAACCGAGAGAGTGCATTCCACACTTCTGTGTGGAGAAGCAGGGAACGATGAAAGCTTCCCATATCTTCACACAGTATTGTGAAAAGTCTTGACTTCAGTGGCCTTGATTTTGTGTAGTTAATGATTTGAATGGATTCGTTTCAAACCTTCTTGAACGAAACAGGCATTTGTTTCGTACCTAAAGCGTATCTGTGGAGAGCACAATGACTACTGTTGCAATTCTTGGCGTTTTCTTTTATTTTCGTTATTGCTCCGACTGTAGGACCCCTCATAGCTTTTGCACCATCTGTGCACACATCTATGCAATTAGACCATGAAACTTCGTTAGTCCTTAAAAAATCATCCAATAGACGGAACACTTCAGCACCTGTTGCGTTGGCAGGTAGTGGTCTGCACAATAAGAGGTCCTCCTCAAAATATCCAGAACATTCATAATGGACAAAAGCCAATAAAATCGCTAATCCTGCAACATCAGTGGATTCATCTATCTGCAGAGAAAATGAATTGTGTTGGATGCGAGGAACAAGAGTGTCTTTCACATCATTTGACATGTCAACAATGCGTCTCTTGACAGTATTGTTTGATAATGACACCGAAGATACAAGCTTTACTGCCTTTTCGTCTAGCATGCAAGAAAACAATATCATTAACCCATGGCTTTATGAGATTTTCTGCAATGGTATGAGCTTTGCCTGTTTTTGCCACTCTATAACTAACCAAGAATGAAGCTTTTAATGAATTTTCCATTAATTGTTTTTGGATGAGTTTTCATGTAATGCTGAGAAGCTGCTAATTCAGCACTCTTCCTTTTGAAAAAATCGATGTCTTTAGCCTGGAAATCCTGGTGAGTACCTTCAAAATTACGGCGCAATTTAACTGGAACCATTGAACTGTTCGGAAGGACTCGCGCACAAATTACACACTGAGCTTTACCCTCCTTTGTCTCCATAAAGTCCATTTCTAAATAGCTTTCGTTGTACTTACGCTTCTTGGTTATTCCACTTCCACAGGATATCGCCACCAATGGAGTACCTGCAGCGTTTTCACATAATAAATCCGGCTGTGGAGCTTCTTGTGATTGTTTTTTCCTTTGGTCGTCTTCCCTCCTCATTCATTTCAACTGGAAACTTCCCTTGTTGTGAAGGCGATGGAGAAACTGCACCCTTCTTCAATGATCCTGATTTCAGCCACCGATCCATGTTAGAAGTAATAAACTGGTCAAAAATCGGCTTACGAAATAGCTAGTGCACTGTCAAAGCAAGTTTAACATTTGACGATGCCTGGGGCCGCATACGTGCCAGCGAGCGCTGTGATTGGTCGACAAAGCTCGCTCCGCGCATGCGTAAAAGGTTTCAGCGCATCTAGCGCCGTGAGCCGGCGCACAAACGACCTCCGTATTGTTGCGAAACAGTCGATCAGAGAAGCCGCATTATCCGGCCCTAAACTGTGTATGCGTTCTCACTTAGGAACCGCAAAGGCCGCTTGGGAATACGACCTGAAGCAAAAGTACACATGTTTTTCACACGAAAAAAATTGTGATGAATTGGATTTTCACATTTTTATTCAATAATTTTACTTACTATTTTACACGATTTGGTAAAATTTGGCCGCGGATCCCCTAGAAACAGTCGGCGGACCCCTGAGGGGTCCGTGGACTACACGTTGGGAAGCCCTGCCCTAGACCATAACGCTCCCTCCTCTGGCCGCGACACTTCCGATGATTGTTGCAATATGTTCGCTAACAGAGGTTTTACGCCATACACACCAACGGTCATTTGTCCGCTGTAGCGTAAAACGTGATTCATCTGGAAAGACCACCGGTCGTCAGACGTGCATATTCCAGCCTTCGTCGCCGGTGAACAGCAGTCACCGTGGGTGCATGAACCAGGTGCAACGGTCGCTGAACGGTCGTTGAGCATTGTTGGTTGTCCTTTGGTTCTTCTGGGTGGACGGTTGATCAACAGTTGTACGTCTATTCGACCACACACATGTCCACAGCCATCACTCACACTGTCATCTAAGGCCCGTGTTTCATCACAGTTACCGCGGCACTGGTTTTGTATAGCGCAGTTTTGCCACGCGCGGCATATTACAACCACAGCGGCACGCAACAGTTCACCAACTTATTCGTTTCCGAAATGCTTCCATCCAAAGCCCGAAATCACTGCTCACGTCCTTTCGGATATCAGATAATTATAATTCCCACAGTTTCTCCAACGACTCCATTGTTGATGCATTGTTAACGGCCCCTCTCGCCAGGACAGGCTATACACGTTGTTGCCATAAGCGCGTGTAAAAATTGAACACGACAAAAAAAATTCCCCATTTGGTAGCGAACCTGGGGTCGGAGAAGCCAGCTTAAAGAGATAATAGAAATAAAATCGCATTACTGTATACTTTTACATTCACATTAGTTAACTGCAAATACCATCATTGACACAATGAAGTGCCATTTGTACTGTACCTTACAAAGTGTGCTGAAACTGACGGTCATCAGCCCCAATGCCAGCATGACATCGGCGAAAAAGGTTCTGACACATCCCGAGAAATATCCCTGGTGTGTTTCGAATTACATGACAGGCAGCTACAATTCTGGCAACTAATTCCATCTCCGTACGCACAGGGGTCTCATACACAATTGACTTCAGGTATTCCCATAGGATAAAATCAAGGGGATTCAGGCCGGGTGGCCTCGCAGACCTCCGCTTCCAGTCCAGCGACCAGGAAATACTGTACCGGTACTGCTCCTTCGTTTGTACTGTAGTACGTCTCTGAACAGCATTGAGTAATGAATGGGTCTGTCGTTGATTTACAGCACTTTCTGTCGGGGGACAATGTAAATACGATACAACGTTGTGACCGAGCGGTTCTAGGCGCTTCAGTCCGGAACCGCGCGACTGCTACGGTCGCAGGTTCGAATCCTGCCTCGGGCATGGATGTGCGTGATGTCCTTAGGTTAGTTAGGTTTAAGTAGTTCTAAGTTCTAGGGGACCGATGACCTCCGATGTTAAGTCCCATAGTGCTCAGAGCTATTTGATCCATTTTGAACAGAGCCACCTTATGGGCATGTAAAGTAAACAAAACCTGATACATGACTTCCTGGTAATGGGGCTCGTCTTCCTTGTTTCCTTGCAGGAAATGAAGAATGTACAAGTAAATCCGAAGTAGAAAATCCGAAGAAATTCTGGTCGTATGTAAAGTACACAAGCGGCAAGACGCAGTCAATACCTTCGCTGCGCAGTGCCGATGGTACTGTCACCGACGACTGTGCCGCTAAAGCGGAGTTATTGAACGCAGTTTTCCGAAATTCCTTCACCAGGGAAGACGAATGGAATATTCCCGAATTTGAAACACGAACAGCTGCTAGCATGAGTTTCTTAGAAGTAGATATCTTAGGGGTTGCGAAGCAACTCAAATCGCTCGATACCAGCAAGTCTTCAGGTCCAGATTGTATACCGATTAGGTTCCTTTCAGATTACGCTGATACAATAGCTCCCTACTTAGCAATCGTATACAACCGCTCGCTCACCGATAGATCTGTACCTACAGAATGGAAAATTGCACCAGTGTTTAAGAAGGGTAGTAGGAGTAATCCATCTAACTACAGACCTATATCATTGACGTCGGTTTGCAATAGGGTTTTGGAGCATATACTGTATTCAAACATTATGAATCACCTCGAAGGAAACGATCTATTGATACGTAATCAGCATGGTTTCAGAAAACATCGTTCTTGTGCAACGCAACTAGCTCTTTATTCGCACGAAGTAATGGCCGCTATCGACAGGGGATCTCAAGTTGATTCCGTATTTCTAGATTTCCGGAAAGCTTTTGACACCGTTCCTCATAAGCGACTTCTAATCAAGCTGCGGGCCTATGGGGTATCGTCTCAGTTGTGCGACTGGATTCGTGATTTCCTGTCAGGAAGGTCGCAGTTCGTAGTAATAGACGGCAAATCATCGAGTAAAACTGAAGTGATATCAGGTTTTCCCCAGGAAAGCGTCCTGGGACCTCTGCTGTTCCTGATCTATATAAATGACCTGGGTGACAATCTGAGCAGTTCTCTTAGGTTGTTCGCAGATGATGCTGTAATTTACCGTCTAGTAAGGTCATCTGAAGACCAGTATCAGTTGCAAAGCGATTTAAAAAAGATTGCTGTATAGTGTAGCGGGTGGCAGTTGACGCTAAATAACGAAAAGTGTGAGGTGATCCACATGAGTTCCAAAAGAAATCCGTTGGAATTTCAACAAAGTACCTGGGTGTTAAAATTGCGAACAACTTCAGTTGGAAAGACCACATAGATAATATTGTGGGAAAGGCGAGCCAAAGGTTGCGTTTCATTGGCAGGACACTTAGAAGATGCAACAAGTCAACTAAAGAGACAGCTTACACTACACTCGTTCGTCCTCTGTTAGAATATTGTTGCGCGGTGTGGGATCCTTACCAGGTGGGATTGACGGAGGACATCGAAAGGGTGCAAAAAAGGGCAACTCGTTTTGTATTATCATGTAATAGGGGAGAGAGTGGGGCAGATATGGTACGCGAGTTGGGATGGAAGTCATTAAGGCAAAGACGTTTTTCGTCGCGGCGAGATCTATTTACGAAATTTCAGTCACCAACTTTCTCTTCCGAATGCGAAAATATTTTGTTGAGCCCAACCTACATAGGTAGGAATGATCATAAAAATAAAATAAGAGAAATCAGAGCTCGAACAGAAAGGTTTAGGTGTTAGTTTTTCCCGCGCGCTGTTCGGGAGTGGAATGGTAGGGAGATAGTATGATTGTGGTTCGATGAACCCTCTGCCAAGCACTTAAATGTGAATTGCAGAGCAATCATGTAGATGTAGGTGTAGATGTAGATGTTAATAAACAGTACAGAACGTGTAAACTTGTACGCATGTTAGTTGAAAAACAGAAATGCTAGACAAAGTGGTAGACAAATTTACTTCCATGTATCCTTAAGCTAGCTTCTCCGACCCCACGTTCACTACCTCAAATTGTTCAGTGGAGCGTTCTCTTTCTCCTGTTACATTTCTACACGCTCTTACGGAAACACCCTGTGTACAGGGTGGTCAGAAATAGTGTGAAAAGTTTGTAAGGGTGTTGCAGGGTAGGTTGTGTTGAGTGATGATAATTACGAAAAAAAATTCGGTAAGTTGCTCCATTTCTGAGTTAATAACATTGATGTTAGCTAGTCACGTCGTTGCACACGCAAAGTTAGGTGTACCGCCGGACCCAATTAGTGTAAGTTGCTCTCACAGCGTATATGATGGTGCACGAGATTATTCAGCCTTTGGCACGGGTTCGATGGTTATTATCGTCCCATGTCCGCTTTCTGTATCGCCCTCTTGTTCGGTTTTAGGAAACCAAACTAAGAACAGGTTTGGCGACACCGTTTCTATCAGGTCGCTTCAATTTTCGATCCGCAGCGGCCTGGTTGGCTAACTTCAATAGTAATAGCTTGCTAACGGCACACGTAACGACTTTTTTTTTTTTTTTGACAATTATTTCTCAATACAACTCCCCTGCAACACACTTGCAAGTTTTTCTGACTGTTTCTGACCACCCTACATAACCTCCATTGCTGGTACTACCATCTTCCGTTTGTAATTGGCCACATTAATATGAGTGAACCATCTATTTGCCTAGGACATGTAGTTACACTGCATTAGTGTGGAGAACTGCATCATATCAGTCTTCACGTGAAGACTACAACAACACATAAATTACTGGATACCTGCTGGAAATTTACCTACCTACCTACGTAACTTTCAAGTAGTGCAGTTTAAATATGATAGAGGGATCCAAGATGAAATGAGCTCCATGATGTGTTCAGAAGATAAACTGCTAGAAGCCCCGCGTATTGGGCCGCTGCTCTGAGTATCTGACAAATAACCAGCAAACTACTCGTTCTGGGGCAGGTGTGAGCTGTACAAGCAATATCCTAGCATATGTAGTAGGATTACGGAGAATATTAGATGTGTTACGGAGTGTTTTCTCTTGCTCGACTTGTTTTTGGCCACTGAATGATGTTCTGTATCCTAATAGTGTAACTCTGTCCACGATTCGTGCCTAGCCTGCTTGAAGATGTCCGATGATCATCTACATCTACATCTAATCTACACGATTACAGTGCAATTCACACTCAAGGGCCTGGTAGAGGATTCATGGAACCACTTTCACACTATTTCTCTACCGTTCCAACAGCGCGTTGGGGAAACGAACATTTAAATTCTTCTGTTCGACTCTGATTTATCTTAATTTACTACAGTGATCATTTCTGTAAACAAAATATTTTCACATTCCAAGAAGAATGTTGGAGATAGAAATTCCATGACGAAAAACGCTTTTTTTTCATGATTGCTGCTCCAACTCGTTTATCATATCCGTGACACTCTCTCCCCTATTTTGGGATTGTAAAAACGAGGTATCCTTCCTTGAACTTTTTCATGTTTCCGTCAGTCTTATCTAGTAAGGATCCCAAGCTGCACAGCAGTACTCTAGAAGAGGAAGGGCAAGTGTATTCTAGGCACTCTCTTTAGTAGATCTGTTGCATTTTCTAAGCGTTTTGTCAGTAAAACAGTCTTTGGTGTGCCTTTCCCACGACATTATCTATATGATTGATCAAGCTTAAGTTGTTCGTAATCGTAATTTATAGATATTTAGTTGAATTCACAGCCTTTAGATTTAACTAATTTATCATGTAACCGAAATTTAACGGATACCTTTCAGCAATCTTTTGGATGACTTCACACTTTACATTATTCAGGTTCAATTGCCACTTTTCGCACCATTCATATATTTTCTTTATCATTTTGCAATTCATTTAGATCGTGTGATGACTTTAAATAGATAGTAAACGACATTATCATCTGCAAACAATCTAAGGTGGCTGCTCAGATTGTTTCCTAAACCGTCTAAGTTGTATATATAAATTAGGCATATCAGGGGGTCTTTAACATTTCCTTGAGGAGCGCCAGATATCATTTATATTTTTCTTGATGAGTTTGTCAGTCACTATGGACTGTGATCTTGCCGACAAGATACCACGAATCCAGTCGCACATCTGAGACAATACTCCATATGCTAGCAATTTGATTAGAAGTCTCTTGTGAGGAACGGTGTCAAAAGCATTCTGGGAATTTAAAGATATAGAATCAATTTGAGGGCACCTGTCGATAACACTCATTACTTCGTAAGAATAACGAGCTGGTTGTGTTTCATAAGAACTATATTTTCTGAATCGGTACTGACTGCGACTCAACAGATCGTTTGTCTGGAGTTTATTGATTCAAATGGCTCTGAGCACTATGGGACTCAGCATCTGTGGTCATCAGTCCCCTAGAACTTAGAACTACTTAAACCTAACTAACCTAAGGACATCACACACATCCATGCCCGAGGCAGGATTCGAACCTGCAACCGTAGCAGTCGCGCGGTTCCTGACTCAGCGCCTAGAACCGCTAGACCACCGCGGCCGGCTGGTGTTTATTCATAATGTTCGAGAACAGTATATGTTCCAATATTCTACTGCAAATCGACGCCCGTGTTATGGGTCTATAATTAATCTCCATCTATAATTAATCCCATTCCCTTTCTTATGTAATGGTGTGACCTGTGCAACTGTCCGTTTCCTTGGTACAGACAGCAACATCACCAAATACGAACAGTGTTTGGCTTTACTTTTTCTGATGGGGGAATTTAACTGCTTTGATTGAATGTCGTCTATCTTACACCATCAACACCCTACAGTATCTTCTTGCAATAGCTTGTACTTGAGTTTAAACAGCGTTTTTGAAAATTCACATATACAGGGTGAGTCACCTAACATTACCGCTGTATATATTTCGTAAACCACATCAAATACTGACGAATCGATTCCACAGACCGAACGTGAGGAGAGGGGCTAGTGTAATTGGTTAATACAAACCATAAAAAAATGCACGGAAGTATGTTTTTTAACACAAACCTACGTTTTTTTAAATGGGACCCCGTTAGTTTTGTTAGCACATCTGAACATATAAACAAATACGTAATCAGTGCCGTTTGTTGCATTGTAAAATGTTAATTACATCCGTAGATATTGTAAGCTAAAATTGACGCTTGAGTACCACTCCTCCGCTGTTCGATCGTGTGTATCGGAGAGCACTGCAACATACATCGCGTTTCTACAGAATGATCTGCCAACGTTGCTCGAAAATGTCCCACTGGAAACGCGTCGACGTATGTGGTATCAGCATGATGGTGCACCTGCACATACCGCAATTAACACTAGGCTGGCCCTTGACAGAATGTTCGACGGGAGTTTCATAGGACGTGGAGGACGCATAAATTGACCAGCCCGTTCTCCTGATCTTACACCTCTCGACTTCTTTCTGTGGGGTACGTTACAGGAGAATGTGTACTGTGATGTGCCTACAACCCCAGAGGATATGAAACAACGTATTGTGGCAGCCTGCGGCGACATTACACCGGATGTACTGCGGCGTGTACGACATTCATTACGCCAGAGATTGCAATTGTGTGCAGCAAATGATGGCCACTACATTGAACATCTATTGGCCTGACATGTCGGGACACACTCTATTCCACTCCATAATTGAAAACGGAAACCACGTGTATACGTGTACCTCACCCCTCATGGTAATGTACATGTGCGTCAGTGAAAAAACCAATAAAAAGGTGTTAGAATGTGGACGTAATGTGCTGTTCCAGTCTCTTCTGTACCTAAGGTCCATCACCGTTTCCTTTGGATCCCTACCTAATTCGCTGCTCTCCGATACACACGATCGAACAGCGGAGGAGTGGTACTCAAGCGTCAACTTTAGATTACAATATCTACGGATGTAATTAACATCATACAATGCAACAAACGGCACTGATTACTTATTTGTTTATATGTTCAGATGCGCTAACAAAACTAACGGGGTTCCATTTAAAAAAACGTAGGTTTGTATTAAAAAAATACTTCCGTGCATTTTTGTATGGTTTGTATTAAACAATTACGCTAGCCCATCTCCTCACGTTCGGTCTGTGGAATCGGTTCGTCAGTATTTGATGTGGTTTACGAAATATATCCAGCGGTAACGTTAGGTGACTCACCCTGTATACTCAAAGCGGACTCCATTCGATTGTGTTAGTAGTGACATTAGAACATTTGCCTTTCTGCAGTTTGATGGACCTACAATTACCACTCTTATGTTATTGGGGAGTATTCCCGGCTATGACACCGACTACGTCAGGTTTTGGTGTGCAGCGGACTTTTATAGAAAATACAAACACTTGTAATAATAATAAAGATAATAAACCCCGTGGAGGCCCGGGAAAAGAATAGGCCTCCGGTATTTACTGCTGCCAGTCGTAAAAGGTGACGAAAAGAACAAACCACTAATAGGGCTAACCCCCCCCCCCCCCCCCCCCCCATCTTTATAATCCATGGCATAGCCAGTAGAATGTTAAGATTTGAACTACTGCTTCATCTTTCTGGGACTCAGTTGTTAAGGAAGCTGTAGAAATACAACTAGCCGACAACCTGCTAAACCGCGACGAAGGATTTCATCTTGACAATGCTTGGAAACCGCTTATTTCACACATTAGTTCGGAAAGAATTTCTGCATCTTCACTTCCGACAGATGTTACCACTTTTAAAGATTAATTATTTATTTACAAGCACTGTGGATTCGCAGCAACACTATTTTGTCTGCACTCTGCGCTTATATGTTTATCTTTGTTATATACATCTTATCTATGACTAGCGCAGTAGCGGCGACTTTGATATCTTTGACGCATGCGCTTTCAATCCTCACAAGGGAACCTTCCCATCGCACCCCCCTCAGATTTAGTTATAAGCTGGCACAGTGGATAGGCCTTGAAAAACTGAACACAGATCAACCGATAAAACAGGAAGAAGTTGTGTGGAACCATGAAAAAAATAAGCAAAATATACAAACTGAGTAGTCCATATGCAAGATATTGCAACATCAAAGACATGGTGAGCTCAGGAGCGCCGTGTTCCCGTGGTTAGCGTGAGCAGCTGCGGAGTGAGAGGTCCTTGGTTCAAGTCTTCTCTCGAGTGAAATAATTTCATTCTTTATTTTCGCAAAGTTATGATCTGTCCGTTCGTTCATTGACGTCTCTGTTCACTGTAATAAGTTTAGTGTCTGTGTTTTGCGGCCGCACCGCAAAACCGTGCGATGAGTAGACGAAAGGACGTGGCTCTCCAATGGGAACCGAAAACATTTGATCGCAAGGTCATAGTTCAACCGATTCCTCCACAGGAAAACACGTCTGATATATTCTATACGAGACTGGTGACGGCATGTGCGTCACATGACAGGAAAATGTTGTCGACCCACCTAACTTGTACACTTGGCGATTGGGTAAAAAGATTCTTCTACCTTGCCCGATTTAGGTTTTCTTGTGGATGTGATAATCACTCCCAAAAAAGTGATGAAAACATAAGAGTTTGTCACATAAACTGCAACAAATGAATGCAACAGTTTCACAGTCGCACAGTTTTCCTTGTGCTCTGTCAAAACATATGTTTTTAACGTTTTCAATTTTTTCCGCGTGTAGACAGTCAAATCCTGCATATGTCCAAGCAAATCTGAACATGTTCTGGAATTTTGGAGAGCGAAGTTGATTTTGTGTAAGTTCCTGAACTTTGATAATTGTCTGAAAATAAAAAATTAATATTTTCGTTGCAGGGAAGACGAGCCAAGGACCTCTCGTTCTGCAGCTGCTCACGCTAACCACGGGACCACGCTGTTCCATAGCCAATATTCACATTTATATTGCATATGTTGCACATGGACTACTCAGTTTGCATATTTTGCTTATTTTTTTCATAGTTCCACGCAATTTCTTCCTGTTTTCTCGATTAATCTGTGTACAGTTTTTCAAGGCCTATCCACTGTGCCACCATATAACTAAATCTGAGTGGGGTGCGATGGGGAGGTTCCCTTGTCAGCAGCTTTGTATCACGTGACTCTCCGTATAAATAGGCACGCGCAAACGCTATGAACTCAGTCTCCGATTCGCCTTGAAGATGGCTGGAAGGTTTCTAGCCGAAATATCGCAAGAAGAATTCTCGCTGTCCCGAGTGCACGCCCGAAAGATGATGGAACAGGAAGATGGTTGTTTGCCTTTCCGGGACGTTTTGGTTACACGGAAAATTGATGGCTTACTCATTTAGATTTGTACTTACAATCGTCAAGCTGTCATCAGTAGTAGCAAATTGTGAGTCTGTTTAGAACACAAGCACACAGAGTTCACACATTCTCCAATCCACATCGTTCGTCTAAGAGGTCACCCCACCTAAAGACTAAGCTGAGATAAAATGATTATTCTATCCAGTATATTGATATTGCACTATTAGTTAAAGCAAGAAACCAAAAAGTAGATATAGAAGAGAACACACCACCAAAATCTCTAGTAGCTTTTCTTCTATTTGTTGGCAATATTTCGTTCAACATAGCCAGAATCCTCCGGAAATTTCAGATGAAAGTGGTTTTCCGCCCACCGTCTAATAATGCAAACCCTTTGGGATCAGTGAAAAACAATTTGTTATTTGTGGAAGGCTGGAATTTAAAAAACATCTTTCCAAAGTGATACTACTAGCGTAGGCCACAATTCTCGCACCTTGCGAGAAAGCTGCACCGAATATCAACCCTGCACTCGCCAACCCAGTCTGTTGTTGCTGAACATTCTATCTCCACCGAGCATTCAACGGATTATGATAACACAATAATTTTGAACTACTGAAACATCTTTCTCGAGTTCCATTATTAAATAATGCGTGGAAATAAGCATGGACGAAAATATTATAGCTGGCCGGCCTCTGTGGCCGAGCGGTTCTAGGCGCTTCAGTCCCAAACCGTGCTGCTGCTGCGGTGGGAAGTTCGAATCATGCCTCGGGCTTGGATGTGTGTGATGTCCTTAGGTTAGTTAGGTTTAACTAGCTCTAAGTCTAGGGGACTGATGACGTAAGATGTTAAGTCTCATAGTGCTTAGAGCCATTTTTTTAAAGTCTGATAGCTGTTACCAGATGGTTAATGCTTGCAAGTCCATCATTTCCACTATTACCTGTGAATAAAGATGTCACATAACAACTATGGCTAATTGACCCTTGAGGAAAATGTAATGTGGTGCAATATGATTTAAATCCAACTGGTCAACATGTATTGCGTCGTGATGCGTTGTGAAACACAATAATTGCATGTGTGACACGTCAAACGACGGAGAAAGTGCGTCGCTGATCACGTGAAAGAACCATGAAACATGTTTTCTCGTCTCCCACGGACTATGCCTTAAAAGTAAGCGTTGCCTTTCCTGGCCTTTAACTGGATGAAAATTGAAAACAGAGACTACAGTATAAATGGACACCATGTTTGCGGCCTCACATCAGTTTTGGGAGTTGAGTTTGACAGTTCAGTCTTGGCAGTTAAGTTTGTAAGTTTACTATTGGAAGTTAATTGGAAGTTCACGTTAGAAAGGGGATTTATGATAATAAGGTCACTCTGGTATTTACAGTACGACAGTTTGTTTTGTAATTCGTTTGTAATCTTAACTTTGTGATCATGACGAAGTGTAGTGGCTCACATTGCAACATGGCAATAAATTAGTCTGACATTACAAAGTCATTCAGCAGATTTAGAAAATCCTTGATCCTCATTACAGTCACGAAGGACATAATCAACGGGTCTACGACAGTGCAATGTCTTCTAGGAGAGAAACACAACTACTGCAAGATGCGAGGTGAGTGGACAGAACTTTTGCGACGTGTGCTTGAAATGCACAAGTCCACGCACAACTCCTACGTGAACTGTTAGTCTGTAGTAAACAGTCCACATGGGCGCGTTTCCAAAAGCAATTTCGAGTGGCCACGGTGAACGGGAAGACAACTGACAGTTCCACAATTCCACTAGTGGTGGCGCTGTCCAACAGGTAGTGTGGTCAGCCATGACTGCGGTCTTAACACATGTGCGAAATACACACAGCGCGATTGTCAACTGAAAGATAAGGGAATGGTTCGAATGGCTCTGAGCACTATGGGACTCAACATCTTAGGTCATAAGTCCCCTAGAACTTAGAACTACTTAAACATAACTAACCTAAGGACATCACACACACCCATGCCCGAGGCAGGATTCGAACCTGCGACCGTAGCAGTCCCGCGGTTCCGGACTGCAGCGCCAGAACCGCACGGCCACCGCGGCCGGCGAAAGATAAGGGGAGTCTTCGTCAGTCTTAGGTGGCTCAGCTGAGGATAACTAGCAGGTACCTTGTCGAAACCATAGTGGAGCTTAGTAAATGACGACTGGCTGCAAGCCCGAAATTTCTTTGAAAAATATGGACCTTCCAGTTATCTGTAGTCCAGTTTGTATATTAATATTAGACTAATGTTGGTATTTTGATTGAATTGCACGATGAGCATCTGACGCACCCCTAGCTTATCAGCGAATGCCGGATTGGTGCCCCTCCCCCCCCCCTTCCCCAATGTTTAAGTTAAATTCAGCGGTGAACAAAAAATATGGAAAGACCAAAAATGCAACACGTTATCATGCCTAGTATGTAGCAGGAAAACCGTTGACATTCATTCATAACGGCTTCCAGTCATCTCAGAATGGTTAATTACAAGTCCTGTATGGTCTTCAAGGGAATCTTACGTTACTGCACCTGCAAAATAGTGGCAACTTCAGGTGAAGATGATGGAGGTTGATAGCGATCTCATTGTGGTACACCGGGTAACAGAAGTTTCTTATCACATACACACACACTGTGTGATCAAATGTATCCGGACACCCCCAAAAACATACGTTTTTCGTATTAGGTGTATTGTGCTGCTACCTACTGCCAGGTACTTCATATCAGCGACCTCAATACTCATTAGACATCGTGAGAGAGCAGAAAGGGACGCTCCGCTGAATTCACGGACTACGATTGTGGTCAGGTGATTGGATGTTACTTATATCATAAGTCTGCACGCGAGATTTCCACACTCCTAAACATCCCTAGGTCCACTGTTTCCGATGTGATATTGAAGTGGAAACGTGAAGGGACACATGCAGCACAAAAGCGTACAGGTCGACCTCGTCCGTTGACTGACAGAGACCGCCGACTGGTGAAGAGGGTCGTAATGTGTAATAGGCAGACATCTATCGAGACCATCACACAGGTTTTCCGAATTGCATCAGGATCCACTGCAAGTACTATGGGAGTTAGGCGGGAGGTGAGAAAACTTGGATTTCATGGTCGAGCGGCTGCCCATAAGCCACACATCACGCCGGTAGATGCCAAACGACGTCTCGCTTGTTGCAAGGAGAGTAAACATTGGGCGACTGAACAGTGTAAAAACGTTCTGTGGACTGACGAATGACGGTACACAATGTGGCGATCCGATGGAAAGGGTGTGGGTATGGCGAATACCGGGTGAACGTTATCTGCCAGTGCGTGTAGAGCCAACAGTAAAATTTGGAGGTGATGGTGTTATGGTGTGGTCGTGTTTGTCATGGAGAGGGCTTGCACCTCTTGTTGTTTTGTGTGGCACTACCACAGCACAGGCCTACATTGATGTTTTAAGCACCTACTGGATTCCCACTGTTGAGGAGCAATTCGGGGATTTCGATTGCATCTTTCAACACGATCGAGCAAGCGTGCATAATGCACGGCCTGTGGTGGCATGGTTACACAATATCCCTGTAATGGACTGGCCTGCACAGAGTCCTGACCTGAATCCTATAGAACACCTTTGGGATGTTTTGGAACGCCGACTTCGTGCCAGGCCTCACCGACCGACATCGATACCTCTCCTCTGTGCAGCATTCAGTGAAGAATTGCCTGCCATACCCCAAGACACCTTACAGCAGTTGATTGAACTTGTGCCTGCGAGAGTGGAAGCTGTCATCAAGGCTAAGAGTGGGCCAACACCATACTGAATTGCAGCATTTCCGATGGAGGGCGCCATGAAATTGTAAGTCATTTTTAGCCAGGTATCCGGATACTTTTGATCACATAGTGTACAATATCAAGTGTCTTAGTTACAACTTTACAATGATACCAACCACAGTAGCACTAAAAAAAAGATTACATGATATCACCGCTGACTTTTCTTTCTTTCATTCTTTACCAGAATGAAGATAGCATTCGTAGATCCTGAAGGATTCAAAGATGATGCAAATAATATTGTGCTTAAACAAGCAGCTGCTATGCTCATAGATGGAAGGCATGATATTGCAGAGGAATATGTCACTATCGCTAAAGCTGTAGCCTTTAGCAGTCTATCAGAAGAAACTCAGAAGATAAACTGATGACCAACACCTAATCACCATGAGCAGCGAGGAATGTGTCGTAATTAATGCGAGGAATACTTTGAGGAAGTTGTGCAAATGCTGTGATTATGTTATGGTGATGGGACAAGAAAAAGTAGAATGGACATCTTCTTTACTGGGTGTGCATCGTGGTAGAGTAGTAAACATGTGATCTTTCGACTGTCCCTCATTGAAAACTCTGAAAAAATCTTTCAGTATTTCTGAAGATCGACGTTTGGCAAAGACTAACGTAAGACTTATTATGAGGTGGAACTTTGAGAACAATAACAATTCCTCTTAGAATATATGAATGTTCTTTCATTTTCTTCTCCTCCTTCATTTTTTCCCCAGCACTCCAGTCGATATAAGCAAACGTTTATCAAAATTCTGTCATTTCAAAGGTATATCGCCTTCCATAATGAACGGGTTAAGAAGAGAGCGTGATGAAAGCAGCCATTGCTCATGAGCTTCATCGACTTACCCGCCGGACATATCCTAGGAGGGCAATTATCACAAAAAGCCTTTAACGCAAACTGGTCCACGGAAACTTTCAAAATACGTAAAGGGCAAGAACCTATTCCGAGAACATATCTCCTCGAAGATTACAATTATCAGCCCGTAGCTGGAGCTTTCTATGTTGAAGAGCTACAAAAAACAAAATATCTGTCAACATAAATTATTGAGAAACTTACACATAAGAAAGGAAGTAAAGCTCTAGTAAAGTGGCTTGGATTCAGCAATACACACAGCAGCCGGATTAATTTGCAAAATTATGCGTAAATCAAGTTGAGTTACATCTTACATACGCTGATTTAGGGGTGTGTACGTGTGTGTGTGTGTACGTGTGTGTGTGTGTGTGTGTGTGTGCGTGCGTGTGTGTGCGCCCATACGCATCACACGTGCGTAGCCGCGCTGGGCTGCTGTCAAGCTTCCGGAAGGTTGCCAGGCTGGGCTGTGACGACATAGGCACGTATAAACGGGGCAGTGCTAACATAAGGTGAAAACACTACTGGCCATTAAAATTGCTACACCAAGAAGAAATGCAGATGATAAACGGGTATTCATTGGACAAATATATTATACTAGAACTGACATGTGATTACATTTCACGCAATTTGGGAGCATAGATCCTGAGAAATCAGTACCTAGAACAACCACCTCTGGCCGTAACAACGGCCTTGATACGCTTGGGCATTGAGTCAAACAGAGCTTGGATGGCCTGTACAGGTACAGCTGCCCATGCAGCTTCAACACGATACCACAGTTCATCAAGAGTAGTGACTGGCGTATTGTGACGAGCCAGTTGCTCGGCCAACATTGACCAGACGTTTTCAATTGGTGAGAGATCTGGATAATGTGCTGGTCAGGACAGCAATCGAACATTTTCTGTATCCAGAAAGGCCCGTACAGGACCTGCAACATTCGGTCGAGCATTATCCTGCTGAAATGTAGGGTTTCGCAGGGATCGAATCAAGGGTAGAGCCACGGGTCGTAACACATCTGAAACGTCCGCTGTTCAAAACGCCGTCAATGCGAACAAGAGGTGAGCGAGACGTGTAACCAATGGCACCCCCTACCAGCACGCCGGGTGATGTGACAGTATGGCTATGACGAATACAAGCTTCCAATGTGCGTTCATCGCGATGTCGCCAAACACGGATGCGACCATCATGATGCTGTAAACAGAACCTGGATTCATCCGAAAAAATGACGTTTTGCCATTCGTGCACCCAGGTTCGTCGTCGAGTACACCATCGCAGGCGCTACTGTCTGTGATGCAGCGTCAAGGGTAACCGCAGCCATGGTGTCAGTGTTGATTGTCCATGCTGCTGCAAACGTCGTCGAACTGTCGGTGGTGTCGCCACCGGCGCCAACCTTGTGTGAATGCTCTGAAAAGCTAATCATTTGCATATCACAGCATCTTCTTCCTGTCGGTTAAATTTCGCGTCTGTGGCACGTCATCTTCGTGTTGTAGCAATTTTAATGGCCAGTAGTGTATATACGGCTCGAAAAGTGTGCCAAAACACCGATTACTATACTAACAATGTGGACTACTCACACGATGTCACCTGATTAAGAAATCCTTCAATGACATCTCTGCACTTCTAAAGATGCTCAGGACCACTGTTGGTAATGTGCTTACGAAAAGAAACGCGAAGGAACAACAACAGCTGAACTAAGACCAAGCAAACCTCATATTCTGACAGACAGGAACCAACGACCATTGAGGAGTATTGTTGTAAAGTATCACATGAAATCAGCGGAAGATGTGACTAGTGAGTTTCAAGGTGCTATCAGCAGACAGTGTACGTCAGGTTATCTTCCATTCGGGAAGTGGATGCACTGAGCTACTGTATGTGACTTATAAATTATAGAGTGCAGCAATCAGTCGTCCTTTTTTTATTTTTTTACGCAAATCCAGATTTAGGCCAGTAGCTAGCCATTCTCAATGCGCTATTTTTTATTCTCAACGCATGTAAGTCCCTGTTGTTCTGGCGTCAGTCACAGTTCTTTGAATACTATTCAGTTCAAGGAACTGTGATTGACGCCCGAACAACAGGGACTTACATGCATTACGAATAAAAAAACAACGCATTGAGAATGGCTAGCCAATAGCTGAAATCTGGATTTGCGTAATAAAATCAAAAAAGGACGACTGATTGCTGCACTCTATAATTTATAAGACAGTGTACGTGTTATCTCACCACCACATCTGCAGATGATTGTTTGCCAATCAAACCGATAAGCATAATTGTATCTTTCGATAATGATAAATGGAATTTATACTTCGTTAAAGTACTTGTGCTAATATATGGCTCCATAGATCAGCTGCATTTTTACGTATCTGATAAATACTTCCAAACACGACCTACAACAACCCAACATTCCTGTCACTTCATTTTTAATTCAACCATAAATTCAAAAAAGTACCTTCAGTCGTATTCGAGAGAAGGACGAGCTTCCCGTGCTTTATTGGTTTCAAGAATTCACTGAAAAAAATCTCCTATTAGCATCCATTAGCAAGCGGAAGATTATATACTGTACTAAGTGAACTCTGTATGTTGGCGTTATCTGTTATAGCTGTGCATTCGTTACAGCCTCCTTACAACGCACACTTCCCCCTTTCAAACGGGTAAAAGCACTTAAAAGCCCTACTGAAAGTCAACATCATGTTTCAAGATATTAGATTCTGTCCACATGAAAAGTTGTCCTTTTTCAATTAAACAGTGGCGCGACATAATGAAAATACCGCCAGTAAATTCGCTCAGAAAGCAGAACTGATTATCACACAAATAAGATGCTCTGAGACAAACTAAAAAATGAGAGCGTCAGACACATACGTTGTGAATAACCAACTTAGTAAGTGCTGCGCATTGTTTTAGTTTTTAGGCGAATTTTCCCACGTCAATTGTCTCAGAAGTCACCTGTTTTTAGGTTTAAATAATGTCCAAGTTATTGAAACACATTTTACAACAATTTAAATGCGATTATACCTCCCGTATTACTCTTTTTTAATAACAACGAACAGCATACCCGCTATAAATGGTAACTGTCAGATACGGATCTAGTGGGGGGGGGGGGGGGGGGGGGAGAGAGAGAAACCGGTGTATCTGCCCTGGGCGGCAATGTCAAGGGGCGCCAAATTTATATTCTTAAAGAAAAAAAAATCTTTTTTGAAACACGTATGTTGTGTGGCGGCGATGGCGAGGCATTGCAGAGTCTCTGACCAGAGAGCTATTTGTCGTTCCTAGTCTGCGCTTGACTGCGCGAGAGTGCAGTTCAGTTGCGAGGCAGTTGTGGTCGAGTCGCAGTAGTGGCAGTTGCGCTCGAGTTGTAAGAGAGTTCAGTTGCATGTAGGGAGTTAGCTGTTGTGTGAGGAGTCGGCGGGCGTCGACATGGCACTCTGGTCAAGATTCACGACAAGGTATATTTTTTTTAATAAGGTAATGAAGCTGCATTGCGCACATCTGATAATGTAATGTAAATTAACTGTAACTAATTTGTTCAAGAATCGCCCCAATAATAATTTTTGTTTTCAAACCAAGCACTTTAACAAAACATACATTTTATTGAAAGAATATTTGCCTTCCATTTCCTTTAAAGAAAAATTTACTTAAGTTCAAACAATGTTTGCGATGCATTTCCTCCAAGCTATGGCAAAAAATAAGAGCAGATGCAGTTTTACTGAGGTAAGAATTTGAGTTTAATCAGGGCCTAAAGATCGACATTTCGGTCTATTTGCATTTTTATTGTGACTGAGATTTCATTATCATTGAATTGACTTACATTTTTTGTGGGCAGCTTATACCTGGGTCAGATTGCTATTTTTCATTTAATTGTCATTATCAATAAATTATTTTATGGGCTGGGAGGTTACACTAGGTTCTATTCACGTTAACATTTAAATTTTTGACTTTAGAAATTTTGTGGGGAGGTTACACAAGATTTACTCCAAGTGTAACCTCCCCGTAGAATTTTGTAAATCTTCTTGTGTAACCTCCCCACAAAATTTCTAAAGTCAAAAATTTAAATGTTAACGTGAATAGAACCTAGTGTAACCTCCCAGCCCATAAAATAATTTATTGATAATGACAATTAAATGAAAAATAGCAATCTGACCCAGATATAAGCTGCCCACAAAAAATGTAAGTCAATTCAATGATAATGAAATCTCAGTCACAATAAAAATGCAAATAGACCGAAATGTCGATCTTTAGGCCCTGATTAAACTCAAATTCTTACCTCAGTAAAACTGCATCTGCTCTTATTTTTTGCCATAGCTTGGAGGAAATGCATCGCAAACATTGTTTGAACTTAAGTAAATTTTTCTTTAAAGGAAATGGAAAGCAAATATTCTTTCAATAAAATGTATGTTTTGTTAAAGTGCTTGGTTTGAAAACAAAAATTATTATTGGGGCGATTCTTGAACAAATTAGTTACAGTTAATTTACATTACATTATCAGATGTGCGCAATGCAGCTTCGTTACCTTATTAAAAAAAAATATACCTTGTCGTGAATCTTGACCAGAGTGCCATGTCGACGCCCGCCGACTCCTCACACAACAGCTAACTCCCTACATGCAACTGAACTCTCTTACAACTCGAGCGCAACTGCCACTACTGCGACTCGACCGCAACTGCCTCGCAACTGAACTGCACTCTCGCGCAGTCAAGCGCAGACTAGGAACGACAAATAGCTCTCTGGTCAGAGACTCTGCAATGCCCCCCATCGCCGCCACACAACATACGTGTTTCAGTTTCACAAAGCGCCTATCATTCAGCATTCTTTGGTCTACCGATTATTCAAATGATTTTCAAGCGCATCACAGTTGGTTTTTGAACATTTTTAACACATTCTAAGTTGATTTCTGAATGAATCGTAAGTTGATTTTTGAATGCGTACATAGTGTACCTGATGTCTCTGCCAGGAGAATCCCCATCGCATCTAGAAATAAGAAAATTCGCAGCAGACAAAAGGGCTTGGGGCTATACAAGCTTAGCCGAATAAACCTGAACGGATGAATGACCGTCGCTGTTTGTTTATGTGGGTGATTGGGTATATGAATGATCAGAGTTGATATAATTAGTAACAAAATCCATAGATTCAGACTACCAGAGTGGAAATAAACAACTAACAGGAATAACAAGTTAGAAATATTACATAATACGTTCCAGATGTATCCAAGAAAATGAAATTTTGACAGAAAATTATTGCTGGATCCCTACACTACTAAGAGCCAGTCGTACATTCCCCAGTTTGTACCCAAGTAAGTTGTATTCTTGGAACAGCGTGGAAAACGCGTTGTACGAACACGTAATAACACCTAACTGGAGAATAAACGAGAAATAACTGATCTGGTGAATCTGAAACGTTAGCGAAGTAATCCGGAGAATATGTTTCGAGAATGGTAGGAATAGTTACAGAATTAACTTTGTTAGAACGAGAAAGGACAAGAAACGAAGACATCACAGAAATTATATGTAAGAATATCACGATTTCAAACTTACATAAAAATTTCATAATACTATTTTTGACCTCATGCTTGAGAAACTGGAGCACATAAATGAAAGGTGGAACTATTCCCTCACATAAAACTTTTTGCTTGTATTAGGCCTAATAGGCATATGATATTGGTGTGTATATTGTGTATTAAACTGGGGACCAAGAAACGATGGAGAGGCTTCGTCCTCCTGTAAACCTCAGTGGTTCACAATCCCACAAAAGGCCACAGCAGTCCACCCACCCCACCGCCGCCCCACACCCGTTGCGGTTCGGCCCCCAGTCGACCCGACCCCCCAACGTCTCGTACCAGACGAGTGTAAAGCCAAATGTTTGCGTGGTAGAGTAATTATGGCGTACGCGTTTGTGGAGACAGTGTTAGCGGAGCAATCGGCGACATAGTGTAACTGAGGCGGAATAAGGGGAACCACACCGCATTCCCCGAGGCAAATGGAAAACCGCCTTAAAAACCATCCACAGGCTGGCCGACACATCGGACCTCGACACTAATCCGGCAGGCAGATTCGTGCCGAGGACCGGCACGCCTTCCCGCTCGGGAAGCCGCGCGTTAGACCGCGCGGCCAGTCGGGCAGGCTATGGTATTGGTACTTCGTGAATTATATTCTGTCGTGTTATTTATGTAAATCAGATACATGAAAATGACCATCTGTTCCAAAACAGTCTCGCTTATTCGGCATCTATTACAACTGCTGCAATATTGGGAAGGTCTATTTCGTTTTATCTAGCAGACAGCGACGAAATAGACGTAATCAAATCGAGAAACTACACTAGTCTTGGGTACTATTCGTATTAACAACTTTTTCAATATTAGACAACAACATTTTGATTATTCATGTAGCAAAACGTTTCACGAACTTTGATGAAGTATTAGATTCTTTCACAGAAAGGAAAGCACGCCGTGTAGAGCTGTAGTAATATTAGAGAGAAAAAAATGCTTCCTAAGGGTTGAAGAAATGTGCACTGTTCTGATTGTCTCTTGTCTTTACTGGTTTTATCTTTCCTATATTTAATTTTATGTCACACAAAAGAGAAAGTTCTTAGCTAATAGGCAATAAAAAGTGCAAGTTTTCTGAAGAGTTCTTATTCTCCCAGTCGCAAATAATCCTACCCAGTATTAACTGTGAAGTTATTTTAAAAAGGCTAGGATGTCCAACCGGCCGACTAGGAGCAGGAGAGACATCACAGGGAACTTCAACTTCCACTGTCTTGAGCATAGGCTTGATGACTTCCATTCCATTGTCCTGAGTACAGCCTTGACGGCTTCCATTACGAAGTACACTTGTCTGAATTCCACAGAGCTAAATACAGTAACGTGCTATAGAAGAATGCTGTGTGAAGAGGCGTGGCACTGCACAATGCTTTATACACTGAACTCTTCAGAAAGATGTGCGCTACAAAAGGAACATATTTTTTAAAAATCGGTAGATCAGGGACTAGTAACTGTACAATAACTGTACAATGTATTTTCTGGAGATTTTTTGGCAAAGTTATTGAAAAGATACCATAAATTATTTAGAACCAACCGACTACTAATTATAGGCTGTTGCAGCGAGCAACATCGCCCACTGTCACCATTGTTACAGTTCACACTTTTTCTCCAGTGAAAACTACAGCTTCAGGGACAGTCGTAAGTATGCAGTGAATTCACCCTTCCACATCTGTGGAACCTCTTGTATGAACACGAAAACTGGCAGTCACATAGGCAACAAGGCGATTGCGTAAACAAAATAAATTCGCCACGTACCCCAGGTGCGCAGACTAATCTTACCTCTGGCCTAACGTGTTACTGGACCTTAATCCACATTTACGGTAACCGGTGATAGCTTGAATTCAAGTTTACATAACTGACAACGAGATAAGCCACAATCTCGAGTCGCACACCTCAAGAGTAGCAGATAAGATTACGTCGGCGTACAGGTGTTAAAAGCGGTGTAGGGAATCACTCCTCATCGATATTTTTAAAACCGTGGATCCTGTTTACTGAGAAATCATGTATCTTCCTTTCTCACAGAACAGGAATATATCTCGCTGAATACTTTTAAAAATAACCTTGATAAAGAAGCCTCACTGCTTCCTATCCTACCTAGCAAACAGATTACAAAGGGCGAAACATCAGACTAGGCTAAACTTTTACTGAAACGCTTATCTGAAACAAAATACATTAATGTAGGAATTCCTCGAGGCAGCATGTTTGGACCAACATTGTTCCTTATCTTCATCAGTGACTTTCCCAATAGTGCTTGTCATTGAGAAAAAATTCCTACTTGCTGATGGCAGAAATGCTATTGTCACTGAGAAAACATGAGAACTCCTTGCAGAGAAAACAGAAAAAGGGAGACGGGAAGTTTAGTGTTCAATGTCCCGTCGACATCGAGATCATTAAAGGTGGAGCACAATCTCATAGTGTTTCAGGGCTGGGGAGAAAGTCGGCAGTGCCCATTGAAAGGAACCGTCTTGGCATTTGCCAGGATCAATTTAGGGAAGTCACTGAAAACGTAAATCTGGACGATCTGTCGCGGATTTCAACTGTCGTCCTCCCGAATACGACTCCAGTGTGCTGACCACTGAGTCAGCTCGTTCGGTAAGAAGCCGTACGAAAACCTCAAGGAAATTCAGTTTGCCCAATAAACAGTAAAGTTACAGGGTAGCAATTATTGAACTATATGAAATAAAATCGTCATCACTTCTTAACTGTCTGCTTTAGGACGTTCAACTTGCACGGTTGGGAGCGAGACGTGATGGCAATTAGTGCGCGCATGTATGGTTTGGTTTAGCGACGAAGCCCACTTTCATTTGGATTGGTTCGCAGTAAGCAAAATTTGCGCATTTATGGGACTGAGAATCCGCTTTTCGCGATCAGGAAGTCTCTTCACCCTCAACGGTTGACTGCGTGGTGTGTAATGTTCAGTCATGGAATAATTGGTGCGATATTGCTTGGTGGCACGGTTACTGCCGAACGGTACGTGAAGTTTTTGGAAGATGATTTGATTCCCATTATCCAAAATGACCCTGATTTCTACAAGATATGGTTCATTCAAGACGCAGCTTGACCCCATCGAAGTAGGAGAGTGTTTGATGTCCTGGAAGAGCACTTTTGGGGCCGCGTTCTGGCTCAAGGATACGTAGAGGTCACTGGCATGGGCCTCGATTGGTCGCTATGTTCTCGGGATCTGAACACATTTGACTCCTTTTTGCAGGGCTGTATTAAAGACAAGGGCCGCACAGGATTAGCCGAGCGGTCTCAGGCGCTGCAGTCATTGACTGTGCGGCTGGTCCCAGCGGAGGTTAGAGTCCTCCCTCGGGCATGGGTGTGTGTGTTTGTCCTTAGGATAATTTAGGTTAAGTAGTGTGTAAGCTTAGGGACTGATGACCTTAGCAGTTAAGTCCCATAAGATTTCACACACATTTTTAAAGACAAGCTGTCCAACAATAACAAAAAAAACGATTGCTGAGTTGAAAACAGCCATTCAGGGGGTCATCGACAGCATCGATGTTCCGACACTTCAGCTGGTGATGCTGAATTTCGCTATTCGTCTGTGCAACATCATCGCCAATGATGCCAGACATATTGAACACGTAACCTAAATCCGAATATCTGTAGTGACGTTTACATGTTGAATAAAGTATATGCACGCCGTACTTTGTAACTAATTTACGGCTTTTTTCATATAGTTCAATGATTGATGTGAGATACCTCTATAAGACTGCAAACAAACGCAAAATTTCTACGAATGAATATTGATTCTGAGTTATAGTTGTATGAATGCAAAAAGATACTTGAAAGCAGAATGTAATCAGCATTTTATGCCCTTAGAGTGCTGATATCAGTGTGTAACAGCCAATGTCTTCCAATGGCATGTAAGTCATATGTAGATTGCTTTCCTAGCCTTGGAATTATTTTTGTGTGCAATTCAATAATTAACACAAAGGAATGGCTCTGAATTGCAAGAAATCCTAACATTAATAAAATATGAAATTAAAGAAATATGATACTCTGTTAACCGCCTAAACTCATTTCGATCACGAACCTAATTTTTTATTTTCTAACTACTATTGACTCTAACTACTAGGAGGCATATGGCTAGCAAAAGAAAAATTCTGTTGAAAAACACACAATATATTTAGAAAATTTTACCTTATTCATGTGACATCCACTTCTAAAAATTATATAATTGTCAATAATTCCACTACCTAAATGCTAACAACAACATCTATCCTCATTTTATATTTCCTTGCGTCTCACTTTACAATGCATGTCCTACCAACACAGAGACTCCACTAAGAAAAACATGTCCATACGCTTCTCTATCCACTCGCTAACTGCTAGACCATCCAACCACAGAATCTTTTGCCGAGCGTGTATATCGCTATCAGCTATCTATAGCTATCTATAGCTCTGCAGATGAACAACGGGCTACATACACAGCCCCCCCCCCCCCCCAACGCCCCTCAAAAAATTTTACAAAGTGTTTTGGGCAGTGGCCAAGGCTAAGTTGTTAAAATTTTTATATTAACAATATCAAATAGAGCAGATGCACACAAAGATTAAGTAATATGCTGTGAGTCAATAAAGTAAAAATTCTCCTCATGATCCCTAAAGACAGTCCTAATAATTCATCACAAGAGAAGTGTGTGGCAGTTTTACACAGAAAGACTGAGCAGTATATGAAAATGTACAAGTAAGTAGTGGACAACCGTGCAGCCTTGCAGAAGTATTGTTGTCCGCCCTTGAAGAAGTATTGTTGTCCTCCCCATGGAAACACAGTGCTGACTCTTGGAATAAAGATTTCAGTTCGTATTGGAAGATTGGTAATGGGCCCCAACACAGCAGACCCACAGTAATATCAGTCGAAGTCTTGAAGAATATCGGTAGTTTTGGTGGGTCACCACAGAGCAGACCCATTACAGTCTTAGTGGAGATTGATAGTAGTGGGCCACCAAAGGTGGAGACCCACTATAGTCCTTGTAGAGATGGCCAGAAGCCATCCATTGCAACTGTGTGGGTCTTGATGGTAATATACCAAGTCTGTGAGCCAGTACTGTGTAGTCAATATTGATGCATATTACAAGTCCTTAAACCATCACTTGCGCAATCACTAATTTGTTTTTGCAATATTCTTACAACCCGCAAAGCTGTTAACCAGTCCTTTTCTGAATTATCAACACATGTGCAATCACTAACACAGCCATATAGTCTCTGAGATTTAATACATATAGTATGACAAACAGACAGATGTGTGCAGTTAAAAGAATCCCTACTATTTACCTAAATTGAAGAGCTGGTGTCTATACAATTACAATTTTACAGCATAAGAATACAATTACAAATGTAATGAAAACATCATTATAGTAAAGAACATGATAATACAAGTAACATCTGTAGTAATAGAGGCTTTACAAAAATAGTAGAAATAAGTATGTAGATGAGTATTACAGGAATTATGACGAAACATTAACTTGACACATGAATATTAAAAGCAAACGTAACAGAATAAATAATGTCTGAACATCTTCCTAAAGTAAAGAACACAGTACAAAAACAGAGATTAGGTTTGAGTATAACAGTATTCCTCATCATAGTGAATGCATCTTAGTATTAGAAGGAAAAAAAATTCTACCAAACTCATTCGATTCAGGTAAACACAAAGAGATAGGAAGAACACAGAGACACAAGGGTGCACATAAGCATAGCGGAATAACACAAAAGGAAAGGTCAGGATTTGTTTTTCGAGTGTAAATGTTTAACGTATAAGTGTCAATGTAACA
Organism: Schistocerca nitens; assembly: GCF_023898315.1. Lineage (NCBI taxonomy): Eukaryota > Metazoa > Arthropoda > Insecta > Orthoptera > Acrididae > Schistocerca > Schistocerca nitens. The sequence continues at coordinate 141,622,903 of NC_064622.1, read as the reverse complement.
TTTGATACTGTAGTACTCGTGGTGTGCATTTTATACCTCTATTTCATTTTTCACTTTTCAAGAATATCTTTCATGTATATCTCCTTTACTTTTAACCAAAATTACTTCATTTCCAACCAAAACTTCATTTAATTCTCGCAGACCTCACTTACTTCAACATTTGTTTTCACTGAAAATCCTATCTAAGCATGCTATCTCTATTTACTCTTTCAACCAGTGCTTATACCTCATCATTCGTTTCCAAGAAGATCCTACCTAAACATGTTGTCGCTATACCCTACTTATACCTGTTCAGTTCCTTTTCCAAAATATATTGTTCCTCATTATACAATACTCTTTGACCTGACCTTTTCCTTATAGCTCCTCAATGCATTTCTTCCCAACTCCTCACAACTCGTTTTCTCATATAGCATACCCCCTGTTAAGCTAACTTAAATCTACTGATCTCAGATACATAAACTAGAGAACGAGGTAATGCATCAACACAAAAAATTAACACAAATAACAATGACAAAAATGCAAATTGGCAAAGCAAACAGCAGCGTATGTAAATTAGCAAAGCAAATGCAACATTACAAATAATATAAGGCAATATGCAGCAAACAATAAAAATAAATCAGTGGTAAAACTGGCTTAGCACAGTAATACAAAGTAAAATTCAGGAGGACATTGCCTGACAAACAGCAGCATCACAAGCAGAAAAAATACTACAGCGAAGACAGAAATGCAGATAAGGGAAATATATGTGTAAGCTTACAACAGCATGTGAGAATCTGTGATCATCAAAAGTATGCAATGCGCTAACACAAGGAACAAGACCTGTACTATCTCTCACGTGAAATGCAGTGATCATATGTCACATCTTAACACTAACGTGGTGCACCACAACAACTTATTCTACCAAAAAAATTATCAAGTTCTTGAAAAAAATTATGTATGCAGTTCCTGTTACTAGTCCCTTCTCCTTCTTAGTGTTCTTTCCTTTCCAAGTGTTCTTTTTTAAGAATGTGGATCATAAAATTATTATTTAATGTATGTGTTGACAGAAAGTGTTCTCATTAGCATATGTATTGAATTTTATTTTATAATGCCAATGCTGCAGCGCAGCTCGAAACCAGATATTAAATTAAATAAGCAAATATGTACAAAGCAAAACATAAAAACATCATTCAGTAGCCATGTGGCATTTCATAAGTCAGTAGAAATTCTTTGAACTCTCATAGAGAGACACTTGTCATAATTAGGCATGTAAACATAAGAATATTTCTCATCAGTTCATAAGCGTTTCAGTAAGTAGCACAAAGTTGAAACTCAAACAAGTAATAGTGTACGTCGTGTTTATGGTGCGTTCTGCAGAGAAATGTCAATAGCGAGGTCAATGACCTCTTTTCTACAGCTATGCGAGCGCTTGCAGGAGTGTGACGAGCTTAAAAGTGGCTGAATTAGCACCAGTAGAGTTGACAGGCAACGCAACAATGAGTCATTTCAAGGGGGCTGCAACGCATCCCAGCACGGTAGAGCATTACGACAAGATCACATATACTCTTTACCAACATATTTACAACAGTTTCAGTTATAACAACAGTTTCATACAAACAAACAAAAAAGTTCACAAGTTGAAAAATTCCCGAAGAAGTGTAGAAACGAAATCTCTTCAATAACAGCATCCAAAATTTGCCGTTGGCTTTCTGGTACTCTCATTCACATATATACTCACTTTCCATATTGATCATAACCACATCTCGACATCACAATACACGTTGTCGTCGTAATAATATCATCATAACACGTCAATCAAATCTCAGAATCATCGTAGCTCCCTTCACCAATCTCAAAACCTCCAAAAAATCCTCTGTGCTCGTTTCAGTAGTGCCAAGCGCACTAGTTATCGTCGTTCATAAGCAAAGTTCTCCAAAAATCAATGTACTTACCTTGTCACATACAAAAGTAAAGTGCTATGCGTATAAATGTCATAGTTACTACGTTCATTGCCGTGATCTTGAAAGCACTGTACTGTAATATATTGTTGAGTTACAAAAATAACTGTCTCGTTGTACCCACGCCACAAAAGTCATTACCAAAACGTGTTTTATTTTTCAGAAGAACGTAGAAAAACTGTGCAGGCATAAAACAGATATAGCGTAAAAGCAATAATGAAAATTGTGTCACTCATATGTAGCGTCGTAGTATAATCGTGTGGCTGTCAAACAAACCAAATACTGTGTCATCTATGATCGCTCAGAAAGTACTTTAATTGAAAATGTATTTTCAAGTAAACCAAAATGTTGCAGTAAACCTCATTAGCAGTATAGGTTCCAAGAATGTGAGCATTATAGTCGTGACGTAATCGTGCAGCTGACAAGCGAAAATGTACTCACAATAAGACTGTCATCTGCTCCCTATAAAAGCATACTCGAAAAATTACTTTCTTAATACGTTGTACAGGTACTTGACTGGATAGTTGACTCAAACATTGCTGCATGCTAACAGTTTCTAAATGTGACAAGGCGTAATAGTAACTTGAAGAGAAAAATTTTATATAGCAAAGACTAAGTCAGAAAGCAAATTATTTTTCAATAAACTATTTTACATGAGAGAGGTAGTGTAATCCTTTACTTTTCTTGTTATGCAGAGGCTCATCTTCAACGCAGTTACCATGCAGTATACGTCGGATCCTGCAAAGTCCGTTGCAAATCAGAAAGAATTTGTAACTCAAATGTTTCTTCTTATGTGACAATGAATAAGCTGTAATGAGAACGTTTTGACCAATGTGTAGTTTCTTTGCATTTGTCTCACTGTGTAGTTTTCTCCTTTTGTCTGTAGCAGAATTTATATTTTTAATAGCCAAACCAATTACGTCTTTATGTCGAAGTTTACGTGTACTCGTAAAAGGTAAAATCTCTCTGATTCTGTTCGGTGGTTCCTCGTTCTTCAATACAAGAAGAGGTGGTGAAGCAGTGGAGTCATGAGGCATTTCATTCAGTAAATTTTGAAATAAGTGTAAGTATCTCTCCCAATACTGATGCGTCCAGTGATAATAAAGTCTGCAAAGATTATTAATTTCTTTCATAATGCGTTCAGACGGGTTACAATGTAGAGAGTACAATGAAATAAAAACAGGTTGGATTTTACGATTGCGAAGCTTTCGTGACCAAATAGCAGACTTGAATTGTGGTCCGTTATCTGAAACGACCTTGTCAATAAGTCCAAATTCACGAAAGAAATTTTTACCATAGGCGTTGGATACATAACGTCCAGTAGCTTTGCGTACCGTTGTAAAGAAACAAATTTTGAAGTTCAATAGCGACGAGAACGTACGAAAATCCATTAAATGTCTTAACACGGGGTACCAGATGATCAACAGCAGCTAATTCTTTTAATCAAGTAGGAATAATAGTAAACAATGGAGCACGATGTGAGATGGTAGACGGTTTAGCTTTTTGACGAAGTTTGCAAATAGACAAAACTCTCCGAATTCTCTTTCCCATGTTGTTAAAATAACAAGTCGTCTGTAGAATATGATAGCATTTTTGTGGACCAAAATGTGCGTAGCTGAAATGAATGTACCAGATGAGCTTATTAACAAAACCGCCAGGAATACAAAGGACCCTTAGCTTGTCATCAACAGCACAACCTTTGAATAGCACCAACAGTGACGAATCTGAGTGTCTTTTCATGACATTTATTTCTAATACCTTTCCAAATTGGATCTTCGTCTTGCTTATGAGCAATGTCCTACAAGTAGTGACGAAGTTTTCAAAAGCTACTTTTTGAACGTAAAGAACACTGAAATTTTTATCAAGGTTAGCTTCTGTGTTGCTTTTCTCAAGACCAGGAGGTGCACGTGAAAGTGTGTCCACAACAATCTTTTATGTGCCAGGAATGTAGATTATTGTGAAGCGGAATTTTTGCAGAAACAATGCCCAACGTTTCAACCTGTCATAATTTAGTTTTGATGACATTAGAAATTGCAGTCTCGATTATCACTATAAACTTTTACATGTTTGCCAGAAAGAACGGTGCGAGTCATTGTCTATTAACTCTTCGTTGCCGCCTGTCGCTATTGGAACTTGGAGATCTCTTTTCTACAATTTCAACTTATCGAGGGGGCCCTGCCCAATTTGAATCACGCCAGTTATGATTAAAGTCAGGTCTGTTGTCATGACTATAGCGTCTGTCATCTTGTCGGTCATTTCTGTAATTTCTTTCTTGTCGATTAAGTGGTGGAGAATTTCTCCCGGAATCGTAATTACGAGGTGGACTGGTGCATCGAAGACTTATTTTCTCCCTCGATAATAATTATTCTGGTTCCCATATTGTCTATTTCTACAGTTGTCTCTGTCATATTCACTACCACGGAAATGTGATCTTTCTCTGTAATTATTGTTATTCTGCCAATGATTGTCATATTGCAATGCAGTCTGACTGCTATGGATTGACAACATGACTTCCAATAACTAACGCAAAAGAATGGCCCTTCATTGCAAGAAATCCTCAAAACAATAAAAAATAAAGAAAATGAAATTAAAGAAATGTGAAAGTATCTCCAACTCCATTAATTGCCTAAACTCATTTCAATAACGAACACCATTTTTGTTTTATAATTACTCCACAGAAAATTTTCATAACATGAACTACAGGAGTTACAGCAAGCAGCAACTACAGCCAGCAAAATAAAAAGATTCTAACTATTATAGACTCTAAGTACTAGGAGGCATATGGTTAGCAAAAGAAAGATTTTGTTGATGAGCAAACAATATATTCAGAAAAGTTTATCTTATTAATGTATGGTTAAATGATGATGGCGTCCTCTTGGGTAAAATATTCCGGAGGTAAAATAGTCCCCATTCGGATCTCTGGGCGGGGACTACTCAGGAGGATGTTGTTATCAGGAGAAAGAAAAGTGGCGTTCTACGGATCGGAGCGTGGAATTTCATATCCCTTAATCGGGCAGGTAGGTTACAAAACTTAAAAGGGAAATGGATAAGTTAAAGTTAGATATAGTGGGAACTAGTGAAGTTCGGTGGCAGGAGGAACAAGACTTTTGGTCAGGTGAATACAGGGTTATAAATACAAAATCAAATAGGGGCAATACACCAGTAGGTTTAATAATGAATAAAAAATAGGAATGTGGGTAAGCTACTACAAACAGCATAGTGAACGCATTATTGTGGCCAAGACAGACATGAAGCCCACGCCTACCACAGTAGTACAAGTTTATATGCCAATTAGCTCTGCAGATGACGAAGAAATTGATGAAATGTATGATGAGATAAAAGAAATTATTCAGATAGTGAAGGGAGACGAAAATTTAATAGTTATGGGTGACTGGAATTCGATAGTAGGAAAAGGAAGAGAAGAAAATGTAGTAGGTGAATATGGAATGGGGGCAAGGAATGAAAGAGGAAGCCGCCTGGAAGAATTTTGCACAGAGCACAACTTAATCATAGCTAAAACTTGGTTCAAGAATCATAAAAGAAGGTTGTACACATGGAAGAAGCCTGGAGATACTGACAGATTTCAGATAGATTATATAATGGTAAGACAGAGATTTAGGAACCAGGTTTTAAATTGTAAGACATTTCCAGGGGCAGATGTGGACTCTGACCACAATCTATTGGTTATGAACCGTAGAATAAAACTAAAGAAACTGCAAAAATGTGGGAATTTAAGGAGATGGCACCTGGACAAACTGTAGAACCAAAGGTTTTAGAGAGTTTCAGGGACAGCATTAGGGAACGATTGACAAGAATGGGGGAAAGAAATATTGCAGAAGAATGGGTAGCTTTGAGAGATGAAATCGTGAAGGCAGCAGAGGATCAAGTAGGTAGAAAAACGAGGGCTAATATAAGTCCTTGGGTAACAAAAGAGATACTGAATTTAATTTATGAAATGAGAAAATACAAAAATGCAGTAAATGAAGCAAGCAAAAAGGATACAAACGTCTCAAAAATGAGATCGACAGGAAGCGCAAAATGGCTATGCAGGCATGGCTAGAAGACAAATGTAAGGATGTAGAGGCGTATATCGCTAGGGGTAAGATAGATACAGCCTACAGGAAAATTAAAGAGACCTTTGGAGAAAAGAGAACCACTTCTATGAATATCGAGAGCTCAGATGGAAACCCAGTTCTAAGCAAAGAAGGGAAAGCAGAAAGGTGGAAGGAGTATATAGAGGGTCTGTACAAGGACGACGTTCTTGAGGACAGTATTATAGAAATAGAAGAGGATGTAGATGAAGATGAAATGAGAGATATGATACTGCGTGAAGAGCTTGACAGAGCACTGAAAGACCTAAGTCGAAATAAGTCCCCAGGAGTAGACAACATTCCATTAGAAGTAGTGATAGCCTTGGGAAAGCCAGCCCTGACAAAAGTCTACCTTCTGGTGAGCAAGAAGTATGAGACAGGTGAAATGCCCTCAGACTTCAAGAAGAATATAATAATTCCAATCCCAAAGAAGGCAGGTGTTAATAGATGTGAAAATCATCGAACTATCGGTTTAATAAGCCAAGCTGCAAAATACTAACTCGAATTCATTACAGACGAATGGAAAAACTGGTAGAAGCCAACCTCAGAGAAGATCAGTTTGGATTCCATAGAAATGTTGGAACAAGGGAAACAATACTGACCCTACGACTTATCTTAGAAGAAAGATTAAGGAAAGGCAAACCTACGTTTCTAGCATTTGTAGACTTAAAGAAAGCTTTTTACAGTGTTGACTGGAATACTCTCTTTCAAATTCTGAAGGTAGTAGGGGTAAAATACAGGGAGCGAAAGGCTACTTACAATTTGTACACAAACCAGATGGCAGCTATAAGAGTCGAGGGGCATGAAAGGGAAGCAGTGGTTGGGAAGGGAGTGAGACAGGTTTGTAGCCTATTCATGATGTTATTCAATCTGTGTATCGAGCAAGTAGTAAAGGAAACAAAAGAAAAATTAGGAGCAGGAATTAAAATCCATGGAGAAGTAACAAAAAAGTTGAGGTTTGCTGATGACGTTGTAATTCTGTCAGAGACAGCAAAGGACCTGGAAGAGCAGCTGAATGGAATAGACAGTATCTTGAAAGGATAATATAAGATGAACATCAACAAAAGCCAAACGATGATAATGGAATGTAGTCGAATTAAATCGGCTGATGGTGCGGGAATTAGATTAGGAAATGAGACGCTTAAAGTAGTAAATGAGTTTTGCTATTTGGGGATCAAAATAACTGATGATGGTCGAAGTAGAGAGGATATAAAATGTAGACTGGCAATGGCAAGAAATGCATTTTTGAAAAAGAGAAATTTGTTAACATCGACTATAGATTGAAGTGTCAGCATGTCTTTTCTGAAAGTATTTGTGTGGAGTGTAGCCATGTATGGAAGTGAAACGTGGACAATAAATAGTTTAGACAAAAAGAGAATAGAAGTTTTCGAAACGTGGTGCTACAGAGAAATGCTGAAGATTAGATGGGTAGATCACATAACTAATGACGAGGTATTGAACAAAATTGGGTAAAGAGAAATTAGTGGCACAACTTGACTAGAAGAAGAGATCAGTTGGTAGGACATATTCTGAGGCATCAAGGGTTCACCAATGTGGTATTGTAGGGCAGCGTGGAGGGTAAAAATCGAAGAGGGAGACCAAGAGATGAATACATTAAACAGATTCAGAAGGATGTAGGTTGCAGTAGGTACCGGGAGATGAAGAGGCTTGCACAGGATAGAGTAGCATGGAGAGCTGCATCAAACTAGTCTTTGGACTGAAGACCACAACAGCAATGTGACATCCAGTTCTAAAAATTGTATAGTTGTCAGTAACTAATAATAAATACTATCAACAACATCCATCCTCATTTAGCATGTCCTTGCATCTCACTTTACAATGCATGTCCTACCAACAAAGAGTCTCCACTAAGAAAAACAAGTCCATACACTTCTCTATCTACTCGCTAGCTGCTAGTCCATCCAACCACAGAATCTCAGAGCGCTGTCAGCGATATTAACACAGTCTATAGCGCTGCCAACATACAACCAGGCTACTTACAAAGAGACAGGCAGTATCAGGCATCCCCTAGGGTTCGATATTAGGTCCTATACTCTTTTCATGGTTTGTCAATGATGTGTCACCAGTTTTATCCTAACGTAAATTTCACTTGTACACTGATGACACTCAACTGTATCAATGACCTAACGACAGCTATAGAGAATCTCAATACCAACCTTTGTCCACTATCAAAATGAGCTTAGGATATAACGTTCTAGCTCAACTCATTCAAAACCCAAGCAGTACTGGTTGGTCGTTTTAGGCTCATTGGCCTGAAATATCGGGAATCGCAGTCAACTTTAACCCTAAATGGGGCAAATATCTTCTCTCACTCAGCAAAGAGTGTTGGAGTAATAACAGATGAAAATCTCCATTGGACTGAGCACATAACTGCAGTGCGCAAAAAGGCATCAGCATCTCTCCATGCCCTACAAAAATATAAAATCTGTTCCCTCTTGCCCTCAAAAAGAAACTCTTAGAATCGCTTATACCTCCAGTTATTAATTATGGCGATGTTATCTTGCAAGATCTTTCTCAGGAAAGCTCACAGTGCCTGACACTGGTGAGGAATGCGTGTGTTCGTTGTATCTGTGATGTTCGATTCTTTCATCATATTTCACCATCTTATGCACAGCTATCCTGGCTGCATGCAGACACATGCAGAGATTTACACCCTCTCTGTCTTTTCTACTGTCTTATAAACGTATACTGTCTTTTATATCTCTCCTCGAATTTAATGCACTTGTCTGAACAACACGGCAGAAACACCTGTTCCTGTCAGAGCAAAATTCGTTCTGATCCACTCCATAATTCAGCCACTTTCACGAAGTTCTTCTCAGGGACTGGATCCCGACTTTGAGACAACTTCCTGCATTATGGTAGAGAACTGAATAACATCACCAGCTTTTAGACAGCTAATGACATAGCTACAAAAGCAACAATAATGATTACCATTGACACACAATGCAGTCTTTACCTCTGTACGTGCTTCTTACCAATCAGATCTTCCTCATTTCCCAGTATTCGAGCTGGTGCAGTCTCCTTAAATTTCCTTTCACAGAATTCGCTATATCATAAAACATCTATTTTGTACACCCAAAACCTTTATATCTGCCACTATCATTATTGTTATTATTGTCATCATTATTTATTAGTATTATCACTATAGTGAGAGCAGCAGCAGTAGCACAAGTCCTGCCAGTAGTAACGTTTTAGTTCAATGTTGTCATTATTGACTCAAATTGTCACTATAGAGAATCAAATCATTTTAATACTATATGTCATAATAAAATTGTTATTTATTAGTAAAAAGGGTACTGTTTGTGCAAAACCCTGCTCCAATGTAAAATGCATGTCGCCTGTGCATTGAGTGGTAACCAGTATAGAAAAATTAATGAAAAGTGCAGCATTACCTTTTCTCAGTAAACAACTCCATTTCAAAACAGTACTTTAAACAAAGAATAAATCGATTGAGGTAGCACTGTTTTTGAACAGTATGGCCTTGTATTCGGGAGGGTGATCGCTTCAGTCTCCATACAGCCATCCCGATTTAGATTTTCCAAGGTTTTCCTAAATTACTTCAGGCAAGTACTTGGACTGTCCCTACTATAAGGCCACTATCCTTGTCAAACTATCATGTAACTATTTAAATGCCATTTTGATGAATTAAGGTCTTTTTTTAAAACTGCATTACCATGAAATGTCCGTTATTCTTACCGAAGTGACACACCGACGAATGAAACTACTACTTCCGTCACTACACCTGACCGAAATTTTATAACATACAACATGATCCTTATTTGCCTTCATTTTCATCTACATATTTCCATTTCATATTGGTACTGGCTTACGTACACGCACGCGGAAACAGAGTGGTGCCGACGTCTGAAGCAAAGGAAAAATACAATCATCAGCTGTATATTTTATCCATATATTTCCATATATTGCGACTGAGGGAAACTGGCCTCCCTCAAGGTTTACCCTAATCGCTGAGTTCCGCACTTCGAAAATATATGACAATGTTGCCATTTTTATTTCTCAACATTTGTCAGTCACTCTCCTTTCTGTGTCGATATCTGCTACCAGCGGCCTTCTTTTCTCTCAACAAAGCCATACTTCACTTGTGTCTGCCAGTGTCTGCTGATTCCTCTTCGTCAGCTATAGTGTGTAATCCTCCTGGTCTACGTGCTTACTGACTCTACTTCACTTTACGTGTGGCAAGATCCTTATCGACCATATGCCTACTCTATGGGCCTTACCGACCATATGCCTTCTCTATGGGCCTTTTCATTTCTTGTTTCTGTCAAGTGCCCAGTTTGTCGATTTGGTGTTGATGCTCATCCTAGCTGTGCCCTCCCACCTAATGCTAGGTCTTCCTGTAGTTCTGCCGGCCACTGTGGCCGAACGGTTCTAGGCACTTCAGTCCGAATTTACCCGTTGTCATGTTTGTAAACACAGAGAGATAAGCGGATGCGTAACGATCGAGGTCATCTCCCACACAGGGTATCTCCCATGTGGCTGATGCTGTTACAATGCTCTTTTAGTGGTGCTGGTAATTTTAGTAGCGCCGTCACTGGGGTCCACACTCAGTCGTCAGAGAAAAGAAGGGCACGAGTAACTGTACACTCATTGCAGAGGACATGATTTGGCGGTTACTGCCACCAACTGTAAGAATGAATGTCCTACTCATATAATAAAACGCACATTGTATATTGTTAAGGGCATTCATAAAATTTTTCATGCTACTCTTAAATGGAAAAACGAGTGTGCTTTAGAACAACCTCTTTGAAAAATACCTGAAGCTGTTGACATCTACTGGTCAGGTACCTATTGCACAGTTCATGCTATATTCCTATGGTAGAAGTTCATTATGATGGCGTATCCACAAGTATGGTGTAGAGTTAGCAAGTTTGGTTGGAGGATATTGTTATAAATGATGAGTTACAATTATTCTTTACCTACAAATAGAAAAACTGGTAGAAGCCGACCTCGGGGAAGATCAGTTTGGATTCCATAGAAATGTTGGAACAAGCGAGGCAATACCAATGCTACGACTTATCTTAGAAGATAATTTAAGGAAAGGCAAACCTACTTTTCTAGTATTTGTAAACTTGGACAAAGCTTTTGACAATGTTGACTGGAATACTCTCTTTAAAATTGTGAAGGTGGTAGGGGTAAAATACAGGGAGCAAAAGGCTACTTACAATTCATACAGAAATAAGATGGCAATCATAAGAGTAGAGGGGCATGAAAAGGAAGCAGTCATTGAGAAGGGAGCGAGATAGTGTTGTAGCCTGTCCATGATGTTATTCAATCTGTATATCGAGCAAGAAGTAAAGGAAACAAAAGAAAAATTTGGAGCAGGAATTAAAATCCATTGAGAAGTAACAAAAACTTTTAGGTTTGCCGATGACATTGTAATTCTGTCAGAGACAGCAAAGGACTTGGAAGAGCAGTTGAACAGAATAGCTGTTGTCTTGAAAGGAGGATACAATATGAACATCAACAAAAACAAAACGAGGATAATGGAATGTAGTCGAATGAAGTCAGGTGATGCTGAGGGTATTAGATTAGGAAATGAAGACTTAAAATAGTAGGTGAGTTTTGCTATTTGGGGAGAAAAATTACTGATTATGGTCGAAGTAGAGAGGATATAAAATGCAGACTGGCTATGGCAAGGAAAGCGTTTCTGAAGAAGAGAAATTTGTTAACATCGAGTATAGATTTAAGTGTCAGGAAGTCTTTTCTGAAAGTATTTGTATAGAGTGTAGCCATGTATGGAAGTGTGACATGGACGATAAATAGTTTAGACAAGAAGAGAATAGACGTTTTCGAATTGTGGTGCTACAGAAGAATGCTGAAGATTAGATCACGTAAGTAATGAGGAGGTACTGAATAGAATTGGGGGGAAGAAGAGACTGTGGCACAACCTGACTGACTGAAAGAAGGGACCACTTGGTAGGACACATTCTGAGGCATCAAGGGATCACCAATTTAATATTGGAGGACAGTGTGGAGGGTAAAAATCATAGAGGGAGATCGAGAGATGAATACACTAAGCAGATTCAGAAGGATGTAGGTTGCAGTAGTTACTCAGAGATGAAGAAGCTTACACAACATGGAGAGAAGCATTTAAACCAGTCTCTGGACTTAAGACCATAACAACAACAAAAATATCATTGTGCCTTTAGTGAATTAGGATAATACATTAAATGCTGTGTCAAACTTAAGTGACATTTTACAAAAACAATGACTCAAAATTTCAACTCCCTATACTTGTTTCGGGAACTATGGAACATTGAAAATATATCAACTGCCTCTGCGTTTCAATGAACATAGTGCAGAAAATGAAACATTAAATAAAATTAAAAGACGAAAAATGGATGCAACAGAAGTTAAAAGTTGGTAAGAGGAACAAGAAACAAACTATGAGAAATGCAAGTAAATGAGTGAAAAGTGTGAGTAATGCATTTGGATAATGGCTCAGTGCAAGGCTATCGAAGTGATAGATCTACGTGCATATTTCGAAAGCTTTAAAACTTTTAAGAATTTAGTGATAATGTTTCTAAAGAACTATGCTTGACATTAGGACTTTACAATGCAGGTGCGCTCTTTTAAGTATGTTGCTCATAATAAATCAGAAGATTTGTCTTTGATGTTGCTTCTTATATCTTATGGGCTGGCATCAACGTGAACCGCTAAGGACACTGAATGGATGCTGTGGATTTTTGTGTCCACTACCGGTGTATCAAGGTCATTCAGTGCAATAGTGAAGACAAAAGTAAGAAATAGAATGGGTCAGGATACACTTCAGGCTTGTTTGGAGGTGTCAGTAGAAATGGATGAGGAACCCACAGAAAGTTTCATTGATGATGTAACAGATATGCTGCAAAAATGTCTCGAAGCATTAGTTGGCTGTAAATGTAAGTTATTGTATGCAACAACTTTAGTTTATTGCTGCCCTTAAAATTTTATTCTTTAAAATGATTAATTAACTAAGACTAAAACTATCTATTATTTACACACAGTTTAGTTAAATATTAGAGATTAATGTAAATTTTTAAATATGCATACCACTGCTATTTTTAAAGTGTGATATCTCTAAAATTTGGAACCTACAACACTCCCTTCTTCCCCTCCCCCCAGCACTGTCAAAGTAATATCTCCTCCCCGACCCCCGCACAGGAAAGAGGAAAGCAGCTATATTCATCTCTGCCATCATTAACTAACGATAGTATGCCTGAGAATACGTGACCATTGAGCAAATCCACATAAAATTAGAGAATGAGTCTACAACATCTTTCGATAAGAAAAACACGAAACAGAATCTAAGAATGGGAGTATAACATCGATCTTCCAGCTCCAAAATCATATGAGTGATGCAAAACACAGCTGTTAACATGACCACTATGAGCTGTAATATAGAGGCTCTACAAACTAATATTACGACTGACACCCAGAAATTGGAGACTCAGATCTAAAATTAGACCTACACTGGTAATCAGATGATGAAGTCTCACATTAAAATTGATAACCCGAAATTGGAGACCAGAATCTCTTAGCCAGAATATAACTTAACAAGATAGATATGGATTGGGTTATACTGAATTTATGGAGCCGAAGGATTACTGAACTCAGCACTTCATTTCCACAGTAAATGGAGACTCAACGAAAGTAAAGAACCAAGTAACGCGTATCAGCGAAAGATTTGATACTGAAATAGGAAGAATAGAAGAAAATGTAGAACCAACCGTTGGGAATAAACTGCAGGGCCTCGTCCTGGTTATGAAGACAGAAATTACAGACGAAACGAAAGTTGACGTTGTGGCCCTCAAAGATATTGTCACAGATGTACAGTCTGGTGTTATGCAATTACAAAGTAGTGTAGGTGACGTAACTACACATATTCGTAATGAAGTAGAGTCATTATATACAGAATTACATAAATAAGCGATTAATGTTCCTTTACTTGTGCAAAAATCAGAGCTGTTGAGCAGATAGAAGAAATATAGTCCTCAGACTAAACAGGGAGTGCTACCAATCGATATGAGTGGTTAGGAAACAATTAATTCAGCAACTGATGCTATGGCAAGTAGTTGCAAAGAAATGTCGTGTGAACTTACAGACGTTAAATATTGTGTTCTCGAAGTTCAAAGAGAAGTTTTTAGAGGAATTTTGGTTTGTAAAAAACAGGATATATTGTGGTATGAGTTCAGCGTGGCAAAAATTCTACAGCATTACAGTATGGTTCAAAAAGGACTTTACAACTTTAAAAATTCATATAAATTTATTGAAAGAATATATAGAGATGGGTTTAGTGTTATTTTGTAGGAAAATACATCAAGGTTTTCTTTTTACCTTAATCTAAAGATTTTGTATGTGGCTTCCATTGGTTATCCTGCATACACCCATCGCTAGTCAATTTCTTCCCACACTCGCTGTAGCATTGCAAGGATAACTTGCTCAGTGGTGGCGTGAATTCTAGCCCTAAGTTCATGTAGACTAGCCGGCACTGGAGGTACAACACGATATCCTTGATGAATCCCCCTTTTAAAAAAAATCGAGTAGTGTCAGGTCTGGGAAACGTGGGGGACATACAATTGGCACATAATGGCCGATCCATTGACCTGGAAAGCAGTCACTAAGAAAATCCCAGATATCAGCCAGGTAGTGGTGTGGTGCGCCATCTTGCATGGAATAAACATTTCGTTCTTGGTCATCCTCATCTAGCTGTGGTATCAAAAATTGTTGTAACATATCCAGGTACACTATCCTGTTGGTTCTCTCATGGAAAAAAGGGGCTGTACACTTTGTTCTTGCTCAAAGTGCAAAAACGTTCAGTTTAGTGCTATCACGAATATGTTGCAATGTTTGATGTGAATTATCACTCTCAAAATCCTACGGTTGTGTACGTTAACCTTGCCACTTAAGTGAAAAGTCTAGACTAGAAATGTTCATCTTCGTGTAATCGATTTAACATAACTGCACAGAAGTTCTTGTGAGCTTATTTATCAGTGCCTGTTACTGCTTGTACAATCATCAACCGGTACGGTTTCGAAGGCAAATGGTTTCTCAACACACGCAAAACAGCCGTATGTGGGATATGCAGTTTGCGAGATGCATGCAAGGTCCATTTAGTAGGGCTGTTGAAAATACATTGTCTCGCTCACTCAACGACGTCGTTAGATGTGCTTGGATGACCCGATAATTTCCCATGTCTTACCGAGCACCCTGTTTCTACAAAACATTTGTGCCACTCATAAATTTTTGGCCTACTAGGAGGATCTTTAGCATATTTGGTACTGAAATTACGCTAAAATGCTGTCGACGACTTTGATTCTTCAAACCAAAACACACAGCTAGCACACTCGGATCCAGTGAAGCCAGCCATCGTTAACACAGCTGCTGTTAGTGCTCCTTACTGTGCGATTCGACACTAGCGAACTACGCAAGACAAAACTTGATGTATTTCCCTGCAAATTGATAGTACAATCACCTCTGTAGGTACTATGAATTAATTTATATGAATTTTCAAATTTGTGAAGTCCTTTTTGACTTTGTATGTAGTACCATTAAAGACTACTGTGACTGAAGAGTTTAGAGTATTTAAAACATAGACGTTGAAAGTCAGAGATAGTGTGGGAATTAAGGAAGTAACTGTCTGACGATTCGAAGTGCTATGTCGGTAGCAATCATGAAACGGCCGACGAGTTCTTCGGTAATGTCAATCAAGGAAATATTCCTTTCTGCCACTGACGGTAGAGACTCTTTCGCATCACTTCCTCTCGTATCTTGTTCGACTTTCCCATTTTCAACCTGTTATATATTTTCAAAGTTACCCAAACCAAGCGACATCGTCCGATCCCACTTCTGGGCAGCACTTATTGTTACCTTCTGCAACAATATGAACCTTCTTCGGTACTTCCAGACCATCTTATTCCTAATCCATGATCGCTGTTTCTCTTCCCCTTATAAAACATAGTTCCATTTGAACATTTTCAACTTCATCTACCTCCTTAGCCATTGATTCTTCTCTAATTGCGTATGTCTGCATCCCAACACATCTTTGGTAAATAGATTTTGATGAGATAATACTATTCTCCAAACGTGAAAAATGACTAGAGTAGACTTTCAAAAAGAAGGTAGATTTTGAAGGGCAAAATAAAGATGATCCTAGAATAAAATTAATAGATACCCACTCCACTTTACACATTCACTGAGTAGAGGCGGAAATTCACCACAATACAAGCGATTCCGAACATGCAGTTCTACTAAAGTAGAAGAAAATGTGGAAGATACAATGTAAGTGCAGGGTAAAGAGGAAGATTACATGTACGATTCCGATGGGAATTTTCTAGAAGATATAATGAATTCTCACTACTGTTTTTGTAAATGATGAAAGTCTATGTGAATGCAGCTTGCCGCTAACTTGGTGTAATGTTTTGTCTGTACAGAAGTGTATCTGTCGCCTTTATCGCTCTTTCACTCTCACACATAAATCGTTACAATAAAGTCAGGGCTTCGTGTTTCCTAGTTAGGCTGATTTATGAAAAGACAGACAAACAAGTATGCTAATTGAGGATTCTGAGTAATTTCTAGAATTTCATTCGCTCTCTCTCTCTCTCTCTCTCTCTCTCTCTCTCTGTCCTTTATCTGTGTACAGTTTAAATCTATTATTTACATGAAATCAGCCTAGTAGAATCTCTGGTGACGCCCTTCGTCTTAATATTCAGCGGCTGGCTTGCTAGAAAAGATCTTTGTATTTGTTATTATTATTAAGCGCTGCATTCAGTTGGGAAAATCGATCGTTTGAACAATTCGTTCAGTTTACGACAGATCTAAAATTTCAGATGTGGACGAAGCCTTTTTGGACGATTTATAAAAACTCAGAGATTGCAGGCTCTCTCCGTCACAGCTGAAACTTCCCAATTAATTACAGGGCCCAGACAATCATCAATGATTCAGACAGAGAACTCATTCGTCATTCACTCTAGAATAAAATGGTCACAAACCTTATTTCTGAGGAAAATCGTCTATTGAATCCATTTCCGTACATGTTCCGTTTTCTGTGGATTTTCAGTCTCATGAAATTTGTTTTTTCAGTCTTTCTTTCTCTTGACCTATCACGCTAGCGGCACAAACTTTCCTATCTCGCTTTAGCGCGAAGAAGAGTAAATAAATCTCTTTTAGCAATCCGAAAAAACTCCCAACCGATACTTTCCGAAGCTGTTCCTTTCTCTCGCTATAATAACCATGGAGCATACATCTTCGTACCTCTGTTGTTCCAAAGAATAAACGTACTAGAAAAATACCTTGGCGTCGACGAGCTGTCGGCGCATATATTACTAGGAAATCTGATTAGATACTTTTCAAACGTAAATAAATGTGGATGATTTGACTGACCATTATTAATTATTGCGTGGTAGAAGGTAATTTTCCGTGGGGTGAAGAAGAGAAAGAGATTTATCTATCAGACAAGGAATTTATAGAAGCAAGTAGCACAAAAAAATGAATAAAGTATAAAAACAGAGTTACATCAAGAGAATGACACAGTTGAAAGTAGTGGCGATGCTATTATTCACGCTTGTATTCTTAAATAATTTATTTATTTTATCCTAAATAGGTCCCATGTATGTCATTTTTGTAAGAGATTTACGTATCTGTGCAGAATGTCAGCTAAAGACTACTGCAGCCTACTCATTGAAAATCGTTTCAATAAAGACATGTTGCTGCTCAGTAGTACATCGTTTGATGTTACAGTCTTTGCCATTCCACTTTCGCAACAACTTCGTTAGAAAGAAGCCTGCTGCCACATCTTTGCACTGGCGTTTATCTACACCATGGCAACCACTCGTTTGATTATCGACTTTACAACTTCAGTGGAAAGAAGCCGGCTGCCTCATCTTTGGAACGGCGTCAACTTCACCATGGCAACCAGTGGTTCCAAATGGTGCACTAACAGGCCTTGAGAGGGCAACACATGTTCTGTCAAAAAGAAGTTCATTTATCCTACATGTTTAAATATTTTTAACGCTTCTTAATTGGCAATAGCTGTTAAATAAGCTAAGATTAGTGTGTGTTTAGTTTTATTTCTTGACAATGTTCTTTTAACTAAGTAATTTTACATCATTATTCGACTTATAACTCATTGGTTAGTGATGACATCATATCATCAGAAGTGGGCAGAGCCTCCATCATATATAGTAACACATACACTGGTTTCTCCAATAGTGATTCTCTAGCAGAAGGAGGTTCTTA
The DNA here is from genome assembly GCF_023898315.1 of Schistocerca nitens. Classification (NCBI taxonomy): domain Eukaryota; kingdom Metazoa; phylum Arthropoda; class Insecta; order Orthoptera; family Acrididae; genus Schistocerca; species Schistocerca nitens. Next base: position 141,604,617 of record NC_064622.1, on the reverse strand, counting down.
CTCATTGGTAATTCATCACTTATGTATTTTCCTTAATGTATGTACCCCTCTAATTAAAGCTTTGTATACCACTTGTAGGTCTGAAGATGACCACAGTAGTGGTCGAAACCAGTCACCGTACTAAATAAATTGTGATCAAGAATGTTTTTAATAGTAAATATTTGTAACACATTGATCACTGCCACTCCCATAATGTATTCAAAAGTAATATTTTCTCAATTTGAAATTTTACTGTGTCTAAATATTATGAAAGTAATGTAAACGAAACTTGCCTATGGAAAGTTTCTTTCTGCTCTTTTGTAACATAATTTACCTGCGATAATTTCGTACCTTCTGTTTTTTCATTCACCAAGAGTTAAGATGTTTTGATATTCTGACTATTATCAGAAAACGGAAAATTATTTTGAGTCTGTCTTTTTCCCTGATATAAGGACTAAAGTTGCTTTTCAAAAAGCCACAAAAGTTACCCAAAACAACAGTGATACAAATCAATTTACCTGCAGCTGTTTCATCAGAGCAGCAATACAAAATATCGTGCTCTGTTGAAACAGCTGCAGGTAAATTGATTGGGATCACTGTTGTTTTGGGTAACTTTTGTGGCTTTTTGAAAAGCAACTTTAGTCCTTATATCAGGGAAAAAGCCAGACTGAAAATAATTTTCCGTTTTCTGATAATCGTCAGAATATCAAAACATCTTAACTCTTGGTGACTGAAAAAATAGAAGGTACGAAATTGTTACATTTTTTCCAACCAATGTCAACTTCATTACTGTTGTGGTGGCATAATGATACAAAGACTTAATGGGGGAGGGTGGTTGTCAGATCAAAAGATTACTTATACAGTGAGATTGATTGAAAAATCAATTGTAAAAGGGTTCTTGGTTTAATATAGACAATTTGTTGTCATGAGTGAGAAATATGAATTACTTGTATATTCAGAGCATTTTTCTACTTGAGGTACTACTGCGATTTGTGGAAGCTATGAAGAAATATTTTATGGTACTGCTATTGTGAAGAGGTTTATGATATTCTGCAATTTAAGTTACATATTGTGAAGATGTTTATGATGTTCTGTGATGTATATGACGATAATGATGCTGATAAGGCGGAGAATTTCATGTGTTAGGGACTTATTGGTGCTTTGTTTTGTAAGTTCGTTTCCTCTCATTTATGCTGGTATGCTATATATGATTCTCGAGAATGACTCAAGTGAATTTATGCTATTTGGTGCAGTAAAAGTTTTTTTTGTTATTGCGTTGATGATTTCTGTGCAATGCTTGGAATGAGTCTTTTATTCAATCTTAAACAAAATCGGGTAGCAGGTAGTTATTGTTTAGAGATATAAAAGATATGTCATGATAATAATAAATTTAACAAAGGCAGGGTCATATTATACAGGGTGATTCAAAAAGAATACCACAACTTTAGGAATTTAAAACTCTGCAACGACAAAAGGCAGAGCTAAGCACTATCTGTCGGCGAATTAAGGGAGCTATAAAGTTTCATTTAGTTGTACATTTGTTTGCTTGAGGCGCTGTTGACTAGGCGTCAGCGTCAGTTGATGCTAAGATGGCGACCGCTCAACAGAAAGCTTTTTGTGTTATTGAGTACGGCAGAAGTGAATCGACGACAGTTGTTCAGCGTGCATTTCGAACGAAGTATGGTGTTAAACCTCCTGATAGGTGGTGTATTAAACGTTGGCATAAACAGTTTACAGAGAATGGGTGTTTGTGCAAAGGGAAAAGATCTGGACGGCCGAGAACGAGTGATGAAAATGTAGCACGCATCCAGCAAGCATTTGTTCGCAGCCCAGGAAAATCGACTCGCAGAGCTATCAGAGAGCTGCAAATTCCACAATCAACTGTATGGAGAGTCCTACGAAAAAGGTTAGTTATGAAACCTTATCGTCTCAAATTGGTTCAAGCACTGTCTGCAGCTGATAAGATTAAAAGAATCGATTTCTGTGATTTTATCCTTGCTCAAATGGAAACAGATGAATCTTTCGTTTCAAAGATTGTGTTTAGTGATGAAGCAACTTTCCACACTAACGGGAAAGTCAACTGTCACAATGTCTGTATATGGGGCACTGAGAATCCGCGGGAAACAACTCAGTATCAACGTGACTCGCCTAAGGTGAACGTTTTCTGTGCCATTTCAGCCAATAAAGTTTTTGGTCCCTTTTTCTTCGAAGGTGCTACTGTAACTGGACTACTGTATCTGGAGATGTTAGAGAATTGGCTGTTCCCTCAGCTCGAACAAGAAGCACAACAATTCATATTTCAGCAGGATGGAGCGCCACCACATTGGCACTTATCTGTCCGTAACTACCTGAACGTCAACTACCCGAGGCGATGGATCGGCCGCCAGGCAGCCCGTGACAGAGCACTTCATCACTGGCCTCCAAGAAGCCCTGATCTTACCCCTGCGATTTTTTCTTATGGGGGTATGTTAAGGATATGGTGTTTCGGCCACCTCTCCCAGCCACCATTGATGATTTGAAACGAGAAATAACAGCAGCTATCCAAACTGTTACGCCTGATATGCTACAGAGAGTGTGGAACGAGTTGGAGTATCGGGTCGATATTGCTCGAGTGTCTGGAGGCGGCCATATTGAACATATCTGAACTTGTTTTTGAGTGAAAAAAAAACCTTTTTAAATATTGTTTGTAATGATGTATAACAGAAGGTTATATTATGTTTCTTTCATTAAATACACATTTTTAAAGTTGTGGTATTCTTTTTGAATCACCCTGTACTGTGAGGTTACATAAAGTAGAAATCATAACTATTTCGTGTTTTTTCTCCATATTATTGTATATATGAAGATCATTTTGAATGGTCTGGTTGATTAAGTCAATTTCTCTTTATATATAAGTTCACGTAAGTCCAACCAATGCATCTGTCTCTGCCTTGTCATTCATACTTCAGACTTTTAAATCATGGTAAACTAATGTCTCAGTATTTTACTAATCGTACTTAAACTAATTTCATTGCCATTTGCTGATATTATGGCACTCTGTCTCTTGCTGTTCAGAACCAAATATCATCTGCAGTACACAAATTTTATTTGTTACATTTTTGATAATGCTTCATGTATTTTACTTGTCAGTTAGTACAAAGCAAAGACATTTGATGCTGATTGATATGGAAAAGGAAGATTGTAATTACTATATTTTCATAAAAACACACTTGTTCTATTTGTCAAAGAACAAGGAGTTTAAATAGTTTACAACATATCCCATCATAAGTTAGAAAAGGTAGAGAAATCACTATTGTGATTATGCTATCTGGTGCATAATGCCTACATCATCAGGGTTGTGTCACATATCTTTTCCTGAATCATTCCATTCTTTCACTATCCTGTCTATAGGTGTTAGGAACTTCTGTGATTTTCTTGTACTAAGATTTTTTGAACCAAACTGTATTTATTGATATAATGTAAAATCCTGCCTCTAGAAACTAAAAATACTGAATCATCATGTTTATGAACTCCACCTTTATTTTGTCATATTTTTTTGTTGATATATTCTTTGTATGTTATATCTCCTCCAGTTTGCTTCAAACACTTGCTTGTTACAGACTTAGTGAAATCGACATCTTCAATTCTGTACATTCTTTTGTTATAAGGTGTCATTACTATGACTGCAACATAACTTTTGTAAATGCCACATGTTAATCCCTACCTCAGTTGTATATTTTTTGTGTAAATATAAAAGACTGTATCCTGATGCATAATTTTGAAATTAATTTCTGATAATGTGATAAAAATCACATAATGATCTTTTATAAATTTAAAACATATCATTTTCATATAGGATAAAACAAAACTGGGGGATGAAGTTAAATTATTTAAAACGCAGATTTGTGTACAGTGTGTGCTTAACAGTAAACTAAGTGCTGTGACTATTTAAATAATTTTTAGATGTTGTTATTGGTACTTCATGCATTTTGTTATAATATAAAATATAACGATGCTTGACACTGGTAGAACAGGAAGAGAATGGAAAGATATTTACAATTTCATTACATCTAAATACGAATATATTTGTTGTAGTTGTCAGGGAACAAGGAATTCAAGTAATTTTTGATATGTAATCCATTGTTGACTAAAGTTACTTTACAGAAAATAGTATATTAAGAAGATATTCATATTTTTATTTTTGGGTTTGTTGAACATAAAATATGATTAACTTGTGCATTTGCAATTAGAGTGGAAGAAATTTAGGAGAAATTGAAATTATGTTAACTTTCATGCATTCACATAATTAATTAAAAATTGGAATTCATTAACTTTTTACCTTAAAACATGACAGATAACTTTTCCATTATTGTGATTAATATCTCATAGCTTATATGTGTAAATTGTCTGTGTGGTTTGTCTATTTTTGTTGTGGACCGACCATTACTGATTTTGTTTTGTATTTTGGGATACTGTCAAGTTGTGGCTAATTGCTAGATGTCAAGAAGTCAATTTCAAACAAAATTTTCAGTAATAAGGTTGTTTAAGTCACATTAGGGGCATGTTTACAATTCTTTTTTCTGCCAAATTTGAATACTACTCATTTCATTTCCCAGGCTTTCCCCTTTCATTTCTTATTTTATTCCCTTATTACTATTGCTATCCTTTCTTTCTTCTCCTACTGTTAAGTTTTGGCTGAACTTCTTCAGAAGTACGTTTTCCATCATTCTTCCCATCCACTAAAGTTGAGAACCCTTAGAGCAAAGTTTGAACAATACTTTACCCTTTAAATCTACAGTAGTGGGTAAAGTGCTCAATCGATTTTTTCTTATGAAATTTTACATTTCTGTGCTAAAATAATTCTTATTCTATTTAATACAAATATATTTTGCTACTTTTAAATAAAAGAAATTCATACCCACATGCTAGTAGTGTGTGTGTGTGTGTGTGTGTGTGTGTGTGTGTGTGTGTGTGTGTCAGTCTTCCACCCTAATAAAAGAACTAATAAGGGGAAAGTCACTGGAGCAAGCACATAACACCTGCTGTAACCAAAAACAAAAGAAAAAGAATGTTCATGAATGGGAGGAACTTATGATTTGTTGAGTACAAAAATTTATTGATCATTAGACATTATTTAAAAAAATTTTGGATTTCAAAGATTTTCACTTTCGTAGTTAAATTGAACATTTTTGTCACAGAATTTGTCATGGACTGCATGGTTACAGGTTGTCAAGACTATTGAACATTCCTGTCCACTTACAAAAAGTTTGATTTAATGGATCCTTCTGTTACCATATGTATTGTAATAGTTACTTAAAATATTTTTAAAATTTGTAGAATTCTGCTATTTATGAATAATCAGTATATCATTTGATATATTGTTTATAAAAGAAATTTAATTTTTTGGTGATTTCAACAGTTTTTATTCTCAGTAGATAATTCTAGGTAAACTTTGCTGCATAAAAATTTCAATATTTTAAATATATTCTTAGTTCTCATAACATTATTCTAAGACCACATATATCACTTGTGTTGTGGTATCATAACTAAATAATGTTCTACATTTAACATCTAAGTAAATTATACACATAAATGTAAAAATTTTCCTTCGGTTCACATTTTTCATATACGTTCCACAGAATCATACCATCTCATGCATATTCCATGAGTAATGTTGCGTGAGGGAAATTAGCATCTTATGCAATTGTTCTTAATTATTGGAGTTGATAATATCATTTGGTTTTTAGATATATTTAGATCTATTTTCAATTGTAAGGGATCTGATTCATGTTCTTCAACATTTGTGAATTATATTTACATTCAGGCAAAGCTCTGGCTTACATATGTTTTACCAATTATGTAGCAATACCATATTATAATATGAATACTAGTTTTCATATCACAAAAAACTTGTAAGAAACAACCTAATTTTTACTTCTGTTTTCCAAAATCATTTTAATAATAATATTTTTACTAACTTGCTTATTGATATTATGTTACATTGTTATTGAGGCACAACAATGTAGTTTTCAAAAATGTGTAATTTATTTTGTTGCTTTCATAAATAAATTTTGCACTGATAGTAATTGTAGAAATTTTCTATTTGTAAAATATTGAATATTTTGCAATTATGACAAATCTTAAAAGCTCTAGTCTATAAATTGTTAATTTGAGTTGTCAGTTTTTCATATTTTTTGAACAAAGCCTAATTAATATATTTTGCAGAGCTGACATCGAAAGCATCACTAGTATTTCGACAATGCAGTAACAGTACATGAAGCACTTAGCTAGATATCAATGAACAACTGTGCAAAATGTCTCTTCACAATATTTTGAACTTGCTGGATATAAGTAGTGCTTATGACTTTGTGCTAATTGAACAACAAGAAGTCGAAATAAATGGCAGATATGTAAAAATTAAGCAAAGATACTTCAGTATAGTCTGTTTACAAATCCTTGATCTAATCCTTGTTTTAATAAGGTTATGCAGAGATCACAATTCTTGGACGCTGGCGCCAACTACAAGTTAAGTGAAAACTTATAAATCATCATACAGTTTCCTCTTAACTTACTACAAATACTACTGTAGTAGTGGTAGACACTAGCAGGAGATAAGTTTGGACTAAATTAGTTTGTCATAGTGTTAAGGATTCTTTCATAATCTGGAAGAATGTTTTGAAAGAAGTCTTTGAAGACAGCATTTATGCTAAAGGAACATAGGGGCAGTAAAATTAAAGCAAGTCAGATGGAAAAAAGTAAGTAAACTGTATATTATTTCAGAAGTAATCGTTGTATCTGATAATACACTTACCCCACAATGAGAAAAGCTGGTCAATGCCTTCATGGAAAAACTTTTTCCGTTGTCTGCGGAACCATGATCGTATCCAGGTGTGCAGATCTTCGTCCAAAGCAAATTGATGGCCACAGATGTCTGTCTTCATACCTCCAAAAATATTGAAACAGCATAGAAAGAGATTGGAGCTATATGGATGATGTAGAAGAGCTTCCCAGCGAGCCTTCGATAGTGTACAACCAGGCTACATGAGAGCCCGCCCACAGAACCATACTGGGCAGTCCTTTCACATCCTCCATACAGTCCCAATCTCTCCCCATGCTATTTCCATGTTTTTGGAGCCCTGAAGAAACACATTCATGGCTGACGATTTGCTTTGGACGAAAATATACACACCTGGGTACAACTGTGGTGCCATAGCCGCAAACATTTTTCCATGAATCCATTGACTATTTGTCTGCAAATGGGATAAATGTGTTAACAATTCTGGCGATACTCAACTTCTCCCTCTCACTGGTACTGTCTATATATTATGTCTCTCTCCAACCTTCTCCTATTTCACCCATTCATTTACAACATATCCCACAGCCGCTATCTCCTCTCACAATTACTTTGTCTCCTTTTGTCTTTCTGAAACGTCCCCTTAGAAAAATTAAAAATGACAGTACTGGAAAAACTCTTACGTTATTTGATACGGAAACAGATGAGTAAAACTCAACGTACTCAGTTTTCTCTTTACTTATTCTGATCATCATGAAACTAACACACAATATTTTTAGCGCAACGCAATCTGACTTTCAATAATCCCTACAAAAGAATGGCCCTGACTAACAATAACATATACCTTTCAAAAAAAAAACATGAATCACTTACTCCACAAAAATCTTCGTTACTCGAACTACTGCAATACAACGAGCACCAATACTGCCAGTTAAATAAAAGATTCTAACTACTGAAGGCACTAATTACTGATAGGCCTAGTTATCAAATGAAAGATTTTGATAGAGAACAATGTATTTACCTTAATAGCGTCCAACAGTCATAATATATACATAATTTTGTGACATCCAATTAAACAAATTTCCTTTTTCTGACGGACACAAGTCCAGATCGTCCGCTCTCAAAACTCTGGCATCTCTCTCCCCACATCCACCACTGCTGGCGGCTCACCTCCAAGTGCACCACGCTACGCGCTGTTCACATCCAACTGCCCAACACTACACAAGCGAATATTCCAACAATGCCAACCAGTCACAGACTGCACATAGCACAATCAGTGATTTTCATACAGAGCGCTACGTGGCGTTACCAACATAAAAACCTAAACAGCCTACTAACATTTCTTTTCCGTTGCCACTGTCTCCACCACATCTCGGCAGTCAAAAAATTCTGGGGTATCCAACATACTTTTTCCTTACATCCACGTGCTTAAAATTTCTGCCTCGTGCCTATGTGTTACAGTTCGCCGGTATGAAGGGGGAATCCTAATCCCCCGAAGCCTATGTATGCTCTCCACTCATCTGCACGTTTCATTTTCTCTGTCTCCTCTCTGTTTTGCTGCAACTACTTCTATCTCCACCCATCTCTCTTCCTCTTTTACTGACGCTGTCTCTCACTGGCCATCAATATCTCCTGTTTCTTTACCTCCCACTGCTATTGTCTTCATCCATCTCTTTTTCTCTTTCACTCCCACTTTCTCTCTCCCACCGTACAGACACTGACTTCTATCTCTGCCCCCGTCACTGTCTATCTGCTGCGCTCTTTCACCACAGAAGAGCATGAATATGTTCGCATGCCAAAATGTTTGGTGAGGAAGGCGGAATGAAGATTGAGGCAGCTGGTTTCCTACTATCCTCTTAGTCTTTCTAAGAGGAACATATTCTACTTCTTGTGCTCTAACAGCAATATTTCTTCCATTGGTTCCCTTCTTTTTCCCTGCTATAGCAGAATGTGCTGCCTATACAAAACGAATTCTATAGGTCAGTAAAGTTTTAACAGTTTATTAAAATACTTGGAGATATACATATACGAGGGCGGTTCAGAAAGTAACCTTCGATTGGTCACAGTGCGGGTTGTGGGGGGAGTAGCGACGCCATCTGTGCTTTCACGCACTCAACAGGTCAGTCGGCATCAAGCCGTGGTCGAGTGAACGTCGTACCTGCGCTAGTTTAGTTTTTGTGGAAGTTTGAAATGTGTGCTGCAATAGAAAACCCCGCCAAATGTGAAGTGCGTGATGTCATAAGGTTTTTTACAGCCAAAGGATATTCTGCAGCAGCTATTCATCGTGAGCTTTGTGCCGTGTACAGACCAAGAGTTATGAGTGAAGGAGTTGTCCGTGAATGGGTACGTTTATTTAAAAGTGGACGAGAAAACGTTCATGATGAAGAGAGGAGTGGTAGACCATCATTGGTGACTGACGAACTCGTTCAGACAGTTGATGCAAAAGTTCGTGAAAATCGACGTTTCTCAATGTCGGAGTTGTCTACTGGTTTTCCACAGATTTCTAAGACTCTCTTGTACGAGATAGTGACAGCAAGATTGGGTTACCGTAAGTTCTGTGCACGATGGGTGCCCAAAATTCTTACTGACCACCACAAAACTCAAAGAATGGCCTCTGCATTAGACTTTCTGTCACGTTATGAGGACGAAGGAGAACCATTGTTAAACAGAATCGTGACTGGTGACGAAACCTGGATTAAGTACGTGAACCCTGAGACAAAAGAACAATCAAAGATGTGGGCACATTCAAATTCGCCTACCAAACCAAGAAAAGCCTCGCAAGGTTTTTCTGCCAGAAAACTGATGGCAACGGTGTTTTCGGATGCCAAAGGGGTGTTGTTGGTTGAATTCATGGAACGTGGTACGACCATTAATCAAGACGTGTACTGTGAAACAATAAAAAAGTTACGACGGGTTATACAGAACAAACGCCGTGGTATGCTGACTTCCGGTATCGTTTTTTTGCACGATAACGCCCGTCCTCACCCTGCTCGCAGAACAACGGCCCTTCTTGAGTCCTTCAAGTGGGACGTTATCAACCATCCACCTTACAGCCCAGACCTGGCGCCAAGTGATTATCACCTCTTCATGCATTTGAAGAAATGGCTCGGGTCACAGCGGTTTGATGACGACGAAGAGCTCAAAGATGCGGTCACAGGCTGGCTCCAGGCACAAGCGGGTGATTTTTATGCAGAAGGAATTTCAAAGCTTGTGAAGAGATACGATAAGTGCCTCAATCGCTATGGAGACTATGTAGAAAAATAGTGCAAAGATGTAGTTGTAAGATGTATATATTAAAATACACTCCTGGAAATTGAAATAAGAACACCGTGAATTCATTGTCCCAGGAAGGGGAAACTTTATTGACACATTCCTGGGGTCAGATACATCACATGATCACACTGACAGAACCACAGGCACATAGACACAGGCAACAGAGCATGCACAATGTCGGCACTAGTACAGTGTATATCCACCTTTCGCAGCAATGCAGGCTGCTATTCTCCCATGGAGACGATCGTAGAGATGCTGGATGTAGTCCTGTGGAACGGCTTGCCATGCCATTTCCACCTGGCGCCTCAGTTGGACCAGCGTTCGTGCTGGACGTGCGGACCGCGTGAGACGACGCTTCATCCAGTCCCAAACATGCTCAATGGGGGACAGATCCAGAGATCTTGCTGGCCAGGGTAGTTGACTTACACCTTCTAGAGCACGTTGGGTGGCACGGGATACATGCGGACGTGCATTGTCCTGTTGGAACAGCAAGTTCCCTTGCCGGTCTAGGAATGGTAGAACGATGGGTTCGATGACGGTTTGGATGTACCGTGCACTATTCAGTGTCCCCTCGACGATCACCAGTGGTGTACGGCCAGTGTAGGAGATCGCTCCCCACACCATGATGCCGGGTGTTGGCCCTGTGTGCCTCGGTCGTATGCAGTCCTGTTTGTGGCGCTCACCCGCACGGCGCCAAACACGCATACGACCATCATTGGCACCAAGGCAGAAGCGACTCTCATCGCTGAAGACGACACGTCTCCATTCGTCCCTCCATTCACGCCTGTCGCGACACCACTGGAGGCGGGCTGCACGATGTTGGGGCGTGAGCGGAAGACGGCCTAACGGTGTGCGGGACCGTAGCCCAGCTTCATGGAGACGGTTGCGAATGGTCCTCGCCGATACCCCAGGAGCAACAGTGTCCCTAATTTGCTGGGAAGTGGCGGTGCGGTCCCCTACGGCACTGCGTAGGATCCTACGGTCTAGGCGTGCATCCATGCGTCGCTGCGGTCCGGTCCCAGGTCGACGGGCACGTGCACCTTCCGCCGACCACTGGCGACAACATCGATGTACTGTGGAGACCTCACGCCCCACGTGTTGAGCAATTCGGCGGTACGTCCACCCGGCCTCCCGCATGCCCACTATACGCCCTCGCTCAAAGTCCATCAACTGCACATACGGTTCACGTCCACGCTGTCGCGGCATGCTACCAGTGTTAAAGACTGCGATGGAGCTCCGTATGCCACGGCAAACTGGCTGACACTGACGGCGGCGGTGCACAAATGCTGCGCAGCTAGCGCCATTCGACGGCCAACTCCGCGGTTCCTGGTGTGTCCGCTGTGCCGTGCGTGTGATCATTGCTTGTACAGCCCTCTCGCAGTGTCCGGAGCAAGTATGGTGGGTCTGACACACCGGTGTCAATGTGTTCTTTTTTCCATTTCCAGGAGTGTATTTTTATTTAACTTGGTGTATTTTTTTTCAATCAACCGGAGGTTACTTTCTGAACGGCCCTCGTATATAAAACTTGGAAACACGTAAACAACCAGTAAGTATGCATAATTTAAGGTTAGCATAAAAAATTTACTTTACATTTTTTCTGGATACTTTGCTTCTCGACAGCAGTTCATCTAAAGTACCCAGCTTACGATTTGGATCTTATAAGATTAAATATGTTATTAGAAATACAGCGTTTTTCATATCTCGACAGCAAAACCTCAACATGAATGTCTCATATAACAAGAAGGAAAAAGAATATCATCTTAAGAACACATCGTAAAAATTTGGAAATTTGGACGTTCTGCCACGAAAAGAAATCATAGAACGGGCCGTCGCCATAACTGGTATTCAAAAATCATGCCTTTTCGAGGTTTTCTCAGGAACCGCACACGAACAAACGGTGCTTTTATAAGGCGCCTAAGGTCCACCATAGACCACACATAATGCAAAAGAACCAACTCAGTTGCTCAAATTACGTGGGCTCGAGGAAGTGTCTTATGAAACTTCCTGGCAGATTAAAACTGTTTGTCGGACTGAGACTCGATCTTGGGACCTTTTTCTTTCGCGGGCAAGTGTTCTACCGATCTAGCTAGTCAAGCACGACTCAGGACCCGTTTGGAAGTCGGAGCTGAGGTACTTGCGGAAATAAAACTGCGAGGACCGGCCGTGAGTCGTGCTTGGGTAGCTCAGTCGGTAGAGCACTGCCCGCGAAAGGCAAAGGTCCCGAGTTCGAATTTTCGCCCCGTACAAAGTTTTAAGCAGTCTGGGGCACACTCCGCTAAAGAGCGAAAATTTCATTCTGAATTAAACTATGTTCAGTCTTGACCTTGTGCTGTGGGATATCTACAGTGTGCACGTTCTTCCCATAGGTATACAAACGGTCGCTAGGTCAAGGACTATCCAGAACACTAGAACATTTTGTCTCTCTGATGAAGAGAACCGAGATACGACACTCCCGAAAAATAGCATTTTTGGGTGCGGTTTTTTTGGAACACGTTAGCAACGTGCAATGTCGTACACAGACCGATTCGCTTCGAAACACCAACCTGTAATATTATTAAGGCACTATACCAGAAATCGAAGACAGCGGCAGGTTGTCTATCCAATAACTTCCAGGGCAACAAAAATTATTGGCCGAATTTATAAATTTAACATTCAATTATAATTTATTCATTAAGATGCAAAGCCTTACGTTAAAAGTGAAACACATTAAGACAAGTATTATGTTTATAGCCTGTGTGGTTGTCCTGAGGAAGCCTAACTGACGACGCCCAAGTACCCTGACTTCAGTCATCTATTATATGAGAACAGGAGCACTTAGTGACGTCCAACAAACCTTACACGTAATATTCAAACGTTTACGAAACTTTCTCTCGCTGACAGCTCTCACAAAACGATGAGAGGAAGAAAGATTATAGCTTACTACATTTCCACTGTTCATGCAGTAAAATACCAGCATCAGACCTGACGTTTTATTTTATTACTTCTTCCTATCGACTTTATTCGTAACACAGTTTGAAGAGGAGTAGGAGGAAGAGGAGGGGGAGATTGGTGTTTAACGTCCCGACAGAGACGAGGCACAAGGTCGGATTATGGAAGGTAGAGAAGGAAAGCTCGGTTTAGGGAAGGATGGAAAAGGAAAGAGCCCCTACCCTCCCGAAGGAACCATCACGGTATTTGCCTTAGCGACTCGAGAAAATCACTGAAAACCTAAATCAGGATGGCCGGACGCGGGTGCGTCCACCCGAATGCGAGTCCAGTGTGCTAACCACTGCACTGCCCCACGCGGTACACTTCTACAGCTACATCTACATGGATACTCTGCAAATCACATTTAAGTGCCTGGCAGAGGGTTCATCGAACCATCTTCACAATTCTCTATTATTCCAATCTCGAATAGCGCGCGGAAAGAACGAACACCTGTATCTTTCCGTACGAGCTCTGACTTCCCTTATTTTATCGTGGTGATCGTTTCTCCCTATGTAGGTCGGTGTCAACAAAATATTTTCGCATTCGGAGGAGAAAGTTGGTGACTGGAATTTTGTGAAAAGATTCGTCGCAACGAAAATCGCCTTTCTTTTAATGATTTCCAGCCCAAATCCTGTATCATTTCTGTGACACTCCCTCCCACATTTGGCGATAATACAAAACGTGCTGCCCTTCTTTGAACATTTTCGATGTACTCCGACAGTCCTATCTGGTAAGGATCCCACACCACGCAGCAGTATTCTAAAAGAGGACGGACAAGCGTAGTGCAGGCAGTCTCCTTAGTAGATCTGTTAAATTTTCCAATTGCCCTGCCAATAAAACGCAGTTTTTGGTTAGCCTCCCCGCAACATTTTCTGTGTGTTCCTTCCAATTTAAGTTGTTCGTAATTGTAATGCCTAGGTATTTAGTTGGATTTACGGCTTTTAGATTAGACTGATTTATCGTGTAACCGAAGTTTAACGAGTTTCTTTTAGCACTCATGTGGATGAGCTCACACTTTTCCTTCTTTAGGGTCAACTGCCACTTTTCGCACCATTCAGATATCTTTTCTAATTCGTTTTGATCTTCTGATGACTTTATTAGTTGATAAATGACAGCGTCATCTGTATACAGCCTAAGACGGCTGCTCAGATTGTCTCCCAAATCGTTTATATAGATAAGGAACAGCAAAGGCCTGTAACACTACCTTGGGAAACACTAGAAATCACTTCTGCTTTACTCGATGGGTTTCCGTCACTTACTACGAACTGTGACGTCTCTGACAGGAAATCACAAATCCAGTCACATAACTGAGACGATATTCCATAAGCACGCAATTTCACTACAAGCTGCTTGTGTGGTACAGTGTCAAAAGCCTACCGGAAATCCAGAAATACGGAATCGATCTGAAATCCCTTGTCAATAGCATTCTATACTTAGTGTGAATAAAGAGCTAGTTGTGTTTCACATGAACGATGTTTTCTAAACCCATGTTGACTGTGTGACAATAGACAGTTTTCTTCGGGGTAATTCATAATGTTTGAACACAATATATGTTCCAAAATCCTGCTGCATATCGACTTTAACGATATGGGCCTGTAATTTAGTGGATTATTCCTGCTGCCTTTCTTGAATATTGGTGTGACCCGTGCAACTTTCCAGTCTTTGGGTACGGATCTTTCGTCGAGCGAACGGTTGTATGTGATTGTTAAGTATGGAGGTAATGCATCAGCATACTCCGAAAGGAACCTAATTGGTTTACAGTCTGGACCAGAAGACTTGCTTTTATTAAGTGATTTAAGCTGCTTCACTACTCCGAGGATATTTACTTCTACGTTACTCATGGTTCAAATGGCTCTGAGCACTATGGGACTTAACTGCTGTGGTCATCAGTCCCCTAGAACTTAGAACTACTTAAACCTAACTAACCTAAGGACATCACAAACATCCATGCCCGAGGCAGGATTCGAACCTGCGACCGTAGCGGTCGTGCGGTTCCAGACTGTAGCGCCTAGAACCGCTCGGCCACTCCGGTCGGCCGTTACTCATGTTGGCAGCTGTTCTCGGTTCCAATTCTGGAGTATTTACTTCGTCTTCTTTTGAGAAGGCATTTCGGAAGTCTGTGTTTAGTAACTCTGCTTTGGTAGCACTGTCTTCGATACTATCTCCATTGCTATCGCGCAGAGATTTATTGTTTCTTGCCGCTAACACACTTTACATACGACCAGAATCTTTGGATTTTTTGCCAGGTTTCGAAACAAAGTTTCGTTGTGGAAGCTGTTATAAGCATCTCGCATTGAACTTCGCGCTACATTTCGAGCTTCTGTAAAAGATCGCCAATCTTGGGGATTTTGCGTCTGTTTAAATTTTCTATGTTTGTTTCGTTGTTTCTGCAACAGTTTTCTAACCCGTTTAGTGTATCAAGGCGTATCAGCTCCGTCGTTTGTTAATTTATTTTGTATAAATCTCTCAATTGCTGCCGATATTATTTCTTTGCCACATCTGGACTACACTTATTAATTTGGAATGAGTGAAAATTGTCGCTCAGGAGGTCGTCAAGTGAATTTTTGTCTGCTTTTGTGAGTAGATATATTTTTTCGCTTACTTTTGGAGGTATTGGGGATTACAATATTCAATCTCGCTACGACAACCCTGCGTTCACTAATCCCTGTATCGGTTTTGATGCTCGGTGTTGACTCAGGATTATTTGTTGCTAAGAGGTCAAGTGTGTTTTCACAAGAGTTTACTATTAGCGCGGGCTCATGAACTAACCACTCGAAATATTTCTCAGAGAATACGTTTAGCCCAATTTCGAATGATATTTTATGCGTACCTCAGGAATTAAACATGTATTTTTGCCAACATATCGAGGGTAAATTAAAGACACCACCAACTATTATCGTATGACTCGGGTACGTGTTTGAAATCAAACTCAAGTTTTCTTTGAACCTTTCAGCAGCTGTATCATCTGAATTGGGAGGTAGGTAAAAGTATCCAGTTATTATTTTATTGCGGTTGCCAACAATGACCTCTGCCCACACTAACTCACAGAAAGTATCCACTTCAATTTCGCGACAAGTTAAACTACTTCTAACAACAACAAACACGCTACAGCCTACCGTGTTTAGTCTAGCCTTTCGGAACACCGTTAGGTTCTTCGCAAAAATTTCGGCTGAGGTTATATCCGGCTTTAGCCAGCTTTCAGTGCCTACAACGATTTGAGCATCAGTGCTTTCTATTTTCGCTTGACCCTCTGGTACTTTCTCAACGCAGCTACGACAATTTACAACTGTTATACCATATGGTTCCTGTATCTAACTTCTTCCTGTGTTCAGTCTGCGCCATTCGCGACTGAAGCCCTTCTTGTGTTTTCCAGAGACCCTCTAACCTAAAAAACCGCCCAGTCCACGCCACACAGCCCCTGCTACCCGTGTAGCTGCCTCCTGCGCATAGTGGACACCTGATCATTGTGCAGAAACCGAAACCAAACCACCCATTGGCGCAAGTCGAGGAATCTGCAGCCTACACGGTCGCAGGACCGTCCGAGCCTCTGATTCAGACCCTCCTCTCGGCTCTGTACCAGAGGTCCGGAATCGGTCCTGTCGACTATGCTGCAAATGGTCAGCTCTGATTTCATCTTGCAAGGAAGACTGGCAGTCTTTACCACTCCTTTTAGCCGCTCGAAACCAGAGAGAATCTCATCTGATCCAAAGTGACACACTTCCACATCTGGAATGTCTCCACCCGGTATCCACACGGAGTGCACATTGGTTTTCTTTCCCTTTTTGTCAGCCATGTCCCTAAGAAGCCCCATAACGCTCCTAATGTTGGTGCTCTCACGTACCAATAATCCCACCCTCTGTGGTAGCCCGGATCTTGCAGGCTGGGTGGTTTCCTCTGAAACAGGACAGGCGACAGCATCTGGCTCAGCGACAGTATCAGCCACAGACAGCACCTGGGACCTGTTTGTCAGACAAACCGGAGAGGCCTCTCGTGCGGCTACGTGAGAAGTCTTTCGCCGCATGCTTCGCCCTGGGGTGACCTCCGTCTTGACCATAGGTGAGGGGTCAACCTCAGTGCGAGAAGTAACTGGGTTGGCCACCGGTGAGGACCGATCGAAGGACTCTGACGTGCTGGACATCCGTTGGATCCCCACGGCCGGCTCACAACAGTGGTGCCCATCCACTGCTGCCTCAAGCTGTGTAACCCTAAGCCATTACATAAAGACCGTGGAAAACTAAACTAAGCAGATAAACAGACTATCGGCACGTGCTGCGCAACTTTGCAGACAGTATCCACATGTACCATTGAATGTACCTGCAAGATTATAGGCGTCATAAACACTGAGCTGCGTAAAAGACTACCTTCTGCTTAAATGGAGCATCTATTACACAGACTATATTCATCCAATACTTTATAATGAGAGCACCTAGCGATTTCTACAAACTTTAAGCACAATTTCAAATATTTTCTAAACTATTTCTCGCTTACGTGCTTAACGTTAAATATATGAAACGTTAAATCATTTGTAAAGCAATCAAACGTTTGAAGCTTTTCTGTACGTGGGAGTTCGATTCTATAGCGAATCAGGGTTTTTTTGGTAGTTTCTAATAAATATTTCACACATGACTTTTGTGTCAGCTTCTCCCACCAATTCTTAAGTGATGTCGAATAGCGTCTCGTTTCGCACCTTATCATGAAAATTAGTACGGATATATTTGAACACTCTTATCATTCCATTGCATGTAGTGTTTCCTCCATAAATTTTCCCAATCTCCCGATGATTTCCTGTTGATTGAGGCAGTTTAAAAAACCACGTGAACACTGAAGAATTCTTCCATTACAGCGTCTGTGAGCAGCCACAAGTCACCATATTATAAGAAGTACAAGTCCTCGTTAAGATATGGGAACAGGAAACGACAGCTACGCTCTGAGCGGCCTGAAAGTGAAATACGGAAAAATCTGGCACGAAAATCCGTATTCCTGTTATATAAAATACGGGTGTTAGGTGATAAAATATTTCATTTACGTTTTATGGGTCGACCTCGTAGTTTGATTGTAAAGTGAGTACCTGGAAGTGTTCTAGAAAGTTACATATTTGAGAAACACAGATCAAAAATCAAAATTCTTTTCTCCTAGCTGGGGTTCCAAGTCAAGTGACTTTTTTTTAATGACATCGTGCTAGCCTTTAAACAGTAAAATTATTTATTTGTAAGACCCAACACTGGAATTTCAACTGCGTAGCCAAAATCAAATGGAAATAATTGTGCTTTAACACATGTCTAAACCTAAAAATCATCTGAAATGACATGAAACAGAGGCATGCTTCAATATTTTCTACTCCTGATTACGATCTTCGTGTGTGTATTGCACTCTTCGAATTCGGTTGTAAATATGCATTGTAAATATGTTGTTCGTATTCTGCTTAATTTCTGTAGCATTCATAACAGTGGTAAGTGGGCTAAATGAATACATAAACGTTTTTCCTTTACAGAAAACAGACGCTGGTGTTCCGTGTACTTATGTCTATTTGTTAGTGCTTATGAATCCATCTATGAACTGATCAATTTAAATGCATTGTAAGTATACTGCTCTTGTTCTACGTTACTTTTGTTCACATCCGTTTTTTGTACTTCGTAAATTTGATGGAGGCCGAAATTTTTCTTGGAGTCAGGGGTGATTGTAGTGCTTTTATTTCTGCTAAAATAAATTGTTTGTAGTACCTGTTAAATGTGTAAACACATCTGAGTAACTATTGCAGCAATTTTAGCATTTGCAAGGAAGAATACTCTAATAATTATGACTACAAAGCATACTCATTAACATATACGTCCATACTCACCAAATCACTGCAAAACGCATTGCACCCAGTGGCAAGAAGCAACGCCATTCCAAGCAGAATTACATTCTCTTTCCGGGACAAGACGTAATAAAGCTGAATACCAAATCTATAAAAACCTGCTAATACGTTCTCCATTGAGCGGGGGAAAATACAGAAAACAGATGCAACAAAAAATAAATAAAAGCAGAGGACTTAACAATGCTTTTAAATCGAGCAGCTCACACACGGATTCATAAGCGCTAACTGGAACGTCCCCTTTGCACAATTATACAAGACTGTGCTTAAACTCACACACAATATTTTTTTTAGCGCAACGCAATCTGACTTTCAATGTTGTTGTTGTTGTTGTGGTCTTCAGTCCTGAGACTGGTTTGATGCAGCTCTCCATGCTACTCTATCATGTGCAAGCTTCTTCATCTCCCAGTACCTACTGCAACCTACATCCTTCTGAATCTGCTTAGTGTATTCATCTCTTGGTCTCCCTCTACGATTTTTACCCTCCACGCTGCCCTCCAATGCTAAATTTGTGATCCCTTGATGCCTCAAAACATGTCCTACCAACCGATCCCTTCTTCTAGTCAAGTTGTGCCACAAACTTCTCTTCTCCCCAATCCTATTCAATACCTCCTCATTAGTTACGTGATCTACCCACCTTATCTTCAGCATTCTTCTGTAGCACCACATTTCGAAAGCTTCTATTCTCTTCTTGTCCAAACTAGTTATCTTCCAAGCTTCACTTCCATACATGGCTACACTCCATACAAATACTTTCAGAAACGACTTCCTGACACTTAAATCTATGCTCGATTTAACAACTTTCTCTTCTTCAGAAACGATTTCCTTGCCATTGCCAGTCTACATTTTATATCCTCTCTATTTCGACCATCATCAGTTATTTTACTCCCTAAATAGCAAAACTACTTTACTACTTTAAGTGTCTCATTTTCTAATGTAATTCCCTCAGCATCACCAGATTTAATTTGACTACATTCCATTATCCTCGTTTTGCTTTTGTTGTTGTTCATCTTATATCCTCCTTTCAAGACACTGTCCATTCCGTTCAACTGCTCTTCCAAGTCCATTGCTGTCTCTGATAGAATTACAATGTCATCGGCACACCTCAAAGTTTTTACTTCTTCTCCATGAATTTTAATACCTACTCCGAATTTTTCTTTTGTTTCCTTTACTGCTTGCTCAATATACAGATTGAATAACATTGGGGAGAGGCTACAACCCTGTCTCACTCCGTTCCCAACCACTGCTTCCCTTTCATGCCCATCGACTCTTATAACTGCCATCTGGTTTCTGTACAAATTGTAAATAGCCTTCCGCTCCCTGTATTTTACCCCTGCCACCTTCAGAATTTGAAATGGAGTATTCCAGTTAACATTGTCAAAAGCTTTCTCTAAGTCTACAAATGCTAGAAACGTAGGTTTGCCTTTTCTTAATCTAGCTTCTAAGATAAGTCGTAAGGTTAGTATTGCCTCACGTGTTCCAACATTTCTACGGAATCCAAACTGATCTTCCCCGAGGTCCGCTTCTACCAGTTTTTCCATTCGTCTGTAAAGAATTCGCGTTAGTATTTTGCAGCTGTGACTTATTAAATTGATAGTTCGGTAATTTTCACATCTGTCAACACCTGCTTTCTTTGGGATTGGTATTATTATATTATTCTTGAAGTCTGAGGGTATTTCGCCTGTCTCATACATCTTGCTCACCAGATGGTAGAGTTTTGTCATGACTGGCTCTCCCAAGGCCATCAGTAGTTCTAATGGAATTTTGTCTACTCCCGGGGCCTTGTTTCGACTCAGGTCTTTCCATGCTCTGTCAAACTCTTCACGCAGTATCTTATCTCCCATTTCGTCTTCATCTACATCCTCTTCCATTTCCATAATATTGTCCTCAAGTATATCGCCCTTGTATAAACCCTCTATATACTCCTTCCACCTTTCTGCCTTCCCTTCTTTGCTTAGAACTGGGTTGCCATCTGAGCTCTTGATATTCATACAAGTCGTTCTCTTATCTCCAAAGGTCTCTTTAATTTTCCTGTAGGCAGTATCTGTCTTGCCCCTAGTGAGACAAGCCTCTACATCCTTACATTTGTCCTCTAGCCATCCCTGCTTAGCCATTTTGCACTTCCTGTCGATCTCATTTTTGAGACGTTTGTATTCCCTTTTGCCTGCTTCATTTACTGCATTTTTATACTTTCTCCTTTCATCAATTAAATTCAATATTTCTTCTGTTACCCAAGGATTTCTATTAGCCCTTGTCTTTTTACCTACTTCATCGTCTGCTGTCTTCACTACTTCATCCCTCAGAGCTACCCATTCTTCATCTACTGTATTTCTTTCCCCCATTCCTGTCAATTGTTCACTTATGCTCTCCCTGAAACTCTCTACAACTTCTGGTTCTTTCAGTTTATCCAGGTCCCATCTCCTTAAATTCTCATCTTTTTGTAGTTTCTTCAGTTTCAATCTGCAGTTCATAACCAATAGATTGTGGTCAGAATCCACATCTGCCCCTGGAAATGTCTTACAATTTAAAACCTGGTTCCTAAATCTCTGTCTTACCATTATATAATCTATCTGATACCTTTTAGTATTTCCAGGATTCTTCCAGGTATACAACCTTCTTTTATGATTCTTGAACCAACTGTTAGCTATAATTAAGTTATGCTCTGTGCAAAATTCTACAAGGCGGCATCCTCTTTCATTTCTTCCCCCCAATCCATATTCACCTACTTTGTTTCCTTCTCTCCCTTTTCCTACTGACAAATTCCAGTCACCCATGACTATTAAATTTTCGTCTCCCTTGACTACCTGAATAATTTCTTTTATCTCGTCATACATTTCATCAATTTCTTCATCATCTGCAGAGCTAGTTGGCATATAAACTTGTACTACTGTAGTAGGCATGGGCTTTGTGTCTATCTTGGCCACAATAATGCGTTCACTATGCTGTTTGTAGTAGCTAACCCGCACTCCTATTTTTTTATTCATTATTAAACCTACTACTGCATTATGCCTATTTGATTTTGTATTTATAACCCTGTATTCACCTGACCAAAAGTCTTGTTCCTCCTGCCACCGAACTTCACTAATTCCCACTATATCTAACTTTAACCTATCCATTTCCCTTTTTAAATTTTCTAACCTACCTGCCCGATTAAGGGATCTGACATTCCACGCTCCGATCCGTAGAACGCCAGTTTTCTTTCTCCTGATAACGACGTCCTCTTGAGTAGTTCCCGCCCGGAGATCCGAATGGGGGACTATTTTACCTCCGGAATATTTTACCCAAGAGGACGCCATCATCATTTAATCATACAGTAAAGCTGCATGTCCTCCGGAAAAATTACGGCTGTAGTTTCCCCTTGCTTTCAGCCGTTTGCAGTACCAGCACAGCAAGGCCGTTTTGGTTAATGTTAGAAGGCCAGATCAGCAATCATCCAGACTGTTGCCCCTGCAACTACTGAAAAGGCTGCTGCCCTTCTTCAGGAACCACATGTTTGTCTGGCCTCTCAACAGATACCCCTCGGTTGTGGTTGCACCTACGGTACGGCCATCTGTATCGCTGAGGCACGCAAGCCTCCCCACCAACAGCAAGGTCCATGGTTCATGGGGGGGGGGGGTTGACTTTCAATAATCCCTACAAAAGAATGGCCCTGACTAACATTAACCTATACCTTTCACAAATCACTTACCTCACAAAAATCTTCGTTACTCGAACTACTGCAATACAGCGAGCGCCACTACTGCCAGCTAAATAAAAGATTCAAACTACGGAAGGCACTAACTACTGATAGGCATAGTTAGCAAATGAAAGATTTTAATAGAGAACAAAAAATGTATTTACCTTAATAGTCATAATATATATAGCAGTTCATGTCATCCAGTCTTACAAATTTCAAAACCCCGCCATCTCTCTCCCCACATCCACCACTGCTGGTGGCTCACCTCCAACTGCGCAATGCTATGCACTGTTCACAGTCAACTGCCCAACACTACAATGGGGAATATTACAACAATGCAAACCAGCCACAGACTGCACACAGTACAGCCAGTGGTTTTCATAAAGAGCGCTACGTGGCGTTACCAATGAAAATACTAAACAGTCTACTTACATAGCCTCAATGTTCCCCAAAAAAAATTTTACAAATTGTTTTGGGCAGTGGCCAATACAGATTTGAGAAAAATTTTCATCATTACAATAACAAATAAATCAAATGTACACACTCCTTGATACAATGTTGGTCAAAAGCTAAAATTTTCCGACAGTCCATAAAGACAGTCCTGATCATTCATCACAGTAAAATAGCAGTGTTTTTCTCAAAGTCTGAGCAGTAAAAGAAAATGCACATGGAAGTAGTGGATTTCCATGCAGTCTTGAAGAAATAGTGTTGTCCTTCCAACGGAAAGACAGTGCTGACTCTCGACATGCAGACAGGTAATGGGCCACAACAGAGCAAACCCACCGCAGAGTCAGTCGAAGTTTTGAAGAATACTGGTAGGTAGGTCATCACAGAGTAGACCCACTGTAGTCCTGGTAGAGATTACGGTATTGGTGGGCCATCAAACGTGCAGACCCACTGTAGTCCTTGTAGAAATAATGGTACTGGTGAGCCATCAAAGATGCAGACCCACTGTAGTCCTTGTAGAGATGGCCAGCAGCCATCTGTTGCGACTGTGCAGGTGCACAATCACCATCGAAGAGTCTTGCGGAGAATATAGCAAGTCCATAAACCACCATATGTCCACTCACAAAAAATTTGTTTGAAATGTCCTTAGAACCAGCAATGCTGTTATCCAGTCCCTTGCTGAATTATTAACACACGTGCAAACACTATCAGTCCCTACTTCTTACATATTGTCCATATACTATGACCAACAGAAACGTGTGCAGTGAAAGGTAACTTACAAGTTACTTAATTTGATGAACTGGTGTCAATTACAATTTTATAACATAAGAATACAATAACAAAGGTACAAAATACAGCATTAAAGAACATAACAATACAGATAACATTTGTAGTAACACAGACTTTAGAAAAGAATAGAAATAAACATATACATCAGTGTTACCTGAATTATGACATAAGTAAATACATAAAATATCAGAATAACTTTTGAAAGATCAACTTCACACATGAGCAACAAAAAAAAACAGAATAAATAATGTCTCAACATCTTTACAAAGAAAATAACATATTATTAGAAAAATTCCACAACATAACTCATATCAACTAAACACATAAAGACAGGAAAAACACAAATATACAAGAGTACACAAACACATAGCAGAATAACACAAGAGAAAAGGGCAGGGTTTGTTTTCAGTGTAACATTTCGAACTGCAGTCCAACCTAAAAACTTCATTCCATAGATCTTTCGTCTTATTTCAACATTTGTTTCCACCAAAAAATTCCTATCCAAGCATGCTTTCTGTATTTATATGTTCACATATTTCTTACCTTACTATTTATTTTCCATTATCTTACCTCATCATTTATTTCAAAGAAAATCCTACCTAAACCTGTTGTCCCTAAACCCTACTTTTTTGCTCATATCCTCTTTCAAAATACTTTTTTGGCCAAACCATTTTCTTATAGCTTCTCAATGCATTTCTTCCAATTCATCATAACTCATTCTCTTATATAGTCTACCCCCTCTTAAGCTAACTTAAATCTACTGAGCTCAGATGTAAACTAAGGAACGAGGCAATGCAGCAGCACAAAACAATTAACACAAACATCAATGATAAAAAATACAAATGGCAAAGCAAGCAGCATAAATTAGCAAAGCAAATGCAATATTACAAGTAATATAAGGCAATGCACAGCAAACAAGAAAAATAAATTCGTAGTAAAACTGGCTTAACAGAGTAATCTAAAGTGAAATTTAGTAGCACTATACCTGGCAAACAGCAGCAGCAAATGCAATAACTTATATCTAAACATGACAAAGCTCAAGCAGAAAAAATATTACAGTAAAAATGGGCATGTTTAATACCTATGTCACATCTTAACACTAGAGTGATGCATCTCTGCAAGAAAGTTACCAAGTCATTAAAAAAATTATTTATGCAATTCCTGTTAAGGGAAGTGTCTATTTGTGCTCTCTTTTCTAAGAAAGTATATCAGAAACGCATTATTTACTGGGTCTGTAGACAGAAAATAGTGATATTAGTACATCTATTAAATTTTATAATAACCAATGCTGCAGTGCAGCTAGAAACTAGATATTAAAGAAAATGACTAAATATGTACAAAGGAAGGCATGAAACATCATTCATTAGCCATATGGCATTTCATAAGGTAGTAAAAAATCTCTCAACTAGAAAGACAGTAGTCACAATCAGGTGTATAGACATAAAGATATTTCTCGTCATTTCATTAGGCATTTCAGTAAATATCATAAATTAAGAGCTCCACAGTGTTATCATATGTTTTCAAGTTTGAACGTGTCGTATTTGCGATGCTTTCTACAAAGAGATGTCAATAGCGAGGATAATGGCCTCTTTTTGTTTCTACTACCTGTGCCTCTGAAAGGCACACACTAATGGCTTTTTTCCAGGTGACTGTCGTGCAGCTGGGTGCCCAGGACGCATTACGTGCAGGTGGTCACTTAACTTTCTTACCAAAATATTTACAACACCAGTTTGCACTACAGTGACAGTCTCATATAAAAAATTTCACAGGTCGAGAATCTGCGTTACAAATGTGTAGAAACAAAATCCTGTAAATATAACAGTGTCCAAAAAATTTTCGCCTGCATAGTGATACATTCACGCATATACACACATTTCATAACTCTTAAAGTACGATTCTCAGTTTCCAACATCCTTTTTCACAAGCCAGAGTCCCTAACCACTACTCATTATTCCTTGCTTTATTACACATATACATATTCGTAGACACTTCTTCAATATTTCATCATAATAAATATGTAGCATAATCAAATTCCTCATATAGCATCAGCTTATTGATCATAAACATACCTCAACAGCATAATACACATCGTCGTCATAAAAATAACATCATAACACCTCAGTCAAATCTCAAAAACGTCGTAGCTTTCTGCAATAATGTCAAAACCTAAAAAAAATTCTCTGCTCATTTCAATAGTGTCATCTACCTCAAATGTACTTTAAAATCATGCTCCCTTACCAAATACATCATTCAAAGCTCTCACAGTATCACAATGGTTCCGAAAAAATTTGAAGAGTTCACAAAGTACAGACAAAATACAATTTCATAAGTGTGAAGTTATCCAACGGTATAATTACGTAAACATCTGTCACTGATGTAGTAAAATAAATGTCTCTCTCTCTCTCAGGTAAATAATCAGATAGCTGTGTAATTCTGTGTTAGAGAAACATGGTACCGATGTGTTTAGTTGTATAAACAAATACCATATTAGCTAGGGCTCATTGTGCTTGCCAGACACATGGTACACAAAGTAAGCGTGTACCCCCCTGAGGATGAATGTAATTATACCCTCAGGTGTTACAGATTACAGCAATGGAATGAAATGTATCACGGAAAACTTTCTTTGTAATTCAAAAATCTTTAAAAATAAATGTTTTAAGTATAAAATAAATCACTCAAATACGTGTACTGTAGCGCTAAACTGTGCGTCTTATTGCAACATAATCTCTGTGAAGTGTCGTAGTTATCGTCCTCCGAAAGCTAAGTTCTGCAGAAGCAAATGTACTTACCTCATGATAAACAAAAGTGAAATGCTTGGCGTATAGATATCGTAGTTATTATGCTTATTGGCGTGATGAAGAAAGTACTGTACAGTAACGTATTGTTGTGCCACGAAAAAGGCTGTCTCATTGTTGCTATACCACAAAATTTACTACTAAAATATGTTTTACTTTCCAGAATAATGCAGAAAAACTGAGCAGATATAAAACAGAAACACCGCAAAAGCAACATTGTAAATTGTCACTCATTAGTAGCGTCGTGATAAAACCGTGTAGTTGTCACATAAACTAACCACTGTGTCGTCTGGTATCTCACAGAAAGTACTTTAAATCCAGAATGTATTTTCAAGTAAACCAAAAGTGTTGCATTAAAATCTCATTAGCAGTACCAATATATGTTCTAAGTATGTAAGCCTTATAGTCGTTACGTAATCGTGCAACTAACAAGCAAGAATGTACACACACAATAGCACTGTGACGTTTGTTCACTATAACAATGCATTCGTAATTTCTGTTTCAATAAGTTCTCTTGGTTCTTGACTGGATATTTAACTTCAAACATTGTTGCATGTTAACAGATTCTAAGTCTGACAAGCATACTAGTAATGTAAAGTGAAAAGTTATATGGCAAAGACAAAGTTAAAAAGAAAGATTATCTTTCAATAAACGGTTTTACATGTCAAATGTGGTGCAATCCTTTACTCTTCCTAGTGCGCAGAGTTTCAACTACAACACAATTATCATGTGGTATAGGTCGGATTCTGTAAGGTCCATTGTAAACTAGAAAGAATTTGTGACTCAAGTGTCTCTTCTTATGTGATAATGAATGAGCTTTAATGAGAACTTTCTGACCAATGAATAATTTCTTTGCATTTGCTTTACCGTGTAGTTTTCTCGTTTTGTCTGCTGCAGATTTTATATTTTTAATAGCCAAATCAATTATGTCCTTGTGTCGAAGTTTACGTGTATTCGGGAAAGGTACAAGCTCTCTGATTCTGTTTGGTGGTTCTTCATTCTTCAGTGCAAGAGTAGGTGGTAAAGCAGTGGAATCATGAGGCATTTCATTCAGCACATTTTGAAATAAGTGTAAATATCTGTCCCAATGCTGATGCTTTCTGTGACAATAAAGTCTGCAAAGCTTATTGATTTCTTTCATAATCCTTTCAGACGGGTTACAATGTGGTGAGTACAATGAAATAAAAACAGGTTTGATTTTATGATTCTGAAGCATGCGTGACCAAACAGCAGATCTGAATTGCGGTCCGTTATCTGAAATGACTTTAGCAACGTGGCCAACTTCACGTAAGAAATTTTTAATAAATGCGTTGGATACAGACCGTCCAGTGGCTTTACGTAACGGAGTGAAAGAAACAAATTTTGAAGTAAGTTCGACAGCGACTAAAACGTACGAAAATCCATTCGATGTTCTGACAAGGGATCCCAAGAGATGAACAGCAGCAAATTCTTTTAATTTAGAAGGAATAATAGGAAACAACGGAGCACGATGTGAGATAGTAGATGGTTTCGCCTTTTGACAAAGTTTACAAATAGACAAGACTCTTCGAATTCTCTTTTCCATATTGTTAAAATAACAAGTCGTCCGAAGAATATGATAACATTTTCGTGGACCAAAATGTGCATAACTGAAATGAATGTACCAAATGAGCTTATTAACAAAATCGTCAGGAATGCAAAGTACCCATAGCTTGACATCAACAGTGCAGCGTTTGAAGAGTATGTTGTTTCTAACCAGATAATAATGCCGAATCTGAGTGTGCGGCTTTCCATGCCATTTACTTTTGATGTCTTTCCAAATCGGATCTTTATCTTGTTCATGAGCAATGTCCTTTAAAGATGTGGTGATGAAGTTTTCAAAGGCGACTTTCTGAATGTAAATAATACTGAAATTTTTCTCGAGGTTGCCTTCTGTCGTACTTTTCTCAAGCCCAGCCGGTGCGCGTGACAGTGCGTCCGCAACAATGTTCTCCTTGCCGGGAATGTAGACTATTGTGAAGTGGAATTCTTGCAGAAACAATTCCCAACGTTTTAACCTGTCATGATTTAATTTTGAAGACATAAGAAATTGTAATGCACGATGATCACTGTATACTTTTACGTGCTTACCAGAAAGAAAGAAACGGAATTTGTTAAATGCCCAAACGATAGCTAAAGCTTCTAATTCAGTAGCGGAATAATTTTTTTCAGATACTTTTACGTGCTTACCAGAAAGAAAGAAACGGAATTTGTTAAATGCCCAAACGATAGCTAAAGCTTCTAATTCAGTAGCGGAATAATTTTTTTCAGATTTTGTTAGCACTCGTCTAGCAAAAGCAATGGTTTTCTGAACAGTAGTGTCATTTTCTGTGGCTTCTTGAAATAAATGGGCACCAAGACCGACTTTAGAAGAATCCGTGCTAGGGCAGAAATCTTGTGACAGATCTGGATGAGCTAGTATTGGCGCGTTAAGTAGCGATTCTTTCAAAGAATTGAATTCCAACTGTGCTTGTTCGTCCCAGTTCGAAATAGTATTTTTTCCAGTGAGAGAACAAAGTTTTGGTGTAACTAGAATTTGCATATTCAGAAAACGACGGTAAAAATTTACGAGACCTAGAAAACTGCGGACTTGTCTTTTTGTGGATGGAACTGGAATGGCTCTGATTGCTTCTAACTTTTCAGGATCCGGCTGAATGCCTTCAGAAGAAATAATATGTCCCAAAAACTTCACCTTTGACCTACCGAATTCAGACTTTTCCAAGTTAACTGTAATTCCAGATTCTGCAAAAATACGTAACAAACTGTTGAGGATGCGATTATGTTGTTCCCATGAAGCTTCTGCTATTAGAATATCGTCCACATATAAGGTGATGTGACGTTTTAAGAACTCACGTAATATGGAATTAAGCCCGCGAATGAATGCTGCCGAAGAAATGTTCAAACCAAAAGGAAGTTTCCGAAACTGATAACAAACGCCGAAACAAAGGAAAGCTGTGTATTTTCTACATTCTGGATGAAGTTCGATCTGATAAAAGCTGGATCTGAGATCAATGGAAGACAACACTTTAACACCATTAAAATTTTGAAGAAGTTCTTCCAACGTTTGCGGCCTGTCTGTTTCAGGAATGATGATAGTATTGATTTGTCTCGAATCTAAGACAAGCCTGATCGATCCATTTTTCTTCTCAACAACATGTAATGGATTGTTCTATGAGCTTACTGCAGGCTCAATAATCCTCTCGTCAAGCATAGATTGTACTTCTGTTCTAACATGGTCCCTATAATGCACCGGAATTACGTATGGTCTAACACAAAATTTAGTATGCTCACGAACACGAAATTGGTATTGAAATCCCTTGATTGTTCCTGTTTTGTGAGTAAAAACTGTGGAATGTGCTTGTAAAATCTCAAAAAGCTCCTGCCTATCAGTGTCATTACAGTTCTCAATTGTTTGATTTTATTCTGAATTAACTCATTAGTATCAAATGCGCCGTCGATATCATCCCTGTCAGTACTTGCAGAGTGATTGTTAGTGTCACGTTCCGTCGAAAATTCCGAACTGTTGTCTAACAGGAGGTAAAGCCGATTAATTTCTTCGTCATGGTTTGAGAGCCAATCTTTCGAAGCTACTGACTTACCTTCTTTTTCTAAACTTATTTCAGCATCGTGAAAGTTTAAGATTGCTTTGTATTCATTAAAAAAGTCCACTCCCAGTACAATTTCCGTCGACAATAATGGAACAATAAGAAAGTTCATAGAGAAGCTGTGTCTTTGACAAAAGAATTCTAAGTTGGTTTGTTGGCGTACATCTACACTTTTTCCAAAGATTGCATCTTGTAATTTAATCTTACGTAACGGAAGTGTGGGGCAATCGTTCGATTTGTTGCATTTGCTAAAGGCTGTTTCACTAATTACTGAAATGGGACTGCCAGAGTCAAGTACTGCCGTAAATTTTACGTCATTTACTGTAATGTGATTCACAGGATATGCAATGTTGTTATGTTTTACGTCGTGTTCTTGGAGTAAGATGTCCCTAATGTCTTCCATTTTTACGTAATTACTAGCTATGGCAGCTGCGTCGTTAGTTTCATACGTACGATTTGTGGCTGCCAGCGGTATGAGTCATTGCCTATTGTCTCTTTGTTGGCGCGCGTCGTTATTGGGGTTTGGAGACCTAACTTCTACAAATTCACCTTGTCGAGAGGGCCCTGCCCTGTTTAAATCCCGCCAGTTCTGATGCAATTCAGGTCTGTCGTTACGATCATATCGTCTGTCGTCATGTCGGTAGTTTACATAGTTTCTTGTTTGTCGGTCATGTGGTGGAGAATTTCTCCCGGAATCGTAACTGCGCGCTGGACCGTTGCGTCTAAAGTTATTCTGTCTCCCTTGATAATATTTATTTTGGTTCCCATATTGTCTGTTTCTCTGATTGTCTCTGTGATAGTCATTACCGCGGAGAGGTGATCTTTCCCTGTAATTATTACTAATCTGCCAACGGTTGTCATACGGCTGGTGTCTGTTTTGGTCACGATTTGCGTTGTGAGAATAGCCTTGTCGTGTCCAGTTATAATTTCTTTAATCACGGAATTGCGACGGATGTGACCTGTAATTGATGTGTTCCTGTTTTCGCGTTCCGCGATTGTCAGTGTCAATTTCTAATTCTTGTAAGAGTCCCTGAAAAGCTTCAATGTCGTCTTTGCAACGTCCTGCCAAAATAATATGTCGTAAATGTTCAGGTAATTTGATTAAGCAAATGCGGATGAGTTCTGAGGGGCTGTATGGGTTTGACAGGTACTGATTCATGTGTAACATGTCTTCAAAATATTTCACAAGACTGGAAAATTCAGATTGTTCGAAATGTTTCATTATAATGCTATGTTTTACTCGGTCTTGTGTAGCTTGAGACCAATATGCTGAGAGGAAGGCATGATAAAATTCTCCTTCACTGTGACAATCGTGAATGACCGATCGCATTCTTACAGCTGGTTCATTCTCTAAGTAGCCACACATAAATTCTAATCTGTGTTCTAACGACCAGTTGGGAGGAAAACAATGAGAGAATTGATGGAGCCATGCTTGTGGATGAATGTCGTTGCCAGAATTCTTAAATGTTTTGAATTTACGTGTAGTAATGAACAGCTTACAGTCAAAATCATCATGTCGGCGAGTCGCATGTCGGTCATTGTTACGTCGTTTCGGCGGTTCCATCTCAAAATTCGGTGTGCCTTGCCAATTTCTTTCATAATTTCCGAAGTGTCCTGTGTTATTATTTTGTGGTTGTTCCGTATTTCTAAGTCCCTCTTCCCGTGTTGGAGTGTCCTCTGAAATATGTAATTTTTGTATTACTTGTGCCAACTGATCTTGTACATCCCGGATTTCTCTTTTGTGTTGCGTATTAATTTGATTCTGATTTTGTTTGAATTTCTTAATTTGTTGATACTCTTCTGTGTCAGTGATGACTACAGGTCTTGTGTCATTCAGATCATCATCTACCTTTGTAGATAAGTTAGTGAACTGATCCGAAAGTTCGGTTACTTTCTCCGATAGTGTACTTATTTCTTCAGTGTGTTTTTCTGAACCAAGTTTCAGAGTATCTACTGTGTCCTTTAAGTTTTCCTGAGTTTTTGCAAGTTGCGTATCCGAATCAGTAGATGCAACTGAGTCAATTTTAGCTTGCAAGGTGTCGTGATTTTCATGAACAATGGTTTGCAGTTCTTTTATGGCTGCTTCGTGATTCTGTAATGCATTTTCATGCCGCGAAAAATAGGTTGAAAATGCTCACAAATTTGTGTTTTTACTTCATTACAGACTTTTTGACATTTCGATTCAATGTTATGTAACTCAGTAGTTAAATCTTCACGTGTTTGTTCAAGTGTGGTGTCTAACTTTTGAAGCTTTTGCTGTGTTTGTCCATTGTGTCTAACTGTTGCTGTATTTGTCTCTGGTGTTGTTCCATTGTGTCTAACTTTTGAAGATTTTGTTCCATTGTGTCTAACTTTTGAAGATTTTGTTCCATTGTGTCTAACGTTTGAAGCTTTTGCTGTGTTTGTCTCTGATTTTGTTCAATTTGTTGCATTAGCTGTAATAGCTACGCTTTTCGGCAGTGCATTTGCACCGGCAACATTCACATTTTGACAAGCAGAAAATGTGTCTTGACTTATTTGAGAAAACGGTGAGGACGCAAAACCTGAATCTACAGTATTTGCAAAATTGTGTCCTGTCATTTCGGATTCCTGAGGCGAGCTGTTGCCGAGCGATCGATCGATAAAGCTTCCCTGTTGATTAATTGTTTCACTGCCTACGCCATTGTTTGCCGCCCGCTCCATTTCCCTATGCACAATCACCAAATTACTATGTTGAACATTAGTTAATTCATTAGACGGTGGCGCTAACACACTGCTTTTGTCTTCACTGTCATTTCTCAGTTTACTTTGGAGCCTAGTATTACGTTTTTCACACGCCATAATAGTACAATATTTCACACGATAACACAGAAAAGCACAATTTGAAGAGCAAAATAAGATAACACATTAACATAGCAATGGAAATAATGTCTACTTAATTGCAAGTGCAGCTGCGAAATACTTGGTGCAAATCTACATGCATGTTACAACTGTTTTACTGTACAACAATGAAAAACTACAATTACAATGGAAATTCTCTCTATGATTACGCGCTAGCAATAAACAAAGGCTACGCTAATTACACAAACTACAAGAAAAAAATCAGAAGATCCCAGTGAGGTATCCTCGGCTAAGGGTCGACATATGAAACGTCCCCTTTTGAAAAATTATACAGGACTATGCTTAAACTGACACACAATATTTTTTTAGCGCAACGCAATCTGACTTTCAATAATCCCTACAAAAGAATGGCCCTGACTAACATTAACCTATACCTTTCACAAATCACTTACCTCACAAAAAACTTCGTTACTCGAACTACTGCAATACAGCGAGCGCCACTACTGCCAGCTAAATAAAAGATTCAAACTACGGAAGGCACTAACTACTGATAGGCATAGTTAGCAAATGAAAGATTTTAATAGAAAACAAACAATGTATTTACCTTAGTAGTCATAATATATATAGCAGTTCATGACATCCAGTCTTACAAATTTCAAAACTCCGCCATCTCTCCCCCCACATCCACCACTGCTGGCGGCTCACCTCCAACTGCGCAACGCTATGCGCTGTTCACAGCCAACTGCCCAACACTACAATGGCGAATATTACAACAATGCAAACCAGCCACAGACTGCACACAGTACAGCCAGTGGTTTTCATAAAGAGCGCTACGTGGCGTTACCAATAAAAAACTAAACAGTCTACTTACAAGGACTTAACAATGCTTTTAAATCGAGCAGCTCACACACGGATTCATAAGCGCTAACAAATGTAATAAACGAGTCAATACAACACGATGTTACGAAACCAGCTTGTATTTTAGATGAAACAAAAACAAAGCTCGAATCATTTATTCTTTCCAATACTACTGATGAGAACAGAAATGAAGCAGAAGGCAAGCAACATATACCGAAGAGCCAAAAAAACTGCCTAATATCGTGTAGCCCCCCCCCCCCCCGAGAGCACGCAGAAGTGCCGCAAACGACGTGACATGGATTCGACTAATTTCTGAAGTAGTGCTGAAGGGAATTGACACCATGAGTAATGCAGGGCTGTCCATAAATCCGTAAGAATACGACGGTGGAGATCTCTTCTGAACAGCACGTTGCAAGGCACCCCGTATATTCTCAATAATGTTCATGTCTTGGGAGTTTTGTGGCCAGCGGAAGTGTTTAAACTCAGAAGAGTGTTCCTGGAGCCGCTCTGTAGCAATTCTGGACGATTGGGGTGTCGCATTGTCCTGCTGGAATTCCCCAAGTCCGTCGGAATGCACAATGAACATGAATGGAGGCAGGTGCTCGGACAGAGTGCTTACGTACGTGACACCTGTAAAAGTCGTATCTAGACATATCAGGGATCCCGTATCATTCCAACTGCACACGCCCCACACCATTACAGAGCCACCACCAGCATCAACAGTCCCCTGCTGACATGCTGGGCCCATGGATTCAAGAGGTTGTCTCCATACCTGTATACGTCCATCCACTCGATATAATTTGAAACGAGACTCGTCCGAACGGACAACATGTTTCCAGTGATCAACAGTCCAATGTCGGTGTTGACGGGCCCAGGCACCGCGTAAAGTTTTTTGTCGTGCAGTCATCAAGGACACACGAGTGGGCCTTCGGCTCTGAAACCCCATATAGATGATGTTTCATTGAATGGTTCGCACGCTCACACTTGTTGATGGTCCAATATTGTAATCTGCAGCAGTTTGTGGAAGGGCTGCATTTCTGTCACGTTGAACGATTCTCTTCAGTCGTCGTTGGTCCCGTTTTTGCAGGATTTTTTCCGCCCGCAGCGATATCGGAGATTTGATGTTTGCGTGTGTGTGTGTGTGTGTGTGTGTGTAATCTTATGGGACTTAACTGCTAAGGTCACCAGTCCCTAAGCGTACACACTACTTAACCTAAATTATCCTAAGGACAAACAAACACACCCATGCCCCAGGGATGACTCGAACCTCCGCCGGGACCAGCCGCACAGACCACGACTGCAGCGCCCTTGACCGCTCGGCTAATCCTGCGCGGCATTTGATGTTTCACCGGATTCCTGATATTCGTGGTACACTCGTGAAATGGTCGTACGGCAAAATCCCTACTTCATCGCTACCTCGGAGATGCTGTGTCCCATCGTTCGTGCGCCGACTATAACAGAAGGTTCAAATGCACTTAAATCTTGTGTAACCAATCTAAGAACTGCGCCAAATACTTGTTGATACAGGCATTGCCGACCGCAGCGCCTTATTCTGCCTGTTTACATATCTCTGTATTTGAATACGCATGCCTATACCAGTTTCTTTGACGCTTCAGTGTATTTATGATACAATTCAGAAACAAGAACTGGTAATCAGAAACACAATGTGATGAAACCAGCTTCTGTTGAAAACGAAACAAAAGTGAATATGGACGACTTTAATCGTCCAGAAAGAAAACGGGATGATAACGGACTGTTAAACTTCAGCTCTCCAAGCAGACTGGCAGCGAACCAAAGTCTCGTTACTGGAAGTCCCTATACGAGTTTCGAGTTTGATCCCAGTGGCAAGCAGCCGAGGGAAGGGGTTAATCGGTGCTCTCTCGCAGATCGCCGCGCACAGCATTGCAGCGGTCCTATTTAAGAAAGGCACTTAAAAAAATAAAAACAGTCGTGGTAGCTCTTTAACTCTCAGACTGAAATTGGTTATGATGACAGATTTCACCGAGTCACTGCGTAGCACAGTCCGAAGCGCACAGGGCACACAAACCACAGCAGGTCTACGTCACCGCCTGAGGTACATTGGCACCGACATCTGTGGATTCCGCCGACGACCGACCTCGGCAGAAGATGGCGTCTTTTCCAAATCATTATACTAGTACGTGCGCAGTCACAGTGGAGCCGATCTCATCGCCCGAACGTGCAAACCTCGGACGACATTCGGTGAAATTCATATCGGTTTTCTTCCGTCGAGCTGGGCGACGTTCTCGCAGTATGGACTGTAAGAAATAGATAAATTTCGTCCAAGAAAGAAGAAATTTATGGCATCCTACGGATGAAAAATATAATTGGGACATAGTTCGAAATCTCTGGGTTGATGTAGTTTTGAGGCCACTTCACATACATTAGTGACGCAACAGTGCCATGACCGGCCCGTTACACCGCCGACATGTTTAATGGTATTTTTGTATGAATTTAAAGGGCAGTGTTCACGCTCACCCCTGGTGTGGCCGTGACAGTTCAAACCATTTTCCTGCCAACGCCGTACAGTAACCGCCGTATTTCTTACGGCCGATAATTTCTCACTTCACGGCCATGGCGCGGTCAAGTCGTTGTGTTGCAGTACAGCAATTTTTCGTCATAAACATGAATGGCGAAAAACTTACTGAATTAGTGCCCAACTATCCTCACTTGTATGATCACTCCAGTCCCAAATTCATGGACTCAGAGCTAATTAATACACTGTGGTATAAGTTAGGAGCAAAAATAGAAACAACAAGTAAGTACATACTGTATATTTATGAGTTAACGTCAATGAATACAGCCAGCTACGTAAAAGATTGTTGTTTAAGAGTGTTGGCTACAGCTGTAACATTCTCTTTCCATATGCTCTGACATCTATGGCAATATAATTACAGTGAGTGTCTAC
Source organism: Schistocerca nitens (assembly GCF_023898315.1). Taxonomy (NCBI): domain Eukaryota; kingdom Metazoa; phylum Arthropoda; class Insecta; order Orthoptera; family Acrididae; genus Schistocerca; species Schistocerca nitens. Next base: position 141,567,838 of record NC_064622.1, on the reverse strand, counting down.
AAGAGGTAATAAAGCTATGGAGAATGTATTTGTGTAACTGGAGAATGTCTTTGTGAAATTACACAATAGCAATCCAGTTTTAGAAGGGGCCTGAATAGAAACGTGTTTCCCATCCACATGACCTATAATGTTACGAAAAATGCCGCATTTCATAAAAAGTGGCAGCGGCAGCTGCTGCTACTTTCGAAAATTCCGAACGTTACCCCTGAATGAATGTGAGCCACACATCAGTCGGAGGACGTCGAAACAGTGACGCGACTCCGACGGATAGGAGCACGGCGGCAATAATACGAGCGAAGAGTTAATTCTCAAAAGAAAGAAAATGAAAACTAAAGTGATAAAAGCTGTAGATGAGATCTTAGCGGAGTTCCAGAATCAACTAAAACGAAAAAGGGCGTCAGCCACAATTACATCACAGGTTAGAGACAAAACGTGGGCGCTCGCACTAGGTCAAGCAAGGCTTTATGGACAAAATGAGCTCAGAACAGAAAACGCCACACTCAGAAACGAAATAACGGTTACAAACGCACCGTATGCCCAGGAACGCATTCAGCTCCTGGAACAAGAAATACCAGAACTCAAATCCGAAGATCAAAGACTTAAGTCGGAAAACAAACCCCTCTCACTCATTTGCAGCGGTTGCGGCTGCAGGTCCGATCGCAAAACTTAAAAGCAAAGTACAGGAACGCATTCAACAAACAAAAGCTAAACAGTCCAAACACTTTTCTTTCAATCAGACACCAAGCAAGATGCGAGAACCATTAGAGAAACCACAAGTAAAAACAATTAACCCAAAGCAAGACAAATTAAAAATTATATCAATCAGGTCAACAGCAAACACCGTTATAACTGGAACAGAATCACAAGTAAACAGCACAGCTTAAGGCCATTAGGAAGTGAAGAAACCAATAAGTTCAGACCCTTGTTGGCAGTGCACCATGTCTCAACATATTTAAGTGATCAGGAATTCTTAGAAGAACTCTACAAAATAAACCTGAGTGAACACATTACTGCCGGCCGTTGTGGCCGAGCGGTTCTGGGAGCTTCAGTGTGGAACCGCGCGACCGCTACGGTCGCAGGTTCGAATCCTGCCTCGGGCATGGATGTGTGTGATGTCCTTAGGTTAGTTAGGTTTACGTAGTTATAAGTCTAGGGGACTGATGACCTCAGATGTTAAGTCCCATAGTGCTTAGAGCCATTTGAAGTTGAACACATTACTAAAGACGAGTTCGGTAGCGAGACTATAATGAAATTAAAAACAGGACAAAAGGGCAAAAGGACAGTAAACAATATTCTAGAAGTGCCGCCAAGAGTACGACTACTTATGCTTCAAAAAGGAAGGGTTTTTATTCATTCTGAATCTTTGTATATCAATGAGTTTGTTGCTGTAGAAAAATGTTTTAACTATTGGGGCTTCGGTCACCCATCGAAGCGTAGTGACAAGGATCCAGTATGCGGGAGATGTGCGAAACCGGGACACAAAAAGTCAGACTGGAGGAGGAGAATCCTGTAGGCTGTGTACCATGCAAACACAGAAACAGGACATACGATAAGACATGGGGGTCAGACTGTCCTACATATAAACAGCTCTACGAAAGACAAATAGAGCGCATTGAGTACGATTTTCTAGACAACGTCCATTAATAAGGAGTGCTACCATAACTTTCAGAAACCCAACCCCTTAAATAAGCAGGAACAGACGTAACTAATAACACAAACAGGCAAAGATACAAATCGCCGTCGGCTAGGATGAGAGGTTGGCGGTGAGCCGTTGCCTGGCGGTAGCACATGGGGATATTAGAACCCCCAAATGCAGATACTAATATCACTGTAATACCTCAGTTGTGGGAGACAATACAGTTTAGGTACTTCAGCATTACCAACTATATAGACGATATGTGCATGCAGGGTGCAATTGAATATGAAGTTATCAGGCACCTGAAATATCCCATGTTTGATTGAGCCATCTTCCAGGTTGGTCTCCTTTTACGAGTTGACGAACTGGAAGACAAAATACTGCGAGATAGTACAGAGAAATATAACGATATCCTTGAACATCCTGAGAATGAAAATGTCACTGAGTTCACAAGAAATCCAACACCACAGGGAAAAACAAAGAAAGACAATTGTACACTACCCGCGCAACAAGTAGAATGTAATACAACCAAATATAGACCCTATATTACACAATTTCGTTTTGTCTTCGGGGGTGGCGAACACAGTCACTACGAAAAACAAAACAGTAATGTAGCTGAACAGAAAGACACATCCTGTACCAGCACAATATCAAACGCAACCACCCCAAATGGCTCTGAGCACTATGGGACTCAACTGCTGAGGTTATTAGTCCCCTAGAACTTAGAACTAGTTAAACCTAACTAACCTAAGGACATCACAAACATCCATGCTCGAGGCAGGATTCGAACCTGCGACCGTAGCGGTCTTGCGGTTCCAGACTGCAGCGCCTTTAACCGCACGGCCACTTCGGCCGGCTGCAAACACCCCAGAAACGGACATACAACAGTCACCTTTCAGGAGCAAGTCCCCGGTAGAGATCAAAAACAACAAGTCACTATCAGGGGAAATGCTCAGCGAAAACACATCAAACTCCACACTACCAGAAACCAGAAAAGACATGCTACACTACAGAATTAATGGAAATCGGAGCAACAAACAAACAGTCAACAACACCAACAAGACACAATCAAGAACCCCAAGCTGAATATCGTTTATCACGTAAACTACGAAAACTTACAAGCTTACCTACGGTTTAGCAGACTAGAAAACAAGGATATATTTCAAACGGCTCTTCGCTTTGTAATACGAACTAAGCATGAAAACGGGGATAAAATCTGCTTCCCAACTACAGAACAAACTGACAGGATGATCCTAAGACTTGAAAATTTCCCAACGAACCCCAAAGAACTGTGTAAGCTGTTAAGAGAGGGCCGGCAGGTGTGGCCGAGCGATTCTAGACGCTTCAATTTGGAGCCGCGCGACCGCTACGGTCGCAGGTTCGAATCCTGCCTCGGGCATGGATGTGTGTGATGTCCTTAGGTTAGTTAGGTTTAAGTAGTTCTACGTTCTAGGGGACTGATAACCTCAGGTGTGAAGTCCCATAGTGCTCAGAGCCATTTGAACCGTTTTGTTAGGAGAGGCATGTGTGCGAAAGGGAGAGGGCCTAAACCTAGAGAAAGTATATAAGGACTTCGTGAAGCACATGAACACGTGTTTCTGGATTTTAAAGAAACCACACCCAAGTGTTTTTCCTTCACTAGATATCCCTTCTAAAGGTAATACAATTAAATTGCCAGGCAGTACCCTAGTAAACATGGAACTAGGTAGGCTCTTAAAAGAAACAAAAGCAGACATCGCCTGCGTTCAGGAACCTTTTCTGCGAGGCGGGAAGATTTCAGGGCTCCCCTTACATTACATCACAATAGCAGGAACACCAGACGCGAAAATCGCAATACTAGTAGTTAATAAAACCTCACAGTAACACAGATCACCCAGGTTTGCTCTGAACACATTGCCACAGCAGAAATAACAGACGGACAATATATGGCTCATGTCGTCTATTTACGCTCAGTGCTCGTATGATATAGAACCTTTCTTAGACAAAATAAAAGACATTGCACTACACTCAGAAAGAAAAAGGCTTCTCATTCTAACCGATACCAACGCAAAATCCCCCTTGTGGAACCGAGACCTATCTGACGACAGATGGCAACTAGTGCTTGACGTAGTAAATGAATGCAACTTCTTCCTACTGAATTAGGAGGGTCAGCCACCTACCTACCGCGGAGACGCCGGTGGTGTAAGTAACATAGACCTTTCTCTAGAGAACGAAAAATCTCTTCCACCAGTCAACACATGGAGGGTATTAGATAGAGCCACACACAGGGACCACAACACAATCGTCATAACCACGGACAGATATGCCAATACGCATAACATGGACTATGAACGGCAGCATTTACTCATAGGAAGAGCCGACTGGCAAAAAGTTCGAGATATTGTTGAGGCGTCGTCAATACACACTGTTCAAGGCAATATAGATTACAAAACGCATGTACTGACAGAGGTCCGACAAAGAGCACAGGAAACAGCTATACCACGGGCAGAAACTGGGCTGGGACAGAAACAACCGTGGTCGACAGAACTGGCAAGACTAAGGAAGGATTCACGGGGCAAAAGAAAGTACTACCAACAAACAAAGACAACTCCTGCAAGACAGAGAAGACTTGGCCTGTATCGTGACGCTAAATAGAAATACCAAAAACAACTAAATACAACAAGGGAAGACTACTAGACCAATTTTATCAAAATCCAGCTGCAGAACGACATCTGGGGACAACCATACAAGATAAAACAGAACGAGTTAAGACACCGACAGTTCCGTCAACACTAAAACAAGCTGACGGCCTAATGACCAGAGGATGGAGAAGCACAGCAGAATATCTTCTGAACAAGCTCGTGTCAGATGATGACCCCCATAAGACGAACGATAACACGCTGACCTAAGAGAAAGGATAAGGCAACCATAAATCAGTGACAGTGTAAATATGCCATTCGCGCAAGAAGTCGCGATGGCAATCCGCAGGCTTAAAAACCGAAAAGTACCAGGCCCAGACAAAATACTTCCAGGAACATTAAAACAAACAGTAACGCAGATCACACCTTTGTTACTAATATGTTCAACGTGGCACTACTAACAGGCAGAATTCCAAACCTCTGGAAAACTGCTAATCTAGTAATAATCAGGAAATCACAAGACAAAGAGCCAACAGAGCCCAAAACGTACCAACCTAACTGCCTCTTAAACACTCTCGACAAGGTACAGGAAAGGCTCCGGCGTGACCGTTGACAATAGCACAGATGCCTCCTACACCTAACGCCCCATCAATTCGGCTCCAGGGAAGGCAGATCAATAGAAGACGCCGTCAATCAACTGACAGTTACAAATAGCTTCAGCGACAAATACGTGGCCGCCATACTAATCGACATAGCCGGGGCTTTTGACAACTTGTGGTGTCCGTACCTCTTCACCAGGTTAAGGGAAATGAAGCTATCAATTTCCCTCTACAATAGCCTCCTCGACTACTACAGAGGCAGAATGACGGAGTGGACGTCTGGTACACGAAGATTCAACACAATTCAGTACAAATTACCTATTAAGACCACAAGGATCTACCACATTGCGATATTTGAATCCATCGCATGCTTCGCCGCAAGTGCTTGGGCTCACAGATTGAACATACAGACTAACAAGACAGTTGCAAGACGAGGTCAAAGTAGTGTACTGCTGAGAATGAGCTGAGCCTTCAACACCACATCACTAGAGGCACTTTGCGTTGAGATGGGGACCTGCCCTATAGACATAACAAAACGTTACTGAGCTGCACTTTACTGGCTTAAGACGGTCAGGCTCGATGAAGTCACCGAAATTTCGGGAACCATCATTATGAACAAAACACAAATGAAACGGATTCAAACATGGCAGAGATAGTGGGACGCATCCGACAAGGGTCGCCGAGTACATTCTTTCTTTCCCGATGTACGCGAAAGATTACAGCTGAAACATGTCGACCCAGACCGGGGGATGGTCCATTTCCTGGCGGGCCACGGGCCGTATCCGTTACACTTAAACCGCATGGGACTAAGTAACGAAGAAGTTTGCCTTTGCGGTGAAACTGGGACGCCAGGACATATCACACTGCTATGCAACACCCTAGCACAAGTGAGATCTATACAGAACGACAATGACATTGCCAGAAAAATACGTAATCCCGATGATTAAAACACAGTAAATTGCGTAGCCTATATTGTATCGAACACTCTGCAGCGCCAAACCCCATATGGAAGGAGATTTAAACAAGCACAAACAACACAACAAACCACATGGGAGCACACAAGAACGAGCACAGATTCGGAAACCGAGAAAGGAACGCAAAGCGAATATGACTCAGAAGGGATCAATACGTAAGGGACCCAAACCAACAACGCATGACACTGTAGGCCACAACACAGTCACAAACAACACAACAGGCAGTAACTGTCATAAAACAAAAAAACACCGACGCCACATTCTAAGACAATAGTAAGAAGGTAACGTCGCTTGGGAGGAGAAGGCTGGGAGAACTTTTATTCCGATGCTCCTCCTGCCCAACGACATATTGCGTAGTGTTTAAAGTATACTGCACACGAGCAGTAATTTATTACTCGTCTCACTGTGTGTGGACAGAAGTCTACAGTATTCAAAGATACAGTCAATGAATTTTATATTTCAAATATATTTTCTGTATAAAGTATGTATAAAAATAAAAATGTAATGCATAAGCCCTACTAAACCGCGCAGAACCTCAGCTGGATTCAAAACTAGGCGAATACCAAGGTGGGTTCAGAAAAGGTAGATCTCGCGTAGAACAGATCCTTAACTTGAAAAACTCAATGAAATATTTACATAGTACTTCAAACAAAAGTTATGTCATCACGTTCGTCGACTTTAAAAAAGCATATGACCGTATAGACCGAGAATCCCTTTTTGAAGTATTAGCAGAATTTGGACTAGATCAAAAGACAACAAACATCATGAAAGAAACACTCACGGAGACCAAATCCAAAGTAAAATTTATGGGAGAATTGAGCACAGAATTTGAAATAGACACAGGAGTACGACAAGGGGATGTACTGTCCCCAGTGCTCTTCAATTGTGCTCTTGAAAAAGTTGTTAGAGAATGGAAAGAAGCAGGTGCACCAGCACACAGACTGGGACCAAGACATAAGGGCATAGAATTACACTGTTTAGCATTTGCTGATGACATGGCACTGATCGCACAAGACATTACTGATGCACGGAAACAGCTAGAATTATTACAAGAACAGGCAGCTAAAATAGGATTACAAATTTCATTTGAAAAAACAAAATTTATGACTGACGTCAAAGATGCACCTTCTGATCTCATAATTGGTAATAACTACATCTCTCGAGTAAAAGAATTTAAATATTTAGGTGAATGGATTGCAGAAAATTGTAATGAAAAGAAATCTGTCAGATCAAGAGTCCAGAAAATGGAGACGGCGTTTCAGTTAACAAAAAACATTTACAATAAATAGTCTCTCGTGGAACTGCAAAATACGACACTACACAACAGTAATTAGACCCGAAGCTCTCTACGCATCTGAGACACTAAACCTTCAACACAGAACACTAAAAGAGGAATTAGAAGAGAAAGAACGTAAGATAATGAGGAAAATCCTAGGACCAAGAACTAAAGATGGGGTACATTATCCAAAACCCAATGCAGAAATTGTTGTTGTTGTTGTGGTCTTCAGTCCTGAGACTGGTTTGATGCAGCTCTCCATGCTACTCTATCCTGTGCAAGCTTCTTCATCTCCCAGTACCTACTGCAACCTACATCCTTCTGAATCTGCTTAGTGTATTGATCTCTTGGTCTCCCTCTACGATTTTTACCCTCCACGCTGCCCTCCAATGCTAAATTTGTGATCCCTTGATGCCTCAAAACATGTCCTACCAACCGATCCCTTCTTCTAGTCAAGTTGTGCCACAAACTTCTCTTCTCTCCAATCCTATTCAATACCTCCTCATTAGTTACGTGATCTACCCACCTTATCTTCAGCATTCTTCTGTAGCACCACATTTCGAAAGCTTCTATTCTCTTCTTGTCCAAACTAGTTATCGTCCATGTCTCACTTCCATACATGCCTACACTCCATACAAATACTTTCAGAAACGACTTCCTGACACCTAAATCTATACTCGATGTTAACAAATTTCTCTTCTTGAGAAACGCTTTCCTTGCCATTGCCAGTCTACATATTATATCCTCTCTACTTCGACCATCATCGGTTATTTTACTCCCTAAATAGCAAAACTCCTTTACAACTTTAAGTGTCTCATTTCCTAATCTAATTCCCTCAGCATCACCCGACTTAATTTGACTACATTCCATTATCCTCGTTTTGCTTTTGTTGATGTTCATCTTATATCCTCCTTTCAAGACACTGTCCATTCCGTTCAACTGCTCTTCCAAGTCCTTTGCTGTCTCTGACAGAATTACAATGTCATCGGCGAACCTCAAAGTTTTTACTTCTTCTCCATGAATTTTAATACCTACTCCGAATTTTTCTTTTGTTTCCTTTACTGCTTGCTCAATATACAGATTGAATAACATCGGGGAGAGGCTACAACCCTGTCTCACTCCTTTCCCAACCACTGCTTCCCTTTCATGCCCCTCGACTCTTATAACTGCCATCTGGTTTCTGTACAAATTGTAAATAGCCTTTCGCTCCCTGTATTTTACCCCTACCACCTTCAGAATTTGAAAGAGAGTATTCCAGTCAACATTGTCAAAAGCTTTCTCTAAGTCTACAAATGCTAGAAACGTAGGTTTGCCTTTTCTTAATCTTTCTTCCAAGATAAGTCGTAAGGTCAGTATTGCCTCACGTGTTCCAACATTCCTACGGAATCCAAACTGATCTTCCCCGAGGTCAGATTCTACCAGTTTCTCCATTCGTCTGTAAAGAATTCGCATTAGTATTTTGCAGCTGTGACTTATTAAACTGATAGTTCGGTAATTTTCACATTTGTCAACACCTGCTTTCTTTGGGATTGGAATTATTATATTCTTCTTGAAGTCTGAGGGTATTTCGCCTGTCTCATACCTCGTGCTCACCAGATGGTAGAGTTTTGTCATGACTGGCTCTCCCGAGGCCATCAGTAGTTCTAGTGGAATGTTGTCTACTCCCGGGGCCTTGTTTCGACTCAGGTCTTTCAGTGCTCTGTCAAACTCTTCACGCAGTATCTTATCTCCGATTTCGTCTTCATCTACATCCTCTTCCATTTCCATAATATTGTCCTCAAGTACATCTCCCTTGTATAAACCCTCTATATACTCCTTCCACCTTTCTACCTTCCCTTCTTTGCTTAGAACTGGGTTTCCATCTGAGCTCTTGATATTCATACAAGTGGTTCTCTTCTCTCCAAAGGTCTCTTTAATTTTCCTGTAGGCAGTATCTATCTTACCCCTAGTGAGACAAGCCTCTACATCCTTACATTTGTCCTCTAGCCATCCCTGCTTAGCCATTTTGCACTTCCTGTCGATCTCATTTTTGAGACGTTTGTATTCCTTTTTGCCTGCTTCATTTACTGCATTTTTATATTTTCTCCTTTCATCAATTAAATTAAATATATCTTCTGTTACCCAAGGATTTCTAGCAGCCCTCGTCTTTTTACCTACTTGATCATCTGCTGCCTTCACCACTTCATCCCTCAGAGCTACCCATTCTTCTTCTACTGTATTTCTTTCCCCCATTCCTGTCAATTGTTCCCTTATGCTCTCCCTGAAACTCTCTACAACCTCTGGTTCTTTCAGTTTATCCAGGTCCCATCTCCTTAAATTCCCACCTTTTTGCAGTTTCTTCAGTTTCAATCTGCAGTTCATAACCAATAGATTGTGGTCAGAATCCACATCTGCCCCTGGAAATGTCTTACAATTTAAAACCTGGTTCCTAAATCTCTGTCTTACCATTATATAATCTATCTGAAATCTGTCAGTATCTCCTGGCTTCTTCCATGTATACAGCCTCCTTTCATGATTCTTGAACCAAGTGTTAGCTATGATTAAGTTATGCTCTGTGCAAAATTCTACAAGGCGGCTTCCTCTTTCATTCCTTCCTCCCAATCCATATTCACCTACTATGTTTCCTTCTCTCCCTTTTCCTACTGACGAATTCCAGTCACCCATGACTATTAAATTTTCGTCTCCCTTCACTACCTGAATAATTTCTTTTATCTCGTCATACATTTCATCTATTTCTTCATCATCTGCAGAGCTAGTTGGCATATAAACTTGTACTACTGTAGTAGGCATGGGCTTTGTGTCTATCTTGGCCACAATAATGCGTTCACTATGCTGTTTGTAGTAGCTAACCCGCACTCCTATTTTTTTATTCATTATTAAACCTACTCCTGCATTACCCCTATTTGATTTTGTATTTATAACCCTGTAATCACCTGACCAAAAGTCTTGTTCCTCCTGCCACCGAACTTCACTAATTCCCACTATATCTAACTTTAACCTATCCATTTCCCTTTTTAAATTTTCCAACCTACCTGCCCGATTAAGTGATCTGACATTCCACGCTCCGATCCGTAGAACGCCAGTTTTCTTTCTCCTGATAACGACGTCCTCTTGAGTAGTCCCCGCCCGGAGATCCGAATGGGGGACTATTTTACCTCCGGAATATTTTACCCAAGAGGACGCCATCATCATTTAATCATACAGTAGAGCTGCATGTCCTCGGGAAAAATTACGGCTGTAGTTTCCCCTTGCTTTCAGCCGTTCGCAGTACCAGCACAGCAAGGCCGTTTTGGTTAATTTTACAAGGCCAGATCAGTCAATCATCCAGACTGTTGCCCCTGCAACTACTGAAAAGGCTGCTGCCCCTCTTCAGGAACCACATGTTTGTCTGGCCTCTCAACAGATACCCCTCCGTTGTGGTTGCACCTACGGTACGGCCATCTGTATCGCTGAGGCACGCAAGCCTCCCCACCAACGGCAAGGTCCATGGTTCACGGGGAGGAAAAAATATATAAAATATATAAAATATATAAAATATATAAAAATATCTCCAAAATAACAGACACAATGCGCATGAGAAGAATCCAATTCATGGGGCACTTAGAAAGAATTGACTCAAACAGGTTAACGCACAAAATCCATACATTTTTAAAGAACAAAACCACAAGACCGAACTGGTACAAACAGACGGAAAAAGACCTGTGAGAATTATGGTCTCCAAATCTACATGATAGAAATGAAATCAGAAAAATCACAAACACACGGGGTTTTGAGGAAGAAGAGAGAAAAACTAACCGACATACATGGTCTACGCAACGAAAGCTAGCTCATTCGTTGTTTATGAAGGAATACTGGGCGAAAAGGAAGGCCAACAAATGTTGATTACGCGTGGTCCTAAGTGATCCATCCGCGAAGAAGAAGAAGTAATGCATAAGTTCTTTAAGGAATAATGCATTCAAGTAGCAACGAACTATATTCTATTTCTACTAAAAAATTTAGAAACATAAATGTATTTGACATGTAAAGCTAAAATTCCTGTATTCCATGTACGAAATGCTCAATCAGTATTTAATCTGTATAATACCAGGTGTATGTATCTAAGGTATCACAAAGAATATACCACAACTACCAATAGTAGGACAAACAGCTGCTGAGTATCATGTAGTGTTCTGACTTGCAACACTCCCAGTAATATACCAATCCAGACAGACACAGAGAGCATACATAGGCACAAACCATTTCAGATGAGAATAGATCGAGGTTCTACCGAGACCTTCTCATCTGAAATAGGTAGAAATAGGCCATTATCAATCAACATGCTACTTAGACTATATCACACATCCAAATGCAGTATATCACTTCCCTCTACATATTGCAAATTTTTTCGCCCCATTCATTGTATTACATTTTCTTGTTTTTTATTATTCTTTGGCATTTGCATTTTATAAATTATATTCTCATCAACTAGGCAGGAACAAATTACTGTATATGGAACCATTCTAACAATTGTTGAGCATTCAATTCGCTGTAACCTTAGAGAAATCTTTATATATTATGTTCTTTATATTATATAAAAAAAGAAAAAAGCTTCAACAACTGAACACCAATAAGATTTAACAATGAGAAGTCTTTGCTTTTAGATTTAGAAGAATCTGACCCACCTTACATTTCAAGGCGGTGGGTTACTCCATACTGATAATGAAATAAATAAATAAATAAATAGGGAAGTACGACTACTCGATAACTCGATTCAGTCGAGTCGACTGACGAAAGAGATGAACGGATAACTTGCAGGCTAACTGACTGGCGGGTGCGGCGCCGGTGGCAATGTGAGCGGCCCGGCAAGGGTGTGGTGGAGGGAGAGGGGGGGCACGTTTCCCCCCACCCCCACCCCCTCATATGTATCCGCACTGCGACCACAGCCCGGTCACGGCACTGTCGGGTGATACGTGTGAAGCGTCCTTTAATGGAAACTACGCCGTAGGCAAAATCTTTATCAGAAATTTTAGGCGTAAATTACAACGTTAAAGAATAATTTTTTTTAAGTGAGAAACGTGGCATATCTTAAGTTACTGTAGTGGATCTTTTTTAGACTGAGATGGGTGAGCATTAGCTGTCTATGAATTATAATTGCCACTTACTGATGTTCTTGTGCCTGTAGGGTGGTGATTCTGTTATTCGAGATATTTTGCAAATGTGGCGAAAGTGTTTCCCATTTTTTCAGAGCTTTAGGTTTCAGAGTATCTTATTATAAATTTTACTTTTGTCTTTCACACGTATGCTGAAAAGCAGTCATCGAAAGTTAATTGACATGTTTCTGGTTCGCTGAATTTGAGGTTGTGTAGAATGTTTGTAATTTTGCTTTTCACAAGGAGACGGCACGACCGTGGGGTTCGGGATTTGTCCGAAATTTTGTATGTTGAAAGAGGACCCCTAACACCTCACATGCTTAAAATATTAGGACGCACTACACGGAAAATCCCGAGAAAAATCGATCCGAAGTTTCTTAGGTGCCGTATGAGTATAAAATGTTAAACCATTCCCGAGTCGCCGTTTGGCCTACATGGTTAGCGCTCAGACCGTTACGCTAGAGATCTCGGGTTCGATTCCTCCTCCTGCACTTTTTTTTTCTTCTGTTGCTTGCAAAATTGCAGCGCATTTTTAGAGGAGAATCGTGAAATTAATTCCCTAGAAGATTGTATAAAAATTCATTCTATAAATCACCATCAATTACCGTCACCAATATTCCGAGACATGATTCAATGTTCCTGGTTTGCCTCAAAATCATCAGAAACTCAAAACATTTTCGTAAATGTTAATGGGGCATGTTTTTGTACAGATTTATTGCAAATGCCCTGTGATTTTAAAAAATCCGCTTTCATATGTTGCGCAAGATGTCACAAAAATTATTGTTTTGTTTGTTTTTACGATAATTACCACTGCGGTTCTTGTTTATAATTATTATATGTATAAAAATTGAATGTTTCCCAATCGACTTTGTTATTCTGATTAAAAACCCAATGTTTTTTCTTCATGTACTTTACAGTGAAAAATGGAAAACCCACCACCATGAATTGTGTTGTTGGACATAAAGAAAATAATGTTTATTGAAGAATGTAACTAATTTGTTAAAGATAATGTAGGTTTGGGAAACTTTCTGAATGATTGGTGGAATAACAAAAGAAAATGAAACAGAAGAAAAAAATGTGCCAGAGGAGGAATCGAACCAGAAACCTCTGGCGTAATAGTCTGAGCCCTAAACATCTTTTTTTTCTTTTTTTTTTTGTCATAACATTCCACAGTAGTACATAATTTTCTACTTACATTTAAAAGTAATAAAACAAACTAAACTTAATTACAGGTTCCTTGGCATTTTAGAAAAAAATCCAAGTCTAAACCAGATAGTGATGTTCGTCATCCCTTGATCGTATTTGTTTTTCAAAGATCAAATTGTCTCTCGTTTCTTCATGTTCTGAATCGCATCATCGAAAATGGAGTTCACATGACTGTTCTTCTGAGGAAGTTGGCGTATGTATCATAATAATTATTCATGCTTAGTAGCTTGTGATACTGGTCAGAAATGTACGTCCAAAAATCTCCTTCGCTCCTTTCTTTACTGAACAGCAGGTAAAATACCGCGTGTCCCTTCAACCAGTTGACGGCATTTTTCTTCCAGATGGGGTATAGCTCTTCTTCCGGGTATAAGAGGCACGCTAGCGTTATCAAATACGGCGGTTTTCTCTGCATAGCTGCTAATTTTTTTCTGATTGACAACCATATATTATTCGCATTTCCACAGACAAATTGATGTTCATCTGTATCAATCAGGTTGCAAGTGGTACACAAAGGGGAATCAGCCAGATGAATGGAATGTAGTCTGGAGTTCGTTGGAAATTTCCTGTTCACAAAGTAGTACCACAATGACCGCACTTTTGTTGGTAAATACGGGTTGTGTATGTTCCTCCAGATATCATGCCAAGAGTGACCGACGTATTTTTGTTCTATGATGTTCTTGGTCTGAAAGTTCATTAAGTTTTGGTATATTTTCTTGACTTTGATGACATCTTTCTCGGTATGTAGTTATATTCTACGAAGAAATGTTTTAGGTAGTAAAGTTCATTTGGGATGTGCTGAACGTCTATTGGGGCGTCCTGGCTGGCCGGCGCTATTTCATTTAACAAGAATGCGGTGACACTGTCGACTGACCGCTTCCATAGTTTATATGTTTTACAGACGTACAGTGCTTGTGCTTTATTGTACACGTCTGTGAGATTCAATCCTCCGTTCTCAATCGACAGAGTCAATGTTGGTACATGACTTTGAAGATGTGGCCGCGGCTGACGAAGTGGCCAAAAGCAGCCAAAATCCTGTTCGCCACTTCCCTCGGCATTGGCAGGGCTTGCGCCACGTAATTTAATTTAGAGGACAAATAGATGTTGACGAGAGCCACTCTTTGTATCTCATCAAGAGTACGGAGATTGTGCTGACGTATACAGGCACGGATGATGTTGAGGATTCTTCTGTAATTAACTGCAATGGTCTGCCGAATATTCCTTGTATACTCCACCCCGAGACATGTCATGGTGACGATTTCCTTTATTGGCCCATGAATGGGAACTCCTAATCCGCTTCCAATATTCATTATGCCAGACTTATCTGTATTCAGTGTCGCACCAGATACTTGTTCATATTTGTTTAATATGTCGAGTGCTTTCTCTATCTCGTCGTTGTCTTTGACAATAAATGCAACGTCATCGGCATATTCCCTGCAGACAATCCTACGGCCGCGTGTAGTGAATCCTTGTAGGTTGTGGCTCAGGCGAAAAAGCAATGGCTCGATTGATATTGCAAAGAGTGACATAGACATCGGGCACCCTTGTCGCACCGAACTTTTCATTACAATGGGCCTACTGGACTGACCATTTACCATAACTGTCGATGTTGACTTCTGCAGAAGATTTGTAATAATGTTGATAAAACCTTACGGAAAGTTCATGGCACGCATGGTGTGAAAAAGGTAAGCATGATCGACTCTATCGAACGCTTTCTCAAAGTCCAATGATACGATGGCGCATTTTATTTTACAGGTGCGGTAATGGAAATAATATCTCTGTAGTCGCACAGTGTTTGGTAAATTGATCTGTCTTTTCCAACGCTCGATTGATGGGATCCAGTGACTGTGTTCAATACTGATTTTAATCTTTCGTTTATGATGCGGGCAAATATTTGACAGTCCGAATTTAGGAGAGTGATAAGCCTAAAATTTGTTACAGATTTTCCTGCAGGATGTTTCGGGATTAGAACAATGGTTCCTTCTAGGAAGTCGCGTGGGACGCCATTGGCGGGATTCATTAATTCGTTACAGATACACGCTAATTTGGGAATCAACTACCTTCTGAACATTTGATAAAACTCCGCCGGGATTCCGTCAGGCCCAGGAGACTTATTTTTCGGGCTTCGTGTTATAGCGTCTGCGACTTCTTCTTCTGTAATTTCAGTTAACAAGTTGTTTGCTTCTACCCGATCGAGCCCGCGTGTGAATCCCGTCATGATGTCATTGTCCACAGGGATATCCATTGTCATTTTGCCTAATAACTCTGCGAAGTACTTGTGAATTTCGTTCTTGATGTCACTTTGCTGCGTCACTAACCTGCCGTCAGAAGATCTTAGTTCGGTTATTATTTTCCTGCGTTGCCCTTTCCTCTTATTAATCACATGATATATAGATGTTTGCTCTCCTTTTAGAGCATCGTGAAGTACTGCTCTTACTTGATGACCTTCCAGCTGTTTCCGCTTCAGTCCGAGAAGTTTAGCCTGAATCCGTTTTATTTCCACGTAGTTGGCGATTACGGACGCATCAGATTGATGTAGGTCACGAAGGACTTGGAAGTAATATTCTATCGTCCGTTTTTGCCAAACACTTTTACACTGTTACATAGATCCTGTCGATGTGACCAGCGGAATGATTCGTAATACAGGTATGAGTGAAACCCGGCAATGCACCGTTCTTGAGCTCCCAGGTGTCAATTAAGCGGAGTTCTGTAATTACGGCTCCGAGTTCTGCACAGTTATTAAAATGCGGCGTCTGGTCTTTTGGAGACAGCACACAATTATAATCACCTCCAAAAATGATATGCTCGTAGCGGCCACCGAAAATGGGAACTATATCATCTTTATAAAATTCAGCTCTTCGCCTCCTGTTCCCGGTGCCAGATGGTGCATAAATATTTATAAAACGCGTATCGTGAATGGTGACAGCTAGACCTCTGGCGTTTACCAGTTTCTCGACATCTTTGATGATAATTCCTTCTTTGGCGAGTATCGCAGTTCCAAGGTCACTGTCGCTCCCTGGATTTACAACTGCATTGTAACCTGTGATGGCATCCAGTCTAATATCTGTTACTTCTTGTAACATAATAACATCAATATCAGCGGCGTCGACCATGTCTTGCAAGTTCTTAAGGTTTAAGTCGCTACGGATCTTGTTTAGATTCAAAGTCCCGATTCTATAAGCTTGTAATGAATTCATGATTAATTAATTGGCTCTGAGTACTATGGGACTTAACTTCTAAAGTCATCAGTCCCCTAGAACTTAGAACTACTTAAACCTAACTAACCTAAGGACATCACACACATCCATGCCCGAGGCAGGATTCGAACCTGCGACCGTAGCGGTCACGCGGTTCCAGACTGTAGCGCCTTTAACCGCTTGGCCACACCGGCCGGCGATTAATTAATTCATGATTAATTAAGTAAGTATACAAGTCGTTATGACCCATTGTCGACAAAGCCTAAGGTTTTCCACGTAATGGCCGAGACGATGTCTCGTCCCTCATTTGCTTGTCTTTCTGCACTGGAATCTTTCCTCCTGGTAGGTGAGACTTCCTTCATTTCCTCATCTGCGGGAAATTCTTCAATGTCATCTGCCCAATTTTTCGTATCACTGCGTTGAGACAACTCTATCTCTGGCCCACGTTGAGATGGAGTTCTGTTCTTTGTTTCTTTACTTGTGGACCGTTTCGTTTCGCCATCCTGTTGCGTCTGCGTTTTCACTTTTCGAAACTCGTCTTTTCCCGCTGTATGCGGGGTCTGTGGGTCTACGTCAAAATTGACGAATGTCATACCACTGATTTTGCTTCCAATTTTTTGTGCCTTTTCACGCACTGATTGTACCTTTTGAGGAGCGTCAGGTGGAGCTATCCTCCGTTTTTTATGCTTTTTGGGAAGGGATCCGGATTTCTGTCGCTCTTCAGTCTCGGAAGCCGTGCTGGGATCTTGTGCAGCATCCTCGTTCTCGTCTCTCTGTACATCTTGCTCAATAGTTCCGTCATTTTTGGAAAGACATCCTGCTTCTGTGATGGGCGCCGCTTCAGGCGACGGAACGACAGTCGTTACTTCAGTAGAGCTAGTGGTCGCTGACAAGTTTTGGTCGTCGTCTTTTCTGTCGCCACTGCTCTCCACAGCGAAACTCGATGTCGTTACAGTGTGGCCACGGGTGGCCGTAGCATATGTCACTGGTAAGGTCTTCATCGTACCTGCGTCACTCTCCTCTGTATACATTCTGAACGTACGTGTCCAGTCTGTCCACAGCCGGAGCAAGTACGCGGCTGTCCATCATACATCACAATAGCTCTATAACCGCATACGTAAACATACGAGGGAATATGCTGCTGAAGATCTATTTTTATTTGCCTGACACCATTTAAAACTGGAAACGTTTGAAAGAGGGTCCACTTTTCCACAACATTACTAATGACCTTCCCATATGCTTTGAGGACGCAATTAATTTGTTCCGTAGTTATTTCAAAGGGAAGTTAAAAAATACGGACTGTTCTTATCCCGAAACCTGCATGATCTACTTTGACATCACCGACGTTTCCATCACAGTGATTAAATTTAAAAGATCCTCCACATCCTTCAATAATCCTATCACAGCATTTAGCATTCACCATCTTTACATAAACTGTGCTACTCACAATCGATAAGTGGAACCCAATTATATCAGTGGAACTGAGCTTTACTACACCGTGCAAGAACTGTTCTACTTCGAATGCTTTAGGTCGTGCAAAGCGTTCATCGAACGTGAACTTCAAAGTATCTTTGCGAAGCGGTTGCGTCATATTCATGTTCGATTCATTTTCAAATATACAATTGGCGTGTAAGCCGCAAGAGCGGCCACTTGTCAGCAGGCGGCCGGCCGCAGCGAGCACGTAGACAAGGCCCGTCCGCACAGCTCGCCCACCGAAGCACGACTTGGCGCTGCTCAGGGACTCGTTGACACCGCAAAAACACACGGCAACACTAATTTGTAGGTGAACACACACTAAATTACCTATATTTTTCAATATTTCTCGAGAACCACACGAAAACTGATGGTTGCTGACGTTGGTAACCAGAGATATTATCTAAGACAGACGGCGGCTCGGCAATTCACTAACATTTTATGCTCATACGGCACCTAAGAAACTTTGGATCTATTTTTCCAGGGATTTTCCGAGTAGTGCGTCCTAATACTTTAACCACGTGACGTCTTAGGGGTCCTCTTTCACCACACAAAATTTCGGACAAATCCCCGACCCCACGGTCGTGCCGTCTCCTTGTCAGTATCACCACGAATCATCTCGATTACGTAAAACAACGTTTCTCTCTACAGCTGACATAGTCTTAAAACTCGTTTGTTATTATTCCTGTAATTGAGGAAAGAATGTGCAGTACTCGCCATTTCTTTTCGAGATACAGATAGCTCACTCGCATCATTCGGCCCTCTATTAATAGCAAAAATCGCAATGCAGCACTCCTCTCCGAGCACGGAGGTGTCGGGGCATTCATCTTCCCCACGGCAGTTAAAATAGATTGTAACCTTCGTCATCCTACCAAAAATTTACGAAGGAAATAGGACGCACTGAGAACAGGCTGTCGGCCGATGTGGCCACGTACTCTGGCGACTGCGTCTGCCGACCGTTGTCGGTGCGACTCTGAACGCCACCTGCCTGAAACTCGCGCAATCTGGCGACTCTGGCTGAGTCAGTATTTCCGTGCGTCACACGCGCTGGTGCGGTACTACGTCACGAAGACCTCGGGCGTTCGTTAGCTCTTGCGCCGTAAGCGCGCAGAACGGCTGCTGCCGGAGCAGTCGCGGAAGCGCAGATATCAGATCTGCAGCCAGTTCCCACAAGTCAGCGCGCGCCGGTATATCTGTTCGCGACCAGCGACACCTAGTGTGTGTGTGCGCTGTGGTGCAGTCACAAGCAGGCAGCGCCGCGTCGTCGTAGGGCCACTGATCACCAGTCATCCGACGGACACGAGGTAAGACCTGACCTGCTTTTACACAAGTGTGTATATACATTTCAGAAGTACTAATGCTTGACACACGTTACGCAACAACGTGAACTTGACCATCGTGACGGCATCGCTATGTTTACGCGCGACGAACAGGAATCATAACACTGTACACTCCAACATCCTTACAAGCAGGGCGGTGCCACACGCTATTCGTCTACATGCCGAAGGTTTACATAGGAAAAGAATTAAACATTTACCGGCATCTTGAGAATTTCACTTTGACCACATTTATTCACAGTGTAATGTGTGAGGCGTTCAGTGCACAAGCGAATAAGAAAGTTCTCAGAAAAACGAACATGATACGGTTGACAAGATCCTATGAGAAACATGCATGATAATTACAGGGAAACGTTTACAGCGTTCTAATGTGTTTGAATCATAAAAGATATTTTGTATACTGTATTCCCATACAGAATAAGGGCAAATTTAAGTGGTACTACTTGCTGCATTTGTAATTTTTCCTCCTAGCTATGTAATCATGTAGTTCTCAATTAGTTCGAGCAATCAATCATTCATAATATGAACACAGTCATAGCTCAGTCACTCAAAATGATTCAGAAATTTTACTTGTTAGAATGAAATCAGGCGATGATTCTTCTTCTCTGTAGGCTCGTGCTTTGCGGCAGTCTGCTAATCTGTACAAATAAAGTGCCTCGTATTTTTAGGAGCGTTGTATAATCAGTCGGGAAACCTCAGATCAAGCGGATATTTGGCTTTGATGAAGTTTAACCTTCCGAAGAAGTAATGGAGCTCTTGGATTATTAAATGTCGGTTCGTATCCAGTCGTTCTGATTAACACCTACTATGTCGATGAATATCATTAATTCTCAAATGTCAAATACACACCTTTTGTATGAAGGAGCAATCTATATATTTCCCTTTTAATCGTACAATTTCGTATCAGTTATCTTTTGTCATAAATCTCAATATTCAGATTACAGTTCTTCAAACAATGCTCAGGCTAATCGGCACGAATACAATCTCGGAAGCTTTTTTCTAACAACCACCAGAGAGAGTACTACAAAGAATAGTTATGCGCTCATGGCATAGCTATTGTATGAAACTACTTTGCTCATGGATTCTGCGAGTATGAAGGTAGAAAATTAGTAAACGTCATTCAAGAGTAGAATTGTATCAGAATAATTCATCGGATATAAAGAAATATCACACATTCAAAAGAAAAGTAAAACTTTGGATTTGATTCTTTTGCGCACCGAATTTATTATTCTCATATCTTCCCCTTTGTTCTAGTCTTCAGGTTTTATAAAGAAACAGTTATGAAAATCCCTTTTCTGAAGTACATAATTACAATTTTGTGCCTTCTCTTTGCTCGTAGCAAATATTTCCCAAGAGGAACTTAATGCAATTTAGATTCACTTTCATCTGCTTGCTCTTGCAGAGCAGAGGAAGTTCTTGTGCCAGTGTTACACGGTATGGTATTGAAAACAGGGTGATAACCAGATGGAATGTACAGTAGTAAATCCTCCACGTCCTTTTCCTTCGCTTTTGTTGCTGATTGACGAGTAGTATAAAAAGGGTCCTGTGGATGTTGTGAAAGTAAGTAATGAGATCCCCATGCTTCTTTAAGTCGATTTCGTCACATTACACATCAGGGTTCTGAGGCTTCTTAAACGTAAGGGTAAATGGATATTCTATTTCATAATGTAACCACCTCGTAGTCAGCCATTTGATCCTCTTTTTCTGCACATTATTGAATTCTCCAAGTTTCTGGCAGTTGGAAGTCTGCGAATTTTATTTTAATGAAATGATAATTAAACGAAACCTTCAGCTACCAACAGGTGTTGTTGTTATACCTCTATGGGGACGGTTAAAAATGTGTACCCCGACCGGGTCTCGAACCCGGGATCTACTGCTTGCATGGCATATGCTCTATCCATCTGAGCCATCGAGGGCACATAGGATAGCGCGGCTGCAGGGACTTATCCCTTGCACGCTTCCCGTGAGACACACATTCCCAACTGTCCACAACCTACATTCGTAATGTTCCTAAAGGATATCTGCCAGTTCACTCATTACTCGCGCCAACTAAGGTGACGAATGCCGTAAGAATTCGGGCAAAGTGTGCGCGTGGTCTCGTTCCTAGGCAACGGCCAAAGACATGCAATGCAGGACCGCAGCTGTCGACAAAAACCTGGCGTGCGCAAGGCTCACAAATATCGTTGCTTTATGAACGAGCACAGGTAGTAAACTAGGCAAGTGACACCACCTGTTTGTATTATGATGGCAAGAGAGTTGTTTAGCCTCTTGGAGGCGTAACAGTAAAAATGCATGGTTTGGCATGAAGTAAAGATCTGAAAGGTTCAGAAAAAATAATTAACTGAGCTGACTGGGTTCTGCAGATAACTAAAATAGATCTTTTGTTGAAACATATTTGCACGAGTAACTAGTTAAAGTCTAATAAGATTAGAAGTTGTGAGATGTGGATGCAGTCTCTTAATGGAATTATCAGCCAATAAGTCAAAAAGTGAGATAACGACGTTCCAGGCGACTACAGAGTTATAACTGAAGCCACACAAAGTAAACGCTTAGCAATGATGGTGTGAACTGACGGCAAAATGTTTCGAGAACAAGATATATTTTGCTTGAGTTGGGGAAAAGGCACCAAATGTATAAATTATTAGCTTAAAAACTGCTTCTAAAAACCTATTCATCGTTTTTTCCCAAATCCCTGGAAGCAGTGTACGACAGGACCGAGAAGAATGAAACGTGTGCAACTGTAGCACGGAAAACGTGAGTGCTTTGCAGAGATAATTAGAAATGCGAAGCAGTAGAACCTCTAACAAAGGTACACAGTATCCTCCGAAAATTTCAATTCTGGATTTGGAGTGGTTTTACTTCATAACCCACATCACATAGCAGTCACGGCAAAGAAACTGATATATGAAAAGATTAATAACATACACGCGTGTATTTCACCATTGATCTCGTAATGGAAGGAAAATGAAAGTAGGTCGTTAGATAGGGTGACTGGTGTGATTAACGTAAAAGTCCCTGTAGATAATACAGGGCTATTACAAATGATTGAAGCGGTTTCATAAATTCACTGTAGCTCCATTCATTGACATATAGTCACGACACACTACAGATACGTAGAAAAACTCATAAAGTTTTGTTCGGCTGAAGCCGCACTTCAGGTTTCTCCCGCCAGAGCGCTCGAGAGCGCAGTGAGACAAAATGGCGACGGGAGCCGAGAAAGCGTATGTCGTGCTTGAAATGCACTCACATCAGTCAGTCATAACAGTGCAAAGACACTTCAGGACGAAGTTCAACAAAGATCCACCAACTGCTAACTCCATTCGGCGATGGTATGCGCAGTTTAAAGCTTCTGGATGCCTCTGTAAGGGGAAATCAACGGGTCGGCCTGCAGTGAGCGAAGAAACGGTTGAACGCGTGCGGGCAAGTTTCACGCGTACCCCGCGGAAGTCGACGAATAAAGCAAGCAGGGAGCTAAACGTACCACAGCCGACGGTTTGGAAAATCTTACGGAAAAGGCTAAAGCAGAAGCCTTACCGTTTAAAATTGCTACAAGCCCTGACACCCGATGGCAAAGTCAAACGCTTTGAATTTTCGGCGCGGTTGCAACAGCTCATGGAAGAGGATGCGTTCAGTGCGAAACTTGTTTTCAGTGATGAAGCAACATTTTTTCTTAATGGTGAAGTGAACAGAAACAATGTGCGAATCTGGGCGGTAGAGAATCCTCACGCATTCATGCAGCAAATTCGCAATTCACCAAAAGTTAACGTGTTTTGTGCAATCTCACGGTTTAAAGTTTACGGCCCCTTTTTCTTCTGCGAAAAAAACGTTACAGGACACGTGTCTCTGGACATGCTGGAAAATTGGCTCATGCCACAACTGGAGACCGACAGCGCCGACTTCATCTTTCAACAGGATGGTGCTCCACCGCACTTCCATCATGATGTTCGGCATTTCTTAAACAGGAGATTGGAAAACCGATGGATCGGTCGTGGTGGAGATCATGATCAGCAATTCATGTCATGGCCTCCACGCCCTCCCGACTTAACCCCATGCAATTTCTTTCTGTGGGATTATGTGAAAGATTCAGTGTTTAAACCTCCTCTACCAAGAAACGTGCCAGAACTGCGAGCTCGCATCAACGATGCTTTCGACCTCATTGATGGGGACATGCTGCGCCGAGTGTGGGAGGAACTTGATTATCGGCTTGATGTCTGCCGAATCACTAAAGGGGCACATATCGAACATTTGTCAATGCCTAAAAAAACTTTTTGAGTTTTTGTATGTGTATGCAAAGCATTGTGAAAATATCTCAAATAATAAAGTTATTGTAGAGCTGTGAAATAGCTTCAATCATTTGTAATAACCCTGTACTCTTGTTAAATAATGCCATTAATGAAGAAATTTAGCATACAGTAATCTGTCGTAACAGTAGATGAGTTGTCAGTTGAAGATAAGCCTATTTCGAGAAGGAAGGAAGGAAGGAAGGAAGGAAGATTAGTGTGACGTCCCGTCGACATCGAGATCATTAGAGACGGAGCACAAGCTCGCAATGTTTCATGGTTGAGGAAGAAAATCGGCGGCGCTCTTTCAAAGGAACAATGCCAGCATATGCCTGGAGAGATTTAGGGAAGTCCCGGAAAACTTATGTCTAGATGTACAGAAGCTGATTTGAACCGTCGTCCTTCCGAATGCGAATCCAGTGTGCTAACCACAGAACTATTTCTGGCCGGAGTGGTCGAGCGGTTCTAGGCGATTCAGTCCGGAACCACGCGACCGCTACGGTCGCAGGTTTGAATCCTGCCACGGGCATGGATGTGTGTGATGTCCTTAGGTTAGTTAGGTTTAAGTAGTTCTAACTTCTAGGGGACTGATGACCTTAGATGTTAAGTCCCATAGTCTCAGGGCCATTTGAACCATTTGAACAGAACTATTCCGTCCTGTCACTCGAAAGGGGATACAGCAAATAAAAATAAAATGTGGCCAAGTATTGTCAGTTTCCGTTACATCATTGCAGAAACTTTCATGGATTTCTTTACACCGATAATGGATAAATAACTCCTTGTGTCCTTTTCCAAGCAAGAGCTCTGAAGATAACGATAAGAATAATAAATCTCTCATTGTAGTGAGGAGTACTAAGCGCCATGCAATTCAGGTTTTAGTAGACTTCGGATCTAGATCATGATTCATCAGAAAAATAGTATCAGCAGGAAAGAAAAGTTAACACCAAGGAGAACTGTCGGCGGATGTAATAGAAAGGAGAGTATTTCAAAATTGCTTCAGGATAAAGTAGATAGGAAGCATTTGGAAACTAATGTCTTAATAGTTTAAAATTCATGAACTTAAATTTTCCGCTAAACTAGTGATTGGTGCTAGTAACGAAAAAATGTCCAACATGTTCTAAAATTTCTTACATGTGAATCAACCATGATTAATGACGGGAATAGTCTGAAAGCTTGTGTCTTGGACATGTATATGCTGAAAAAGATTGTGTGACATGCGACAGACTCTTGATGGTTCAATAGCAATGCTACGAACTTCCTACGAAAGTGAAGAGGGTTTCATCTTAGATTTTAACGAATTCAAAGCTTTACTGACAAACAAAAGATGAACAGAATCAAAACTAGCGTATGGAGAAGCGTTCAGTGTGATAATCAACTGACCTGACGAAAAATCCTAGCTAGTTTTGGTTATAGGTAAAGTGAGTGGAGAGATAAAAATCCGTCTTTACGGTCGCTCAGTGATTGTATTAGAACTGAAAGGAAGATGATACAGGTAAGCCTGAGACTGGATTCAGTCTCCGCTGAGGAAGATGGTAGTACAGTTACTTGTTTCAGCCTTCGCGGTGACGCCGACGTGACGTTTTGGAATAAGTACTCGTAGAACAGATCAACTAATATCGCTCAACAGAGAAAAGACAATTGGGCCTGCCGTTCCTAAAAGCACTATGGTAAAATTTTCGCCAATTCTAGCTGCCATCTATGGTACGTCGCTGGAGAAAAGAATCGTCCCAAAGGATTGGCGACTGGATGAGTACTCGTATTTAAACTGGGCGGAGAAAACTGCCGCCACGTCCGCCGGCGGACTTGCACCCGCCCACATGCCCCCAGAAAGTTTGCGAGCATATTTTGAAACGTCCCCTTTGAATAATTCTACAGGACTGTGCTTAAACTGACACACAATATTTTTTAGCGCAACGCAATCTGACTTTAAATAATCTCTACAAGAGAATGGCCCTGACTAACATTAACCTGTACTTTTCACAAATCACTTACCTCACAAAAATCTTGGTTACTCCCACTACTGCAATACAGCGAGCGCCACTACTGCCAGCTAAATAAAAGATTCAAACTATGGAAGGCACTAGCTACTGATAGGGATAGTTAGCAAATGAAAGATATTAATAGAGAACAAACAATGTATTTACCTTCATATATATATATATATATATATATATATATATATATATATATATATATAGCAGTTTATGACAAATTTCAAAACTCCGCCATCTCTCTCCCCACATCCACCACTGCTGGCGGCTCACCTCCAACTGCGCAACGCTACGCGCTGTTCACAGCCAGCTGCCTAACACTACAATGGCGAGTATTACAACAATGCAAAGCAGCCACAGACTGCACACAGCACAGCCAGTGATTTTCATACAGAGGTGGCGTTACCAAAAAAACCTAAACAGCCTACTTACATAGCCCCCACGCTACCCACAAAAAATTTTACAAATTGGTTTGGGCACTGGCCAATACATATTTGTTAAAAAAATTTTTCACAATTACAATAACAAAGAAATCAAATGCACACACTTATTGATACAATGTTGGTCAAAAGCTAAAATTTTCTCACAGTCCATAAAGACAGTCCTAATCGTTCATCACAGTAAAATATCAGTGTTTTTCTCAAAGTCTGAGCAGTAAAAGAAAATGCACACGGAAGTAGTGGATTTCCATGCAGTCTTGAAGAAGTAGTGTTGTCCTTCCAACGGAAAGACGGTGCTGACTCTTGACATGCAGATAGGTAATGGGCCACAACAGAGCAAACCCACAGCAGAGTCAGTCGAAGTTGAAGAATATTGGTAGGTAGGTCATCACAGAGCAGACCCACTGTAGTCCTGGTAGAGATTACGGTATTGGTGGGCCACCAGAGGTGCAGACCCACTGCAGTCCTTGTAGAAATAATGGTATTGATGGATCATCAGTAGACCCACTGTAGTCCTTGTAGAGATGATGGTACTGGTGAGTCATCAAAGATGCAGACCCACTGTAGTCCTTGTAGAGATGGCCAGCAGCCATCTGTTGTGACTGTGCAGATGCACAATCACCATTGAAGAGTCTTGCGGATAATATAGCAAGTCCATAACCCACCACTTGTGCACTCACAAAGTTTTTTAATTATCCTTAGAACCACCAATGCTGTTATCCAGTCCCTTTCTGAATTATTAACACACATACAAACACTAACAGTCCCTACTTCTCACATATTGTCCATATACTATGACCAACAGAAACGTGTGCAGTGAAATGATACTTAATTTGAAGAACTGGTGTCAATTACAATATTATAACATGAGAATACAATTACAAAGGTACAAAATACATCATTAAAGAACATAACAATACAGATAACATTTGTAGTACAGGTTTTACAACAGAATAGAAATAAACATATACATCAGTGTTACAGGAATTATGAGATAAGTAGATACATAAAAGATCAGAATAAATTTTGAAAGATCAACTTCACACATGAGCATTAAAACAAAACAGAATAAATAATGTCTAAACATCTTTACAAAGAAAATAACATATTGTTAATGCAAATTATATTTGAGGATAACAGTATTCCTCATCATAGTGAATGTAGCTTAGTATTAGAAGAGAAAAAAAATTCTATGAAACAGTACACAGAGACAGGAAGAAAACAAATACACATGGGTACACAAACACATAGTGGGATAACACAAGGAAAGGACAGGGTTTCTTTTACTGCAGTATTTTGCAAACAAAACATTCTTTACTTCTCGGAGATCTCCCTTCGTTCCTCATTATTTCCAAAAAGTCCTATCAATACCTGCTTTCTCTACTCTGTTCATATTTCTTTCAAAATAATTACGGATCATTGTACAATACTCATTTTGGCCCAAAACGTTTTCATATACCTTCAATGCATTTCTTTCCATTCATCACAACTAGTTTCTTATATAGTCTACCCCCTCTTAAGCTAACTTAAATCTACCGAGCTCAGATGCTAAACTAAGGGACGAGGCAATGCAGCAGCACATAAAACAATTAATGCAAACAGCAATGACAAAAAAGTGCAGATTTGCAAAGGAAGCAGCATTTTAGAAATTAGCGAAGCAATTGCAATATTACGACTAATATAAGGCAATGTGCAGCAAACAAGAAAAATAAATCTGGCTTAGCAGAGTAACACAAATTAAAATTCAGTAGCACTATGCCTGGCAAACAGCATAACTTATACCTAAACATGACAAAGTTCAAGCAGAAAAAGTATTACACTAAAAATGGCCATGTCTAATACCTATGTCACATCTTAACACTAGAGTGATGCATCACGATAACTTACTCTACCAAAAAAATTACCAAGTAGTTGAAAAGAAAATTATGTATGCAGTTCCTATTACTAGTCCCTTCTTATTGTTCTTTCCATTCCAAGAGCTCCTTTTTCGAAGAATGTGGATCATAAAGTAATTATTTAATAGATCTGTTGACAGAAAGTGTTCACATTAGCAAATGCATTTAATTTTATTTTATGAAACCAATGCTGCAAGACAGTTGCAAACCAGATATCAAATGAAATAAGCAATTACGCAAACCAAAGCATAAAAATATCATTCAATAGTCATGTGACATTTCATAAGTTAGTAGACATTCTCTCAACTCTCGTAGATATACACTTGTCCTAATCAGGTGTGCAGATGTAAGAATGTTTCCAAGTTATTATTAGCGTGTCGTATTTACAATGCTTTCTACAAAGGAACGTCATTAGCGAGGATAATGGCCTCCCTTTTTTTTTCTACCTGTGCCGCTGAAAAGGGCTCGCAATAATGGCCTTTTCTCCAGGCGTCTGACACAGCTGGGTGCCCGCGACGCATTACGTGCAGGTGGTCACTTAACTTTCGTACGGAAATATTTACGACAGCAGTTTCCGCTACAGTGACAGTCTCATATAAAAATTTCACAGGTCAAGAATTAGCGTTACAAATCTGTAGAAACAAAATCTTATTGATATAACAGTGCCCAAAAAATTTTCGTCGGCATTGTGATACATTCACGCATTTACACCCATTTCATAACTCTTAAAAATTCTCTGCTCATTTCAATAATGTCATCTACCTCAAACGTACTTTAAAATTATGCTCCCTTACCAAATACATCATTCAAAGCTCTCATAGTATCACAATGGTTCCGAAAAAATATGAACAGTTCACAAAGTACAGACAAAATACAATTTCATAAGTGTGAAGTTACCCAACTGTGAAATTGCGTAAACATGACGTTATCCAACGGTGTAGTTACGTAAACATCTGTCACTGACGTAGTAAAAAAATGTTTGTCTCTCTCAGTTAAATGTTCAGATAGCTGTGTAATTATGTGTTAGAGAAATATGGTACCGATGTGTAAAGTTGTATAAGCAAATACCATATTAGCTAGGGCTCCTTGTGCTTGCCAAACACATGGTACACAAAGTAGGCGTGTACCCCCCTGAGGATTAATATAATTATACCCTCAGGTGTTACAGATTACAGCAATGGAATGAAATGTATCACGGAAAACTTTCTTTGCAATTCAAAAATCTTTAAAAATAAATGTTTTAAGTACAAAATTAATCTCTCAAATACGTGTCCTGTAGCACTAAATGTGCGTCTTGTTGCAACATAATATCTGTGGAAGTGTCGTAGTTATCGTCCTCCAAAAGCTAAGTTCTGCAGAAGTCAATGTACTTACCTCATGATAAACAAAAGTGAAATGCTTTGCGTATAGATATCTTAGTTATTACGCTTATTGTTGTGATGAAGAAAGTACTGTGCTGTGACGTATTGTTGTGCCACGGAAAAGGCTGTCTCATTGTAGCTATACCACAAAAGTTACTACTAAAACATGTTTTACTTTCCAGAATAAAACAGAAACCTGTGCAGATATAAAACAGAAACACTGCAAAAGTAACATTGTAAACTGTCACTCATTAGTAGTGTCGTGATAAAATCGTGTAGCTGTCACATAAACTAACCACTGTGTCATCTGGTATCTCACGGAAAGTACTTTAAATCCAGAATGTATTTTCAAGTAAACCAAAATGTTGCATTAGAATCTCATTAGCAGTGCCAGTATGTGTCCTAAGTATGTAAGCCTGATAGTCGTTATGTAATCGTGCAACTAACAAGCAAGAATGTACAAATACAACACTGTGTCGTCTGTTCACTATAAAAATGCATTCGTAACTTCTGTTTAAAAATGTTCCCTAGGTTCTAGACTGGATACTTAGTTCAAACATTGTTGCATGTTAACAGTTACTTAAGTCTAACAAAGCATACTAGTAATGTAAAGTGAAAAGTTATATGGCAAAGACAAAGTTAAAAAGCAGATTATCTTTCTATAAACGGTTTTACATGTGAAATGTGGTGCAAACCTTTACTCTTCCTAGTACGCAGAGTTTCAACTTTAACGCAATTATCATGTGGTATACGTCAGTAAAGAATACTGAAGTTTTTCTCAAGGTTAGCGTCTATGTTATTTTTCTCGGAGCCAGCCGGC
Source organism: Schistocerca nitens (assembly GCF_023898315.1). Lineage (NCBI taxonomy): Eukaryota > Metazoa > Arthropoda > Insecta > Orthoptera > Acrididae > Schistocerca > Schistocerca nitens. Next base: position 141,537,609 of record NC_064622.1, on the reverse strand, counting down.
GCACGCAGCTGCCTGCTGTGCGAGTCATTGTCTGTCTCTTTGTTGGCGCGCGTCGTTATTGGGGTTTGGAGACTTAACTTCTACAAATTCACCATGACGAGAGGGCCCTGCCCTGTTTAAATCCCGCCAGTTCTGATGCAATTCAGGTCTGTCGTTACGATCACATCGTCTGTCGTCATGTTGGTAGTTCCTGTAGTTTCTTTCTTGTCGGGTAAGTGGTGGAGAATTTCTCCCTGAATCGTAACTGCGCGCTGGACCGTTGCGTCTAAAGTTATTCTGTCTCCCTTGATAATAATTGTTTTGGTTCCCATATTGTCTGTTTCTATGATTGTCTCTGTCATATTCATTACTACGGAAATGCGATCTTTCCCTGTAATTATTATTACTCTGCCAACGGTTGTCATACGGGTGGTGTCTGTTTTGGTCACGATTTGTGTTGTGAGAATAGCCTTGTCGAGTCCAGTTATTATTTCTTTCATCGCGGAATCGTGACGGATGTGACCTGTAGTGATTGTTTTCCTGTTTTCGCATCCCGCGATTGTCAGTGTCAATTTCTAATTCTTGTAAGAGTCCCTGAAAAGCTTCAATGTCGTCTTTGCAACGTCCTGCTAAAATAATATGCCGTAAATGTTCAGGTAATTTGATTAAGCAAATGCGGATGAGTTCTGAGGGGCTGTATGGGTTTGAAAGATACTGATTCTTATGCAACATGTCTTCAAAATATTTCATAAGACTGGAAAATTCAGATTGTTCGAAACGTTTCATCATTATGATGCTATGTTTTACTCGGTCTTGTGTAGCTTGAGACCAATACGCTGAGAGGAAGGCATGATAAAATTCTCCTTCACTGTGACAATCGTGAATGACCGATCGCATTCTTACAGCTGGTTCATTCTCCAAGTAGCCACACATAAATTCTAACCTGTGCTCCAATGACCAGTTGGGAGGAAAACAATGAGAGAATTGATGGAGCCACGCTTGTGGATGAATGTCGTTGGCAGAATTCTTAAACGTTTTGAATTTACGTGTAGTAATGAACAGCTTATAGTCAAAATCATCGTGTCGGCGAGTAGCATATCGGTCATTGTTAGGTCGTGTCGGCCGTTCCATCTCAAAATTCGGTGCACATTGCCAGTTTCTTTCATAACTTCCGAAATGCCCTGTGTTATTATTTTGCGTCTTTTCCGTATTTCTAAGTCCCTCTTCCCGTGTTGGGGCGCGAGTGTCCTCTGAAATACGTAATTCTTGTATTACCTGTGTCAGCTGATCTTGTACTTCGCGGATTTCTCTTTGGTGTTGCGTATTAATTTGATTCAGATTTTGTTTCAGTTTCCTAATTTGTTCGCTCTCTTCTGTGTCATTAAAGACTACCGGTTTTGTGTCATTCAGATTATCATCTACCTTCGTAGATAAGTTAGTGAACTGATCCGAAAGTTCGGCTACTTTCTCCGATAGTGAACACATTTCCTCAGTATGTTTTTCTGAACCAAGTTTCAGAGTATCTACTGTGTCCTTTAAGTTTTCCTGAGTTTTTGCAAGTTGCGTAACCGAATCGGTAGATGCAACTGAGTCAAATTTAGCTTGCAAGGTCTCATGATTTTCGTGAACAGTAGTTTGCAGTTCTTTTATGGCTGGTTCGTGATTCTGTAGTGCCTTTTCATGCCGCGAAAAAATAGGTTGGAAATGCTCACAAATTTGTGTTTTTACGTCATTACAGACTTTTCGACATTTCGATTCAATGTGATGTAACTCAGTAGTTAAATCCTCACGTGTTTGTTCAAGAGTTTGCTCCAATGAGTCTAACTTTTGAAGCTGTTGCTGTGTTTGTCTCTGATTTAGTTCCATTGTGTCTAACTTTTGAAGCTTTTGCTGTGTTTGTCTCTGATTTTGTTCCATTGTGTCTAACTGTTGCTGTGTTTGTCTCTGATTTTGTTCCATTTGTTGCATTAATTGCAATAATAATGTATTAGTGTCTGGAATCTGTTTCTCAATGCTTTTTGGCAGTGCATTTTCACCGGCAACATTCACATTTTGACAAGCAGAAAAAGTGTCTTGACTCATTTGAGAAAACGGTGGTGACCCAGAACCTGAATCTATAGTATTTGCGAAATTGTGTCTTGTCATTTCGGATTCCTGAGGCGAGCTGTTGCCGACCGACCGATCGATAATGCTTCCCTGCTCACTAATTGTTTCACTGTCTACGCCATTGTTTGCCGCCCGCTCCATTTCCCTATGCACAATTACCAAATTATTACTTTGAACATCAGTTAATTCATTACTCGGTGGCGCTAACACACTGCTTTCGTCTTCGCTGTCATTTCTCAGTTTACTTTGGAGCCTAGTGTTACGTTTTTCACACGCCATTATTGTCACAATATTTCACACGATAACACAGAAAAGCACAATTTGAAGAGCAAAAATAAGAGAACACATTAACATAGCACTGAAAATAATATGTAGTTAATTGCAGCTGCGAAATACTTGGTGCAAATCTACATGCATGCCACAACTGTTTTACTGTACAACAATGAAAGACAGCAACTACAAAGGAGATTTTCTCTACAATTACGCGCTAGCAATAAACAAAAGCTACACTAATTACACAAAATACAAGAAAAAAATCAGAAGATTCCAGTGAGGTATCCTCGGCTAAGGGTCGACATATGAAACGTCCCCTTGAACAATTCTACAGGACTGTGCTTAAACTGACACACAATATTTTTTAGCGCAACGCAATCTGACTTTAAATAATCTCTACAAGAGAATGGCCCTGACTAACATTAACCTGTACTTTTCACAAATCACTTACCTCACAAAAATCTTGGTTACTCCCACTGCTGCAATACAGCAAGCGCCACTACTGCCAGCTAAATAAAAGATTCAAACTATGGAAGGCACTAGCTACTGATAGGGATAGTTAGCAAATGAAAGATATTAATAGAGAACAAACAATGTATTTACCTTGATATATATATATCAGTTTATGACAAATTTCAAAACTCCGCCATCTCTCTCTCCACATCCACCACTGCTGGCGGCTCACCTCCAACTGCGCAACGCTACGCGCTGTTCACAGCCAGCTGCCTAACACTACAATGGCGAGTATTACAACAATGCAAAGCAGCCACAGACTGCACACAGCACAGCCAGTGATTTTCATACAGAGGTGGCGTTACCAAAAAAACCTAAACAGCCTACTTACAATTTCCGCTATTACGCCGTCCGAAGTGGCCGTGCGGTTAAAGGCGCTGCAGTCTGGAACCGCAAGACCACTACGGTCACAGGTTCGAATCCTGCCTCGGGCATGGATGTTTGTGATGTCATTAGGTTAGTTAGGTTTAACTAGTTCTAAGTTCTAGGGGACTAATGACCTCAGCAGTTGAGTCCCATAGTGCTCAGAGCCATTTGAACCATTTGAACCGCTATTACAATGTAATTCAACGTCTCATGAGTAGTAAAAACACAAGATGGTTGATACTGAGCAAGAAGGTGCATTAGATCTGCAACATTCGTGGATATGACCGTGTCGGTGCTTCATATGGCTAGTCAAGTTGGTTGTTACCGGACAAGTTAGTAGAATACCACACGCTACGTCTGCTTCTCTCAGTGCGCACGCGCCCCAGTACCTTTGGAAACTACTCTTCAGCTAAATGTCCTTCCGTCACTTTTATAAATAAATTAATACTGAAGAATAATAAGCACAGAAGTGTTGAGTATTAATCGTGTTTACTTTGCGGAACAGATTTCGGCCTATAAGAACACGTTCAGACAAACAGTTAAACCGGCTAGCATCATAAGAAGATACGAATAGAACGTTCGTACTTTCTTTTGTTTTCAAAGTTCAGGGCGAGATTCCACGTACCTCCTAAAGAGATTGGTTCAGTATCAGTACATTATAATTTACTCACAGCAATTTTTGAAACGCCTGGTCCGCCATAGTGCAGATGACATGGATATCCATTCATTTCTCTTTAGGCGCCATGCGAACCTGTCCACAGTTAACACACAGCTTGGGTAGTAAGAGGTTTCGTACGGCTGCTCACTCTTTTTAGGGTTCCGTACCTTATTTTGTCAAAAAAAAAGCAGCGCTTGTGGGGTCACTTTGTTACCCCTCTGTCTGCCTGTCTATCTTTGTCCGACTGCTGAAAGCGCTTTTTCTCAGGAACGGATAGACGTATCGACTTGAGATTTACGTCACCGATTAAGGCCTACTATTAGTTGACGATTTAAAAAAGTGAAGTTTTAAGCCAGTGCAATCAAATAATACGGCCATTTGTCACACAATTTGATACTCGCAAACTCAGAAATCAAAACCTGTAGAGTATTTCCCGTTGACCTTAAATCATAAAATTTGGCAAGAAGCAATGTTTCAGACAACAACCAAAGGAAAAAATCCGAAAACCGCGTATCTATATCACTCGTATTTCTTTCATTTTTTATCAGACTAGACCTCTGTCTGCTCGTTTGTTAAGACCTTTTTTCTCAGGAACGTGTAGACGTATCAATTTGAAATTTATGCCAAGTATAATAAACGTTAGTTCCTAAGTCAATGCATTCAAAAGCTACGGCCATTTCCGTTACATTTTTTATGTTTACAAACTCGGTCATCAAAACTTACAGGGTGCTTCCTGTTGACCTAGAATCATTAAATTTAGCAAGTAGCAAGGTTTCATACTACAGCCAAAGGAAAAGATCCAAAAAACGTGAATTTATCTGTCTGTCTGTCTGTTAGGACCTCTGTTTTTCTCAGAAACTGGTAGACGTTTCACGTTGACGTTCATGTCATATACTAAGACTAAGGTCCCTTGGTGGTATAATAAAAGATAGCCTTCAAATCATTGCATTCAAAAGATACGGGCATTTACGTCACATGATTTGATACTCGCAAACTTACTCATTGAAACCTATGCCGTACTTCCCCTTCACGTGCAATCATTAAATTTGGCAAGAAGAAAATTTTCACAGTACAAGTAAAGGGGAATAATCGGAAAATTGTTAATTTGTAATTATACCATACGAGAAAAGTATTTTTGTCATTTGCTATTCGACTGCAGACTTACAATTAGACCATGCTCGAAAGTTCAAATGGTTCAAATGGCTCTGAGCACTATGGGACTTAAAATCTGAGGTCATCAGTCCCCTAGAACTTAGAACTACTTAAACGTAACTAACCTAAGGACCTCACACACATCCATGCCCGAGGCAGGATTCGAACCAGCGACCGTAGCGGTCTCGCGGTGCCAGACTGAAGCGCCTAGAACCGCTCGGCCACACCGGCCGGCTGCTCGAAAGTCTTGGAATCCCTGGGACAGATATGTTGCCAGTCTCCATGTCGATGACAGGCAAAAATAATGGAGTTCATAGATTCCTGGAATGGATGAACTGTCCATACACATAATTAAGCTTGTATGATACCCCCGGTGCGTGAGTCTTACGTAGCTGGGTGGGTCACCGGATCTTTGTCGGACTATATACTCATACACATCAACCCAAAATTGTGAGCCTGAAATTAGAATACCCTAAGTTTTTCAACGAAGCACTTTCATCTACATCTAGAACTGCACTCCGGAAACCGCGATACGGTGTGTTCCTTCACACAGCCTTATTGCTGCGTTCACTGGTACTGCGGGATATGAACTGCTCCCATGAAGTTTCAGTGTAAACTCGAATAACTAATTTTGCCATCAGGTACATTAGGAAAGATAAAACCCTTATTTCAGGTACGGTATTTTTATCTGGAACTCACAAAATAATAAGTTACTGGAATAATTACTTAGATGGATAGACGCACTAAACTCTACTCTCTCGTATTTTTTAAAAACAGCCGTAGCATATAAACAAACAGCGTACAAATTAACAAAAATCAAATTTCTACCAATTTTAGTTTCGAAACTAGAAACGTTCGAAGTTTGGGGTGTGAGCTACTTACCAGGCGGGGCGATAAACTTCTTCGATGCGCTCTTTGAAGTCATTGTCGGTTACTTAGTAGAATGTATCCTTGCACTGCCATATACAGGGCAGGTCGGAATACCAAGCAAACGAGGTTAAAGAGATCCATCAACCACTACACACTTACCTGTTGAACAACGACTTCAAGGAACAAGTACAAATAATTAGAGACGGCGTGGCGGTAAGATAAACACTAGCAAGACGGAAGGACATGAAAGTGCAATACCCCTCGATAACTATGCCAGCAAACGAGGAATTGCCTTATGTCTGTGTCGCGAATACTACACACAGTTTCACAAATACCACCTATCATTGACACAGGAAATGAAAAGGAAAGATTTCCGTAGGAGAGTTAGTTTCTGCGATTTGGCTGTGAACAATTTCATCCTGGATGTCTCACAAAGCGTTGTGTTCTCTCATCAATCCACGCTTACAAACTATGGGCCACAGAAAACCCTTGGTGGGTAAGTCGTCTCAAAGATCCAAGAGAGTGGCCCATTAATATGTGGTGTGGCATCCTCTAAGATGAAATCATCGATACAGATTATTTCGCAGGTGTTCGGACAGGTGAAATAAATCTAATTTTTATCGTTGATAGTTTAGGTCCTCTGTTTGGAAATGTCAGTCTGGACATCAGTGACAGTTCGATGTGGAAGCAGACAATGTTACCCAGCTCATACTGCTCACGATGATGTGCAAGAACTGAAAAACAAATTTCCTGGAAGGAGGTTAGGACGCTGTGGTCCTAGGGAATGACCCACACGTTCGCCCAATTTAACAGAATGAGATTTCTTTCTATGGAGATGTGTAAGAAACGCGTTTTTCACCAAACATCCCAGATGACTTCAAACAGTGCATCGAGGAAGCTTCTCATTCCGTGACGCCTGTAGCTTCATGTTGCATCCGCACCTAAAACTTAGTACGTTTGTAGCTCCTTAACTAAAACTGACAGAAATTTCATTTAGAATCAGTTGTACGTAGTTCATATAAAAACATCAGCTACACATTAGGGAAAAAATGGACCACGTGCGGGTAGGATTTGCGTTCTGAGGGTTCTGTACGTACTTAAGTACGTGTATAGACACTTCATCCATTCTGGGAATCGATAATCTCTTATCGACATCGATACTGGCAAGATAACGGGCTCGAGAATTCCACGACTTTCGAATGTGTTTTAATTTTAAGTTTGAAGTCGGGCAACAAATGACAAAACAAAATTGCTTTTCATGTGATACAATTACAAATAACAGGTTTCTGGTTTTTCCTTTACTTATACTGTCAGTTCTCTCTTATTATCAGATTTAATGATTATACGTCAAGGGGAAGTGTCTTATGGGTTCTAATGAGTGATTTAGCGAGTATATGTCACATAAGTGGTCGTATCTATTGATTGTGTTGACTTAAAAGCTTAACTTTTTTACACCACCAAGGCACCATAAACTTCGGTACGTGACATAAATTTCAACTTGATATGTCTATCCATTCCTGAGAAAACGGATTTTTAACTGACGGATAGTCAGACATACATGTGGACAACAGTGATGCTACAAGGGTTCTGTTTTACCGATTTCTGCACGGAACTCTATAAATAATGTGTCGTTTAAAAAATTATGCTAGTTGTTGTGATTATTAGGAAGATAACTATATAAACTGTTTTCACAACGGCTCAGAAAGAGACTGATTCTCGCCATTACCTACTGAAATAAATACACTCCTGGAAATTGAAATAAGAACACCGTGAATTCATTGTCCCAGGAAGGGGAAACTTTATTGACACATTCCTGGGGTCAGATACATCACATGATCACACTGACAGAACCACAGGCACATAGACACAGGCAACAGAGCATGCACAATGTCGGCACTAGTACAGTGTATATCCACCTTTCGCAGCAATGCAGGCTGCTATTCTCCCATGGAGACGATCGTAGAGATGCTGGATGTAGTCCTGTGGAACGGCTTGCCATGCCATTTCCACCTGGCGCCTCAGTTGGACCAGCGTTCGTGCTGCACGTGCAGACCGCGTGAGACGACGCTTCATCCAGTCCCAAACATGCTCAATGGGGGACAGATCCGGAGATCTTGCTGGCCAGGGTAGTTGACTTACACCTTCTAGAGCACGTTGGGTGGCACGGGATACATGCGGACGTGCATTGTCCTGTTGGAACAGCAAGTTCCCTTGCCGGTCTAGGAATGGTGGAACGATGGGTTCGATGACGGTTTGGATGTACCGTGCACTATTCAGTGTCCCATCGACGATCACCAGTGGTGTACGGCCAGTGTAGGAGATCGCTCCCCACACCATGATGCCGGGTGTTGGCCCTGTGTGCCTCGGTCGTATGCAGTCCTGATTGTGGCGCTCACCTGCACGGCGCCAAACACGCATATGACCATCATTGGCACCAAGGCAGAAGCGACTCTCATCGCTGAAGACGACACGTCTCCATTCGTCCCTCCATTCACGCCTGTCGCGACACCACTGGAGGCGGGCTGCACGATGTTGGGGCGTGAGCGGAAGACGGCCTAACGGTGTGCGGGACCGTAGCCCAGCTTCATGGAGACGGTTGCGAATGGTCCTCGCCGATACCCCAGGAGCAACAGTGTCCCTATTTTGCTGGGAAGTGGCGGTGCGGTCCCCTACGGAACTGCGTAGGATCCTACGGTCTTGGCGTGCATCCGTGCGTCGCTGCGGTCCGGTCCCAGGTCGACGGGCACGTGCACCTTCCGCCGACCACTGGCGACAACATCGATGTACTGTGGAGACCTCACGCCCCACGTGTTGAGCAATTCGGCGGTACGTCCACCCGGCCTCCCGCATGCCCACTATACGCCCTCGCTCAAAGTCCGTCAACTGCACATACGGTTCACGTCCACGCTGTCGCGGCATGCTACCAGTGTTAAAGACTGCGATGGAGCTCCGTATGCCACGGCAAACTGGCTGACACTGACGGCGGCGGTGCACAAATGCTGCGCAGCTAGCGCCATTCGGCGGCCAACACCGCGGTTCCTGGTGTGTCCGCTGTGCCGTGCGTGTGATCATTGCTTGTACAGCCCTCTCGCAGTGTCCGGAGCAAGTATGGTGGGTCTGACACACCGGTGTCAATGTGTTCTTTTTTCCATTTCCAGGAGTGTATTTCCTTGACTTATTATTTTGTAAGCTGCATAGAAAAGCGCCTTATCTAAAACACAATGTATATGGAACGATGCAATAATTTCGTTACTCGCCTTAGAACCTACGCTTTTAACGGCAACGATTTACTAGGTGCACAGTAAATGTGCTATAGCGCCTCCAGCTAGACTTTCGTGAGGATTCGCGTGACACTCTAGCGATGATTTAAAAACTCTATACCGAAATACAAACATCCTTGCATTTTCTTCGCCTCTGTCAATTAGTCCAGCTGACGAACAGTACGTAAGTGTCCAGCTCTAACCTGACAGAGTATTTTGTGGGTTACGTCTTTCGGCGTGGGGTCCACACGTTTCTTCGGATATTCCACATCTAGATGAAGCGCCTCATTTATTGATTAGATGCGCGCCATTGGACCACCGATGTAGTTGACGCCTTGCGTCATTGTAAAAGAGACGAAAGCTCGACTCGTTAGTTAACACTAAACAGTTGAAACATCTAACGTCTCCAGAATCAGATTTTCACTCTGCAGCGGAGTGGGCGCTGATATGAAACTTCCTGGCAGATTAAAACTGTGTGCCGGACCGAGACTCGAACTCGGGGACTTTGCCTTTCACGGGCAAGTGCTGTACCAACTAAGCTACCCAAGCTTGGGTAGCTCACTTGGTAGAGCACTTGCCCGCGAGAGGCAAAGGTTCCGAGTTAGTCTCAGTCTGGCACACAGTTTTAATCTGCCAGGAAGTTTCATGTAACGTGTTGCCACCAGGGTAAAGAAGGGCTGAGGTTAGCTTCGCGTCGGTTAAACGAAACTAGTCAAAAAGTGTAATCGTTGGTTTATCTGTTCCTTAAAATAAATCTGTAAGTGTGTATGTGCGAGGAAAACCGACCGCGGGGTCTGGGGGGTCTTGCCACGGTTCGCGCTGCTGCCCCTATCAAAGGTTTGAGTCCCCCCTCGGGCATGGGTGTGTGCGTTGTTCTTAGCGTAAGTTAGTTTAAGTTAGATTAAGTAGTGTGTAAGCCTAGGGACCGATGACCTCAGCAGCTTGGCCCCATAGGAACTTACCACAAATTTCCATATTTTTGCGAGGGAAACCAATAAAGTAAATGTATTGATTTTTAAAAACAAAAAATACATGAACATTTATATTTTTTTACCTAAAATATGACGCTGCCATGTGAGTGAATAGTACTGCTCCTGGATAAACGCAAACGCAAAGGCGCAGCACGCTTATTACCACACGAACGTCCTGTAATACGACAACACCGAAGAAGGATTCTTCTCAACTGTAGCTTCGTTCTAAAACCGGCACTCTTTTTAGGATTCCGTACTTCAGTCAGTAAAAGAGGAACCCTTATGTGATAACTTTGTTGCCTGCCTGCCTGTCTGTTAAAGGCCCATTTTCTCAGGAGCGGATAGTCGTATCAAGCTAAAATTTACGTCACGTAACAAGGTGTATGGTCTCTTCGCGGTATAATAAATGTGAGGTCCCAAGTCAATGTAATCAAAAGATACGGCTATTTATGTCACATACGCTGAATTTCGCAAACGCATTCTTCAAAACCCATAGAGTACTTCCCATTGACCTAGAAGTATGAAATCTGGCAAGAAGCAAGGTCTCACAGTAAAACTAAAGAAAAAATCCTAAAGTTGCAAATTTGTGGTTTTATCACACTAAAATTTTTTGTCACTCATCGGACTGTCTGTTGCCCGTTGTTATCCGAGTCCAAAATTAAAATATCCTCTAAAGTCTTGGAATTCCCTCGACTGATATCTTGCCAGTATCAATGCCGATAACAGGTAAATCTCATTAGGGTTTTCGATTCCTAGGGTGGATGACCTGTGTATAAAGGTAATTAAGTTTTTAAGCGAGTCCCACTCGCACCTGGCCTGTTTCTTCATTTATTAAATTAACATCCACAATAAGCCACCTAAGTTTCGTGTCGGTTATCGTCATTGCCCAAATAACTGCAAACATTCAGAATCCTCCTCTGCTCGTCAGCTAGATCAAAGAGGTTTTCCGCAGACGGCTTTCCATATGCTGGTTGTCAGCTACCTAGCTGTCGAAATGTTGTAGGGCGCGTATTCTTCCGCCCAGACGTGATCAGTGCGATAGCGAATCCGAGATGGCGGAAGATAGTGGCTTCCTACGAAGGTGTTGCAGCTACGTCCGTGGCTACGGCATGTGTAGGGATGTCAATGACGTCCCCAAATTTCGGGGAATAGTTCCCTTGATGTACAGGCATGTATAGAGAGAAGCTCATGGCACATTGATAACTTCTGCGTACCTTCTCATTATGGATGAGTAAACACCGCGACGAAGACATAAGATTCGACACACTCAGTAAAGATATATTGCAGACCTACGACCAGATAACTTACTGGATCGGAATAAGTGGCGAATACTGGTGCAAAACGCGAAACCAGTGAGCAGGGGGCACCGCTAACAACAACAAAATCTGCTTCGGTATTTTATTTCTATTTTTTATTTTACTTTGATGTTTAGTTCTTTGACTGGTTTGATGCAACCTGCCACGACTTTTCCCATTCTGTTCATCTCAGAGTAACATATATCCCCTACGTCCTCATTTATTTGTTGTATATAATGCAGTATTGGCTTCTTCTACAGTTTTTACCCCCTACCGCTCCCTCAGGAACCGTGGAACTAATTCCTTGATGTTTCAACACACGCTCTACCATCCTCTCCTTCTCGTCTATGATCTACGTATTCATCTCTTCTACAGCTACGTAGAGACTGCGCAACTTACTATACGGTGCGTCGCGAAGGGTACCCTGTACCACTACTATTATTTTCTTTCCTGTTCCACTCGCAAATAGAGCGAGGGAGGGACGACTGTCTGTATGCCTCCGTATGAGCCCTAATTTCCCTTATCTTCCTGTTGTTTTTACGAAAAATGTACGTTGGCGGCAGTAGAAGCGTTCTGCAGTCACCTTAAAATTCCGGTGCTCTAAAATTTCTTAACAGTGCTGCTCGGAAAGAACGTCGCATTCCCTTCAGGGATTCTTAATTAAGTTCCCGAAGCATTTCCGTAATACTTGTGTGTAACAAAACTAGAACCTGTCTCTGAATTGCTTTGACGTCTTTTATTAATCCTATCTGTTTCGCAACGCAAACAATCGAATAGATTTCAGGAATTGCGGTCTCCTTTACAGATGAACCATACTGTCTCGAAATTTTCCCGATAAACCGAAGTCGACCATTCACCTACCACAATCCCCACGTGCTCGTTCCACTTCATAGCGCTTTGCAACGTTACGCCCAGATTTTTAAACGACGTGATTATGTCAAGCAGTACACTGCTAATTCAGTAGTCGAACATTACGCGTTTTTTCCCTACTCATCCGCATCAACTTAAATTTTTTTCTACTTATAGAGCTAGATGCCATTCATCACATTAGCTAGAAATTTTGACTAAGTCATCTTGTATCCTCCTGCGGTCACTCAACATCATCTTCCTACACACCACAGAGTTACAAGCAAACAACAGCAGATGGCTGCTCAGCCTGTTCGCCAGATCATTTATGTGTGTACAAAATAACAGCGGTCCTATCACACTTTCCTGGGGCACTCCTGATGATACCCTTGTCTCTGATGAAAATTTGCCATCGAGAACAACGTACTGTGTTCTATCACTTAAGAAGTCTTCGAGCCATTCACATCTCTGGGAAACTTTTCCACATGTTGGTCCAATCGTTAATTGTCTGCAGTGGGGCACTGTGTCAAATGTTTTTTCGGAAATTTGTAAATATGGAATCTGCCTGTTACACTTCTAACTACCCTACCACAACAAAGGTCAAAAATTAATTATGATTGTAGTGTTGCTCACGCTGCTAAATATTGCAGGCCGGCCTTGGTGGCCGGGCGGTTATAGGCGCTTCAGTCTGGAACCGCGTGACCGCTACGCCGCAGGTTCGAATCCTGCCTCGGGCATGCATGTTTGTGACGTCCTTAGGTTAGTTAGGTTTAAGTAGTTCTAAGTTCTAGGATACTGATGACCACAGATGTTAAGTCCCATAGTGCTCAGAGCCATTTGAATCATTTTTTTTAAATATTGCATTTTCGGGCAACAACAAAGTTGTATTATGTGGCAGGTATCATTAGAGCACAGTTAATAAAGTCATTTCTTGAAATAGTGGATAAACTAGGCACTCATCTTTTCGTGTTTCCCACGCTCGTCTCGTTGTGAACTCATGGCTCAATCGTCGAAAATCTAGGTGGTGATGATTCCAAGCTCGGATGCAAAGAGGCCTAGGTGTTATTCTGAGGTATTCAAAAGTTTTATAAATGTGTTTCATAAACTATTCTTGAAGATTAAACTTTTGCAACTTAGCACAATGGTGCTGTAAAAAAGTAATCAGCACTCCGAAATTAAGTCACACTTCTTTTTTATTACTTTTGTTGCAATATCACTTCACAATATAAAACATACTTGAAAATATCTTCCTCACTGTTAAAGTTCACATTTCATAAACTGACTACAATTTGCGTCTTTTCAACATGACGACCAAGACTTGACTCTCTAATAACAGCTTACACCAAAAAACCAGAGTTACAAGTACGTCAAAGATCATAGTGACAAAAGGAAGAATACACATAAGAATAATATCATTGCGATATATACAGATCGATGTATCAAAGTACCTCTACATTAATGAAATCAAATCTTAATGTTGTCACAGAAATATGTTAACTATTCTACAGAAACACAGTAGAATATTGCTGGTATCGAGAGGTTGAGGTGAGGTGCCGTAATGGTTACGTAATTCAAGTACCATTACACACTTCATCCATCGTTCGCAGTGCATCATGTGAGGAAAGGACAAGCTCGAGTTTCGTACGAGCGATGCTTCCTAGAACCATGCTGATTCGTGGACATACACATTTCTATCTCAAGGAAATTTTATTATCTTCGAACTGAAAATACACTCCTGGAAATGGAAAAAAGAACACATTGACACCGGTGTGTCAGACCCACCATACTTGCTCCGGACACTGCGAGAGGGCTGTACAAGCAATTATCACACGCACGGCACAGCGGACACACCAGGAACCGCGGTGTTGGCCGTCGAATGGCGCTAGCTGCGCAGCATTTGTGCACCGCCGCCGTCAGTGTCAGCCAGTTTGCCGTGGCATACGGAGCTCCATCGCAGTCTTTAACACTGGTAGCATGCCGCGACAGCGTGGACGTGAACCGTATGTGCAGTTGACGGACTTTGAGCGAGGGCGTATAGTGGGCATGCGGGAGGCCGGGTGGACGTACCGCCGAATTGCTCAACACGTGGGGCGTGAGGTCTCCACAGTACATCGATGTTGTCGCCAGTGGTCGGTGGAAGGTGCACGTGCCCGTCGACCTGGGACCGGACCGCAGCGACGCACGGATGCACGCCAAGACCGTAGGATCCTACGCAGTGCCGTAGGGGACCGCACCGCCACTTCCCAGCAAATTAGGGACACTGTTGCTCCTGGGGTATCGGCGAGGACCATTCGCAACCGTCTCCATGAAGCTGGGCTACGGTCCCGCACACCGTTAGGCCGTCTTCCGCTCACGCCCCAACATCGTGCAGCCCGCCTCCAGTGGTGTCGCCACAGGCGTGAATGGAGGGACGAATGGAGACGTGTCGTCTTCAGCGATGAGAGTCGCTTCTGCCTTGGTGCCAATGATGGTCGTATGCGTGTTTGGCGCCGTGCAGGTGAGCGCCACAATCAGGACTGAATACGACCGAGGCACACAGGGCCAACACCCGGCATCATGGTGTGGGGAGCGATCTCCTACACTGGCCGTACACCACTGGTGATCGTCGAGGGGACACTGAATAGTGCACGGTACATCCAAACCGTCATCGAACCCATCGTTCTACCATTCCTAAACCGGCAAGGGAACTTGCTGTTCCAACAGGACAATGCACGTCCGCATGTATCCCGTGCCACCCAACGTGCTCTAGAAGGTGTAAGTCAACTACCCTGGCCAGCAAGATCTCCGGATCTGTCCCCCATTGAGCATGTTTGGGACTGGATGAAGCGTCGTCTCACGCGGTCTGCACGTCCAGCACGAACGCTGGTCCAACTGAGGCGCCAGGTGGAAATGGCATGGCAAGCCGTTCCACAGGACTACATCCAGCATCTCTACGATCGTCTCCATGGGAGAATAGCAGCCTGCATTGCTGCGAAAGGTGGATATACACTGTACTAGTGCCGACATTGTGCATGCTCTGTTGCCTGTGTCTATGTGCCTGTGGTTCTGTCAGTGTGATCATGTGATGTATCTGACCCCAGGAATGTGTCAATAAAGTTTCCCCTTCCTGGGACAATGAATTCACGGTGTTCTTATTTCAATTTCCAGGAGTGTATGTTCAAGAATTCTCCAGCAAACCGATGTTAAGGATACTGGTCTGTAATTTTGCGGGCCCGTTCTTTTACAGGAGTCAAAAATGGTTCAAATGGCTCTAAGCATTATGGGACTTAACATCTGAGGTCATCAGTCCCCTAAACTTACAACTACTTACACCTAACTAACCTAAGGACATCACACACATCCATGCCAGAGGCAGGATTCGAACCTGCGACCTTAGCAGCAGCGCGGTTCCGGACTGATGCGCCTAGTACCGCTCGGGCATAACGGCCGGCGCACAGGAGTCGACTGCACTTTTTTTCAGTCACTTGGGACTTTCTACCGGACGAGAGCTTCTCGCTAAATGGCAGCTAAGTAAGGGGCCAATGCCGTAGAGTATTCGTTGTAAAACAGGACTGGAATTCCATGCACACATGGTGACTTATTTGTTTTCAAATCTTTGAGTAGTTTCTCTACGCCAGGGATGCATATTACCATGACGTCCAGTCGGGA
The DNA here is from genome assembly GCF_023898315.1 of Schistocerca nitens. Lineage (NCBI taxonomy): Eukaryota > Metazoa > Arthropoda > Insecta > Orthoptera > Acrididae > Schistocerca > Schistocerca nitens. The sequence goes on along the minus strand of NC_064622.1, from coordinate 141,521,672 downwards.
GTTTGTGCGATGGTCAAACGATGGTATGTATGAAACTTCCTGGCAGATTAAAACTGTGTGCCCGACCGAGACTCGAACTCGGGACCTTTGCCTTTCGCAGGCAAATGCTCTACCATCGGAGCTACCGAAGCACGACGACTCACGTCCGGTCCTCACAGCTTTACTTCTGCCAGTATCTCGTCTCCTACCTTCCAAACTTTGCAGAAGCTCTCCTGCGAACCTTGCAGAACTAGCACTCCAGAAAGAAAGGAGCACACAGTTTTAATCTGCCAGGAAGTTTATCAGCGCACACTCTGCTGCATAGTGAAAATCTCATTCTGGAAACATCCCCCAGGCTGTGGCTAAGCCATGTATCAGCAGTATCCTTTCTTTCAGGACTGCTAGTTCTGCAAGGTTCGCAGGAGAGCTTCTGCAAAGTTTGGAAGGTGGGAGACGACATACTGGCAGAAGTAAAGCTGTGAGGACCGGACGTGAGTCGTGCTTCGATAGCTCAGATGGTAGAGCACTTGCCTGCGAAAGGCAAAGGTCCCGAGTTCGAGTCTCGGTCTGGCACACAGTTTTAATCTGCCAGGAAGTTTCATATCAGCCCACACTCCGCAGCAGAGTGAAAATCTCATTCTGATGGTATGTATGTACGATTATCCTGCATGAACGACTTCCGCATGGGGTAGCCGCGCGGTCTGAGGCGTCTTCTCACGGTCCGCGTGGCTGCCCCCGTCGGAGGTGTGTGTGTGTGTCGGTGTGTGTATTTGTGTGTGGGTGTGTTGGTGTGTGTGTGTGGGGGGGGTGTTGGTGTGTGTCGGTGTGTGTGTGTGTGTCAGTGTGTGGGTGTGTGTGTGTGTGTGTGTGTGTCGGTGTGTGGGGGTGTGTGTGTGTCGGTGTGTGGGGGTGTGTCAGTGTGTGTGGGTGTGTGTGCGTGTTGTCCATAGCGTAAGTTAGTTTAAGTTAGATTAAGTAGTGTGTAAGCTTAGGGACCGATGACCTAAGGAGTTTGGTGCCAGAAGATCTTTTTACAATTTATTTATATGAACGATTTCTCAAACGCGAAATTCAAAATTTCGGCTTTCCTTTTGCTGTCTTCTGCTGCCACACCAGATTGGTCAGTGTGCTTTGCGATTTTACATGAACGATTTCTTGGCCAGTTCTTTTTTGCGGAGGAGTGACGGACAACTTTCTCATTTCCTATCAGTCCACCTAATTTTCAGTATTCATCTATTACTTCACATTTCAAACGCTCCGATTGTCTTCTTTTCCGATTATTTTCCCGCAGTCCATGATCCTCTTCTGCACAATTCCGCGTCTGCACGTACATTTTCAGAAATTTCCTCCTAAAATTGCCAATGTTTCATACTAATAGACTTATTTTGGGTAGCAATTCCATCTTTGCCTGTACTAGTCTGTTTTTAATGTCCTCCTTGCTTCTTGTGTCATGGGTTATCCCGCTTCCAAGGTAGCAAAATTCTTTCATTTCGCGTATTTGATCGTCGTCAATTTTAATGTTAAGTTTGTCGCTAATTTTATTTCTGCTACGCCTCAATTCCTTCGTATTCCTTCAGTTTACTCTCAATTCTTAGCGTGTGCACAGTTGACTGTACACTGCATTCAAAAGGTTGGGCAATACTTACTCACTGTCACTGCGAATAGCAATGTCATGAGCGAATCTCATATTTGATAGTATTCCGCCCGATCTGATCTTTCCTGTAATTTCCATCATGGCTTTTGTGACGCATTGATAGCGCAGTAGCGGAAAGACACTAAATCACAGTCTCATAGCCCCCGTGCTTCGTTCGTCTTCTTCTTCTTCTTCTTCCATTCTTACTTTTCCATCTTGGATCTTGTATGTGTTGTACACTGCTTGACAACCGCTAAGGATCAACTGACACTTGCTAAGAAACAACTGCCAGTTGCTATGGAACAACCAAAAGCTGCTACGGAACGCCCGACCAGTGATAGTAAAAGGAAATGTGGAGGGCCGGACGTGTTAAGTGCAGCGATGCCTGCGCACTAACGCTCTGTATGCCTGCGACAGTTCATGCAGTACCGTGCTTAACCAAGGAGTTGTGGAACCGATTGGTGTGACATTGCGTGTGGTACGCCAACGTGTCTGCAAGACACTGTTTGAGTGCTTACGAACGTGGACGATGAGTCGGAGGCCCGAAGCCAGTCGAGGTATCACTGCAGTAGCCACAGTAGCTCCGTCTGAACAGGCGTGGGAAGGTCCATTGGTAGCGACCCACCGCCGTGTCATCCTCGGCCAATAGGCTTCACTGGGTGCAGATATGGAGGGGCATGTTGTCTGCGCACTGTTCTCCCAGTCGTTGTCAATTTTCGTGACCGGAGCCGCTACTTGTTAATCAAGTGACTCCTCAGTTGGCCTCAGGGGCTGAGTGCACGCCCTCCCCCCTTCGAAGCAACGCTCGGCAGACCTGGACGGTCAAACTTACAAGTGCTAGCCAAGCCAAACAGCGCTCAAGTTCGGTGATGTGACGGTAACTGGTGTTACCACTGTCGCAAGGCCATTGATGGCCACAGTATTGGGTGTGTCCAAAAGCGTCATCCCACGATTAAAAAAGGCCGCTGTAAACATTCTGGTAGTCGTATACGGTCTACTACACCACAAAATGACCGATACGTAACCCTAGTGGCGAAAAGAAATGGGCATCTCACCCTTAGGCAGATAGCTACAGACCTCGCGACAGCCACCGATAGATGCGTCTATGCCAGAACAATTTTGCGGCGGTGAGATCAGGATGGTTTGCATGCTCGAAAGTGTGTTAAATGCATCCCACTTAAAACACACCATCGTCGAGAAAGCCTTCCTTAGTATAGTGAGGATGCAGTTTGAAGTTAGCAGCAGTGGTTCAGAGTGATGTTCTCCGACGAACCCAGCTTCACTGTGACAAGTGATTCTGGGCACCAGTTAGCGTGGAGAGAGAGAGAGAGAGCGAGAGAGAGAGAGAGAGAGAGAGAGAGAGGGAGGGAGAGGGAGAGGGTAGCGCGTTACCCACCACAGAATGTTCATAAACGCCATCGGTTTGGCCTATGCTTTATGGTGTCGGCAGGCACCGTGCACTATGGCCGAACACAGCTGCATATATCTGCGCGAGATACCATTACAGCACAGCGCTATTACAGGGCAATTATTCTGGATCACGTCCGTCTGTTTAGGGGTACGGTAAGTCCCGGATTTTTGTTTACCCGCCTGCACAGGAGTGCTGAAGTGTCGGACACACTGTAAAGTGTAGCCAGCATGAATAACAGGTACAAAATGTTCATTAGTACCCGAGGAGGGCGTATTCTTACTCAGAGGTCGATATCGACCTTAATGTTGGGAGTCTAAAGTCTGTCAAAATTGAGCGTTATTATGTATGATATCCTGCTTTCCCATGTGGTGAAATCTGTACCATTTTTTGTTATAAATGCACCATTCCACCTCTATTACGTACGTACTGTTTCATGTCATTCATCGTTGCCTGTGTTTATACTTGTCCAAAGATGTCTGTTCCTTACCAATTTCTCAAGCAGTGTACAGTAGGGCCTACAAGAATTATCACAAAAATTTCGTTCGTCTCACACGATTATACATCATTGAATGCTTGTGTAGGTTGACAAATCCTAAAAATGTTTCTTTTCTTACGTCTCGCTTTCATTTTCAACACATCTGAATGTCTCTCTGGTGCGTTTACCTGTACTAAAGCCAAACTGCCCATCTAATACGTACCCAAAATTCGTTTCCATTCTTTTGTATACTATTCTCGTTAGCACCTACATCTATATCATACTCCGCAAGCCACATAATGGTGCCTGGCGGAGGGTACTTTCGGTACCACTATCTGATCCCTCCAACCCTGTTCCACTCGGGAATAGTGCGTGGGAAGAATGATTGTCGGTTAGCCTCTGTATTGGTTCTAATTTCTCGAATTTTCTCCTCGTGGTTAATACACAAGATGTATGTGGGGCGAAGTAATATGTTGTCTGACTCCTCCTGAAAAGTGCTGTCCCGAAATTTCAATAGTAAATCTCTCCGTGATGCACAACGTCTCTTGTAACGTCTGCCAGTGGAGTTTGTTTAGCATCTCCGTAACGCTCTCTCACCAGCTAAACGATCCCGTGACGAATCGCGCCGCTCTTCGTTGGATCTCCTCTATCTCCTCTATCAGTCCTGCCTGATAGGGATCCCAGATAGATGAACAATACTCAAGAATCGGGCGAACAAGCGCCTTATAAGCCACTTCTTTCGTGGATGAGTTACATTTACTTAAGATCCTTCCGACGAATCTGAGTCTTGTCTGCTTTTGCAACTATCTGTTTCACATGGTCATTCCACTTACGGTCTCTCTGGATAGTTACGCCTAGATATTTTACGGCAGACGCTGTCTCCAGCTGTTTGTCATCGCTAGTGTAGCTGTACAGTAGTGGATTTCTTTTCCTATGTATGCGAAATATGTTACATTTATTTACGTTCAGGGTCAACTGCCAGTCTACATCATTAATCAGTTCTCTGCAGATCATTCAGAAAGTTGTTGCTATCTTCTGGCGTTGCTACTTTGGTATAAACAACTGCATAATCTGTGAATAGCCTTGAAGAGCATCCGACGCTTTCTACTACATCACGTTGGCTTCATGAGACATTAAGCTGGTTGAGCGTACGTTCTCTGCACTTATCTGCGCTTGCTACCTTCGGGACTGTGTGGAGGATATTTACAGAAGATAGCCGACAAATTACGACTCACCTATTACCGATTATGGCACCAAAGATTAGACACTGATGATAGTTTACTTCTGATGATAAGCGTACCACGCGGTGCGGGCATAAAGGTCAGATATTGCACAATGTCACCTGTTGATAACTCTCTTTTCATAAAATGTCCGATTGCTTATAAATTACGAAGAATATTTCAAGAGAAAAATTAAAATACTGATACGAGACGTTAAATAATGAAGCAAAATTTTCGGACATGGTTGGAAAAACGACGTTTGCTATTGATATGGAAAATCTGGTAACTATATTTAAAGCTAAAATTTTCGAAAAAGTAGCACTATTAATGCTCAGATATATGTGGAGAATTTCTTCACAACACAGTAGTTCCGTACTAACTGCTGGAAGTATAGAAAGTTAGCTACGTATGATAACACCGCTAAAATCTTGTAGAATATATTTTAGAATATTACACCAGCCTCATATGTGTTTCCATTCATAATGCATAAAATATTCAACCAAGAACCGATGGAACAGCCAGTTACTGCATAGAACATAATTCTGACGGAAAATTTACAGCACAAAGCAGCAGCTGTGCGATAAAAACGAAAGCGGTTTAGACGTATTTCTACATCTGAAAGATGCCTATTCCAAATTCGCGCCAGTCGCATAAGAGTGGCGCTAGATGGCGCCACTGTGAAGATGCAAATCGGGTTTGATTTAAATACAAGATGTAAAGGTCGTGAGCGACTCCCAGAGCGGATTTTTCTCCTCCCCCTCCCCCCCCCCCCGAGTCCGTGCACTCCCTTCCTCAACTGCTTCCCTCCCCGGCCCTCTTTGGCGCGCCACCCATCTGTCTCTCCCCCCATCTCCATCCCTCCCTGCCTTCTTCTCTTCTCCCCCCATCTCCACCCCTCCCTCCCTTACTCTCTTCTCCCCCCCCATCACCACCCCTCCCTCCCTTATTCTCTTCTCCCCCCCCATCTACACCCCTCCCTCCCTTACTCTCTTCTCCACCAATCTCCACCCCTCCCTCCCTTACCCTCTTCTCCCCCCATCTCCACCCCTCCCTCCCTTACCCTCTTCTCCCCCCATCTCCACCCCTCCCTCCCTTACCCTCTTCTCCCCCCATCTCCACCCCTCCCTCCCTCCCTTACTCTCTTCTCCCTCCATCTCCACCCCTCCCTCACTTACTCTCTTCTCCCCCCATCTCCACCCCTCCCTCCCTTACCCTCTTCTCCCCCCATCTCCACCCCTCCCTCCCTCCCTTACTCTCTTCTCCCTCCATCTCCACCCCTCCCTCACTTACTCTCTTCTCCCCCCATCTCTACCCCTCCCTCACTTACTCTCTTCTCCCCCCATCTCCACCCCTCCCTCCCTTACTCTCTTCTCCCCCCATCTCCTCTCCTCCCTTCCTTACTCTCTTCTCCCCCCGTCTCCTCTCCTCCCTCCCTTCTCCCCCCTCTTCTCCCCTCTCTTCTCCCCTCCCTCCCTTCTTCCCTCCTCCCTTGTTTGTATGACCCTGGCATATCCTCTGTTTGTTCATCATCGTCATTGTACTATGTCAGTGTTGTTTGGTGCTGTTCTCCTGTGCGTCAAGAGCAGTGATTTTAATTGTGTGCTGCACTTGTACATAGTGTTATTGTCAGTGATTGTTATGTGCTACGTCGTTCGTCGATACTTTTATGATCCAGTGTGTGGTTTTGTTTTGTGTGCACTCATTTTTTACTATCTCCTTTATACAGTCGCCCCCTTTTTTGTCTGTTCTCTTCCATGATATTCCCCCTTTTTTATATCTATGTACCCATATTCTCTCCTTTGTTATTTTAAATGTCTTCTATTGTATGATTGCTGTCAGCCCGTGCCAGATGGGGCATTGAAATACAATAAAGAAAAAAAACGTCGTGAGCGTTAGTTATCTTTGAGAAAAGCTGATGTTAGCCGAGAATGGCTTTAAGCCGAGAAAGACACCTTTGTCAACACCTCACTGAGTTTGAAAGACTTGATGCAATAATTTACCTACAGCCGTATGTATTGTAGAATTTTTTTTATGAACTTCTTATGTGCTACCAGTTTCGGCATTACATTGATGCCATCTTCAGGCCCCACACGTCGTAGTCGTAAAATCTGTGTCGCCTGGCCACCAAGAGCTGTTGGTTAGCGATTTGATTCACGGATCCAGTTATATGGCTCCTTCCGCATATAGCGATTTTACGACTATGACGCGTGGGGCCTTAAGATGGCATCAATCTAATGCCGAAACTGGCAGCACATAAGAAGTTCATAAAATAAATTTCTACAATGCATACGGCTGTTGGTAAATTATTGCATCAAGAAATACGTGCCAGCCGTTGTCCCACAGTCCATAATGGATCAACAAAGGAGTTTGAAAGAGGTCGTATAATAGGGCTACAAGAAGCTGGATGTTTCTTCTGCGATACTGCAGAAAGACTTGGCGGTAATGTAACCTCTGTGCACGATTGTGGGCAGCGATGGTCACAGGGATCTAGTACGATCGCAAGGTGGTCATACCGAGAGGGAAGGCCATCGTGTTCGACATATGGCTCTGGCGCATCGTACTGCAGCTGCAGCAGCAGTCTGAGCAGGAGTTGGCATCACATTGAGACAAACGGTTGGTTCAAAGACAGGTCTGAGCCAGACACCCTGTAACGTGCATTCCACTGACCCCCAAAACACCGCCATTTGCGACTTCAGTGGTGTCAAGCGAGAGCTTATTAAAGAGCAGGGTGAAGGTCTGTTGTGTTTTCTGATGAAAGCTGGTTCTGCCTCGGTTTCAGTGATGGCTGTGTGTTGGTTAGGACGAGGCGAGTTGAGGACCTGAAACCAACCTGTCTGTACGCTAGACACACCGGACCTGCACCTGCAGCTATTGTCTGGGGTGCAATTTCGTATGACAGCAGGAGCACTGTCGCGGTTATCCCACTCACTCTGACTGCAGACTTGTACATCAATCTGGCGATCGACTTGTAGTGCTGCCTTTCATGAACAGAACTCCATGGGGTGTTCTCCACATACCGCTGTTGCAACCCAACACGTACAGAATGTCGACATGTTGCCTTTGCCTGTTACATCACCAGATCTGTCTCCAATGGAGCACATATGGGGCCCCTCCCATCGGAGGTTCGAGTCCTCCTCGGGTATGGGTGTGTGTGTTGTTCTTAGCGTAAGATTGTATAAGTAGTGTGTAAGTCTAGGGATCGTTGACCTCAGCAGTTTGGTCCCTTAGGAATTTACACACATTTGAATATATTTTGAGCACATATGGGACATCATCGGACAACTCCAGCGTCATTCGTAAACAGCATTAACCGTCCATTTATTAACTGAGTAAGTGCAGCAGGCATGGGACTCCAACGCGCAAACTGACGTCTGGCACCTGCACAATACAATGCATGCAGGTTTGCACGCTCGCATGCAGCATTCTGGCGGTTACACCTGTTATTAACATACCAGCATGTTAACATTTTCAATGGCTTGTCTTGTGCTCACATTCACCTGTGACTTGCAATGTTAATCAGTTAAATATGTTACGTAGACAAATTTATTCCCGAAATTTCATTACTCTACTTTATTTTTTGGTGTTGCGTTTTCTTCCGTCAATGTATTGATCCTACCAAAAATTATCGAACAACAAAGGGATTTCAGACGCGATTTTGAGAACTCGTTTCACAGTTTTATTTCATGACAGAAGCGCTGTGGACTGTAGTGAACTACAGAGGGTATCTATTGTAACTAATAGTGTGGTTGAAATATACTACAATGACAAATATCTATACACACTTCACTCATCTCTACCTCTTTGACGACATGCTATGCTAGGACTATATATATATATAGGTGATTACTCTGCTGTTCACAACAAATTGCCTGGCAGAGGGTTCAATGAACCACACCTTCAAGCTAGCGTCCCATTCTAGAACGGCGCGTGGGAAAAAGAGCACTTACATTTTTCTGTGCGGGCCCTGATTTCTCTTATTTTATCGTTATGATCATTTCTCCTTATGTAGCTGGGTGCGATAGAACGTTTTCGCAATAGGAGGAGAAAACTGGTGATTGAAATTTCATGAGAAGATCCCGCCGCAACGAAAACTGCCTTTGTTTTAATGATTGCCGCTCCAATTCACGTATTATGTCTGTGGCACTATATCCCCTATTTCGCGATAGTACAAAACGAACTGCCCTTTTTTGTACTTTTCCGGTGTCATCCATCAGTCACACCTGATGCGGATCCCACACCGCACAGCAGTACTCCAGAATAGGGCGGACAAGCGTGGTGTAAGCAGTTTCTTTAGTAGACCTGTAGCACCTTCTAAGTGTTCTACCAATGAATCGCAATCTTTGGTTTGCTCTACCCACAACATTATCTATGTGATCGTTCCAATTTAGGTTATTTGTAATTATAATCCCTAAGTATTTAGTTGAATTTACAGCCTTTAGATTTGTGACTTATCTCATAATCTGATCAAAATTATCCAGCCATGTATTAATGAACGTTAATATGGAGAGTGTCTTTTCTTCAGATCTGCTCGAAACGTCCAACTGACTAATTTTATTACAGTGGGAGGAGGAATATCTGAATACTAAATGAAACTTTGTGAAATTTTGCTACGTAACGATGCAGTTGATTAATTCAATTCATTTGTGTTACATCAAACACTCAAGTGGCCGTAGGAAGATTTCATATTTAGTGTAATCGAACTGCGCATTCCTGATAGGTACACGCAGCCTGTCATCTTGGATGGAGAGTCACCGGCAGATGTTAACGTACACTGCCTGACCAAACGTAGCGAGAGGGAACAGAACACACTCCATCCGAGGAATCACAAAAAAGTGTTCAGCCCTTCCTTCGACATCGACTTGTATCATGGATAAGGAGTCCTTAAGGTTTTGCCTTCATCGAATTGATAGGTATCACATGTTCAGAAGTGTGCAGACATCTTTTAGTCCGTGGAATAATGACAGTCCATTTCTCCTCAAGAGTCGAAATTATAATGGGTAGCGATGTTAGAGAGAAGTTGACGTTTTAACCCTTGGAAAAAGGGTACCATTGGGTTCACGTCGAGATTCATGCAAAGTCAGTTCTTTCCTGTAATATTATTGACCACAAACCACTGCGTCGCGGACGCTGCTTTATGACGGCGTACAATGTCATGTTGATGCAGTCAGTCTTGGTTTCCGAACTGTTCCTCTATTTCACACACTACACAATACTGTGAAATGTGTTCGTCTCCTTCTGCATTTCGCGTTTAATTAAACACAATAAGGGGACTACACCTGAAACATTAAAAACAGCCCCCCCCCCCCCCCCGTGCCGTAACACCATTTCCTCTGCACGCTATTGGCACGGCACATGACAGGTAACGTTCTCCAAGGACTCACCTAGCCCCAACTCTTCTGTCGGATTGCCGCAGAGTATAACGTGATAAATCACTCCAAATTTCTCCCGAGTCCTCTCCCCCTTCCTCCATCCTTATGGCCCTCTTCTTCTACCCCTCCTTGGTCCCTCCCTCGCTTGTGGCTTTGCTTGGATTTGTCCTGCGACTCAAAGTCCTCCGTTCTACCTGCCAGTCTTCGTCAACAATTCATGGCTCTTCTTGCCTCGTTTCGCGATGCAGATGTAGTCTACACCGATGGTTCTGTGGTCGATGGACGCACTGGGTTTGCTTTCATCCACGGCGACTACGTTGAGCAGCATTCCCTGCCTTGTGGGAGCAGTGTTTCCACTGCAGAGCTGGTTGCTCTTTATCGTGCACTCGCTCGCCTTTCCTCCTGACCTGTGGAGCCATTTGTCACATGCAGTGACTCCGTGAGTGGATTGCAAGCACTCGACCGGTGTTTTTCTCGGGACCCTTTGCTGCGCGGTATTCAAGATGCTGTTTTTGCTCTCGCCGAGTGTGGTCGTTCAGCGATGTTTGTGTGGACCCCGGGCCACATCGGCATTCCAGGAAACGAACGTGTCGATCGGTTGGCCAAGCAGGCCACCACTCCACCACCCCTGGAACATGGTCTCGTGGAAAGAGACCTCCGGTCAGCCCTGTATCGCAAAGTCCACGATGTGTGGAGCTCTGAATGGCCTGTCTTGAACACGCCAAATAAGCTCCGCATGGTAAAGTCTTCCACGGCCGTATGGAAATCATCCTTGAGGAGCACGCGTAGGGACTCAGTTGTTCTCTGCGGTCTCCGAATTGGACATATGCGGTTGACCCACAGCTACCTCCTTCGCCGTGAGAACCCGCCCAAGTGTCACTGTGATGCAGGGCTGACAGTGGTCCATCTTCTGATGGACTGCCCCCTTTTAGCCCCCTCGCGGCAGTCCTTTAATTTACCAGCTGCACTTCCTTTAATTCTAGGTGACGATGCCTCTATAGCTGACTCAGTTTTACGTTTTATCCGTGCAGCTGGGGTTTATCACTCACTCTAGTGTGGGCGCTCTCGCTTGATTTCTCAGGTTACACCCACTACAGCGACTTTTAATTGTGATGTGGATACCAAAATAGTGTCTTTTATTGGTAACAAGTTGTGTTGGTACCTCTATCAACGCTTTCCAGCTGGAGATTCTTCGTTTGTAGTTGAGTGGTTGACCTTTTACCTGATCCATCAACCACTGTAGTCTGTTTTACTCTAGTCAACGATTTGCTCTGCTCCTTTTAAGTGTCCTCAATTTTGTGTTACTGCGGTGTTCATTTTAGCTCTGTACCCCTTGGTGTTCCCTCCCTCTGGGTGCAGAGGTTACGCTTTTACTGTATAGCCTTTTACAAGTATGTCTGTTTGGAACAGGGGACTGATGACCTCGATGTTTAGCCCCCATCAAACCCCACGACCAACCAAATTACTCCTTTTCAGTCATCCAATGTCCAGTGCCGTCACTCTTTGCGCCAACACTAGTATTGTTTAACAGTCGCTGCAGAAAAGTGTAGCTTATGAGGATCTGCTCGTCAATTTTACCCGGTTGTTTTGGCTCCCTGCGTATAGTAATAGCTCTAACTGCTGGTAACACTTTGGAACTCAGTAGTCATTCCTTCTGCTGATTTCACGCGATTTTGCACAACCTCCCTCCACAGTCCTCCAGTCCTCCACAGTCCCTGTCCGTCAGTACATGCAGTCTGCCTGATCTTGGTTTAGCTTTGGTTGTTCCTTCACGTTTCCACTTCACAATCACATCACCAACGAGCGACTTGGGTAGCGGTATAAGTTAGAAAATTTCCCTGGTGGATGTGTTACTCAGCTGACAACCAATGACTAGTCCACGTTCTACGTCACTGCAGCGATCCACACCGCTATCACTGCTTCTTTACTGACAGCACTCTCCGCCTCCTCCTATACTGGTGGGTCCGCTTCTCATAACATTTAATGGTCAGTTCCGCATTATCTAAGGATGTCCGGATACTTTTGATTACATACTGAACGCCATTAATATGGAAAGTCTAACAACTGTATTGAAAGCTAGAAAATCATTTCGCGTAGTAACAGTGTAGACACAACTAATGCTGAGATAAATATGGACGATAATTTCTTCACAGCAGACAGCTGTAATGCTATACCATCCGCTGCAGGCGTAGAAACTGCACTGAATTAGAGATAATACAGCTGCCAATATAAAGGTAAACGTCTTCTTCGTCGTCCTGACGAACTGTATCTCATAATTAACAACAGAACGAAAACAAATCATAAGTTCGGTGAGGAACAAGAGAACTGTGTAAAAGAAAGTAATATTTGTTGTACGAAAGATTATCGAGCAACGAAGGGCTTTTAGTCATGATTTTCAGAAACCGTTTCACGATTTCATGGGAGAATCGCAGTGCACTGTAGAGGGTAACAATTATATCTCATAATATCGTTTAAATGCGTACTATACTCTTAAGTGTCTCTAGACACTCCACTCAACTAGATCTGTATGGCCGCACGGGATTGGCCGAGCGGTCTATTGCGCTGCAGTCATTGACTGTGAGGCTGGTCCCGGCGGAGGTTCGAGTCCTCCCTCGGGCATGGGTGTGTGTGTTTGTCCTTAGGATAATTTAGGTTAAGTAGTGTGTAAGCTTAGGTACTGATGACCTTAGCAGTTGAGTCCCATAAGATTCTACATACATTTGAATTTTTTTTTTTTTCGATCTGTATAACGTCCTGCTGTTGTAGTAGGATATGTAATGGAGGCAGAATTCATTGCCGTCACGTTAATTATATGTTCATACAAAAAAATCAGTTGGGGGAACTGAGTGTATTTTAACGGATAACGGCTGAAGGTGGCCACACGTTCGCTCATTCTACCGCACGTTGGGAGAAGAACCGAGGGGAGGAATGTTCTGCGCTAACGACGAGGTCACAAAAACGGAGCAAAAGCTCTGATCATTTTAGACTCAGACAGAAAGTCGCTCGATCCTTTGCAAAAGAGCTTTTTATCTAAAACTAATCTTGATGTCTGAGTTTTATGACCGCTCCTAGGTGTGATCGTATCTTTTTCTTGTTTCCCAGTGCTTCATCGGCATTGCTTTTGTTATATTGTTTCTTTCTCGCTCAATATCGTCTACAGCTTCTGTCCGCTGCAGACTCCTGTTTAGTCGTCTTTGATGCAGGTCATCGTAAAACAAGTACTCTATAAAAATCGTCATTTGCTCGTTATTTGAGTACCTTTCTGTTCTTCTCCCATTTTATATATATATATATATATATATATATATATATATATATATATATATATATATATATATATATATACTCCTGGAAATTGAAATAAGAACACCGTGAATTCATTGTCCCAGGAAGGGGAAACTTTATTGACACATTCCTGGGGTCAGATACATCACATGATCACACTGACAGAACCACAGGCACATAGACACAGGCAACAGAGCATGCACAATGTCGGCACTAGTACAGTGTATATCCACCTTTCGCAGCAATGCAGGCTGCTATTCTCCCATGGAGACGATCGTAGAGATGCTGGATGTAGTCCTGTGGAACGGCTTGCCATGCCATTTCCACCTGGCGCCTCAGTTGGACCAGCGTTCGTGCTGGACGTGCAGACCGCGTGAGACGACGCTTCATCCAGTCCCAAACATGCTCAATGGGGGACAGATCCGGAGATCTTGCTGGCCAGGGTAGTTGACTTACACCTTCTAGAGCACGTTGGGTGGCACGGGATACATGCGGACGTGCATTGTCCTGTTGGAACAGCAAGTTCCCTTGCCGGTTTAGGAATGGTAGAACGATGGGTTCGATGACGGTTTGGATGTACCGTGCACTATTCAGTGTCCCCTCGACGATCACCAGTGGTGTACGGCCAGTGTAGGAGATCGCTCCCCACACCATGATGCCGGGTGTTGGCCCTGTGTGCCTCGGTCGTATGCAGTCCTGATTGTGGCGCTCACCTGCACGGCGCCAAACACGCATACGACCATCATTGGCACCAAGGCAGAAGCGACTCTCATCGCTGAAGACGACACGTCTCCATTCGTCCCTCCATTCACGCCTGTCGCGACACCACTGGAGGCGGGCTGAACGATGTTGGGGCGTGAGCGGAAGACGGCCTAACGGTGTGCGGGACCGTAGCCCAGCTTCATGGAGACGGTTGCGAATGGTCCTCGCCGATACCCCAGGAGCAACAGTGTCCCTAATTTGCTGGGAAGTGGCGGTGCGGTCCCCTACGGCACTGCTTAGGATCCTACGGTCTTGGCGTGCATCCGTGCGTCGCTGCGGTCCGGTCCCAGGTCGACGGGCACGTGCACCTTCCGCCGACCACTGGCGACAACATCGATGTACTGTGGAGACCTCACGCCCCACGTGTTGAGCAATTCGGCGGTACGTCCACCCGGCCTCCCGCATGCCCACTATACGCCCTCGCTCAAAGTCCGTCAACTGCACATACGGTTCACGTCCACGCTGTCGCGGCATGCTACCAGTGTTAAAGACTGCGATGGAGCTCCGTATGCCACGGCAAACTGGCTGACACTGACGGCGGCGGTGCACAAATGCTGCGCAGCTAGCGCCATTCGACGGCCAACACCGCGGTTCCTGGTGTGTCCGCTGTGCCGTGCGTGTGATAATTGCTTGTACAGCCCTCTCGCAGTGTCCGGAGCAAGTATGGTGGGTCTGACACACCGGTGTCAATGTGTTCTTTTTTCCATTTCCATTTCTATAATAGCTGACAACGTAAATTAGTGGTTGTCTTTTTTTTTCTTTTCGAGTGAGTATGTTTGTTAATTTTAATCTTTTACAAACAGCATAAAACTTCCCGTTTCTCCCCAACTATTCCCACTAGTTAGATGGGGATCTCTCCTAGCTGGCGTTCACATTCCACGGAGGTATTATTCGGTGTTTACTGTATTTATCTAAAATCGCATAGATGATATTAGAAAAATCTGTGGACTTGTCAGTTTTTCCCTCTTCAGGTGCCCAGATTCTTAATTACTACCAATTTCTTCTTCCTGCTGGATGGCCAATACTGTGTTTTTGTCGCTAACCTACTTAAAGTCTTATACTTTTCTCCTCAGTTTTTTATGGGTGTAAATTGCTAAACCATTCCTGGCTCTCTTGTAGAGCTGTTCCGAGGGTGCATTTTTATTCCATTGCAATTTATTCCTTTCTCAGTTATAGCAGTGATGTCTATTTTAATATTCTTCAACAGCTTAACTCGTTCTTCCTCTTTATTTCTTTTCTAACGTTCCAGGAGGCTACTTTGTGTCCTCGAGATACTTTTTTGTTTGTACTTTTTCGTAGTTTTGTTCGAAATACAATGAAGCGCCAAAGAAACAGGTATAGGCATGCATATTCAAATACAGACATATGTCAACTGGCACAATACGGCGCTGCAGTCGGCAACGCCTATGTAAGACAACAAGTGTCTGTCGCAGTTGTTAGATCGGTTACTGCTGATACAATGGCAGGTTATCAAGATTTAAGTCAGTTTGAACGTGGTGTTAGTCGGCGCACCAGCGATGGGACACATCATCTCCGAGGTAGCAATGATATGGGGATTTTTCCGTACGACCATTTCACAAGTGTACCGTAAATATCAGAAATCCGGTAAAACATCAAATCTCAGACATCGCTTCGGCCGGAGAAAGATCGTGTAAGAACGGGGCCAACGACGACTCAAGAGAATCGTTCAACGTGACAGAAGTGAAACTCTTTCGAAAATTGCTGCAGATTTCAATTCCGGGCCATCAACAAGTGTCGGCGTGTGAACCATTCAACGAAATATTTTCGATATGGGCTTTCGGAGCCGAAGGCCCACTAGTGAACTCTTGATGATTGCACGACACAACTACACGTTTCGCCTGGGCTCGTCAACACCGACGTTTGACTGTTGACTGGAAACATGTTGCCTGGTCGGGCAAGTCTCGATTCAAATTGTATCTAACGGATGGGCGTGTAAGGGTATGGAGGCAACCTCATGAATCTATGGACCCTGCATGTCAGCAGGAGACTGTTCAAGCTGGCGGAGGCTCTGTAATTGTGTGGGGCGTGTACAGTTGGAGTGTTGCGGGACCCCTGATACGTCTAGATACGACTCTGACAGGTGACACGTACGTAAGCATCCTGTCTCATCACCTGCATCCATTCATGTGCATTGTGCCTTCCGACGGACTTGGGGAATTCCAACAGGACAATGCGACACCCCACACGTCCAGAATTGCTGTAGAGCGGCTCCTGAGTTTAACACTTCCGCTGGCAACCAAACTCCCCAGACATGAACTTTATTGAGCATATCTGGGATGCCTTGCAACGAGCTAGTCAGAAGAGATCTCCACCCCCTCGTTGTCTTTCGGAATTTTGGGCAGCCCTGCAGGATTCATGGCGACAATTCCCTCCAGCACTACTTCAGACATTAGTTGAGTCCATTCTACGTTGTGTTGCGGCACTTCTGCGTGCTCGTGAGGGTCCTACACGATATTAGGCAGGTGTACCGGTTTCTTTGGCTCTTCAGCGTATATGCGTCTGGTTGCATTCCATGTCATGTTTTGGTACATTGGTAAGGGACGTTCATGCAAAGGACATTTGAAGTCAGAAACTTCGCAATAGGGCATTGCTCACAGTGGTAAATATAGCTGCACATCTTTGATGCCCCAAACAAAGCGGAAATTGAACAGTAGCTGACTGGATGAGCAGTCTCTGGAAAAGTCACAATTTTACTCTTTTCAAATAATGTTAGGCGTCAGGTACCCTGTGAGGCATTTAATCCACAGTGCGTGGGGGATGTAGTTAACGCCACAGGTGGCATTGTTGTTTTGGGGGTGTCATTCATACCATCTTAAATATCTACTTATTCGGGTTACCGCGAACATGAACGAACATTTTCGAGCATTCGTGGTGAACAAGTATTGGTCTGAATTCCTCACCTTCATGATGGGTAGGCCGTAGTCAGTCCCGTCTTTAAAATAACAGCCGCTTTCATAATTCTGAATGCATACGTTCCTGGTTTAACGAATATTCAATCAATCGCACTTCGACTTCCCTGTTAAATTACCCAGTCTTAATCGCATAGAACATGCCTGGGCCTGTTTGAAACAGCGGGTGAAGCGTAGCAGTCGACATCCGCAAAAGTAGATAGATACTGGTTACTAGAAACTGAGGGAATAAGACTCCACTGTTGAGGATTGCATACATTAGAAAACATGATGCGGCTGTTAGGTCAGTGATGTATGCTGAGGTGACAAAAGTTGGGGGAGAGTTGTGTGGTCATATACAGACGGCGGTAGTATAGCATACACAAGGCATAAAACAGTATTGTATTGATGAAGCTGTCAGTTGTACTCAGGTGATTCACGGGAAAAGGTTCCCTGCGTGATTATGGCCATACGATGGGAATTAAGAGTTTCAAGACTGAATGGTAGTTGGAGCTAGACGTATGGGACATTCCATTGTAGTAATCGTTAGGAAATTCAGTATTCCGAGATCTAAAGTGCCAAGAGAGGACCGGGAATACCAAATTTCAGACATTACATCTCACCACAGACAATGAAGTGGCCAACATCCTTCACTTAATGTCAGAGACCAGTGGCGTTTTCGTAAAGTTGTCAGTGATAACAGAAAAGCAACAGTCCCTGAATAACCGATGAAATCAATGAGGGCCTTACGACGAACATATCCACAAGGAGAGTCTGGCGAAATTTGGCGTTGATGGGCCGTGACAGCAGACGTCCATCGGCAGTGCCTTTGCCAACAGCACGACATCGCTTGCAGCTCGTCCCCTAGGCTTGTAAAGCCGGTTGGGCCCTAAAAAACTTGAAAACTGTGGCCTGGTCAGATGAGTGCCGATTTTAGTTAGTAGTAACTGATGGTAGGGTTCGAGTGTGGCGCTGATCTCACCAAGTCGTCAAGACACTGTGCAAGCTGGTGGTGGCTCCATAATGGTGTGGCCTGTGCTTACATGGAATGGGCTGGGTCCTCTGGTCCAGCTGAACAAATGACCGATCGTAAATGGTTATGTTCGGTTACTTGCAGATCAAACAACGAGGGGATTTTTATGGATGACGATATGCCATGTCACTGTGCCATAATTTTCACAATTGGTTTAAAGAACAATCAGGCCAATTCTAGTGAACGATTTGGCCACGCGGATTGCCTGACATGAATCCCATCCATCATTTATGGGATATATTCGAGAGATGAGTTCGTGCACGAAATCTTTCACCGGCAACACTTCCAGTGTTATGGACAGCTATAGAGGCAGCACCACTCAATGTTTTTGCCAGAGACTTCCAAAGAGTTGTTAACATAAAGTTGCTACACTATGGCGGGCAAAAGTAGCGTGACCTCAGTATACTGGCTTCCATTCTTCCCATTATAGTCCCACAGCTGACGAGTTTGAGAATGGTGATGTTGCGGTCTCTTCCAAGACGACGACCCGTTCTCTCTTAGTGAAGTGTGAATGAGTAGAACAGTGATGTACTCGTTGGGCGAGAGTTGATTGTACGATCTTTCGGTTATAGTCTAGTACTGACAGGCCTCTAATGAAGCTATGTTTTGTGAGACTGTGGATGGTGTAAGAGGGAAATTAAATCACGCAACGTAAGCATATCCAATTGTAAATTTGTTCTGTAGGAGGAAGATTGGTGTCTGGAAAGAGTTTGGTGCTGTAATGCACATTTCAGATGTAATACATAGAAAGTTCCTCGAATACTAACAAAAAATTTACAAGAGCCTGCAAAATTTTTTTATGGACGCACACGCACACACGCCCGCACACGCACACGCGCGCGCGCGCACGCACACGCACACGCACAAACGCGCGCGCGCGCGCACTCACACGCACACGCACACACGCGCGCGCACGCGCACGCGCGCGGACGCGCACGCACACGCGCACACGCACGCGCACACGCGCACGCAAAAGCGCGGGCACACGCGCGCACACACGCTTTCTCATACAGGGTAACTCACATGGAACTTCGTCACAAACATTGTGGAAATGTAAAGTGCTACTGACTTCTGGTTTCCATAGAATGGATTGGAAGTCACAGTCTCGTACCGTTAGCCAATAAAGAAATTGTGATAATACTTACAAAGTCTATTTTTTGTGAAAACATACTTTTTTAAGCAAAAAAAAGGCCTATTGACCTTAACAAGCTAAAAGTAAGTTAAATTAAAATGTCGGTGGCTTTTGTTGCAGGATTCTAGTGCTAGTCGTTTGAGACCTTATTTCGGAAATTTTCCACGTCAACACCTGGTTGTGCCATTGAGTGCGTAGTTGCTAAATACGATATGCTCGTACAATGTTATGTTTGCTTACATTGTGCCTATGTGTTCCTTGAGTGCATTGCAACTTGTTAATCAGTTAGCATATGACAGTCCAAACAGCAGGTCGTGAGTATACTATGGGATTTACAGTGCCAACGTGCTAATGGAATATGGATAGTGTAGGAAGAATTCAGTTCGTCGTTGAATGGTGTATGTGGCAGGACATCCCCATAGACAGCAACCATCTCGGCACTCGTTTACCAGCATCTTCAACCACTTACGTGACAGTGGTAGTGTAGCATGTAACAACGTGCCACAAGGATACAAATATCGACAGAAGAGGGGGAAATTAATGTTCTTGCTGCTGCTGGAGCTGAACCACACATTAGCTCCAGTACAGTCGCACAAGGAAGTGGTACGAGTCAGGCATTCTCCATTGACCTAAGTTCCATCCTTATCACATTTCTCTCCATCAGCAGCTGTATTAAAACAAGATACTCCATGTGTCCCCTGTATCTCTACCAATCAAAGCCAGGTAAACCGCCGAAACATGCATTACTGGTCTGTTGACAATGCCCATTGCTTCCAGAATGAGATTTTCACTCTGCAGCGGAGTGTGCGCTGATATGGAACTTCCTGGCAGATTAAAACTGTGTGCCGGACCGAGACTCGAACTCGGGACCTTTGCCTTTCGCGGGCAAGTGCTCTACCAACTGAGCTACCCAAGCACGACTCACGCCCCGTCCTCACAGCTTTACTTCTGCCAGTACCTCGTCTCCTACCTTCCAAACTCTACAGAAGCTCTCCTGCGAACCTTGCAGAACTAGCACTCCTGAAAGAAAGGATATTGTGGAGACATGGCTTAGCCACAGCCGGGGGGTGTTTTCAGAATGAGATTTTCACTCTGCAGCGGAGTGTGCGCTGATATGAAACTTCCTGGCAGATTAATCAGTTTTAATCAGCCAGGAAGTTTCATATCAGCGCACACTCCGCTGCAGAGTGAAAATCTCATTCTGGAAACATCCCCCAGGCTGTGGCTAAGCCATGTCTCCACAATATCCTTTCTTTCAGGAGTGCTAGTTCTGTAAAGTTTGGAAGGTAGGAGACAAGGTACTGGCAGATGTAAAGCTGTGAGGACGGGGCGTGAGTAGTTCTTGGGTAGCTCAGTTGGTAGAACACTTGCCTGCGAAAGGCAAAGGTCCCGAGTTCGAGTCTCGGTCCGACACACAGTTTTAATCTGCCAGGAAGTTTCAATGCCCATTGATTTCATCAGGTGGACGTCAGAGTCCAAGGAGTGTAAATGTGTGTTGTTGCATAGTGAACCATCAATCTGCAGGCCCTTGTTTCATACACAGAACATTAAATCCACACAAGTATTGCAGCCTTCTAAGAGACCATCTTCCAGAGATGCTAGAAGACTTTCCTCTTAGGCTAGGAGGAAACTGTGGTACCAATATAATGGCTGTCCAGCCTACAGTGCATGCAGTACTACAGCATGTCTTCACGAATTGGTTCCATACATTGGATTGGACTCAGGAGACTTGTACCTTGGCAAGCCCATTCCCCAGATTTGACGCCGGTAGGCTCTTTTTTTTTTTTTTTTTTTTTTTGCGCGGAAAGCTGAAAGATACTGTTTACAAGACACACCAACTACACTCAATGATATGCAATGATGTATTACTGTAGCCTGTTCAGACATCTCCACTGAAATGCAAGCACGTGTGCAGTAGCCATTCTAGACCAGACTAAAGCGTGTATTGCCACTGCCAGCGTCATTTTAAACACACCCTTCCATCCTCAGTTGACTCGTTACTGGTCAGAATCCACACAACTAGTGTATGCATTTATGTTGTTCTTTAGTGTGTTCTGTCGCAGATATTGTAAAAGTGTCACTATAGGAACTTTCAAAATACAGTATTTCGTAAACGACTCGCACTAGAATCTTGCAACAAACATCACCGCCGTTCTGATTTACCCTTCTCTTTGTTTATTAACATCAATAGACAACGTTTGATTTAAAAAATGTATGTCTGCGCAAAAAAGTAGACTTCCTAAGCTTTATTACAATCTGTTTAATGACTAAAAATACGAGCCTCTGACTACCAGTCCATACTGTGAAAACTGCACACCAACAGCACTTTCCATTTCCGCAATATTTGCAGTGCAAGTTCTAGGTGATTCACGCTGTATACATGCACATACATATTTTCCTATATGCATGTATATACGCACTAAAATATACACTACTGCCCATCAAAATTGCTACACCAAGAAGAAATGTTGATGATAAACGGATATTCATTGGACAAATATATTATACACTCCTGGAAATTGAAATAAGAACACCGTGAATTCATTGTCCCAGGAAGGGGAAACTTTATTGACACATTCCTGGGGTCAGATACATCACATGATCACACTGACAGAACCACAGGCACACAGACACAGGCAACAGAGCATGCACAATGTCGGCACTAGTACAGTGTATATCCACCTTTCGCAGCAATGCAGGCTGCTATTCTCCCATGGAGACGATCGTAGAGATGCTGGATGTAGTCCTGTGGAACGGCTTGCCATGCCATTTCCACCTGGCGCCTCAGTTGGACCAGCGTTCGTGCTGGACGTGCAGACCGCGTGAGACGACGCCTCATCCAGTCCCAAACATGCTCAATGGGGGACAGATCCGGAGATCTTGCTGGCCAGAGTAGTTGACTTACACCTTCTAGAGCACGTTGGGTGGCACGGGATACACGCGGACGTGCATTGTCCTGTTGGAACAGCAAGTTCCCTTGCCGGTCTAGGAATGGTAGAACGATGGGTTCGATGACGGTTTGGATGTACCGTGCACTATTCAGTGTCCCCTCGACGATCACCAGTGGTGTACGGCCTGTGTAGGAGATCGCTCCCCACACCATGATGCCGGGTGTTGGCCCTGTGTGCCTCGGTCGTATGCAGTCCTGATTGTGGCGCTCACCTGCACGGCGCCAAACACGCATACGACCATCATTGGCACCAAGGCAGAAGCGACTCTCATCGCTGAAGACGACACGTCTCCATTCGTCCCTCCATTCACGCCTGTCGCGACACCACTGGAGGCGGGCTGCACGATGTTGGGGCGTGAGCGGAAGACGGCCTAACGGTGTGCGGGACCGTAGCCCAGCTTCATGGAGACGGTTGCGAATGGTCCTCGCCGATACCCCAGGAGCCACAGTGTCCCTAATTTGCTGGGAAGTGGCGGTGCGGTCCCCTACGGCACTGCTTAGGATCCTACGGTCTTGGCGTGCATCCGTGCGTCGCTGCGGTCCGGTCCCAGGTCGACGGGCACGTGCACCTTCCGCCGACCACTGGCGACAACATCGATGTACTGTGGAGACCTCACGCCCCACGTGTTGAGCAATTCGGCGGTACGTCCACCCGGCCTCCCGCATGCCCACTATACGCCCTCGCTCAAAGTCCGTCAACTGCACATACGGTTCACGTCCACGCTGTCGCGGCATGCTACCAGTGTTAAAGACTGCGATGGAGCTCCGTATGCCACGGCAAACTGGCTGACACTGACGGCGGCGGTGCACAAATGCTGCGCAGCTAGCGCCATTCGACGGCCAACACCGCGGTTCCTGGTGTGTCCGCTGTGCCGTGCGTGTGATCATTGCTTGTACAGCCCTCTCGCAGTGTCCGGAGCAAGTATGGTGGGTCTGACACACCGGTGTCAATGTGTTCTTTTTTCCATTTCCAGGAGTGTACAAGAACTGACATATGATTACGTTTTCACGCAATTTGGGTGAATAGATCCTGAGAAATCACTACCCACAACCACCACCTCTGGCCGTAATAACGCCCTTGATACGCCTGGGCATTGAGACAAACAGAGCTTGGATGGCGTATGCAGGTACAGCTGCCCATGCAGTTTCAACACGATGCCACAGTTCATCAAGAGTAGTGACTGGCGTATTGTGACGAGCCAGTTGCTCGGCCACCATTGACCAGACGTTTTCAATTCGTGAGAGATCTGGAGAACGTGCTGGCCAGGGCAGCAGACGAACATTTTCTGTGTCCAGAAAGGCCCGTACAGGACCTGCAACATGATGTCGTGCATTATCCTGCTGAAATGTAGGGTTTCGCAGGGATTGAATGAAGGGTAGAGCCACGCGTCGTTACACATCTGAAATGTAACGTCCACGGTTCAAAGTGCCGTCAATGCGAACTAGAGGTGACCGAGACTTGTAACCAGTGGCACTCCATACCATCACGCCGGGTGATATGCCAGTATGGCGATGACAAAAACACGCTTCTAATGTGCGTTCACCACGATGTCGCCAAACACGGATGCGACCATCAAGATGCTGTAAACATAACCTGGATTGATCCGAAGAAATGACGTTTTGCCATTCGTGCACCCAGCTCCGTTGTTGAGTACACCATCGCAGGCGCTCTTGTCCGTGATGTAGCGTCAAGAGTAACCGCAGCCATGGTCTCCGAGCTGATAGTCCATGCCGCTGCAAACGTCGTCCAACTGCTTTTGCAGATGGTTGTTGTCTTGCAAACGTCCCCAACTGTTGACTAAGGGATCGAGACGTGGCTGCATGATCCGTTACAGCCATGCGGATAAGATGCCTGTCATCTCGACTGCTAGTCATGCGAGGTCGTTGGGATCCAGCACGGCATTCCGTATTACCCTCCTGAACCCACTGATTCCACGCCAACGCGAGCAGCAGTGTCGTGATACGATAAACCGCAATCGCGATAGGCTACAATCCGACCTTTATCAAAGTCGGAAACGTGATGGTACGCATTTCTCCTCCTTACACGAGGCATCACAACAACGTTTCACTTGGCAACGCCGGTCAACTGCTGTTTGTGTTTGAGAAATCGCTTGGAAACTTTCCTCATGTCAGCACGTTGTAGGTGTCGCCACCGGCGCCAACCTTGTGTGAATGCTCTGAAAGGGTAATCATTTGCATATCGCAGCATCTTCTTCCTGTCGGTTAAATTTTGCGTCTGTAGCAGGTCATCTTCGTGGTGTAGCAATTTTAATGGCCAGCAGTGTATACGTAGGCTGGAACTTAAATAATGGCACACTGCTGTGGAGACATTATGCAATGGAATCTACTATTGTCG
This sequence comes from Schistocerca nitens, assembly GCF_023898315.1. NCBI lineage: Eukaryota > Metazoa > Arthropoda > Insecta > Orthoptera > Acrididae > Schistocerca > Schistocerca nitens. Next base: position 141,497,158 of record NC_064622.1, on the reverse strand, counting down.
CTTATAACACACCTACCATACCTCCGAGCCAATTGACTCTCCCGTCCCACGTCAACGGCGTGCACACAGTCGAGGGTAACAGTCACTTGTGAGCGAGCGCTCTAACGTAACGATGTCACTATGTTTTCGAAACACGGAGTTGGATAAAGATTGAATGTTCCAGCGGTCGTACAGCACGACAGTGTCATAAAGGTCTGCAAGAGGCGTGCGGGGAATCGGCATTGCCACACAAAACAGTGGTACATTGGGTAAAAACCTTCAACGAAAGTCGGCAGACTTGCATTGGGCAGGTCGTCCTAGAGAGTCTCAAAAAGAGGTGCATGCTGTTGCCATGTTAGTGGACAGTGATCGACGACATACGATCCTTGAGCTCGCCCACGAAACCGGATTAGCGCATACGACTGTGCTTCGCATCCTGAAGGAACGCCTGGGCATGTAAAAAATAGCATCACGATGGGTTTCGCATGACTTGACGTAAATGCAGAAATGGATGCGTTACGATGCTGCTCAGACGCACTTGGAGCGCTATGAGCGCGAAGAAGACGCTTTCTTATGCCGTATCGTAACACTGAATGAGACATGGGCCACACCGTACGAGCCAAAACGGAAACGCCAATGAAACGAGTGGCGTCATTATGGGTCGCCGCGAAAGTCGAAAGTGTGTCAGAGCCCCAATATGGTGAAAGTTATAGTGATTCTCGTGTACGGCTGTGATGGTGTTATCCTAATTCATTACGTGCCTCCACGGCAGACCGTCAATGCACAGTATTACTGTTAGTTTTTGGAACATCATCTGCGACGAGCTTTGCGAAAGATGCCGCGACACTTTCTGCCCAACCCACCCATCATTTTGCACGACAATGTGCAGGCGCATATAGCGCAAGCTGTGGCTGCTCTGTTCGGTCCATGGGACTGGGAAGTACTGTGCCATCCACCATACTCCCCGTACTTAATTCCTTGTGACTTTGATATGATTCCGAAGATGAAGGAACCTCTTCGTGGCAATCGCTTCAGAACTGTTCCAGAGATTCGACAGGCAGTAGACCGCTCCATTCGCACCATCAACAGAACAGGCTCTCCTAACGGTATACCACGCCTTCCACATCACTGGCAACGGGTTCTACACAACGCTGGTGACTACTTTGAAGGACAGTAACAGGTGCAAACATGTAACTTTTTTTTTCGGTTGTGAATAAATAGTTGCCACTATTTTAAGTTCCAACCCTCGAACATATATGGGACAAACATAATTACGTACATATACTCACATATATTCATATACAAACATATGTATAAGCTGGACTATATTCACTGCTATCCGATCTGTCAGTGTACTGGTAAATCCTTAATTGTGTATATAGTGACAAAGCCGCGTGTCCACGTTTATACTTGGAAACTCGTGTACTAGGTGTCCTTTCTAAACTGATACTGTCTTCTTGTACTCGATAAGACTCACTCGACGAGTTTTCAGTTAAATGCGCAGCAGCTGAGACAGGACGAGTCGAATTTTCGAGTGTATGGAGACAGCGACATAAAAGATGGCGTCAGAGGATCCGCTGGCCAGTTTGAAGCGAATATAAAGACCTCATTTCTGACCTGTAGCTGTATGTGGTCTTGTCTTTAATGAGCTGCTTCTGCTGGCTATGACACGCTTGATGAGTCTCGTGCTCTCTCGACCTTCAGAGCTGAGGTCATTATCACGTCCAGAGTCGGCGTTAGACGATATCAGCATGATTATTCGTGGCGGTAACGAATTTTTTGCGCGGTGTGCTTGTTATACTTGTTGCACACAACTGAGTGACGAACTGCGGCATCACGTATCGATACCACCCTATGGGCATCATGCACGTTTCTGACTGACGCTGACAGCAGTACTGTAGGTTCTGTCGGACTCGGGAGTGCAAGAGTGGTGAGCCACGCCCCAGTGGCTCCATGCCACGAGCGCCCTCTGCCGCCGCCATATGCGAGGGGCGTTTGAAAAGTTCGTGCAAAAATAAAAACTACTTACGTGTTTGGGGTAAACCTTCCTTATTTTTCGACATAGTCTCCTTTTAGACTTATTCACTTCGTCCAACGCTGTTCTAATTTGTTGATCCCTTCCGAATAATAGGAATTGTCCAAGTCTGCAAAATAGCTATTAGATGCTGCAATCACCACCTCGTTTGAATAAAATCTTTGTCCCGCCAGCCATTTCTTCAAATTGGGGAGCAAATAGTAGTCCGAGTGAGGGAAGTCAAGAGAATATGGGGGATGTGAAACGAGTTGGAACACTATTTCCATTAATTTTGCGGCCACAACTGCTGAGGTGTGTGCTGGTGCATTGTCGTGATGCAAAAGGACTTTTTTGCGGCCCAATCGCCGGAGTTTTCCTTGCAAGTCGGTTTTCAAACGATCCAATAACGATGAATAATATTCATCCGTAATAGTTTTACCCTTTTCCAGATAGTCGTTGAGGATTCTCTTGCGAATCCCAAAAGACAGTCGCCATAACCTTTCCGGCCGAAGGAATGGTCTTCGCCTTTTTCGGTGCAGATTCTCCCTTGGCAACCCATTGTTTAGATTGTTGTTTGGTCTCAGGAGTATAGTAATGTATCCAAGTTGCATTCACAATGACGACACGACGCTTAAAGTTCTGCGGCTTCTTCCTGAACAGCTGCAAACCATCCTTGCAACACTTCACACGATTCCGTTTTTGGTCAAGCGTGAGCAATCGTGGAACCCATCTTGCGGATAGCTTTCTCATGTCCAATTGTTTATGCATAAGATTATATACCCATTTGAGATGCCCACAGCACTAGCAATCTCATGCATCCTACCTCTTCTGTCATCCACGACCATATCATGGATTTTATCAATGATTTCTGGAGTGGTAACCTCTACAGGGCGTCCAAAACATTCAGCATCACTTGCGCCCATATGGACATTCCGAAAATTTTGAAACCACTTATAACTGTTCTAATCGAAAGTGCAGAGTCACCGTAATGTTTATCAAGCTTCTCTTTAGTCTCCTGAGGCGTTTTGCCTTTCATAAAGTAATGTTTAATCACCACACGAAATTCTTTTTCGCCCATTTTTTGACAGTCACTCGACTTCCTTGATTCTCACGAATGCCAAACACAAAGAAATAGACCAATATGGCTGAAACTCGGTGTGCGTACTTTCCAAAGATGCTACTAACTAAACATGACCCCGATACGCGCCGGCGGTGCCATCTCTCGGACTTCACAAACGCCCCTCGTAGGATGGTAGGTGGCAATGGGTCAGTCCACTCGCGGTCAGAGACCCTTCCCAAGATAATACTACGCAGAAGCCGCCTGGTCAGATGTCTGTCTTTCTAGTCCGTGCTTTAGTACAGAGAGACTCTTCCTTGTGGACTTTGATCTGGACTCCAATTCAAGAAAATGGCTCTAAGCACTATGGGACTTTACATCTGAGTCCCCTAGACTTAGAGCTACTTAAACCTAACTAACCTAACGACATGACACAGATCTACGCCCGAGGCGCGATTCGAACCTGTGACCGTAGCAGCAGCGCAGTTCCGGACTGAAGCGCATAGAACCGCTCGGCCACAACGGCCGGCGACTCCAGTTCCTGCAACAGTATTTGTAATTAGTCTTGGAGAATTAGAAGTTAATTAAATGTCCTATTTGATGCGTTACCTTGTTCAGTAATCATGTCTACTCCTGTCCAGCTTTTCTGCGATGACAGCTGCCGCAGTACTCTGCAGCCCACCCCTCCAGTTTACTCATCCAGTCGCCATTCCCTCGGGACACTTCTTTGCTCCAGCGACATACCACAGACTGCAGCTAGAATTGCCGAAGATTTACCGTAGTTCTTATAGGAACGGCAGCTCCTATCGTCTTTTCTTTGTTGAGTGATTTTAGTTGATATGTTCTACGAGCACTTATTTCAAAACGTCATGTCGGAGCATCGCGATGGCTGCAACAAGTAACTGTACTACCAGCTTCCTCAGCGGAGACTGAATCCAGTCTCAGGCTTATCTGTATCATCTTCCTTTCAGTTCTAATACAATCACTGAGCGACCATAAAGACGGTTTTTGATCTCTCTACTCACTTTACCCATAACCAAAAATAGCTAGAATTTTTCGTCAGTTCGGTTGCTGAACACAATGAACACTAATCCATGCGCTAGTTTTGATTCTGTTCATCTTTTGTTTGTCAGTAAAGCTTTGAATTCGTTAAAATCTGAGCTGAAACCCTCTTTAATTTCCTAGGAAGTTCGTAGCATTGCTATTGAACCATCAAGAGTCTGTCGCATGTCACACAATCTTTTTCAGCATATACATGTCCAAGACACAAGCTTTCAGACTATTCCCGTCATTAATCATGGTTGATTCACATGTAAAAAATTTTAGAACATCTTGCACATTTTTTCGTCACTAGCACCAGTCACTAGTTTAGCGAAAATTTAAGTTTATGAATTTTAAACTATTAAGACACTTCTTGATGCAATAATTTACCAACAGCCGTATGATTTGTAGAAGTTTATTTTATTTTATGAACTTCTATGTGCTACCAGTTTCGGCATTACATTGATGCCATCTTCAGGCCCAACTCGTTATAGTCGTAAAATCACTATACACGGAAGGAGCCATATAAATGGATCCGTGAATCAATCGTCGTGCAACAGCTCTTCGTGTCGCCTGGCCATTTTACGACTATGACGAGTGGGGCCTGAAGATGGCATCAATGTAATGCCGAAACTGGTAGCACATAGTTCATAAAATAAAATAAACTTCTACAAATCATACGACTGTTGGTAAATTATTGCATCAAGAAGTTCATGCCAGCCGTCGTCCCATGATCCATAATGGATCAACGAAGATTATTAAGACACTAGTCGCAAATGCTACTTATCTACTTTATCCTCGAGCAATTTCGGAATACTCTCCTTTCTATTACATTTGCCGACACAGCTCTTCTTGGAGTTAACTTTTCTTTCCTGCTGATACTATTTTTGTGATGAATCACTATCTAGAGCCAAGGTCTGCAAATAGTTGAGTTGCACCTCTCCTTACCGTTGTGTATGAAGACGTACACAACACAAATTCTTTCTCGGTGAAGAAATCCCTATATTACGAGGCTGCAAGACATTAGTGAATGAAAATATAAAAAGAAAGTCAGTTTCTTGATGTTATCACTGACGAGCTGTGAACTGGATACTGATAGCGTGTCCTACTCGGAGAATGCAGTAAGAGAGAGAAACAAATCTGACCGTCCCTTCTGCTGCAGATGGCCCCGCTGTTGCGGCAGCTGCTGCTGGTGGCCTCGTTGCTGTCTGCGGCACACGGGGCGCGCATCCTCCACGTCGTTCCGATCCCGGCGTGGAGCCACTGGCACATCTTCCGGGCGCTCATGTGGGAGCTGGCGGACAGGGGCCACCACGTCACCATCATCACGCCGCTCGCCGAGAAGGAGCCCCACCGCAACTGGACCATGGTGCCTGTCGCGGCCAACCAAGACATCATGCCCAGTAAGTGGTGGGATTCCATTTACTACTTCTTATTGTCACATGAAGCAGTAGTTTTTATCACCTAACGATCCATTTCGGTGTATCTTCTACACTCCTGGAAATTGAAATAAGAACACCGTGAATTCATTGTCCCAGGAAGGGGAAACTTTATTGACACATTCCTGGGGTCAGATACATCACATGATCACACTGACAGAACCACAGGCACATAGACACAGGCAACAGAGCATGCACAATGTCGGCACTAGTACAGTGTATATCCACCTTTCGCAGCAATGCAGGCTGCTATTCTCCCATGGAGACGATCGTAGAGATGCTGGATGTAGTCCTGTGGAACGGCTTGCCATGCCATTTCCACCTGGCGCCTCAGTCGGACCAGCGTTCGTGCCGGACGTGCAGACCGCGTGAGACGACGCTTCATCCAGTCCCAAACATGCTCAATGGGGGACAGATCCGGAGATCTTGCTGGCCAGGGTAGTTGACTTACACCTTCTAGAGCACGTTGGGTGGCACGGGATACATGCGGACGTGCATTGTCCTGTTGGAACAGCAAATTCCCTTGCCGGTCTAGGAATGGTAGAACGATGGGTTCGATGACGGTTTGGATGTACCGTGCACTATTCAGTGTCCCCTCGACGATCATCGGTGGTGTACGGCCAGTGTAGGAGATCGCTCCCCACACCATGATGCCGGGTGTTGGCCCTGTGTGCCTCGGTCGTATGCAGTCCTGATTGTAGCGCTCACCTGCACGGCGCCAAACACGCATACGACCATCATTGGCACCAAGGCAGAAGCGACTCTCATCGCTGAAGACGACACGTCTCCATTCGTCCCTCCATTCACGCCTGTCGCGACACCACTGGAGGCGGGCTGCACGATGTTGGGGCGTGAGCGGAAGACGGCCTAACGGTGTGCGGGACCGTAGCCCAGCTTCATGGAGACGGTTGCGAATGGTCGTCGCCGATACCCCAGGAGCAACAGTGTCCCTAATTTGCTGGGAAGTGGCGGTGCGGTCCCCTACGGCACTGCGTAGGATCCTACGGTCTTGGCGTGCATCCGTGCGTCGCTGCGGTCCGGTCCCAGGTCGACGGGCACGTGCACCTTCCGCCGACCACTGGCGACAACATCGATGTACTGTGGAGACCTCACGCCCCACGTGTTGAGCAATTCGGCGGTACGTCCACCCGGCCTCCCGCATGCCCACTATACGCCCTCGCTCAAAGTCCGTCAACTGCACATACGGTTCACGTCCACGCTGTCGCGGCATGCTACCAGTGTTAAAGACTGCGATGGAGCTCCGTATGCCACGGCAAACTGGCTGACACTGACGGCGGCGGTGCACAAATGCTACGCAGCTAGCGCCATTCGACGGCCAACACCGCGGTTCCTGGTGTGTCCGCTGTGCCGTGCGTGTGATCATTGCTTGTACAGCCCTCTCGCAGTGTCCGGAGCAAGTATGGTGGGTCTGACACACCGGTGTCAATGTGTTCTTTTTTCCATTTCCAGGAGTGTACATGGTAAGTCAATGCTTCTTCTTCCTGTTCGGGAAGGGGGGGAGGGCTGTTACCGCCATCCTAATGATTGAATAGGTCCGTGACCCGACTCAAATGCAATGGAAATGCTTTTATTATCTCACTACAGCTATCTTAGGACATGGCGACAACTATATGTTCACTGCATTTCCGGGAAAGTTTGATAACTACAAGCACTGCAGCAAAACCTGTGTGTGTTGCTACATCAGAAATGTAACAATGTAACTTACTTGCAGCCACGGTCTGACTGCAATCAGAACTGAACTATATGTTGATCTGAACTTCCATCCATCCTAATGGCCATTACAAGGACTGGCGAACCACTCTGCTCTATTCCCCAAGTCGGTCAGCAGCTGCGACATTTGTCCAACAATATCTTCAAGTTAATTTCTCATTGGTAACAAGTATTTTGACTCTTCCATAAATGATAACGCGAAGAGTCGTGCTTGGGTAGCTCACTTAGTAGAGCACTTGCCCGCGAAAGGTAAAGGTCCCGAGTTCGAGTCTCGGTCCGGCACACAGTTTTAATCTGCCAGGAAGTTTCATATCAGCGCACATTCCGCTGTAGAATGAAAATTTCATTCTAGAATGGCAGCTTTCTTTAAATATGGATGAATGAAAGACAGTTCCTATTGCCCAGAGAAATAACCCAGAAATAATTGGCCGATTACAAGAAAAGTTGTGAACATCTTAAGCAAGTCACATCGTACGTTTAGGGGTAATAGTAATAAGTAATACAGAATTAGATTTGCCAGGACTAAAAACTGAGAAACCGGGTTGGGCGTTTTATTTAGCCTGACATTTTGCATTAAAAGCCCGACTACCTACACTGCCGTTTGTGAAAAGTGCAACACAGAGAAGGAATCACCCGAATAGCACCGCACTTGGTGGAAGTGGTGATGGGTGTGCAAGCAATACGTGATAAGTTTTGCAGCGACATGGGGTACACGAAGGCCGAGCAGAGCCCTCGTGTCGGTCAGACAGGGTCGATGTTGCGCCCAGTGTAGTCGGCGCAGAGCTGTCACAGAAGGTGGAAACAGTACAGTGAGTGCCAGTATGCCTCGTCCACTTCGAAGGGAGCCATGTCGGCATGTGAGAGAGTTCTAACGGGGCAGAGTGATCGGTCTCCGGGAAACGGTGTTGTCATACCGTGACATTTCGGCTCGCACGGGACAAGCTGCTTCGACAGTGATGTGTGTGTGGAAGCAGTGGATAGAGGAAGGTCGTACGCAGCGACGAGTCGGAACTGGTCACACATGACTACAGCACTGGAGTCATCTTGTCCGTATGGACATCACGGACCGTACAGCGTCATCCACAGTGTTGGCTCGTCGCTGGAGCACTGCAACAGGTGTGAACTTGGTATCGACGGTTCGTCGGCGTCTGCTGCAGGTTGGACTGGTTGCACGCATGCCATTACGTCGGCTTCCATTGTCCAGAAACCACAAGCTCCTCCGAGTGCAAATGGAACGTGAACACCGTCACTGTGGTGCTGAGTGGCAACATGTAATCTTTTCGGTTGAGTCCCGCTTCAACGTGTCCTACAGTGATGGCCGCATACGTGTCCGGCGATACTGTGGTGAGCGCAACTTGGAGGGCTGCATTGTGGAGCGGCATAGCGGACAAACAACCAGGTGTGATGGTCCGGGGCGCCATTGGTTACAACAACCGATCTCGCGTCGTACATATTGCGGGCACTTTGAACACTACCCGGTACCTAGCGGAGGTTGTGGAGCCTGAGGTACTCCCCCTGCTTCAGGCATCTCCACAGGCCACATTTCAACAGGACAATGCCCGGCCACATATTGCGAGGAATGTAGAGGCCTTCTTTGAAGAGCGACGGGTACCATTGCTTCCCTGGCCTGCAGGCTCGCCAAACATGTCGCCCATCGAACTCGTCTGGGATATGATTGATTGGCACTTGGTGCGTCAGGGTCCTCCAGTAACTGGTGTCACTGATTTGTGGACTCGGATACATACTGCGTGGAGGTAAATCCCTCAGGAACGTATTCAAACCTTATACATTCAATGCAACGGCGTATAGCAGCTCTAATTGCAGCATATGGTGGCCACACGACATACTAAATAGTGCTCAAAGGACATGTACAGATTTGAAAAGGTAATCATTCGTTACTTGTCATGCAGCTAACCTGTAGTGTTAAATAAATTGAATTCATGCGTTTCCTTCTTGGTGTTGCAATTTCCTCAAACGGTACTGTATTTCTAACGTAAGTAGTCATTCGGATATTTTCAGTCGTTTATTAATAATCAGTAACTGTCGGTATTTTTTGTGTGCTCAACCTTCAAAAGGAACCAAATCAGTAAATAGTGTTGTTTGGATTATGATACCAACTAAGTGCTCAGTCTCCTAATTGCTCAGTCTTATCCGTAAGATAAACTTACATCAAAATAAAATAAAAGTTCATTAAAAAAACTAAATGATTATCTTGTTTTCTGGGACAGTATACGATAAGATATTCAGTAACGCTGATCATTCTTCCTAACCTCAAAAAGTAATAGCAATAATAATCTTTGGTTAAGTGTTAATATTTCTCATTTGGACCCATTTGATCCAGAACGTTATTTTTCTTGCTATTCGCTTTGTGGAACTCTTTACAGGAAAATTTTAAATTACACAAATCATCATCTTTATGACTGTGTCGGTTTGCAATTTATTGGATTCCTTTGTCGACTGCGAGTTTAGGAAAGAGAACACCCCATCCACGTTGGCCATACGGCCTGAACTGCAAAACAGTAGACTGCCAGTTTCAAAAATTCTGAAGAGAAGTCTACGTTATATTGTGATTTAAGATAAAAAATCTGGGTCTCCTTTTTTTGCGTGAATTTCGTAACATTCTACTACTGATCAAAGAATTTTCTGTCGTCCAACTTTTTGTCCGCCTCGGTAGTGTCGTTCCAGCTTTGCGTGTCGGGCGAGTAGATTCTACCTGTTCCCGCCTCTATCGTAGAACTACGAGAGCTTCCTTGTTTGTCCTCAGTATCGTGTGAGTCGTTGTGGGCGTCACATCATTGTCTCTCAGCATCTCGTGTTTGTGACTCAACTTTGACATAGCATTGTGTTATACCACAATGTTGTCCATGGCTCCCAGGAACATCTCACGTCCCAGTACCGTCAGGTTAATTTTTGACAAGTCCACGCGGCAAGAACAGCCAAGTTCATCAGAAATTCATGACTGGCTTGTGAATACGATCATGGTGACTACAGAACAGGTTCAAGCAGCTTACTTCGATTCTGAAGTGTTTTATGTCTAGTATCTGTACCTGCACCAGATTGACAGGCTCCTTTCGAGGACAAGTCCCTTTCACTCACTGCAGTGGCTCTAACAACATGGTTCTTCTATCGAACACGGCGGTGAAATATACGAATGTTACGGTGTTTAAGTTCCGCCAAAGGTGATGACAGCTTCCTCAAGATCGTTCTGCTTTCGTTTGCGGACATAGGGAATATTCGGTGGGAATGCTGATCCGTTCAGCACGATTTACAAGTCTATATTGCATTTTGGGGTGCACTCAGCCTCGTGATGCCAATTGAGGAGCTACTCGACCTACTAGTAGCGGATTCGGTCAAGAATACCATCATAACGACCGGGAGAGTGGTGAGGTGCCCCCACGCCCCTCCTATCCGCATCCTCCTCTGAGGATGACACGGCGGTCGGATGGTCTCGGTAGGCCACTCGTGGCCTGAAGACGGAGTGCTTTTATAATGGATCTCGATCCATGGACATAATGGTCAACCGGAATATCCACTCCCAGTTACAGTTGTGTGGATATCAGATACATATAATTTACGCAGGACGAAAAGGAAGCTGTTTTGTATGTAATGAAAGTGGACGACTTCGCACAAATTGCCCGCGTCGTATTACGGTCTTAAAATCCATTTATGAACATCGTAAGAGGCTCAGGTATTTTCCAATCTTTTTAATGGTATTCAAGCATTTGTCATAGCGAGTGGACAATTTACTCTCCAGATCACCATCCGACGGGGTTTACCACAGGGAGTCCCCTCTCCACATCGCTTTTGTCTTGTCCCTAGAACCTCTGCTTCGCCGTATTGGCAATGAATTATGCGGTTGGAAGATATTAGGAGAAACCTTCTCGGTACGAACGTATGTGGATGATGTAATTCTACGTCGTATCGACGACATATCCTTGGTCAAGGACATACTAGATTCATTTTGTTCTCTCTGGGTCCGCATTAATGAACGAAAACCTATACAGTTACCATTGCGGGGTTTTCATCACGTTTTATTTTCATGGCCTACGGGCCACAGATCTTTGGGCTGCAATCAATTGGTGGTAGGTGACGAATCGAATTCAAGGGACAATTCGGAAATAAGATAGCCATTCCCTTAGTCTTCTTCACGAAATGCGGAGATTCCTACATTTTCAGCAAAGTGTACTGTGTTGCACAAATATTCCCGCTCCCCCGATGATGGCGCGAAAATTGATGGAACTGTCGTCGTTTCCTTTGGAAAAATATTTTTAGATTTCGATATGAAGTGTTTGCGAGGTCCCGTCCCAATATCTGAGAGAAGGCTTCAACGCTGTTTACACCGTGTAACGTTTCACCATGTACTCATTCTATTAGATCTCACTGATTTTCGTGTCTTCGACCGGCCAGTCTGCCTCTCCCTGCCGATGTTGACCGGATCAAATCCAAATTGTGACACATTCGTGAATTTTATAAGATTTCTGGGAGTCGACATTTTATCATTAACACGCCTTACAACTAGATCTTTACTTTTTCGAGGAGTACAGCAATCCCTCTCCCCAGTTGAAATGGCCGCGCCATTAATATCACGGAAAACAGTGTGGTTTCACGTGTCTTCCTATTCTCCCAATGAAAGTCACTTTACCGTGGTATACAGTCACTCAAAATCTGATCTCATCTAACGAACGCCTCCATTGCATTAGTCTCAGTCCGACTGGTCTATGCGACGCATATCATAAACCTGATACGTTACGCCAAAGGCTTCTCTCTTGTGGACGGTAACGCTGGCACTGGATTCAAATGGTTCAAATGGCTCTGAGCACTATGGGACTCAACTGCTGTGGTCATAAGTCCCCTAGAACTTAGAACTACTTAAACCTAACTAACCTAAGGACAGCACACAACACCCAGCCATCACGAGGCAGAGAAAATCCCTGACCCCGCCGGGAATCGAACCTGGGAACCCGGGCGTGGGAAGCGAGAACGCTACCGCACGACCACGAGATGCGGGCGCTGGCACTGGATCCGCCGACTACTGACCTTCCTTACCAAACCAACTGAAGCTGCCTTCTCGGTTGAACTTCTTCAGAGTCCAGACTTCTCCGTTTTCCCTCGGACGAAGACTACTTCGATCGTATGGCTTCTCGGACACTATGCCCGCTATGTAGTTGCGTGTGATAACGATACTAATCCCCGTGTTTTTCGCCAATATATGGTGAACGCGCACTGGAAGTGGCAGAGGCTCCCATGTTTTCGTGCTTTATTTGAAAATCGTCAAGGAAATGGATAGCTTTCTTCTTATTTTTCTGGAGCCTTTGTAAAGAAAAATTTGTTTTCTTTTGAATCCCAGAATTGTGGAATTTATATCTATCAATAACCAAATAAGGAAAAAACATAAAAATAATAAATGAAATAAAAAAAACCAACCTAGTACCATATCCATGTGAGGAACCAGCACAGGGACACTCGCGGGGAAGTTGAGGAGGGGGGGGGGGGAGGGGAAGGAGGGGGTCAGATACTTTCTCCGCTATAGTACTGGCTTTTCTCAGTCGTTTTGTTCGTATCGTCATAAATGACATTCCACAGTTGAGATGGCTGTATGGGTGCGTCCCGAAAACCAATAAAAAAACTACCTTTTTTCTAGACAAAATATCTACAATATCTACAATTTTTACTTCTTGTTCCCATTTTGCAACATAAGTCAACGTCGTCCACTAAACGTGCTGTAATTTGCTGTTAAATTCATATCTCAAGGGTTCGAAGCCGTCTTTAGAAATCATGTACATGAAATTTATTTGCAGCTGCGAATATGGGCAACCATCGGCTGTTAGAGTATAATGGAATGAGCACAATGAAAATTTGTGCCCGACCGGTATTCCTATCTAGATTTGCCGCTTGTCGCGAGCGGTCACCTTACCATTAGGCTATCCGAGCACAGCTCACGGACAGACTTAAACTTCCGTGTGTCCACAACCTGCTCTCGCACATCCATTATGTATATTCTCGATAAGTACGGGGTGTTCAAAAAGTCTCTCCGCAGTGCCGTATGATAGCCGCACGTGCCGTATGCCGCAGTGAATATACCGAAATGAAACTCAGTGAAATACAAGTTATTAATTTATTGAATATTAATTTTTACTTACAAATTTTCGCATTAAATTTTGATAGTGTCCGCCCTGTTGTTGAATACACAATTCAATTCATCTAATCATGTTTATAAACACAAGCTGTAACATTTCTTCTGTAACAGAAGCAGTGAAAGTGGATATTGCAGTTTTCAATTCATCAATGGATTTTGCACGGTTTTTATAGACAGTTGCTTTCGCTGCACCCCAGAAGAAAAAGTCAGGTGGTGTTAAGTCAGGCGATCGTGGAGGCCAAAGTCCCTGTGAAATTACGCGATCACCAAAAACATCAGCAACCAGTGTCATTGAAACCCGAGCTGTATGCGCGGTTGCACCATCTTGTTGAAAATAACCGTTCAGTATTTCACTTAACACAAGTTCTGCTATGAATGGGTACAGAATATCACTGCAGTACCGTTGTGCGTTTGTTTCATTGAAAAATATGGGACCCACAATCCGACGTCTAGAAATTGCAATCCAAACTCCTATTTTCACAGAACGAAGTGGTTCCTCATGAATACACAATGGATTTGCAGTACTCCACATAGGAGAATTTTGTGAGTTCATGTACCCGGATAAATGAACCACGCCTCATCAGTGAAAAACGTTTCATTAAGAATATCACTTCCATTTTGTTTATCGAAATTTTTGAACCATTGACAATAATGCAGTCTCTTGCCATGATCAGTATTTTTCAGTTCTTGCACGACTGTCACTTTGTATGGGAAAAGTTCTAATTTCTTTCCCTTACAGCTGTGTGGGCCGTTCCGACACTAACACGGATTTCCTGGGCGAGTTTTCTTACTCACTTGTTCGGACTCGAGGACATTTTATTGGAAAAATCGAGTAGTTTATCCTCAGACAAAACGCTAGAACGACCACTCCTTGGTGCATCTGTCACTGAACCAGTACTTAGAAATTTATTAATCAAATCTCGCTCAATATCGCGATGTGGGAGTGTTGTCTCCGGGAAAACTGGATTAAATGTTTGACTAACTGAAACTATGTATTTACAGCCAGCTTTGAACACTTGTTCGACTAAAAATACACGTTCTTCAATGGTTAGCATTTTAACAGTGACAAAAACGAAAGAAACGAACAAAGGAACTAAACTTAAACGTTCACGTCAACACGTAACGAACACACCAACCATACTACCGACGCTGGCTGAGATAAACGAAACAGAAGAATGTTGGGAGAGTCCACTTGAAGGGAAGTAACCCAGGCAGGCAATCATACGGCATGCACGGCCAACATTCATACGGCACTGCGGAGAGACTTCCTGAACACCCCTACTACGCTATGTTCCTTTGGACATGCATGTGTATTCTGGCTGGTAGGCACACCAGCCCCCATCGTTAACCCAGTGGGCTGATTCGATTTTGGACGAGCGCGCTTCCCTGTGTTCTGGAAGGCGCTCAGCTAATCGGACGAGTTTTCTTTTTTTACTTTTGTTGTAAGTTTCACTGTTCTATTATATTTGTCCCATTTATTTCTGTGCGTTACAGTTTCTGTGAGTTGTTGTTGTCTTTATTCCGTTTGAGCTAATATATACCCATTTGTAGAGTTGAAATTTTGAGACTTACTGCATTGTTCGCTTTAGGTGTCGGGGTGGACATCTTTGACTACGGCAAGGACAAAATCGACATAATGAGCAGACTGTTCCGCTACGGAGAACGCGCCTGCGAGCGGCTGATGGAGGAGGAGGCAGTACAGCGGCTGCTCAAGTCGAAGACCGAGCGCTTCGACCTGCTGATCAACGAGCTGTTCTTCAACGACTGCTTCCTGGTGCTGGCCCACAAGTTCCAGGTGCCCATCGTGGGGCTGTGCCCCTTCGAGGGCGCGCCCTGGATGGACGACATGGTGGGCAACCCGACACCGCTGGCCTACCTGCCCAACATCTTCCTGGACTACGGCCGGCTGGACTCGCTGCTGGACCGCGCTGGCAACGCCGCCTTCAGCCTGCTGACCAAGCTGTACCGGCGCTACGTCTACCTGCCCAGGGTGGACGCCATCGTGCGCCGCCACGTGCCGGACGCTCCCAGCATCGCCCAGCTGGAGCAGACCACGGCGCTCGTGCTGCTCAACTCGCACGTCGCCTTCAACGTGCCGAGGCCGATGGTCCCCGGAGTCGTCACTTACGGAGGAATGCAGCTGAAGCCTCCCAAGAAACTACCACAGGTAATTCTCCTTCCACAACTCAACTACAGTCAACGATTTTCTCTGCTTTTGTTACAGCGCTAGAGGCCGAATTTGTTGAACTCAATAAACGCCCGGCCATCCTGATATTGGTTTTCCGTGACTTCCCTAAATCGCTCCAGACAAATTCTGGGATGGTTCCTTCGAAAGGGCACGGCCGATTTCCTTCCCCATCCTTCCCTAATCCGATGAGACCGATGACCTCGCTCGCTGTCTGGTCTCCTAAAAAACTAAGAACAGAACAAGAACAATAAATGCCCAATAACAAGGCACTAAGCTAATCCTGCTATGGGAGTGAAAATAATTACAATTTATGGAGAACAGACAATAACAAACGTCAACGACTGGTAAACGACTCTGTTTAGGCCGGCCTAAACAGAGGTCCATAATCACAGGGTGGCCATGTCCAACAACTGTGTTTGAAGGTAGGCTGGACTGGAGACATACAGG
This sequence comes from Schistocerca nitens, assembly GCF_023898315.1. Classification (NCBI taxonomy): domain Eukaryota; kingdom Metazoa; phylum Arthropoda; class Insecta; order Orthoptera; family Acrididae; genus Schistocerca; species Schistocerca nitens. The sequence continues at coordinate 141,481,126 of NC_064622.1, read as the reverse complement.
CACGACCGAAAACGGCTGTCAGCCTACAGCGGCGACGATCTACATGTAATGTACGGCTAGTTGCTGGTTACATGTGAGAGGCATAGTGCCGCTTGGAGTATCCTGATCATGGCGTTGCGTATACATGCTGTGAGGCACTGTTGAGCTGACTATCGATAGTAATAGTAAGCGCTGGTTGCAGTTTTTACTCATTTCCCTTTAACGTCTTCGTCTTCGTCTCTAGTTCTGGTCTAATGGAGTCTCGTTACGCCGGTTGCGGTGGCCGAGCGGTTCTAGGCGCTTCAGTCCGGAACCGCGGGACTACTACGGTCGCAGGTTCGAATCCTGCCTCGGGCATGGATGTGTGTGATGTCCTTAGGTTAGTTAGGTTTAAGTAGTTCTAAGTTCTAGGGTACTGACGACCTAAGATGTCAAGTCCCATAGTGCTCAGAGCCATTTGAACCAATTTGAGTCTCGCTACTAGTCTCTTCAATTCTGTGTTAACCATGGCACTTTAAACTGTTTACTACATACAAGCTTTGGTGTCTTTCTACCTAACACACTTCTGTTACCAAATTGACGATTGCTAGATGCCTCAGGATGTGTTGTCAAACGGACCCTTCATTTAGTGAAGTTGTCATCAATTCATTCGTTACCTTATATTAACCTTGTCCGCCGCTCGTGGTCTCGCGGTAGCGTTCTCGCTTCCCGAGCACGGGGTCCCGGGTTCGATTCCCGGCGGGGTCAGGGATTTTCACCTGCCTCGAGATGACTGGGTGTTTGTGTTGTCCTCATCATTTCATCATCATCCACGAAAGTGGCGAAATTGGACTGAGCAAAGGTTGGGAAATTGTACGGGCGCTGATAACCACGCAGTTGAGCGCCCCACAAACCGAACATCATCATCATCATTATATTAACCTTATATACATATGTAATCTTCCATTTTCTTCCATAGCTACAAATTTCAAAATTTCTACTCCCATCTTGTCTGCGCTATTTATCGTCCACGTTTCATTTCCACACATGATGGTGGTGATAAGTTCCTATTCGACCAAACTGCTGACGTTATCGGTCCCTAGGCTTACACACTACTTAATCTAACTTTAACTTACGCTATTGACCACACACACACACACACACACACACACACACACACACACACACACACCCGAGGGAGAACTCGAACCTCCGGCAGAGAGAGCAGCACGAACTGCGGCAAGGTGCATAAGACCAGGTGGCTACCCCCGATGCTTTCCGTACCAAACTACACCCCTGACAAGTACAGCAAAGGCAGGCATGACGACTACCCTAGGATTTGACGATGTTTTTAGCTAAGTTGCAGTCTGTCTAGAAATTCCAAAATCATGGTCTCTGTACAGTCCGACTATTCTCCTGCCTGGCTGAATTTTTTCATTCTCGCTGCACAAAAGATCAATAATCCGAAAAACACTCAAGTCCCCATTGTGCCCAACGGGGTTGAGGCAAAACGACCACATAGCGAAAACGGGTTAAATAAACTGAGAAAACAAGTTGTAACTTTGAAAAAGCATATTCAGAGAAAAAATAACTTCTTTACAATACAAATTATCCCGCTTAGAGTAAAAAATTAATTACGTAATAGTATATTACATAATAAAATAATAAGCATCATGTTTTTTAAGAAAAAATCATTATTACTACCGAGAAAAAGTAGTGATTCGAAACATTTTAGGCACAGTTCTCGCACCCAGACTCACTTTCGTGCTCACTAATAGCTGCCAACTCTTTGTGGGTCCACACTGCACATCCTTCGCACTTGATCTCAATGTCAGTGTTGGAAGCCTTTTCCAGAAACCAGTGATCCATCCCTTCACAGCTATTCTTGTCACAATTCGGATACTGACTATCGCAATACTTAGCTGTCAGGCCGAAAAATCTTCTCTCCGACAAAAGGAGATGATAGTAAATTTCCTTTTGTTGTATTGAGGAAAAGATGGACTGAAATCCTCCAAATATCTTTATATTATCAGTAGAACGTAGCGTTCCCTTCAAAAGTGTTCTCTTCAACGTATCCCTTCGAGCTGTTTTGAAAGCCATGCCGCCTCTTCGTCTCACATGGATTTTATGATTGACTATCTACTTTGCACTAATGCTATGGTGTGCAAAACATCAGAACGAAAGTACTGGCCGCATGCGTGTCATTGTAAAGTAACATTACTCTATTAAACTTGGACCATACACAGAAAGAACTGGTACAGTATGGTACAAAAGGTAACTGAAAGGAATACGCAATGAGACGAACAGAAATGACACTTGTATTCAAAGACATGATGGTCCCCTGCCCTTAAAGTACGACGATCCTGGGAAGCGTCTGCACTACGTGAACGCTCAGAGCCTCGTCTATAGGTGTGAAAATGTTCACGTGACCACTGATACTAGCACCGTGGAATAACCGGCACAGCACGTCTGACTTACGTGGCAGTTCTACGGAAGGACCATCTCACCACTCACAAGGCTACATTTTGACCCCTTTCAAACTCGCTCACTTGGCTGTAGGAAGCACGAGTGCGTCTCCTTAGCATGTTTACCTGCTTCGAACTCAGGTTTGCACCGCACTGAGCCTTCTGGTTTTGAGCGTTCCCTATTAAAGTATAGACACAGATGGCACTCCGGTAGACATGTCATTACGCTACCTCTTGCATGAAGACGTTGAAATCATTAACAGTAAACCTAATATACCCCAGGGGGCATTTGTCATCGGATCAAAATCGACGTGGTCTTTCCAGGTGTACTAATTTCTTTCCGGAAATTTGGTACTAAATTATACTCTCATACTCTTCTTAACGTTCAATATACACCACAGGCCATTAAAATTGCTATACCAAGAAGAAATGCAGATGATAGACGTGTATTCATTGGACAAATATACACTCCTGGAAATTGAAATAAGAACACCGTGAATTCATTGTCCCAGGAAGGGGAAACTTTATTGACACATTCCTGGGGTCAGATACATCACATAATCACACTGACAGAACCACAGGCACATAGACACAGGCAACAGAGCATGCACAATGTCGGTACTAGTACAGTGTATATCCACCTTTCGCAGCAATGCAGGCTGCTATTCTCCCATGGAGACGATCGTAGAGATGCTGGATGTAGTCCTGTGGAACGGCTTGCCATGCCATTTCCACCTGGCGCCTCAGTTGGACCAGCGTTCGTGCTGGACGTGCAGACCGCGTGAGACGACGCTTCATCCAGTCCCAAACATGCTCAATGGGGGACAGATCCGGAGATCTTGCTGGCCAGGGTAGTTGACTTACACCTTCTAGAGCACGTTGGGTGGCACGGGATACATGCGGACGTGCATTGTCCTGTTGGAACAGCAAGTTCCCTTGCCGGTCTAGGAATGGTAGAACGATGGGTTCGATGACGGTTTGGATGTACCGTGCACTATTCAGTGTCCCCTCGACGATCACCAGTGGTGTACGGCCAGTGTAGGAGATCGCTCCCCACACCATGATGCCGGGTGTTGGCCCTGTGTGCCTCGGTCGTATGCAGTCCTGATTGTGGCGCTCACCTGCACGGCGCCAAACACGCATACGACCATCATTGGCACCAAGGCAGAAGCGACTCTCATCGCTGAAGACGACACGTCTCCATTCGTCCCTCCATTCACGCCTGTCGCGACACCACTGGAGGCGGGCAGCACGATGTTGGGGCGTGAGCGGAAGACGGCCTAACGGTGTGCGGGACCGTAGCCCAGCTTCATGGAGACGGTTGCGAATGGTCCTCGCCGATACCCCAGGAGCAACAGTGTCCCTAATTTGCTGGGAAGTGGCGGTGCGGTCCCCTACGGCACTGCGTAGGATCCTACGGTCTTGGCGTGCATCCGTGCGTCGCTGCGGTCCGGTCCCAGGTCGACGGGCACGTGCACCTTCCGCCGACCACTGGCGACAACATCGATGTACTGTGGAGACCTCACGCCCTACGTGTTGAGCAATTCGGCGGTACGTCCACCCGGCCTCCCGCATGCCCACTATACGCCCTCGCTCAAAGTCCGTCAACTGCACATACGGTTCACGTCCACGCTGTCGCGGCATGCTACCAGTGTTAAAGACTGCGATGGAGCTCCGTATGGCACGGCAAACTGGCTGACACTGACGGTGGCGGTGCACAAATGCTGCGCAGCTAGCGTCATTCGACGGCCAACACCGCGGTTCCTGGTGTGTCCGCTGTGCCGTGCGTGTGATCATTGCTTGTACAGCCCTCTCGCAGTGTCCGGAGCAAGTATGGTGGGTCTGACACACCGGTGTCAATGTGTTCTTTTTTCCATTTCCAGGAGTGTATTATACTAGAACTAACATGTGATTACATTTTCACGCAATTTGGGTGCATAGATCCTGAGAAATCAGTATCCAGAACAACCACCTCTGGCCGTAATAACGGCCTTGATACGCCTGGGCATTGAGTCAAACAGAGCTTGGATGGCGTGTACAGGTACAGCTGCCCATGCAGCTTCAACACGATACCACAGTTCATCAACAGTAGTGACTGGCGTATTGTGACGAGCAACATTGACCAGACGTTTTCAATTGGTGAGAGATCTGGAGAATGTGTTGGCCATGGCAGCAGTCGAACATTTTCTGTATCTAGAAAGGCCCGTACAGGACCTGCAACATGCGGTCGTGAATTATTCTGCAGAAATGTAGGGTATAGCAGGGATCGAATCAAGGGTAGAGCCACGGGTCCTCACACATCTGAAATGTAACGTCCAGTGTTCAAAGTGCCGTCAATGCGAACAAGAGGTGACCGAGACGTGTAACCATTGGCACCCCGTACCATCACGCTAGGTGATACGCCAGTATGGCGATGACGAATACACACTTCCAATGTGCATTCACCGCGATGTCGTCAAACGCGGTTGCGACCGTCATGATGCTGTAACCAAAATCTGGATTCATCCGAAAAAATGACGTTTTGCCATTCATGCACCCAGATTCGTCGTTGAGTGCACCATCGCAGGCGCTCCCGTCTGTGATGCAGCGTCAAGGGTAACGGCAGCCATAGTCTCCGAGGTGATAGTTCATACTGCTGCTAACGTCGTCCATCTGTTCGTGCGGATGGTTGTCTTGCAAACATCCCCATCTGTTGACTCAGGGATCGAGACGTGGCTGCACGATCCGTTACAGCCATGCGGATAAGATGCCTGTCATCTCGATTGCTAGTGATACGAGGCTGTTAGGGATCCAGCACGGTGTTCCGTATTACCCTCCTGAACCCCGTCGATTCCATATTCTGGTAACAGTCATTGGATCTCGACCAATGCGAGCAGCAATGTCGCGATACGATAAACCGCAATCGCGATACGCTCCAATCCGACCTTTATCAAAGTTGGAAACGTGATGGTACGCATTTCTCCTCCTCACACGACGCATCACAACAACGTTTCACCAGGCAACGCCGGTCAACCGCTGTTTGTGTATGAGAAATCTGTTGGAAACTTTCTTAATTTCAGCACGTTGTGTCGCTACCGGCGCCAACCTTGTGTGAATGCTCTGAAAAGCTAATCATTTCCATATCACAGCATCTTCTTACTGTCGGTTAAATTTCGCGTCTGTAGCACGTCATCTTCGTGGTGTCGCAATTTTAATGGCCAGTAGTGTAGGTATATTGACGTTAGTACATTAATGAAGTTGTTATATTACCTATCAGTCACAAAGGTTCATTAGTTTTTCCTTACAGCTGCGTAGTAATTTAAGGGAGGGTACATGCCTCGGATACATACATACACTCTAGGTGGTAAAACGGCCTACTGGCTGAGGTTCTTACACTCACTTCTTTCAGTTCAAAAAATGGTTCAAATGGCTCTGAGCACTATGGGACTCAACTGCTGAGGTCATTAGTCCCCTAGAACTTAGAACTAGTTAAACCTAACTAACCTAAGGACATCACAAACATCCATGCCCGAGGCAGGATTCGAACCTGCGACCGTAGCGGTCTTGCGGTTCCAGACTGTAGTGCCTTTAACCGCACGGCCACTTCGGCCGGCGCTTCTTTCAGTGGTTCGCTGAACTGCTTACCAGTTTCTCTTTGAGATAAAACTACCTGAACATTAAAAGGCAAGACGCCGGCTTCCAGGCCGTACTTGACGGCATTAACGAGGAGGGAATACGTCAGCATCTGCACAAACGCAAAAACGTGCAGAAGCAACCGAAACAGCGGTTCGCAGGTATGGTTAGGTTTAAAGACACTTAGCGTCATGGGTCACATAGATTTTCAAAGGATTTTTTTTTTGTGTAAGTCTGAAACGTAATTTCACTTTTAATCAACAGCGTCTCAAGATCTGCGTATGGTGCCTTACGTAGGTTATCTGCTTTGCACAGGATCAGATGCCGAAAGTGTGGTAGGGGCCAGGTCAATAGGCGATAGGCGTTCTTCCAGAAACGAGTTTTAGGTTAGTAGGGATGGACACAGTTTTAAAGCTAAATAACTTACCGGAACGGTGTAGAGGTGGTCCGGAGGTACTGTACCAGCGGTTGTAATTTTTCACTGCACCTTCGCTAATGTCTCTAGATAAATGAGGTATTTACAATGCGGAAAGCAGAGAGACACAGTTGGCAGATTTGTGGCATCATATGGTACGAGTCTTAAACCATTCGGACATTCAACGTTCAAGGACCACAAAACAAACAAGCCAGTGGCTTTAATAATGACGTGATAATCTTGCATAGGATGTACCTTAACGGGTTTTACACTGAGGTGTCAGAAAGTCAAGGGGTACCTCCTAATATCGTGTCGGACCTCCTTTTGCAACTCGAAGTAGCATACATCCAATAAGTCGTTAGAAGTCTCCTGCAGGAATATTGAGCGATACTGCCTCTTTAGCCGGTGCAGGATTTTGTGTACGAACTGGCTCTCAATTATGTATCATAAATGTTAGATGGGATTCATGTCGGGCGATATGAGTGACGAAATTATTCGTTCGAATTGTCCAGATTGTTCTTAAAACCAATTGCGAACAGTTGTGGCCTGCTGACACAATGCATCATCATCCACCAAAATACCATCGTTATTTGGAAACATGAAGTCGATCAATGGCTGAAAATGGTCTCCAGGTAGCCAAACATAATCATTTCTATTCAATGATCGGTTCGGTTGGACCAGATAATCCAGTGCATTTCATGCAAACACAGCCCACTCCATTAGGGAGCCACCGCCAGCTTGCACAGTGCCTTGTCGACAATTCAGGTGTGTAGCTGCGTGGGTTCTGCGCCACACTCAAACCCTACCATCAGCTCTTACCAACTTAAGTCGGGACTTGCCGACCATTCCACGGTTTCCCAGTCGTCTAGGGTCCAAGCGAAATGGTCACGAGCCCAGGAGAGGGCCGTAGGCGACGTCATGATGTTACCAAAGCTACTCGCGTCGGTCGTCTGCTGTCATAGGCTATTAACGCCAAATTTCTCCGCATTGTCCTAAGAGATACATTCGCCGTACGTGCCGCATTGATTTGAGGTAATTTCAAGCACTGTTACTTGTCTGTTAGCACTGGCAACTCTACACAAACGCCACTGCTTTCTGTGGTAAAGTGAAGGCCGTCGGCCACTGTGTTGTCCATTGTGAGAGGTGATGCCTCAAATTTTGTATTCTCGGCACTCTCTTGACACTGTGGATCTCGGAATATGGAATTCCCTAACGATTTCCGATATGGAGTGCCCAATGTCTAGCTCGAGCTGCCATTCTGCGTTCGAAGTCTGTAAATTCCATTCACATCTGAGTACAAATGACAGTTCCATCAATGCCTTGCCCTTTTGTACCTTGTGTATTCGATATTATCGCAATCTGAACAAATTTACGTCGCTGCCCCACGATTTTCGTCACCTCAGTCTACATCTCAAAAGGGTGGTTGTACAAAGGTGGAGGCCTTGCCTAGATATCATCCCCCAAAATGTGGTACCTCTACAGACACATACAGTAGAGCCCAGCGGCTGTTCCAAGCATTAAGAGGTTGATTCGCGCTGCTTAACACTGAATCGGTATCGGAGGATACTGATGTGATCGAGGTCACAGGGACGACGGACACAGTATTCTAAAGCTTCAGGAGACGAATGTTTGTCAGATACGAGGTGCGGCTAGAAAAAAACCGGACTGATGCTGGAAAAAACATTTATTTACAATTATTTACAATTTCATGTTATCTCCTTCAATGTACTCTCCTCCTCGGTCTCTACACCGCTCCATACGAATTTTCCACTGTTCATAGCAATGCTGCAGATCATTTTCGGTAAGTCCATACATTACTTCCGTCGCTTTTTCTTTTACTGCTTCAACAGTCTCAAATCTACTTCCTTTCAAAGCTGACTTGACTTTAGGGAAAAGAAAAAAGTCACAGGGGACCAAATCAGGCGAGTAGGGTGGATGATCTAAGATGGGAATGTTGTGTTTTGCCAAAAACGTCTTCACTGACAACGCACTGTGAGCTGGGGCATTGTCTTGGTGAAGGATCCATGACTTTTTTCTCCACAAATCGTTCCGTTTTCTCCGTACTCGCTCACGTAGGGTAGCCAGGACGCTAATGTAGTAATGCTGATTCACTGTTTGTCCCTCTGGTACCCAATCAATGTGCACAATCCCTTTGATGTCAAAAAAAAAATTATCATTGCCTTGAATTTCGATTTTGACATTCGTGCTTTTTTTTGTCGTGGAGAACCAGGAGTTTTCCAATGCATCGATTGGCGTTTAGTTTCGGGATCGTAAGTAAAAAACCACGATTCATCGCAAGTAATAACATTTTGTAAGAAGGTGGGATCACTTTCATTGTTTTCCAGGATGTCAGAACAAATCATTCTTCGGCGTTCCTTCTGTTCAATTGTGAGACACTTTGGAACCATTTTTGAACACACTTTGTTCATGTTGAAACTTTCATGAAGAATCTGCCTAACACTTTCCTTGTCAACTCCTGTTAACTCAGATACTGCTCTGATTGTTAAACGGCGATCTTGTCGAACAAGTTTACCGATTTTTTCAATGTTTGCATCAGTTTTTGCTGACAATGGTCTGCCAGTGCGAGTGTCATCACTGGTGTCTTCGCGGCCATCTTTAAATCGTTTAAACCACTCAAACACTTGTGTTCGCGATAAACAATCATCGCCGTACACTTGTTGTAACATTACAAACGTTTCACTTGCAGATTTTCCTAGTTTGAAACAAAATTTGATGTTAACACGCTGTTCTTTCTGTACACTCAACATTTTCCGACGCACAGACAAAACGTCAACTACTTAAAACAGACGTCACGGGCAGACTGAGTGCAGGAGGCAGATGAAGCTCGAGCAGTAGGCGGAGCGAGAGTCACGTGACAGGCCACGCGACTTTCAGCCTTATTGCATTCGTTTTATTGTTTCACCAGTACTAGTCCGGTTTCTTTCTAGCCACACCTCGTATTACGACAGGGGAGGAGCAATGCCTCTCTGATGTTCGTCTGTATTCGACTCTGCCTGTCGGTTAATTTCCTTACCACTCGCAGCAGAAGTTTCCAGGATTATCGACAAACTTCATTGTGAAGACTAATTAAGGGCGGTTTTATTGCTTTAACGAATCTACCAGTCGAGGAGGGGCCTTTTCGAATGAGAAGTCTACCAGAGAGGTTTGTAAACTCCTCTTGGTTTGCTGTGTACGAATTTGTTTCTTGGGTCCGCTCCGCGAATAGAATTTCTAGTGAAGGCACTATCAGCTGGTCACTGAATAGCGCAGTATCTCACAAAGTCAGCTGTGGCAGCTTGACGTCATAGCAGCTCTCATGTGCAGCGGCCGGTGAGGGTGGAAGGGAAGGGGGCAAGAGTTCGTTGGCTCAGCTGACGTCCACGAGAGGAAACAGCTGTGAGCGTGAGCCGCAGGATGGAGGTAACGGGAAGAGTAAGCTTCGCCTCTACTCGATGGAGTCTCGTGTACTTGAACGGCCGTCAAATTTAAATAGCTATGAAGTGACTCCGATACGCGTATCAGGTTGGATCACGCGAATGACCAATTCATAACCAAATGCAATGTCACAAAATGTTAAAAGTATTTCCTCTTGCTTTCACTAAGTGGCTGTAACTTCAGAACTTTCGGCGCGAAGGTGTTTATCACGGCGATATGTGTACTCAGTATGTACTTACCATTTGTACTAATTTCTCTTCAGTATTCGTGTTTACAAACTTTATCGTGTCTTACTCCACAAAAACACGTAAAGGGTGCTCGGGAAACCACACTGCCGGGCGTTTTGGTGAAATTGGTTGGATTCCAAAGGAAAGAGCAATTTGAATTAACTCACTTGAGTAAAGTGCCAGTAAAATATGCGAAAGTGCACTAAACAGTATCGGATGATAATAGTTAAAATCTACTTCTCCGTAACGGCCAAATTCAAGTTTAAGAAATAACTGGTGTAATATAAACTGCAAAGATCTCTTATAGCAACCATAGGGAAGTAAAAGATAGGTTATACACTGCAAGTTAAGTAACTGTGTCTGATAAGTGTGCCGCGCGGAGTGGCCATACGGTTTGAGGCGCCATGTTACAGACTGCGCAGCCGCTCCCACCGGAGGTTCGGAGGTTCTAGTCCTCCCTCGGGCGTGTGTGTGTGTGTGTGTGTGTGTGTGTGTGTGTGTGTGTGTGTGTGTGTGTGTGTGTGTGTGTGTGTTTTGTTGCTGTTGTTGTTTTGTTGTTGTTAGCGTAAGTTAGGTTAATCTAGTTTCATTACGTATGTTTTTGAATAGAGTCGGTCTTTAGCGAAACACAATTTCGTTTTTTAACCCAAACATGTTTCACAGCAGTTGCAGCATCTTCAGTGCGCTTCTATTTTTCATGTGTTAAAGATAGTGTGTTCTTTGCTGTTTGTATACATGTAGCTATTAGTTTTTAAATCGTAACTAAAGATATTTGAAAAACACATAATTTACGAATTCATACCTTTTTACCACATGGTGTGGTTTTTCTGATGTGTTGTGTTTCTACAGTGACCGTTCTGTTCCACATTTTGTCATCAGCAATCACTTACACCTTAATGTAGATAAATTGTTTAAGCCACAAACTGTGGAACAAATCGGTCAATGTAGAAAAACAACACATCAGAAAAAGCACACCATGTGGTAAAAAGGTATGAAGCCGTAATTTAAGTGTTTTTTTAAATATCTGTAATTACGATTTAAAAACTAATAGCTACATGTATACAAACAGCAAAGAACACTCTCTAACAGATGAAAAATAAAAGCCCACTGAAGATGCTGCAACTGCAGTGAAACATGTTTGGGTTAAAAAACAATTCTTTTGCTAAGGGTGGACTCATCCAAAAACATACGTATTGTTAAAGCAAACACGGAAGAAAAGAGCTTCAACCCCAAGATGATTAGTTTAAGTAGCGTGTAAGTCTAGGGACCGATGACCTCAGCAGTTTGATCTCTTAGGCATTCACACACATTTAACATCTGGTAAGTGGACGTAATTCCCAGAGGATAGATACCCGTACTGCTTCGTGCAGGGATCTGGAGGAGCCCACTTAACCTGAAAAGCAACTGCCAGAAAAGTGTTGGCTTACATGTTGGCGTAGCAGTGTTAATTCCCGTTTTGCTTCTCTCTGCTCCACCGCAAAGTCTGTTATTCTCTCTAATAATGCGCCTAAACTGCTTGTTTGGCTATATGCGTCACTGACCGCGTTCGGCGGACTACAGCCAGTGAGGAGGACATACGTATTGGTCCCGTCCTCCTCAACGGATACTTAACACTGAAATCTACTTCTACCGGTCTTGTTACCTCACGATCGACCTGCGTTTCTTTATCTGCTGCTGGAGGGGCAAAGATTTGCTGCTGCATTCGCTCAAGTTGTTTCTCGAGTTCTCTACTCTTTGTTACAGACTAATCTTTATTTTCTCCAATTTTTTTCACTAAAATTTGGTCTTACTGCGATGGCTTGATAGCCCAGCTGGTCGTTCTGAACGGACAGTTCCTACTTTCCTTTTAGCGATTTAATTATTCTCTCTTGTAATCTTTGCTTTTTTGCTAACCGTCTCCCTGCTTGCGTTTGGAAAGCTTCAGCTCAGCTTAACCGTGGGCTGTCAGACGAGCTTTGCTCTCTGCTTTTTGTTTCCATTTTGGGTGGCACAGTTACACAGAAGAGACCTAACAATTAACAAATGATTCAGTACAAAAGTAATTGAAACAAGCTCCACGGATGTGAGGTTACGGTAAGTGAAAGACATATCGAGAGTGATTTACGTTTTTATTGTAAACCCCTTCGCTCGAAAGTTTCCTTCCTTCATATCTCCTCTGTGTTACAACAGATGACGTGTCACTGATCTCATTTGTACTAAGATTTCAGTACACTCGAGTTGTCTATTTGCTTCCACCGCCCTGAGTGGAATGCGTAAGTTATGAACAGTCTTCAGCAACCTACAGTTTTCTGTAATTGCTGTCCCCTGCGCATAAAACGGCACCTGGGTTGTGAATCCGTTATCTTGAGGTTGTAATAAAGCGTTAGCGAGGAGCTGGTATTATATGAATAGTTAAATTTTGAACTGGTTTGTTTAAATGGGACGCCCCTCGTTTTTTATTAGCAGAGTACGAGAAGCTACAATTGTAGTCCATTTCATAAACCACAAACAATTTCTGTTCTTTGCACTTTCACAGAGAACAAGCAAAATAATGAACTGCATGTTTGCGTAATTATTATCAAATGGTTGAAATGGCTCTAAGCATTATGGGACTTAACATCTGAATTCATCAGCCTCCTAGACTTAAAACCACTTAAATCTAACTAACCTAAGGACGTAACACACATCCATGCCCGAGGCAGGATTCGAACCTGCGACCGTAGCAGCAGCGCGGTTCCGGACGGAAACGCCTAGAACCGCTTTTTTTTTTCATTTTTGTTCGGTATTGCTCGTTGCGTTTGGCCTCGGCGGACGTCACAAGACATCTGATAAAGTTGATCGTTGATTCCCTCATTCAGTTTTTTTATTACAGAGAGCGAGCAGCCCTCTGACCGAACACGCTGAGCTACCGTGTGGGACAACCGCTCGGTCACAGTGGCCGGCCGTAATTATCGTCAAAATAGTTCCCAATCACATGTCTAAAGCCCAGAGACTGCTAATTAAGTTTTTAACCAATATCGATCGCGGCAGACAGTATGTCTGCCGATTGAGTTCTTTCATTTAGAAACCTGAGATTGCTAATTAAGTCTTAACTGAAACCAACCACGTCAGACAATACACTGATGAGCTAAAAAATGATGACCACCAGCTTGACTGTCCGTCTCTGAAACGATATACATCACTGACTCTGCGTATCGGCGATCCGACAGTGTGTTGGTAGGTTTGTGCAGGTATATGTGGCATTCGATGTCTAAGCACAGGTCATGTAATTCACGTAAATAACGACCCGGTGATGGCCCCAATAGCGATCCAGATGGGTTTCACAGGATTTACATCAAGCGAATGTGGTCGCCGAGCCATCAACGAGAGTTCACTATAATACTCCCCAAACCACGGTAGCGCGGTTCTGGCTGCTGAAAGGTGACATCGCCTTTGGGGAAGACCTCAAGTGGGGTGCGGCACAGGTGGTTCACAGCTGTCAGCGTGTCTTCGATTACCACCACAGGTCCCATCCAAGCGCAGGAAAATGTCTCCCATAGCAGAATGCTGCTCCCACCAACTAGCGACCGTGGTGCATTGCGCGTTTCGAGTCGTGGTTCACCTCGTTGACAGCCTTTGTGGAGACGACCATGACGTAGTGTAGGAAAAATGTGTTTCACCCGAAGAGCCAACACGTTTCCATTGATCGACGGTCGAATCCCGATGGTTCCGTGCACACTGCAATCCTGATTGACGATGTCGTTGGGTCAACACGTGAACACGTAGGGGTGGTCTGCTGCAGAGCTACCTGTTCAACAGCGTACGGTAGACGGTGTTCTCCGAAACACTTGTGCGTGCACCAGCAATCCGCACGTTTATTTACATATAAAAGCCGACTACAGAATTTTCCTTCGCGTGAGACTGCACCTACGAGATTTGTTCAAATGGTTCGAATGGCTCTAAGCACTATGGGACTTAACATCTGAGGTGATCAGTCACCTAGACTTAGAACTCCTTAAACCTAACTGACCTAAGGACACCGCACACATCCATGCCCGAGGCAGGATTCCAACTTGCGACCGTAGCAGCAGGTGTTTTGGATACGTAACTTATTTCGTAGCAAATCAGCATTTATGCTTCACAGATACTGCGAAAGAATAGATAACCCCTGAACTTCAACGCAAAGAATCATGCAGTTTTGAGATTTCTCAGAAGCTGTCATTGTCATATCATAATCTAATTTTTAGTAAATCGGCGCTTGTGATTTAGTTACTGTACATATGTTCCAACTAGCATATTCTGTTACATTTAGTTTCTCCTTAAATGAGATGATAAATTAACTCTATTTTAGAGTTTACTAATAACCATACTTAACCTCAAAATTTGTAGGAAATTAGTAATTTTTACCACCATTTTTTCTGTTTCCTTAATAGAAATCTCGTTTTATGTATTTACTTCAATTCCTACAGGCAGTTAGCAGCTTTGTAGCTCAAGAGACTAAAAGATAATCAGCAGGCTTAGTTTAAAGTTATTTGTTCACAGTCCTGTAAAACATTCCAGCAGCAAAAACGCAGCTCCGTTGTGGATGCTGTTCCCGAACCCAGGATGAGCTGGTTGACGTTCATTCATAAGCACCTGGAAATAACCCTGACTACTGTCATCCGACTGGCAGCTTTTGCGAACTGATGACCACATACAGTATGAATTCGTGATCGTTTCTCACCTTGCTTAATACACTTAAATATTAGTAGTATTACTATTATCAATCAATCTGAAACAAAGATTTACTATTTTTAAGCATCCTCTAAGAATAGGGCATTTCGGTGTAGTCACGCTGCAGATAATTGAGAGCATCCCTGTTGAAATTCTTAGAACGAACATGCAAAGAAGAATCGGGCAACATATTACTTTCTCCCACACTCGTCTCGCGAAATGACGACGACGACGACGACGAGAAAATGTGAGGAATTAGAGCTAATAGAGAGGTTACAGACAATTTCTTCGCACATTTCACTTACGAATCGAGCACGGTAGGAGCAAAATGACAGTATTACGAGAAGTACCTTCCACCACGGATCGTAAGATGGCTTGCAGTGTATGGATGTTGATGAGCATGTGGATGTAGACGTAGACGGACCTCCTATCTTCTGTGTTTCGGCTTATTGTTCAACAGATACTTTATGATCCTGTTCTTGTTATATGCTCTTTTCATTTGTCCCTGTAATTCATTATTTCATAAATCAGATAAAATGTTTAATTTTTGCCCCATATCCTCATTTCTCTGTCTTGTTCTACATTACAAATTATACCTAACCACTTTCGTTTGTCTTCTATATCACAACATCTTTTATCGCCCAAACTATTGAATTTAGAACACATTATGCGATTTTATAACTACATATTTACCGTAATTTTTTTCCTACAGGACCTGCAAAAGTTCCTCGATGAAGCTCCAGACGGGGTGATATACTTCAGCCTGGGCAGCTACATCAAAGGCACCGACCTGAGGCCGCAGGCCAAAAAGGCTTTCATTGAGGTCTTCTCCCGCATTAAGCAGAGGGTCCTTTGGAAGTTCGAAGACGACAATCTGCCTGGAAAGCCGGACAATGTCATGATTTCCAAGTGGCTGCCGCAGGCTGACATACTCGGTAAGTACATTTCGGAAGGTTGCTAAGATGCTACAACAAGAGGTCTTATAGAGTATAAAACTAAAAACTCAGAAGGAAATGACTGTACAGGTCTGATTTACTTAGGCAGCATTCCTCTGGAATATTGAAAGCTTGTCACTTTAAAGCGATTGATTTCGCTTCAAATTTTCCTGTGACTGTAAAATTTGTGAACATTTTCACAGATCACACAAGGATCTGGAGAAAACGACATATACTGAAAAAAGGAAACAGATTACTAGCATACATTTAATTCAGTTTTTCTTCTAGTTCGCAAAGAAAAACCTGAACGACGCCAAACGATCTGGACACAGGTTCCTGCAGTCACAACGATTTGCATCAGTTGGACCTCTTGAGAGGCAGATCACTCGAACTCATATGCGGCAATGAAATTGTTGCGCAGTGGAATAAGGACATGAAAAGGGTGGCTCCGAAAAATGAGTCCTGTATGTTAGTTGTTTAAAAAAGCATTAATGATCTCAATAACAGGGGGGGGGGGGGTTCCTTCAATCTACTAAAATAAAATATCGGTCCACACTGACTGCATTTCATTATAAAATGTGTGTCCAATAAATAATACGAAGAATGAGATTATCACTCTACAGCGAAGTGTGCTGATATGAAACTTCCTTATAGATTAAAACTGTGTGCGGGACCGAGACTCGAACTCGGGACTTTTGCCTTTCGCGGGCAAGTGCTCCACCAACTGAGCTACCCAAGCACGACTCACGACCCGTCCTCACAGCTTAAATTCTGCCAGTACATCATCTCCTACCTTTCAAACTTCACAGAAGCTCTTCTGCGAACCTGCAGAACCATAACTCCTGGAAGATGGCTAAGCCACAGCCATGGCTAAGCCACAGCCTCTTCGCAGAACAACTCCTGTGAAGTTTGGAAGGTAGGAGACTAGGTACTGGCAGAATTGAAGCTGTGATGACGGGTCGTGAGTCGTGCTTGGGTAGTTCAGTTGGTAGAGCACTTGCTCGCGAAAGGCAAAGGTCCGTCCCGAGTTAGAGTCTCGGTCCGGCACACAGTTTCAATCTGTCAGGAAGTTTCAACAATACGAAGTTCCAGACCGAGCGAGGTGGCGCAGTGGTTAGCACACTGGACTCGCATTCGGGAGCACTTCGGTTCAATCCCTCTTCCGGCCATCCTGATTTAGTGTTTCCGTGATTTCCCTAAATCGCTCCAGGCAAATGCCGGGATGGTTCCTTTGAAAGGGCAATGCCGACTTCCTTCCCTAATCCGATGAGACCGATGACCTCGCTGTCTGATCTCCTCCCCCACAACCACCCGACGAAGTTTCAGACAAAATTATACCGAAAGTCATGGTACACACAGCAAATAAAACAACCAACCTTTATGGATAATGAGCTATCTAAGCTAATGATATATTCACTTGACAAAGACCATGGTAAAAAGAAGCCAGTTTCAAATTTGTCAGAAAAAAAATAGAACGCCATGCAGCTATCATAACTGAGTCATAATCGAGGCCTGCAACCCCTAATTAAAAATACCAATAGCTCTCAATCTAGCTTAGTCCAAACTAAACACCTGCTAAACGACTGACAACTCCCCTTCACGGTCACCTGTGCTGTATAGACTCTGAACAGGATTTAAACTGCAGGCTGTAGTATTGTGGACGGCTGCAGACAGATTGCCCCCTTGGATATATCTCCTCCCTTAAAAGTAGCCCTGTCTCCAACAAGAGTGACAAAAGTCGGTGTAGAACCCCCCCCCCATGTTCTCACAGAGCTGTCCTGGATGCTCCGCCAGAGCTATCAAACCAGAGGGCCCTTGCAGAGCTGTCCCCTGTCTGCACTCCTCGAAGTTCACGTTAATTATCCTTTCCCAGTGATGAAGCTCCGTCAAAATGTGGCCAACGAAAATGTTCGTAACAGAACTGTTAAACTGCCTTCCTAGGAAAAGTTTTATCAACCAGCCAGTGGCTTGTGTTTCCTCGAAAACTGTTCTTAAAATATGAAGCAAAATTCCCATTCTCCAAAGATATTTTTATTACAGCCTATCCTCAGTTCTTCCGTGTCTGTAATTCTTAAAAACCACCCTGCTATTTGTTACTGTCGGGTAGTTCTTTAAGGGACAGCCGGAGGAGCTCTTTTCCGCATTTTCTATGACATGAGAAACTGTTTCCCTACATGGAGAACGCTTATTGTTGTTGGCACCTCCCTGCCACAAAGAGAAAAAAAATTCTAAAACGAACTCGGCAATTTCTCTTCCTACTAAACAGACAGATCTGTATCTGAGAGTTGCACCCCAGACTCCTGACTTCTAAGACGGCTGTCGGCAATAACAAACAAAACTATAGAGCAGTGCTCTGATCAGATACAGGGCGATAATGATTGAACTACACTCCTGGAAATTGAAATAAGAACACCGTGAATTCATTGTCCCAGGAAGGGGAAACTTTATTGACACATTCCTGGGGTCAGATACATCACATGATCACACTGACAGAACCACAGGCACATAGACACAGGCAACAGAGCATGCACAATGTCGGCACTAGTACAGTGTATATCCACCTTTCGCAGCATTGCAGGCTGCTATTCTCCCATGGAGACGATCGTAGAGATGCTGGATGTAGTCCTGTGGAACGGCTTGCCATGCCATTTCCATCTGGCGCCTCAGTTGGACCAGCGTTCGTGCTGGACGTGCAGACCGCGTGAGACGACGCTTCATCCAGTCCCAAACATGCTCAATGGGGGACAGATCCGAAGATCTTGCTGGCCAGGGTAGTTGACTTACACCTTCTAGAGCACGTTGGGTGGCACGGGATACATGCGGACGTGCATTGTCCTGTTGGAACAGCAAGTTCCCTTGCCGGTCTAGGAATGGTAGAACGATGGGTTCGATGACGGTTTGGATGTACCGTGCACTATTCAGTGTCCCCTCGACGATCACCAGTGGTGTACGGTCAGTGTAGGAGATCGCTCCCCACACCATGATGCCGGGTGTTGGCCCTGTGTGCCTCGGTCGTATGCAGTCCTGATTGTGGCGCTCACCTGCACGGCGCCAAACACGCATACGACCATGATTGGCACCAAGGCAGAAGCGACTCTCATCGCTGAAGACGACACGTCTCCATTCGTCCCTCCATTCACGCCTGTCGCGACGCCACTGGGGGCGGGCTGCACGATGTTGGGGCGTGAGCGGAAGACGGCCTAACGGTGTGCGGGACCGTAGCCTAGCTTCATGGAGACGGTTGCGAATGGTCCTCGCCGATACCCCAGGAGCAACGGTGTCCCTAATTTGCTGGGAAGTGGCGGTGCGGTCCCCTACGGCACTGCGTAGGATCCTACGGTCTTGGCGTGCATCCGTGCGTCGCTGCGGTCCGGTCCCAGGTCGACGGGCACGTGCACCTTCCGCCGGCCACTGGCGACAACATCGATGTACTGTGGAGACCTCACGCCCCACGTGTTGAGCAATTCGGCGGTACGTCCACCCGGCCTCCCGCATGCCCACTATACGCCCTCGTTCAAAGTCCGTCAACTGAACATACGGTTCACGTCCACGCTGTCGCGGCATGCTACCAGTGTTAAAGACTGCGATGGAGCTCCGTATGCCACGGCAAACTGGCTGACACTGACGGCGGCGGTGCACAAATGCTGCGCAGCTAGCGCCATTCGACGGCCAACACCGCGGTTCCTGGTGTGTCCGCTGTGCCGTGCGTGTGATCATTGCTTGTACAGCCCTCTCGCAGTGTCCGGAGCAAGTATGGTGGGTCTGACACACCGGTGTCAATGTGTTCTTTTTTCCATTTCCAGGAGTGTATATTTAAAAAAAGGTAAATTAGTTACAAGATACGGCGTGAACACACTCCATTCAACATGAAAACTTCTACAGATACTCAGATTTAGGTTATGACATGTTCGATACAGCTACCATCGTTGGCGATTATGTGGCACAGACGAATAGCGAAACTCTGCATGACCCGCTGAAGTGTCGGTACATCGATACCTCCTGAATGTCGATATCCTGAGACCTACTGAATGGCTGTTTTCAGCTCAGCAATAGTTTTGCGGGTGTTGCTGTACATCGTATCTTTAATATAGCCCCACAAAAAGGAGTCGCATGTGTCAGATACGGAGAATATGGCGGCCAATCGAGGTCCGTGTCAGTGGCCTCTGGGTACTCCAGAGCCAGAATGCGGTCGCAAAAGTGCTGCTCCAGGACATCACTCTCCTGCTTCTAGGGGGTCGAGCTCCATCTTCCATGAACCATATCTTGTCGAAATCAGGGTCACTATCGATAATGCGGATGAAATCATCTTCCAAAGTCTTCACATACCATTCAGTAGTCACTGAGCCATCAATGAATATCACACCAATTATTCTGTGACTGGATATTGCACATCACACAGTCACCCGTTGAGGGTGACAAGACTCCTCAATCACAAAAGGCAGATTCTCAGCCCCCACCCCCTTTCAAATGTGCCAATTTTGGTTACTGACAAACCCATGCAGATTAAAGTGGGGTTCGTCACTAAACTGAACCATACAGCGCATACTAATTCCCATCATGCCCTGCAGCCAACCATGCAGTTTGAACGTCCCAACCCAAAACATTCAAATTATGAAGATTTTATTTCACATAGTTCAATAACTGTCACCCTGTAGCTTTGGCTTGTAAAAATGAGCAGTATTCAGTACTGGGCCAAGTTTCCACCACAGCTCATTGTACCAGCATTTTAAGGTGGAGCTGATGGACACTCATGCTGTGTGTCCACCATACACAGAGTAGTAGTTTGTGACTGCCTGTGGCTAGGTAGCTGGCGTAAACAAAGCAGACGGCGGGCTGTCTGCACAGCCTGTGGCCCATCAGCCCTTGCCAGCACTTTTTTTTTCTTCTTTATTGTAGTTTCATTCCCCTGCCCCATATGGGCAGGAGAGGGCTGTCAGCGGCACTATCCGCCGATCTTCAGCCGAGTGACATGACAACTAATACAAGAATAAAATTTTACATGTAAGGTGATAAAAAAGGGGGACATAAAACAGAGTAAGGGGTGATAACGGAGGTAAAAAGACACATGGAGACGTTCGTGGGGGACAATTTAAAAAGTTGACATTACGTTAAAAAACACAGTTGACGAGTTGTAGAACACAAAAAAGACACTGAAGTCACATGCTTAGGTTAAAAGTTGGCCACAGTAAAAACACTCCAGAACAACACACTTTAAACCCACTTCGAACACACACGATGAAGAATAAAACTGCGAGGTGGAACCTGCCGAGGGAGAGGCCAGAGAGGATGGATAAGGAAGGGAGAGCAAGGGGCAGCAGTGGAGGGGGCGGGATGAAAAGAGTAGGGGCGTCAGCGGGTGCACCAAGAGGCAGAAAACAGCTGGGGCAGGAGATGAAGAGGGAAGACAAGGCAGGAGGGAGTGCAGGAACACTGAAGGGGAGCACAAGAGAGGGAGAGGGAGGGGGAGTAGGAGGAGAAAGCCGCTCAGGAGAAGGGAGGGGATGCCAGCACTTCTTTATGGCCCATATATACAACCCGTCAACTGAGCATATCTACTCTGAGCCATTGGCCTGTGTGTGGCTGATGGTTCCGTGGTCTTGTACACGGTCAGGGTCTGTCTGTTTGACTGGTGGACTTTAGCCTGCTAGCCTCGGCCGCTACCTGCTAACCCACTCCCTCAGTTCATGCTGGTAGGGTCCACCAAGCAGTCTCCAGTGGCCACACACAGGTGATTGGGTCGGTGGACCAGTTGGGATGTGAATGGGTGTCTTTTGAAATGGATGTGATCTCCCAGTGGGTAGCCTGTAGTCACTGACATTCGCCTGTGCCTTCCTCATCTCATTAAGGATCCCAGACTTGCAGCTAGAACATGCAACAGCTATCCAATGTGGACAGAATTTTAAAATGGGAATTGATGGCTTAATCATTGCACTCACTGGGGCTGTTCATAATCATCATCGATATTTTTACTCGATAGAAGGCTGTTTCAGAAGCGAATATTGAATGACAGAAATGAAATAAAAATGGGACAAGTCAGACGAGAATGGACTGACGCATTTCAAAGAATGTACAGAGACCAAATCTGCAGAACGGCCCTCAAACCCAATAGTTTTCTCTCTTTAAACTGTAGTTGTGCAAACGACCTCACTGTTCTGGCTAAATAAAACTTTATCCTCATCAAATTCACTCACATTTCGTGAGAAGTAAAATTTCTCTCATAATCAAATCACAATACCGATTTGTGTTTCTCTCTTAGAGGCAGTCGATATAGATAAGGTTCAGCAATCCTCAACAAATTATTGCCCTGAATTCCATGGTCATAGTTCACTATTCTTCTTTTCAGCACTTTCACAGAGGAGGATCCACTGCTTTGATTATCCCATAATTTCAAGTTGGAAGTTTACACAACGTGACTTGATGGACCTTGAATATATTCAACAAAGAAGTGCTGGGAACTGGCAGCACGTCGTCGTTTGTTATAAGTGAGCAGGATTCATCTTGCCGACAGCTTCTTCATACTGGAAGTTCTGGGATATTTTATTACATACCGTTGGTCAGAAACAACCTGAAAAAGTTGGAAAGGTGTTCCAGGGTAGGTTCCATACGTTATGCTGTTTCCGAGTCTATTGGCACTGAATTTAACCAATCAGGCTTTTGCGCGCGCAAATTCAAGCGATCTTCCAGACAAGGTGTTGTATAATGTATTCTTCGGTTGGTTTCCTAAAACCGAAGAAGAGAGCGATATTGGACATGGGGAGATGGTAAGGATCGAAGTCCCAACAAAGGCCGAGCAGTCTCGCGCTCTATGATATACTTTATTATAACAAACGACAGTAATCGTATCTGGCGGGCCGCTTGAATTTCGGCGTGCAACGCCCTGACTGGTTAATTTTCATGTTGTATAGCTGGGGAACGGCAAAGCACACAGCATTTTTTTCTTATCAATTATTTCTCAGCAAACCTACTGTGCAATACTAGCTTTCAGGCTGTTTCTGACCTCCTTGTATGTACGCGTGCACGTTCCACATCTCCTTCTAAACCACTGCACCAGTTTCAACCAAACTTGGTACACACATCACTTATTGTCTGGAAAAAAATCACTGTCTGGGTAGGAACCAGCCACCTGTCAATGCGGTGGGGGTGAAGAAGCAATGAGTCCACAACGCGAGAACAGTCATACTTCAGTCATCCTGTGTTTGGAAATGAGAGCACTTGGAGACTTGAAATGAACTTTACGCATAATTTCAAACCTTTACGAATTCTTTTCTCGTTGACGACCCGCAGAAAGTAATGTATTGCTTGCATTTTCGCTGTTCATACAGTAAAATTGCTGCATGAAGCATGACGTTTTAATTTTTTTACATATTTCTACTATTCTGGACACATTTTCCAGCAGTATTCACATATACCACTGAATGCACGAGTAAAATATTATTGCACCATACATAGTGAAGATGCGACATCACGAACACTGAAGCGTGGCATGTGAGCAACAGGAAGGCCTTATCACGGCCTTGAGAAGCGCGTGGCACACGTGCTGACCGTATGCGAGGTGACCTTTAACACGTGAACCCAGTGCAATAATAATACTAAAAGCGCTGCACTGGTTACACAGTCCGCACTGCCGAGCGGAAAGTTAACAGCTGCTTTTGTTATACGTATGTTACCCGCAAATCTGTCACTGGGATTAAGATGAAAAATCTACTCTCTGCAGTGTATATGTTTGATTATACATTCATGAGAAATTAGGGATACTTATCTGCAGTTCGTTCTATCGCCCAGACTAGATTCGTGACAATTGAAGTGGGATTGCCGCTACTAAAATTAATGACGTAACACGATTTTGTTTACATTTTGTGATATTTCTGGCTCTGGAGCCATAATATTCCTTCTCAAGATTCACTTCGTAGTTTGGCTGAGATTACAGCAGATGAGACATGACGTAAGAGATGCTGGGAGAGGAAGAAAACAGATGTTACAGTCAGTACCATTTCCGAGAGAAATTGGGCCAGTATAGCAGGATGGTGATTTGACTGGCTGTCGACACAGGAGCCAACACACCAGATTTGTTAGATGCAGTTATTAAAATTTGATAAAGCGTAATTCAGATTTTATTGTCTACCGCACTGAAACATCCTCGGTAGAAAGTTTAACTCCGCCCCCGGGAGCTGAATGGTTCAAAAATGGTTCAAATGTCTCTGAGCACTATGGGACTTAACATCTTAGGTCATCAGTCCCCTAGAACTTAGAACTACTTAAACGTAACTAACCTAAGGACATCACACACATCCACGCCCGAGGCAGGATTCGAACCTGCGACCGTAGCAGTCCCGCGGTTCCGGACTGCAGCGCCTAGAACCGCACGGCCACCGCGGCCGGCAGCTGAATGGTCAGCGCGACAGAATGTCAATCCTAAGGGCTCGGGTTCGATTACCGGCTGGGTTGGAGCTTTTTCTCCGCTCAGGGAGTGGGTGTTGTGTTGTCCTAATCATCGCCGTTTCACTCCCATCGACACGAAAGTCGCCGAAGTGGCGGCAAATCCATAGACTTGCACTCGGCGAACGGTCTACCCGACGGGAGGCCCTGGTCACACGACATTTACATGTTTAGCAAGTTAAAATCCAGTTATTTCACATCTCATTTTTAGCTTTAGTATAATAATATTCAGGCGAAGCACTTCGTGCACCTTCGGCTCCCGCCAAATATGCGCTACGAAGTCGAGTGATTATGGCTGTGTAGTTAGTTTGCAGCGGTGAGGTTCGGGTTATTGGCTGTTACAATTAATATCTAGGATGCGAGCCACATACATCGTATTGAAATAACGCGACTCTGTGTGCAAATCAGAGAAGAATATAATAATAGCGTGCATAATTTTGTGTGAACATGTTTTCTAAAGAGTTAATGCAAGTGAATTTTGACTAATTGTTATAACAAAGTAGACAATGTGTAAACAGCTAATAAGGCGTTTTGTAATGAAATATATGCAAAACTCCTTGTTAGCTGTCTATACTTCATCTGCTTTATTTTTTATTAATGAAAAAGCTGTTGGTATCCCTAATTTGAAATTCATCAGATCATTTAGTAGAATCGAGAGCTTTAACCACTTCCTCAGTGACATCAGCGCTTCAGTTCAAGACGACAGACACGCGACCTGGGCACTACAGCTGCGCCGGTTCAACGACATTTATATATACATCAGGTCAGTAAATGGCATGATGCGCTGGGAGTGTCTCAAGGTGGATGTTCAACTGCCTATCAGCAACTGCATTCGACTGGACGCCACTTACTGCCAGCCCTCTACCTATACAGACATCCTA